>NC_137334.1:35702024-36302024 GCF_965287045.1 Carcharhinus amblyrhynchos
GAGAAAACCTGATGTTCCACAAATGTTAAATTACTCTTTATGGACAAGATGCTGTTTAGCAGTAAGTATTAACTTTGCACATTGTCTGTCCAAAAGGCTGGTGTGATGTTTGTCCAAAAGGCTAATGTGATGTGTGTAGTCTGTGGGGGTGAAGAAAGTTAGCATGTTTCCCATTTGTGTGTGCTACTATGTTTCTCATTTTCAGCCTACACCACTGGCTACCAGCAATGTGAGAAAAGAGCCAAATGAATAAATTTCTCCTTGTAAGTACATGGCCTAAGTCCTCAGATGTGTCTCCTCATGGTGGAACACAGAAACTGGGTGCCTTGTGGCCCCAGGTTAATGCTTCAGAAAAGTCTCAAAGGAGGTTTGGCCCTCTAGGCATGAAATGCACAGGCTCAATGGGTTGTGGACAAGCTCTGGCACTCTTGAACCAAAAATCCAGCTATGGGAGGTTAGCACTACTGCCTTGTGGATACCTCAGAAGAATCGAGTCTAAGGGAATAAATACTGACAAAAAAAAAATCAGTAGAGCCCACAAACACACTGATGTCTAAACAGGTTACCTTTCCTGCAATTCCTGCCACCAAACCAGTGCCAAATTTAGTACTTTATATTTTGCTGGACTCAACTTCGGAGGTTAAAGGAGAGCCCTGACTTTTCAGCAGTCTAAAGTCTCCATAAGTTAGCTCAGATTTTCCCCCTGGAGAAAACAACCCAGTTTCACTGCACAGCATTAATATAACATGGAGACAGCATTTATGATTGATGAGAACAACTCAATTAGTGTAGAAAATGGGTACAACAGGCTGTCTCTGACAGTGGGAGGGACAATTATGTCTCAATGATCACTCATTGCGAGTTGGGTAGCCCCTGACTAGAAAGGTGCTGACACAACAAGCAAATAAAGTCAATAAAAAGGGAAAGGATGCCAACTCTTTGACTGACAAGTTGGAACATAACCAGTACCAAATGCCCTGGATTGACAGATGACTTGTAGCTGATCAATAATATGTGCCAGGCAGCTATGATCAACATGGTACTTAATAGACCGAAAAATGACATTGTTTCCCTACAAGAAACCAGCCATGTGAAGTGCAGATCACTGAAGGAAAGAACACTATGTTCATCTAGCAGGAGAAGAATTCAGAGAAAATGCATGAAACAAGGCGAGGGCTACATTGTCAAGAAGCCACTACTCCTGATGATAAACCACCACCATCACCCCCTCCCACCGCTAACCCCCCCCCCCCCGTCCCCCCACAAATGATTCAGAAGGTGCTATCTTTAGCAGCTCCTCAATTCAAACATGACCAGTTAACCTCATGAGTACTGATGCTCCAATGCTGTGTCCCAACATTTTTACCTACTGAGAAACTGTAACGCAGAAGTGGATGTGGACCATAAGCCCTGGTCTTCCTGCCTCAGTCACCTTTTGCTGGGAATGAGCTTTGTGCACCTTCTTTCAAAACAAGCCATGCCACAATGTATCCTGAAGCTATCTAAAATTGGAACACTGGCTCCAGTTGGACCTGATCATCACCAGGTGGTATGGTCTCAGCAGTATTATGAACACATTCAGCTACTATTGTGTAACTGTGATATTGATCACTCTCTGATGTGTATCAGAATTAGGAGACAACCCCTGTGGTTTGTCCACACAAAGCAGAAACACTGACCTGTTATTGTCAGTCATACTGCCCCGTCAGGTTAAAAACCAGCGGTTCCTTAATAGTTCCAGCATTTGCACACAAGTGAAACAGAACGTATAGAGCACCATCTATACAGTACTCTCAACATATGGGAAGCAAGACCAGAAAAATACTGACTGGTTCCAGGCTAACATCACTGCGATGGAATCTGTCATTGAAGTCAAGCAGCCTGTGCTCGTTATTTGCAAGGGATATCTGAGTGAGAACTCTCTTAATGCAAAGAGGCCAGTGAATCGTACATATGCTCTGCTCATTTGTTTTCCTCTGCAGCAAATGTGGCAGAAACCGTCATGCCAGATTGGGACTGATGAGCCACATCGGAGTTGACCACCACAGTGAAAACCATTGAACATAAGAACATAACATAAGAACATAAGAAATAGGAGCAGGAGTAGGCCATCTAGCCCTTCGAGCCTGCCCCGCCATTCAATAAGATCATGGCTGATCTGTCGTGACTCAATTCCACTTTCCCGCCCTCTCCCCATAACCCTTAATCCCCTTGCCTATCAAAAACCTATCAACCCGCGTCTTAAATATATTTAGCGAGGCAGCCTCCACCACTTCAACGGGCAGAGAATTCCAGAGATTCACCACCCTTTGAGTGAAGAAGTTCCTCCTCAACTCCGTTCTAAACTGCACCCCCCCCCCCTTATCTTGAGGCTGTACCCTCTAGTCCTACTGTCCTTTCTGAGCGGGAAGAGCCTCTCCACCTCTATCCTATCCATCCCATTCATCATCTTATACGTCTCAATGAGATCTCCCCTCATTCTTCTAAGATCTCTTATGAGATGGAAGGTTGCCACCACATGGTAACGTTCAAACAAGATGTCACGTTTCCAAGGATTTTACAGACAATGGATCTGTACAACAGTTACTCAGATGAGGTTTTAATTCTTCCTTTTCTGGGTAGCTATTGTTACAATCTGATCAGAACCATTTCAGGACTGCAATTTAATGTTGCATTTTTAGATGGCTGCCAGGTCAGAGCAATTGCCCAGGGGAAGTTTACATTTCTGGGCAATTGCCAAACAAACCTTATCTGTGAACTTCTAAAAGAGATTCTCCAGTGATCTTTGGGGTACCTGCAATGCAACCTGGAGCTTGGATGTTACAACCCCATACACTGTTTAAGAAAGTTCCAATACTTTGTATGTTCATCATAATCTCAAAAAATTTATGGGAGACCAATTAGGAATGCTTTAAGTAAAGGGGCCAGAATTCTTAAACCTTACCAACAGCTGGGATTCTCCAGTGCAGCGAATGGAGTTTTAGCTGAATGCCAAATTCTTGGTTCTCGCTGACAGCAGTGGTGGGCAAACAAGATCGGAGAATCCTGCTAGGGTAAACTGACTTTTTAAAAAATTTTGTTTAGCATGAATTGTTCTAGAACGTTCTGGATTGTCTTAGTTACTGTGGTAGAAATTGTCATTTAAAAAATGTGAACTGGAGTTTTCAGAGCAGATTGTTGGATCTGAATTGGCCTGAAGCTCTCAGCTTTGTAGTTATAGAGCATCAACCAGGCAGGAAAACCTCAAGGAAGAACTCTAATTATAACAACATTGAATAAATACAATGTGACAGAGGTATGTGCTGAGTGCCCTTTACACTTGTTCCCACTGCGTTATTCACACGCCCATTCAAAAAAATCTGCAGCATTTGAGGAAGACTTAACAGTGTCCTTTGTTATCGCATGATCAACAATTAATCATTTTACATTCAACTAAATCACATTTTGCAGGATGCTAAAAATGCAGAGATACAAAATAGCTTTGGAAACTTACAGATCTCCAGGGGCACAGGTGCTTATATAGATATCTAATGGCCTTACCTGCAGTAACAGAAGAGCACAGCCACAAATCCTGCGAGAATCACTGCAGTTCCTCCTAATATAGCCACAAGCAGCATGGTATGGTAGGTAGTGATATCCTTTGCAATACGACCAATTGCACCTAGTTTCAACAAGGCAGATTTTAGTAGAAGTCTGTGATTTCTGGAGTGTGCCTTGAAATCAGAGTCAGCTTTAAGAGCCTGCATGAAGCAAGAAATGCCTCATTCACTCAATACAAACTTGCTGTAGTTCTTAGCCTTATACCAGATACAGAGTAGATATGAGTTTTATGATTCCATACCCTTAAGTAAACAGCCCATCTCATTGCCTAGTTTCTACTAGCAAATAAATTTGGATACTAAAAGCTTTTAAAATATGATTTCCAGTATTAGAATCACAGAATTTATAGGACAGCAGAAAGCTAATTGGCCTATCATACCAGCATTGGGTCAGTGAAAGAACTACCTATTTAATCCATTTCCCTATAACATTTTACTTTTTTTCTTGTAAAAGTCCTCTTCCCTTCTACTTCCACCAGTTTCTGACTCACATCCAATGAAAAAAATCCTTAACCTCAATATTTTTCTGACATTTTCAATTGCTACCCTTAGGTCCTGACTTATCAACCAGTGCAAACAGTTTTTTCCCCACTTACTTTATCAAAATCCTTTATAATTTTCAATACCTCCATCAGATTTCCTCTTTGCTCTCAATGATGTATTAAAAAGAATTTTGTTTCTCTGGTCTCTTCTCAGGACTGAAGCTGCTAATCCCTTATTATTCCAACAGTTCTTTATGTATGAATAACTAGTGTAATTGTTAAACAATACGTTATAGAAACTGGCAAACTTTCCCTCATCTCTAATTTTAATTGCTCAAGCATTTGCAGATATATACTTGGCTACCTGTACTCTAAACCTCTGCATCTCTCTTTGCCTCCTTAATAACTACCTACGCTTTTTTGTTATCTATCCTATTTGTTTTTCAACACAAAACTACATTTGATAACTTTTGTGAAGTACAAGATACTATATGAATGCAAGCAATTGTTGTCACTGATGTGAAATATCCTCAAATAATGAGGCTCGACATAGTTATACATCAGTTAATTTCCTCGCTAATGAATAAAACAAAATCATTACTCTTTCTACAACTGTCTGTACAATTTTGTGTGTTTTTCTTGGTTATTCTGTTCATGTTGGACTCTCTCTCATTACTCAGTCCCCACTTGCTTCTCACAACAGGTCACATTGCTCTTCCAATAAACTGCATTGCCCAATCAATTAACATTTCTAAAGTGTAATTATCAGAAAACTAGTACAGGGTGATCCACAGCTGCACTGATAATTTAGGATGGGCATTATTAGTAAAGTAGTAATATAAGTAGGTGATTTGTATTTATCTCTGTTGCTTGGATTAAGTACTGTGGGGAAATGGGACAGAAGGGAAGAAAGGATAAATAAAGTGTGAAAGACACCCAGGATCACACATGTGCAGCTGCTATTGCTGATTATATGCTGAGAACGAGAGACCTGGAAGATGATTCTTTGCCAGTTGCAACAGATTGGTAACTGGGTGTGGCACATGGAACTGGACTGAGATCAAACTCCAAAATAAGGAGGTGGAAAAAAGTAGATATAGATAAGAAGTGTATGTGGATTCATATTTTGAATTTGATCCAAGATTATCTTATATCAATAAAAGCAAAAAAAAGTCAAGAACAAATTAAGCATTCAAGTTGATTATCTAAATTAACTGAAGATTTGTAAACTAGAACAAATTGTTTGTGATTATATAAGTAAAAGCTAAGTGATGGCAGCAAAAAAAAAGGACAGCAAAATATGTTGGCCCTGTCTGCCACAGCTCATATCTCCTTCAGAATGGAAATGAACAAATATTTTGTCAGACTTTCTTTACTCATTTTCATTGCTTGTGGGTGAAATGTACCTGAAAGTTCTTTTTTTGTAGAATTATCAAATGGTATTTGGAAATTTGTTTAATTTATTAAGGACTAGGGTGTAATTACTACTTATCTCCATTATCCTATAACCCTGTTTGATATTTAATGCACTGACAGAGGGCAGCATTTTCAAACACCTGAGAGGATGAGGTTAGCTGCAGACTGGTTTTGAGAACAGTGCTCCGGGATAGTATGTCAATCTCCCTGCAATTTTCAATGTAAGGACAGAACAGGAGGGGAGGGGAAATGGGGCAGGGTAATATGCATACAGCCCACCCGCCTCCAATTAAGCTGCCCATTAAGCTTATTCAAAAGAGCTTGCTAATAGATAAATGTTAAAAACAGCGAGCGTGAAGTGTGAATTGTCTGCTGCGCATTTGTGATGTTGCTGCTGAATTGAAATGTTTAAGAAAAATGGCTATTCAATCTGTGTTCAAGCAGTGGCACAGTGTTGCCATCAAACGAGCAGAGCAGATCAAGTGATTGGCCGTTTGGAAACTGTATGCACCGGAAGCTGTTGGCCCTCTGCTCTGCTGTCTGCTTTAAGCTGTAAGTAAATGCCAAGCTTACTTATGGCTTTGTCTGCTTCTGAACATTGCACTCCAAATCTAGTTTTGATTTCAAGCAGCAGCTGCACTACTAACTGGGTACCAAGCTTGTCACAGTCTAATCAGGGGCTGTGCACATTAAAATAGTGTTGTATCAGTGAAGCAGATGTAACACAGGACCCAGTAATGATCCGAGTGTCAAGTCCCCGATCCCGTACTGATTGAGGTTATTTATGAAGGTCCACCTTCTCAACCTTGCCCTCGCTGAGGTATGGTGATCCTCAGATTAAACAGATTAACCAGTCAGCCCACCCCCTCAAAGAGGAGTGCAGCCTATAGTTAGTTACCTGGGATCATAGCAATTTTACCTTTACTTTAGTTCCCTGAATCTTGTCATTGGTAAAAATATATGACAAGCAGCTCAAAATCATAACAACCACATAATTAAATGAATTATTTGAAGAACAATCTTGAGAAAAAAAATGCAACAAATGTTAATCTTTCAAAGAGTCTGTCCTCATGCAAGTTGGGCAAAAATAGGGTTAGATTAATCTCAGATGTCTTAAGTAGTTAAGTAGCCTGCTATAATATTGTTGCGACATGTAAAGAATAAGGTCCACTCATTGTTAATTTACAGAATCCAATCTGATGTACATTTTGGCAAGGAGACTTGCCAATTCTGTGCATTCCACTTAAGTTTACAAAAATAAAGCAAAAACTGTCATGGCACTAATGATGAATAATGCAGAAAGAATATATTCAATTGTTTAATAGCACAGAGCTTGAACACTGCTGAAAAGAGAGATGTTGCCAAAGCTTTTTGTCTTACACTCATCAGGCTAAACATGAGAATGCCAAATTTCAAATGATCACTACAATATATATATGGGAGAGACAGGTACAATGAGTACATTGCTTGACAAGTTGACTCTAAATGGCTGAGACATTGCCATGGAGAGACAGCAAAGGGAGGCTGTAGGCTCCCAGGTAATTCAAAGAAGGTGGAAGGATTGAACATAATCCTTTTTTTAACCCCCATAAGGGCAGAATACAGGCAATACTCAACCAGCTCATGCTCGCAAAACACCAAAATATAACATCTGTTGTTGAATGTGACTCCACGATCAGACAGCATTTGCTGAACAATCCCAAGTGCTCTAATAGCTATACTAACAAGAAATTGAAGATAATCAGTCAAGTTTGTAGCATGGGTCATTTATGTTTGCTAGAAGCAATGTACGTCAAACAGGGATTGGATCTCTGCGAACAAAAGAAATACGGTTAAGTCTTGCATCTTTTGTTTGAATTGCCCGGGAACTTGCTGAGCACACGGTTCTCTGTTGTTTTCTCCAAGGTAGCCTCAACTAGGGTAGACTTGCCAACCAATCATCACCTTTTTCTCTGGTAGTATAAATTGTTATGATTGTTTGAAATGTCGAGTGCAGAATAAAAAACATTAGCGACACACCTCTTTTCAACAACATAAAATAGCAAGTATATAATGTGCACGTTTACCTGTGGTTAAAGGTAATGGTGCAGCAATCCAGTGACCCAAATGAGGGGCTGTGTACGTCCAGACAAGTCGGTCACCCTCCTTCCTAACTGTTCCAAGTCCTCGGTTTACCCAAGCACCTTTGATGAAAGAACATTGGAAGTTCATTAGATATAATTTATGACATTAGAAAAAACACAAATGAAAGAAGGTGGGAACACTTTAGATCCCCAAACTGTAACCTACTAAAGTACTTTCATTCATTTGGTTTGGGAAATTGGATATGCATTATGCTATTTAAGGAAGTTGAGTGAGGAAAAGCAAGGAATGATGGACCAGTTAGCCAAACATCTATTGTCTGAAAATTAATAGAATCTATAGTTATGTAGAAGGCAAATTAACACCTTTAAAAAGTTTTCCCCGATCAGAGATTCCCAACATGGATTTGTAAAGAGTAGGTCATGACTGATGTATCTAATTGGATGTTTTGAAGAGTTGACTAAAGGAGTGAAAAGGGATATTACTTATATGGACTTCCAGAAAACACCTGAAAGTCCTTATAAGAAACTGTTGGCCATAGTTTAAGATCATGGAACTGAAGACCAATTATCAACCTGGTTAGGAAATTAGTTGATCAGGAGACAGAATAAGGGATAATGGCAGGATATGTCTACTGGTGTCCGCAAAGATCTGTATTCATTAACAAAATAGATGATGGCCACACGGCCAAATTTGCCAATGACATACACAGATAGATGGCATAATAAACAGTGTATGTAGAAGCATAAAAATGCAAAGAGATTATGGCAGATTAAGCGAATAGGAAAAACTATGGAAAATGGATTTCAATACAGGTTAATGTAAAACCAATCACTTTGGATCCACAGAGTAAGAACAGGATACTTTGCAACTGTGAAAAGGTAGGATCAGAAAGTCCAAAGAAACTTAGGGATCCAGATACACATTTCATTAAAAATCATTAACAGGCACAGAATATAAATCAAACAGATTTCATGGAATGCAGGTTTTTGTCAATTGAAGGCTAGAGTACAAAAGGGCAGAAGTCATGCTCCAACTGTATGAAGCTCTGATTAGACCGTGACTGAAAGATAAACTAGTCTTGGAGGGAGTGCACAATAGGTTTACCAAAATGGTAGCTGGATCTCAAGTGTTAAATTATAAAGCAGATCAGGGTGACATCCCCTCGAATTTAGGAAGTTAATGGGTGATTTACAAACGCACAAAGTAGGAACCTATACCTGCATTTGATAAGAGAATGGATGATCTCTACTTGTTTGAAGTTTTCAAGATACAAGAGGTAACAGATAGGGTTGACTGAAATAAACAATTTCCTATAGATGGAGGCCTAGGACTTAGGGGGCAGAGTTAAAAAAGAGTCAGACTTTTCAGGAGTGAGATCAGGAAACATTTCTTCATACAATGGTGGGAGAAGTTTGCAACTCTGTTCCACGTACTCAATCAACTGTTACTTTTAAAACTGAAAATGACAGATTTTTGATAAGCAATGGTACAAACTTTAATGGAGCACAGATCAGTACTGATCTCTGAACAGTGGATCAGGTTTGAGGGGCTAAATGGCTGGCTCCATTTGAATATTTTATGACTAGTGAAATGTATTAAAATGGTTCTTTTATGGTGAAGTTTCTACATTTTATTTATTTCCCAGGTTCAGATGTTTTTGCATAAAAATCCAGCTGAGAGGCTAACAGGAACTTACTCTAATCCTCTGTTAATGTCAAAAGACTTGTAAAAACAGTCCAGGGGATCTCTGCCCACAAGCAAATGCTTTTCAATTTAGAATGGAAGAGAATCAAACTTTCAATTTGTATTTTTAAAAAAGTTTAAATAAGCAAATAGTAAAATTGCCCATCAAATAGAGGTAGGCCCTCAAACTGGGTAGCAACAGGTTTTCAACAGGGGTGGAAGCTCCCCCCACAGAGAGCTGCCAGTCAATTAGAGGTCAGCTGCTTTTTACTGCTTAGTGGTTGCTACCAGTAAGGCACTCACCCAAGGCCCAAGATCGCTGAAAGGGGGGGTGGGAGGGGAGTAAGAATAACTGTGAGGTAGGGATGGTGGGAGATGGGTTGGCTGAAGGTTAGGGGGTTTCCCAGCAGACCCGTCCCTTTCCAATTCTGTCTCTCAATCAGGCACTGGGTGCCTTTGAATTAGAAAGTTCTCAGGAACCAGCAAATAACCCCGACAGTTTGCATTTTGGGTTTCCCGCATGGCGACTCCATTAATTGCATATTTCAAGATCTCAACTGTTAATGGGATGGGAATGCAATTGATGGTCTTTGCTGTAGAGGTTTAATCAGGGCTGAGATGGTAAGATTGCAAGGTCGCTACCTCTATCCATCTGCCTGATTAAATGCACCACCTTGCCAAACTCATCATGGGGAAGGCATTAAATTCTACCTATTTTTCACTTTCCAGCCTGTCTGAACCATTCTTCAGAACTCATTGTATTCAAAAGACCACAACAATTTTCAATTTCTCACTGTCTCCATACAATTCCTCATTTGACTTCAAAACCAAAAAATGGCAAAATTCTGGGTTTCACAGTTACTGTAATACAACAGCCAAAAAACTGGGCTAAGATTAATAGTGACCCCATCTACCAGCCAGAGAACCAGTGGCAAACCTGATATTTCTGAGTGCCCCATTTAATTAAGTCTCAATCAGATACTTACTTACCTGCGTGCAGTCGGAGCTCCTGAGGCCTTCAAGACAAGGACCCTGCCAGCCATAGCTAATGGCCAACCAGAGGACCAGTACCGGGAATGGTCACCACTATTGGTACTCCAGAAAGCCTAGGACGAAGAACAGCAATGGGGGCTTCGGAATGCAGGTAAGTGGGGTGACCTCATTGGGGGGTCAATCAACAAGATCCCTTGGTGAGGGCAGGGTGCCAGAGGGTAAAGCAGGGACGTGATAGTCTTTGGTGCTGATAGAACCCTCCACAAGGCACTGGCTGCCTAAACAAGAGGTCACCCATGCCCTCCAGCCCAGCCGCTTGTTGATTACCACAGCTGGGGTGGATTGTTGAGGTTTTGCCACTTAAAGGTCTCAAATGGCCTACGGACAGTAAGGCCAAACTTGAGGTCCCCACCCTAATTTATCAGACAAGTCAGGAAGGCGACAGATTCTCCATCAGTGTCTTCCCACTAAGTTCACTGCTTCCATCTTCCAGCCGAGTACTGTCCCTTGTGTCAAAGGATTGATTTGACAGTCTTGAAAGACACTGGACTAGAAATAGGGTTCCCCTGATTTGCAGGCACTGAAGTGGGCAGCATGTAAATTTGATGCATCCATCTCATCGGAATGATCACAGCATCTAACCAAGTGAGTCTCATGCTGCTGTCTTCTCTTTCAACTCTGCCAGTTGCCCGAGTGTTCAGCAGGGGAGTCAAGTAGTATTGTTCACCAATACGAACAGGCAATCTGCTTGCTGAAAGGCAGGTGGTCCTTCTCAAAGGAAAGCTGCGCTGAAGAACATTTGCTTGATTTTAAAAGACAGCAAAATGAACACTAGGACAGAAGAAGAGTTCAGGATGAAGAACTGGCTTTGAAGACATTAATGGTGGAGATCAGCAGGAGTGGAGATGTAATAATGGAGGATCAGGAGGCCCCCCAAAGACAACCTCCATAGGGAGTGGATGCAGATATCCAGGGAGGTAAACTCCCAGAGTCTAGCCCCAAGAACCTGGCAGCAATGCCATAAGACACTGAGTGACCTCACATGGGTGGTCAACGTCAGTGAATACATCTTCTCAGGACATCTCCAATCCACCAAACCACCGTAGAATCATAAAATCTATGGCACAGAGATAGTGCCTTTGACCCAAACTGGTCCATACTGGTCAAAATGCCCATCTAAGCTAACTCCATTTGTCTGCATTTGGCCCACGTTCCTCTAAACCTTTCTTATCCACGTATCTGTCCAAATGCCTTTTAAATGTTGTCAACGTCCCTGCCTCAACCACTTCCTCCGGCATACATAGCTACCACCCTCCATGTAAAAAAAAGTTTCTCCTCAGGTTCCCATTAACTCTTTCCCCCTTAATCCTATGCCTTCTAGTTCCTGATTCCTCAACACTGGGAAAAGGACTGAATGCATTCACCCTATCCATGCCTCTCATGATTTTATACACCTCTTTAAGATCACCCCTCAGTCTCCTATGCTCCAAAGAGAAAAGTCCTAACCTGTCCAATCTTTCCCTATAACTCAGTCCCTCAAGTCCTGGCAACATCCTTGTAAATCTCTTCCGCACTCTCTCCATTTTAATAACAGGGCGGCACAATGGTTAGCACTGGTGCCTCAACTCCAGGGACCTGGGTTCAATTTCCAGCTTGGGATACTGTCTGTGCAGAGTTTGCACATTCTCCCAGTGTCTGTGTGGGTTTCCTCCAGGTGCCCCAGTTTCCTCCCACAGTCCAAAGATGTGCGGGTTAGGTGAATTGGCCATGGTGAATTGGCCATGTTAAATTGCCCCTTAGTGTCCAGGGATACGTATGTTAGAGGAATTAGCAGGGTAAATATTTAGGATTATGGGGATACGGCCAAGGTGGGATTGTTGTTGTGCAAATCCGATGGGTCAAATGGTCTCCTTCGGCACTGCAGGGATTCTATAACATGTTTCCTATAGCAAGGCAACCAAAGCTGAACACAATATTCCAGGTGTGGCCTACCAACGTCCTGTGCAACAGCAACATAACTTACCAGCTTCTATACACAATGCCCTTACTGATGAAGGCCAGCTGCCAAAAGCCTTCTTCATTGCACCATTTACCTGTGATTCCACCTTTAGAGAACCATGCACCTGAATTCCAAGGTCCCTCTGTTCCACAATACTCCCTAAGGTCCTACCATTCACCATGAAAGTCGTAGCTTGATTTGACTTTCCAAAATGCAACACCTCACACTTATCTGTATTGAACTCCATTTGCGATTTCTCAGCCCACTTCCCCAGCTGCTCAAGATCCTGCTGCAATTTTTAATAACTTTCCTCACTGTCTATAATACCACCTATTTTTGTGTCATCTGCAAACTTACTGATCTTACTTTGTACATTCTCATCCAAATCACTGATATAGATACCAAACAGCAAAGGCCCCAGCATTGACCCCTGAGGTACGCCACTAGCATTCTCCAAGGCAGTCTTCGGGACACCCAACAACGCAGAATCGCTAAGCAGAAACTGATAGACAAGTTCCGCACACATGAGGATGGCCTCAACTAGGATCTTGGGTTCATGTCACATTATCTGTAACCCCCATGACTTGCCTGGGCTTGCAAAATCTTACTAATTGTCATGGCTGGAGACAATATACACCTCCTTAACCTGTGCTTGGCCCTCACTCCACTCACATTGTTTGTACCTTTAAGACTTGATTACTTATAAAGACTCACATTCCAACCATTATCTTGTAAATTGAGTTCGTGTCTGTATATGCCCCATTTGTGAACACGACTCCTCACTCACCTGAAGGAGCCTGAGACTCCAAAAACTTGTGCTGCCAAATAAAGCTGTTGGACTTTAACCCTGGTGTTGTGAGACTTCTTACTGTGCTTAGCCCAGTCCAATCTCTACATCATGTACGCCATTAGTCAGAGGCCTCCAGTCTGACAAACAACCTTCCGATTCGTACTATCAGCCAATTGTATATCCAATTTGCCAGCTCTCCTTGGATTCCATGGGATCTAAATTTCCAGAACAGCCTATCATGTGGAACTTTATCAAACGCCTTACTGAAGCCCATATCAACAATGTCTACTGCTCCGCCCTCATCAACCTTCCTGGTCACTTCATCAAAGAACTCTTAACAAATCTAAAATGCATGATCTCCCATGTCCAAAGCCACGTTGACTCTCCTAATCAAACCCTGTCTTTCCAAATGCCTGTATATTTTATCCCTCAGAATCCTCTCTAGTAACTTACCACTGATGTTAGGCTTACCAGTCTATAATTACCAAGTTTTTCGTTGCAGTCCTTCTTAAACAAGGGCACAACATTTGCTATCCTCCAGACTTCTGGTACATCACCTGTGACTAACAATGATGCAAATATTTCAACCAGGGCACCTGTAATTTCTTCTCGAGCCTCACACAGTGTTCTTGGATATATTGGTCAGGGCTTGAGTGTTATCTACCCTCATACATTTTAATATGTCCATCACCTCCTCTACTGTAATGCAAACTATCACCAATATATCACCACTAACTTTCCCAGGTTCCCAAGTCATGTCTTTCTCCACGATAAACAGAATAGAAATATTCTTTGAGAATCTCGGCCATCTGCTGCGGTTCTACATGTGTCCACTTTAGTCTTTGAGGGATCCTATTCTCTCTCTAGTTATTCTTTTTCCTTTAACGTACTTAAGAAATCCCTTTAGATTCACCTTAATCTTCTTAGCCAAAGCTACCACATGCCCCCTTTTAGCTCTCTTAATTTCCTTGAGTATACTCCTGTATCCCATGTACATCTCCAGGGAATTCCTTGATTCCAGCTGCTCATACCTGGGCCATGCCTCCTCCTTTTTTCCAGGCCAAAACCTCAATATGTTATATTCCAAGGTTCCCTACTCCTGCCAGCCTTGCCCTTCACCCTAACAGGAACATATAGAGCTCCAGCTATTTCACTTTTAAAGGCCTCCCACTTTCCAGAGGTCCCTTTACCCTCAAACAAGTCACTCCATTTGCCTTGCCCCAAATTAGAACTTGCATCTGTTTCGTCCCTTTCCATAACTATTTTAAAATTAATAGAACTGTGGTCAGTGGTCCCAAAGTGGTCTCCCACCGTCACCTCAGGCACTTGCCCTGCCCTATTTCCCAAGAGTAGATCAAGTTTTGTCCTTTCCCTGAGTGTCCTACTCGGGAAAGGACAAAGGACTCTACACATACGCCTGAAGAAACTTTCCTGAACACGCTTAACAAATTGCATCTAAACATTTAACACTATGGCAATCCCAGTTTCTATTAGGAAAATTAAAATCCCCTATATGACAACCCTATTACTCCTGCAAGTCTCCCCAGTCTCCCTGCATATTCTCGCTGACTATTCTGGGCACTTATAGTACAATCCCAATAAGGTCACTATCCCCTTATTTCTTTAGTTCCAACCACAAAGCCTTGCTGGATGATCTCTCAGTTATTTCATGTCTGACTACTGTCGTGATGCTCCCCTTAATCAAAAAAGCAACTCCCTCTCCTCCATCTCTGCCCCAGCATAAAACAACTGTATCCTGGAACATTAAGCTGCCAGTCCTATCTCTCCCTTAGCCATGTTTCAATTATAGCTATAATATTCCAATCTCATGTACCGATCTATGCCCGGAATTCATCACTCTTATCTGTCAGCCCTCTTGCATTGAAATAAGTGCAGTTTAATCTAACAGGTCTTTCCTGCTTCCTACCATTCTCCTGCCGATGAACAGCTTCTCATACTGCTCAATATACCCCATGAACTGGGGCCATGATTAGCTGGGAGGTGGGGGGGGTATATACTTTACACAGTGCACTGGGAGATCATGCACAAAGGCGCCCTCTATCATTCAGCAGCCAGCTTCCTGGCGTGAACAGACTCCGTCAACTCCCCCTACTGGCACAAATCACACTTAGCTTCATTTTTTCCTCGAAGTGGCATAAGATTTAAATTTTTCTCTCGTCACATAAGGGTGTGATTCTCTCCTATTTTCACATTTGTTTGGCACTTAGAATTTTTTTGGTAAGGGTAAGATTGCCCCACTGTTACATAATCATTAGCATTCTGTCCGCTTTTCTTCACACTAGAAGAAGGCAGTACAAAAACATGTACATCTCCTCAGCCCTGTACAGGAGATCACTCTTAGCATCTTGACTTTGACTGTGACATGGCCGGTGGTATTCAGCATCACTAAGAATATTGAGGATCATTTTTCCTTAGGACCCTTCTCACTGCCAGCATATCCTCAACCTGCAGTCAGCAACGTTGAGCAAGCTCCATGCTTCTTATTCTGAACACCTTTCCCTCGCAAAGCTGCTTTCCAGCATTTTAGAACTGCCCACCCAGGAGTAAGAGAGAAAGCTGCAGCACAGAACAGATGAGAAGATTCATCACTTAGAACATAGAACATAGAACACTACAGCACAAACAGGCCCTTCGGCCCACGAGTTGCGCCGATCACATCAACTCCTATCTATAACCCCCAATCCCATAAAACCCCATATACTCATCCAGAAGTCTTTTAAAAGACCCCAGCGAGTTCGCCTCCACCACCACTGACGGCAGCCATTCACTCACCACCCTCTGAGTGAAAAACTTACCCCTAACATCACTTCTGTACTTTCCTCCCCGCACCTTAAACCTGTGTCCTCTCGTAGCGACCATTTCAACCCGGGGAAATAGCCTCTGAGAATCCACCCTATCTATTCCTCTCAACATTTTATAAACCTCTATCAGGTCGCCTCTCAACTTACGTCTCTCCAGGGAAAAGAGACCCAGTTCCCTCAACTTAACTTCATAAGGCATGCCTCCCAGTCCAGGCAACATCCTTGTAAATCTCCTCTGTACCCTTTCAATAGCTTCTACGTCTTTCCTATAGTGAGGCGACCAGAACTGCGCACAGTACTCCAAATGAGGCCTGACAAGGGTCTTATAAAGTTGCAGCATTACCTCCCGACTCCTAAACTCAATCCCTCAATTTATGAAGGCCAGTACACCATACGCCTTCTTGACCACATCTTCCACCTGCGAGGCCGATTTAAGAGTCCTGTGGACCCGGACCCCAAGATCCTTCTGCTCCTCAACACTACCAAGACTCCTGCCCTTGATAGTGTACTCATTCATCCCGTTGGTTCTGCCAAAATGGACGACTACGCATTTATCCGCGTTGAAGTCCATCTGCCACTTCTCCACCCAGTCCTGCATCCTATTTATGTCCTGCTGCAACTTTTGCCATCCTTCCAGACCATCCACAACACCACCGACCTTCGTGTCATCAGCGAACTTACTTACCCATCCTTCCACTTCCTCATCCAGGTCATTTATGAAAATGACAAACAGCAAGGGTCCTAGAACAGATCCCTGGGGCACTCCACTGGTGACTGATCTCCATTCAGAAAAAGACCCATCCACAACCACTCTCTGCCTTCTGCAGGCAAGCCAGTTCTTGATCCACAAGGCCAAAGGCCCTCGGATCCCATGCCCTCTCACCTTCTCAAGAAGTCTTGCATGGGGGACCTTATCAAACGCCTTGCTGAAGTCCATGTACACCACGTCCACGGCACTTCCTTCGTCAATGTGTTCAGTCACGTTATCGAAGAACTCAACAAGGCTCGTAAGGCATGACCTGCCCTTGACAAATCCATGCTGACTATTCCTGATCATGTCAAACCTCTCCAAATGGTCGTAAATCTTGTCCCTCAGAAGCCTTTCCATCAGCTTACCAACCACTGAGGTCAGACTCACCGGTCGGTAATTTCCCGGGCTATCTCTGTTCCCTTTCTTGAAAATAGGGACTACATCCGCAATCCTCCAATCTTCCGAAACCTCTCCCGTCTCCATTAACGACGCAAAGATCATCGCCAGGGGCTCTGCAATCACTTCCCTCGCCTCCCACAGTATCCTGGGGTATATCCCATCTGGTCCCGGCGACTTATCAATCTTGATAGAATTCAAAAGTTCTAATACATCCTCCACCTTAATATCCACAAACTCAATCTTTTCCATCTGCTGCAAATCTGTGGCAAAATCTCCCAGATCAGCTTCCACCGTGAATACTGAGGCAAAGTACTCATTAAGCACCTCTGCCATTTCTTCTGGTTCCACACAGACCTTACCCCTTCCACCTTTTATAGGTCCTATCCCTTCTCTTCTCATCCTTTTACCTTTCACATATTTATAAAAGGCCTTGGGATTCTCCTTAATCTTACCCGCCAAGGTCTTCTCATGACCCCTTCTGGCTCTCCTAATTTCCCTTTTAAGCTCCTTTCTACAGTCCTTATACTCCTCAAGATCCTTAACCTCTCCGAGTTCCCTGAACCTTTTGTACACCTTCCCTTTCCTCCTGACTAGGTTCAACACAGCCTTCATGCACCACGGTTCCCTCGACCTACCAAAACCCCCTTGTCTCATCGGAACGTTGTCACGCATAGCTCCAGACAAACAGTCCTTGAATATCCACCACCTTCCTTCAGTACTTTTCCCTAAGAACGCCTCCTTCCAGTTTATTTGTCCAAGTAACTTCCTGACTTCTTCGTATCTCCCCTTACTCCAGACAAACACCTTCCTAGCCTGCCTGATCCTATCTCGTTCCAATGCAATTGTGAAGGAGATAGAATTATGGTCACCATTCCCAAGATGCTCCCCTACCGAGAGATCCATCACCTGCCCTGGTTCATTCGCCAGTACCAGGTCAAGTACAGCCTCTCCCCTCGTAGGCTCATCCACATACTGTGTCAGGAAACCTTCCTGAACACACCTAACAAACTCCTCCCCATCCAAACCCCTTACCCTAGGGATACTCCAGTCGACGTTTGGGAAATTGAAGTCTCCCATCACGACAACTCTGTTATTAATACATTTCTCCAGAATCTGTTTCCCTACCTGCACTTCAACTTCCCTGTCACTATTGGGTGGCCTGTAGAATACACCCAGCAAAGTTTTTGACCCTTTGCTGTTCGTAACTTCCACCCACAGAGACTCTGTAGATAGTCCCTCCAAGGCATCCTCTTTCTCTGCAGCCATGACACTGTCCCTGATCAACAGTGCCACTCCACCACCTCTTCTGCCATCCTCCCTGTCCTTCCTGAAGCATCTGAAACCTGGCACCTGAAGTACCCAGTCCTGTCCCTGAGACATCCAAGTCTCCGTAATGGCCACCACATCACAATCCCAAGCAGCAATCCACGCCCTAAGCTCATCTACCTTATTCACTACACTCCTTGCATTAAAATATATACACTTCACCCCCTCAGTCTGGGCATTTCCCTTCTCCACCCCCTGTCTAACCTCCCCCCCATACTGCCTGCGGTCCTCCCCTACCTGGGAGCTAAACTCCTCTGTCCCAGTTTCCCCATCACAATTCCCTCCCCCCATCCTTTCTAGTTTAAAGTCCCCCCGGTAGCCTTAGCCAGTCTTCCCGCCAAGATACAGCCCTCAGCTCTGATACTGCACATACCATGGACGCTATTCGGCAATTGGGAAGTGCATATGGTGAGTCACGTGGGCATGACTGGATTATAGCCCAGCCAGAGGTTAAAAAAATCCATTTACCAGCTCACGAGAAAGCAAAGTGACAGGCAAATTCTGCAGCAGAAGGCCAGATAAAGGCCTTGATGGGGCAGTGTACAGTTGTGTTGATCGGCATTTTATTAATCATTTCATGGGATGTGAATGTCACTGGCAAAAATCAGCATTTGTTGCTCCTCCCCTGTTGCCTTTAAGTGGCAGGTGAGCCACATGATTGAACCACTGCAGTCTATCTGCTGTAAGTATACTCACAGTGCTGTTGGAAGGGAATTCCAGGTTTCTTTTATGCATCTGCTGCCTTTACCCTCCTAGATGCTAAATGTCAGAGGTGTACATAAGAACATAAGAAATAGGAGCAGGAGTAGGCCATCTAGCCCTTCGAGCCTGCCCCGCCATTCAATAAGATTATGGCTGATCTGTCGTGGCTCAGTTCCACTTTCCCGCCCTCTCCCCATAACCCTTAATCCCCTCTCTTATCAAGAACCCATCAACCCGCTTCTTAAAAATATTTAGCGAGGCAGCCTCCACCACTTCAACGGGCAGAGAATTCCAGTAGAGTGTGCTGTTGGTGGAGCTTGGATGAGTTTATTCAGTGCAGCTTGTAAATAGTACACACTGCATACCAAAATTGTGAGTGCATTGATAGGCCTGCTAATCAGCTTCCTGACACTGTCAAGTAGCATGGAGGAGTTCAGCTCAAGTTGTCAGAGGGCATGAAGAAAGGCTTGTCTTTAAGGCTGCCTCATCTCCAACTCCTTGTCAAGCACTCCGTAAGGCATTATGGAAGGAAAATTCTAGTCTAAGTAGAAATGGAAAATAAAACGATTAACCTTGAACACCATTTGTGGCTTTCAACAAATGAAAGCCACAAATGCAGAACTAACAGGCAAAGCAAAGCAGGGGGCACTCCTTCATCAAACAGTGATCACTAATTGGATTGGTCCTCATAATAGGATAATGGAGAAAAAATATCTTCAGCGAATCAAAACATAGTTGGATACTGTATAGGGATGAAGAGCAGGATAGGAGGTAATCAGGGTCTCTATACAAGTATGAGCTAAAAGGACCAAATAGTTCTTCTCATTCGTACTTCATAAACAATGTACAGTTAAATTACAATCAATTAGCATCTGCTCCACAGCTGGGACTTAATAAATATTGTGCTACTGCAGTTTAATAATCTCCTATTGAGTGAATGTACTTAAAACAGGCCATTTCACCAATGGGTAGTGTCTCTCAGCTTCACATCTAGATTTTGCAATTCTGCGTACTGACAATACATTTCCTACCAGTTATTAAAATTTGTTGATATTAATTAACATTATGTTGGTGAAATTTGCTCGTGTACCAATTTTGAGGTCAAATGTCCAGGCTGGAAGAGCATCTGCATGCGTCACTAAATCTGTTGGTCCAAGAGGTAACGTAATTTGGATGGATCCTGCAACTTTCACATTTTCTTCAGCAGAAAACAACTGAACACTAATGGCAGCCAGAGGTGTCAGTTCAACGCTCTTCAGTCCTGCAACAATAAATCATTTCCTGTTTAAGAACTGTGTTAAAAGAAAGCAAACAAATTCAAGCTGACATAAAATTATGTTTTTGCTGGTCAATACGGATTCGTCATTCAACCAAACTAAAAAGGGAAGCTCACAAAATGAAATTTTGTTGTTCCTAAAACTGCTTGGTGGGGGTCAGGGAAAAAATAACAGCAACAATTTCTTAGGTTTCCATCATCGAGAGGGAATTTACCTGGCTACTGAATAGTTTTCTCAGTGTTATTTGATTGTGCAATAGTTCTTTTTAAATTCTGAAAGGTATAGTTTTAAGGCATAATTATACATATACAGAAGAGTATACTTTGCAGAACAAAATTGGCTACCATTTACAAAAAAAATTATAATGATCTATGAATCAGAGTTAGCATCAATTATTTTCTAAAGTAATATTTTAATAAAAGTCACATGTGTTAATGCAAAGATTAAGGTAGGATCTTGCCTCCTTGCCAGAAGGTCATGGTTTATTCCCCACTATGACCCTTGAGCAAATAATCCAGAGTAACACTCCCACGTGGAGCCGAAAGTGCTGCATTGTTAGAGATACCATCCTTGGGTTAAGACATTAAACCAAAACTCCTGTCCACCTGTTCTGGTGAATATTAAAAAAATCCCATCCCATTATTTAATAAGCAGGAAAGTTTTTTTTCCAATTTCTTGGCAAAGATGTATTGCACAACCAACATCAACAAAATTGATTAGCTGACTAGTTATCTTTATTGATGTCTGTGGGGCTTTACTGTGTGCAAACTGGTTGCTGTGCTTCCCTGTATTCTAACATTGGCTATGTTTCAACATTGATGAATTGGTCGTGAAATGGTTTGGGATGTCCTGGGGTTTTAGATGATGAGAAATAATTGCATGTTCTTTCTTCACAACTTAGTGTGAACTTGGAGTGACAGAATGAAGTTTGTACCTGCAATCTTCCCATCAACAGCTTCTAACCTCAAACTTCAAAAACAAAACAAGAACTTCTTCACAGCCAGGGAGAGAAGGGATAAACTAACTTAGTCACATATTCAGGGAGATACGTCGAATGGGGTTCCAAAGGAGAAAAAAATGGAAAAGAGAACTAAAATATATGAATAATGCAAAGATGGAATTGCCATAGATGACAATTACAGTGGAAACACTGGGGCAGAATACAAAACCTTAAGTACTGCTTACTCATGCTGATACTTTCGCCAAGATTATTGACTGGATGAATTATATTGTCAATAGTCACCATGGTAAAAATGTGCTGTTATCATTTCCATCTGTGGCAGCATTGCGAAAAAGCAGCTCCAGGTGGCTAATTTACAGAATCACAGAATAGCAGCATTTCAGGAAGCCATTTCACTCATTGTGTCTGTGCTGGCTCACTGTAAAAAAAACTTCAGCTAGTCCCTCTACTCTGCCTTTCACTATAATTCTGCAATGTTTCTACTTCAGCTAGGTATCTAATTGCCTTTTGAAAGTCACAGCTGAATCTGTTTCCGACAGAGAGCTCAGCCATCATTGTCTGCAGGAGGCCAGCGAGGTTTACCTGGTGGGGCTCTTTGAGGACACCAACCTGTGCACCATCCATGCCAAGTGAGTCACCATCATGCCCAAAGACATCCAACTGGCCCACCACATCCGCGGGGAGCACGCCTAAACTGACCCAAACCCATTTTTAAAATTTGAATAGCATGAGAAAAAGAGACCACCACACTCAGGCAACTCCAGAATTGCTACTCATGCCGCTTCTGGTTCTATTACCAATCATCTTAAATTCACACCCTCTTGTTCTTGACCCTTCTACCAATGGAATCAGTTTTTCCCCTATCTACTCTGTCCAGGCCTCAGTCTCTAATAAATCTCTTCTCAATGAAAAAAGTCCTAGCTCGCCAATCTATCCACATAACTGAGGTCTCTTATACGTGGAACTGTTCTTGTAAATCTTTTCTGCATCTGCTTAAAGACTTATCCTTCCTAAAATATGGTATCCAAAATTGGACATAGCACTCTAGTTGAGGCAGAACCAATACTTTATAAAGATTCACTATAGCATCCTTGCTTCTGTACTCTATGCCATTATTTATAAAGTTCAGGACCCCGTATGTCTTATTAACCATTTCCTCAATCTGCTCCGTCACTTTCAACGAATTGTACCTCCAAGTCCCTCTGTTCCTACTATTGGTTTAGAATTAGTACGTTTTATTTTCTATTGCCTCTCCTCACACTTCCTACAATGACTTATCACTTCACACTCTGCTATATTAAGTTTCATCTGCCATATGTCTGGCCATATCTTCACTATCTGCCTCACAATGCAATGATAGTAACGATTTCCCATATTGTTAGCTCATTTCTTCAATTAAGTCACTGCAGAGATGCAGCATTTTTGCACAGGGAGAGGAAAGACAAATTATTGGAACAGCAGGCTTGCTAATTTACTCAATTTTAAAAGAATCCTTTCACTTACTGCTCGGAAGCTGTAATAAAGCTGCCTTCCAATATAATTTCCTTGACTTATTTTATTTCAGAAAGAAGGATGAGCACAGAATTGCAGCTTAGTCAATGAGACACAACCAGGCAGACATTTAAGAGACCTAGAGAAACTTACAGGTTTACCAAGGACCACAACAGGAGTGGAGATGCATTAGGAGTACCATTACCATGGCAAAACAAACAATAACAAGACAAAGCATGATGATTGCAAGAAATGATTAAAACTTTACTTGATTTGTTCATCAAAGTCCCCATTGTATGGATAAAGTTGTCTGTTCCCCAGGGAGGCTGTGGAGCTGTGAGATAGGCTGTCAGATTAGAAACATAGGTGTTCTTCGGTAACCTCAGTAATCCCTTTGGAAACTGGACACTCGGGTACCTTCGGTCATCTAAAAAACATAAGAACCTTCTTAACAAATGTAAGGAAAAGAACAGCCCAAACTGATGTGTGTTGCATAATTAGATGATAATTGGCAGTGAAATAGGCTGCCCAATTGCTTTAAATTTAGTGAGACTGGTAATTAATATTAACATTATTGTTACATATTTTCTAGTCTTATTTAAAAACTACATTAAGTCATTTAAAGACATATTCCCTTCATACTGTAAACTTACTGCTCTTACAGTTTTTTCACAAAAAGATCTTCTACAAGTCTTCACTCTAATACACAGTGAAACTGAATACCATGAGACATATAATGTTTACAGTTGTATCTCTGACTTAAGAGCACTGAAGCACTGGGAGTACAGTGATAAATACTTTCCTCTAAATAAAGCCAAAATAATTTACTTGCTCTTCGGTCTTACAACACAGAACATCGACAGCATGAGAAATATGTCGTCCACTCATCAATCAGTTCCTCCACAGATCGTGTACAATTTAGCCCATTACGTGTACTAATCAATTAATCAGTAGCCTGGGAGAAAGGACAGTCAAACTGTCAGGAAGGCAAAACTCTCATGAAATATTACCCTGGCCTCCAGTACATCACCCCATCCTTAGTTTACACTTCTGACTTAGACGTGTTACATTTTTCCGACTGACTTCTTCATTTTAATACTGATCCTAAACTGGGAAAAAGGTCTACATGTCAATACCAGCTTGATTGTACAGAATTTACAAAACAAAATAAAACTAAAATATCTTCAAACACAATGAAATAAACAAAGGATTGGATTGCCTGCCTCCTAACATTTTATTTCAGCTTGAAAGATTGAGGAGGACTAAGGACTACATACAAGTAGGAAAGAGCCAGATGTTAAGGTGGTTTTTCTTTCTCTAGAAGGGAGTGAGCCTCTGAAACGCACGTCTGATAGTGTGAGCAGACTCTCTTCACAGCTTAAAATTGGAGTCTGACTGGTTTGTAGCTGGGAGAAGAGACTACAAGAGTGGATTAACTGATATAATTTGCCTGGTCAATGTGATCTCCAGGTCTAGTTTCGATCATCTGGTTTGGGGAAAAAGAAAAATGGAAATTCCCTCCCCCCGCCAAACAAACCTAGTATTTTGCCTCTCTTTGGGTGGCAGCTGGGTGTGAGGTGGGGGTGGTGAATGAAACAGGATTAGAGTTATATCACTAATATGAGAACTCCAAGCGTCATGAATGTGAGTCAGTCAGGCTTAGTAGACTTGCTGAAATTTTCCTATCCTGCTTTTTCTTACTATCAATAAATAATTGAAATTGCCACTTCAAACATCAAGTAAGCCAGACACGGAGTGTAGCAACAGACAAGGAGAGTAGCTTACTTACTAAACTAGCAGCATTTGGTGCTATTTGCTGATAACATTCAACTGCTTCATTTCGCAATGCAAGTCTCACCCTTGTAACAACACCATCTGTTAAAGCACAGGCCTGCCTCACTTGCTGCTTTCACCAATTTCAAATTCCCACTGGTCATGTCCCAATTATACCTCCGGCACACACCAAGCAGTGCAAATGTTTCTGAAATTTGAATACGCTTCACAACTTGTCCTCAGGGTTAATGTGTTTCTGCAGCCCCCTCCCCCTCCACCAAATCTTTCAGCTGAGATCATTATTTCTAATGTGCTTATATATGTATTTCTTTGTTGGGATAGGGAAAAGACCACAAATCCCCCTTTGTAAAAGTGACTCCTTGTCTGTGTCTCACAAGCTACCATTAAATAATACCCTTAAAATAAACACTTCATTCTGATAGCTCAGGTGAAGAGATATAAATATCAGATTTAAACAAAGATAATTTCAATTACAAAATGCTTCCTACTTCACACCGCACAGTATTAAAATACAGGGTAAAAACCATTGTTAGGATTCTCCCAAAGAAAACTTAAGTGCCCAAAGGGTGGGAAAATGTGAGAATTTCCCACCTGTTTTTTGGATGTATTTATCTGCATCACAGAGTGCCTCAGAGGGATTCAAGCCAATGGGACCTCATTCACTCAAGAGGCTGGCAGGGTAGCACTGAGCAGGCCACTGTACATTAGCCGATCTCTCAGTGGGGAAATTGGCCCTCCACCCTGATGGGGAACCGGGCCCCTTTCTCTCTTCCCCCCCAATCCCCCTCCCCAGTATGTTCTGCCCCCTTGGCACTGCCCTGTGCATAGTGCCAGGGTGCCTGGCTGGCACTCCCCCTTTGCCCCTGGTCTCCTATGAGGGCCTCAATGGCATCTGTTCCCACCAGCAGGGCAAGTATGCCTGTTTCCCATCACTGGGGAATAAACCCCATTGGTGGAAACGTCTCCCGGTGGTTTTGGTGGTGGTGGTGGTGGTGGTGGGGCGGGGGGGAAGAGAGAGACAGAGAGAGAGAGAGAGAGAGAGACAGACAGACAGACAGAGAGAAGAAATACACCAGCATTCCAAAGATGCTATTTCCATATGGTAATTAGCTCCGTTCCTATTTCGAGCGTGGGGCTGATAATGCCAAAAAAAAATAACGGCCTCAGAGATGCACGGTAGCACAATGGTTAGCACTGCTGCCTCACCGCGCCAGGGGCCTGGGGTTGATTTCCAGCTTGGCTCACTGTCTGTGTGGAGTTTGCACATTCTCTCCGTGTCTGCGTGGGTTTCCTCTGGGAACTCTGGTTTCCTCCCACAGTCTGAAAGACGTGCTAGTTAGTTGCATTTACCCAAACAGGCACCGGAGTCTGGCGACTAGATTTCCACAGTAATTTCATTGCAGTGTAATGTAAGCCTTACTTGTGACTAATAAATAAACTTCAAAAGTGATTGGTCAGTCGCAAGTGCCGCTGAACATCTCTCGACCTGCCGTAGTACTCAAGTAGCACAGCAGGCTGGGAGAATCCTGGCCTATGTATCCTGTTTGGTATATCACACTGCTGTGTTTACCCAAATGGATACTCAAGGCAAGCTGGTGCCCTCAGCCTGGACAGACATTTCTTGTCTTTGGCACACAGCAATTACCAACCAGATCAGGCTCAAATCCTGATTCCAAGTAGCTATGAAGCTACTCCCCAGCACATCTGTTACAAGTACTAATTGAATCTGCCCTCTTACAATAAAGTTTGTGGTGTTTGAGAATTTTGAACAATGCTGATAATGTGGGACTTTGGCATCCCATAGAAGTTTTACAGTGCAGAAGGAGACCATTCAGCTCATCGAGTCTGCACCAATTCTCCAAAACAGCATCTTACTCAAGATCAGCCCCCAACCTATCCCTGTAACCTGGCTGGGTGAGATGCTTTTTCACAGAGTTGGTGCAGACTCAAATGAGCTGGATGGCCTCTTTCTGCACTGTAGAGATCGTATGATTCATCTGGGTGAATACTGTTTTAATAAGGCACATTAAGGATTTGAACAAACTCTCATCTCATTTATTAATTCTAGCCACCTTGTGAGGTACATAAGTGATACACATGCAAGAGAAATGAAGAATGACCCAAATCAAAAAGGAGGATTTTTTTTTAGCTCTGGGTCACTGAATCATAAAAGTACATATAGGCTGGCAGGGGTCAACTCCCATAAATGTAAGTTCTTCAAAACATCTCCTGGAGCGTTCTACACCACCAAGTCCAAGGAGGTATTGGCAGTAAACCCACATTTATAACAAAACTCAAAATGAGAAATTTCCAGAGGAAAGACGCATAAATATAACTTTTATAACTATAATTATTTTACAGTTTGAGGTATTCAGTCATGTTTTCAGTACACCACCAAATATTCTCCATCTTCATATTTTTGTTAACAACAGTTAAAGATTATAAAATAAACTGAGGAAAAAAAATAGCAAAAATGACAATTTACTCCACCTACCAATCTTTCCTCCGGTGATTAAAATAGTGTCTTCAAATAGCCAGAGATTTGCTCGGCTTTGTGGAAGCATTGAAAGAGTTACTGCTGCAAAAACTGAAGGTAGAAATAACATAACACAATAAATCTCCACAGCAAAGGTTTAGTAGAACAAGATTTGATTTGAAGAACACTTAAAACTGTTCAAAAAAAAATGAAAAGTTCAAAATCTTGATGTTTCTTTCCAAAGCTTTAACCAAATCACCAATTAAATCAAAGGCCCTCTGCAAAACTTTTTTTTTTATTGCCTCAATGTAGATTCTAGTGATCAAAACATGGAGCTGAAGTCCTCAAGCAAAACCCCAAAGCTCTTCTAAACATTTTATAAAGGAGATTCCAGACACAGAGTGCAACAATCAAAATTGAATGCGTTAATCAAAGTATTGCCAGGGCATTCCAACATGCAAACTATTGCACATTGTTTGCAACTCACACTGGTTGAAAAGGCAAGGGTGAGCCTACCTCTGCCAGCCCTGAAAGCCATGATTGGATTACCCGGTTCACGGGCAATTATTTGCCTAAAGTCATGGCTTCCAACCCCATAAAAGAGGATGTCCCATTGCCAAAGCCACCAGCCAGACAGTTGGCAGCTCTCCAGTCCCAGCAGTGTCACAAGAAACTGTGGCACCCACTTCAACTGCAACAGTCCACCAGGAGGAGTAGCACGGTGGCTGGATTCAAAGGTGAGTCAAAGGGCTCTCCATCGAAACTCTTCCCAATTCAAGCAGTTGGGAAAGAAACTGCATCAACAGGTATTGTATAGTTGGCTGCAAACAGTGTACGAGGCTTTCATTCTAATCCCTCTCTTTAGGGGGCAGTACTCAAGACATTACAGGGTTGGACCTATAAGCATGCAATCGGTGCCACTGCCTCATCTTTTGAAAGAAAAGCCCATGTTATTTCTGAAGTTACTTCAGAGGGACAGGATAGAGCAGAACAGGAAGAGTAATTAAAATTGAAGAAGGATTATAAAGCAAACATTTACCTGGCACTCTTCGGGTTTTCCAAGGCAGCGATGCTAGTAGATAGCCTCCTTTCCGTGCTGTGACAGTCAGAGTAAGGCCAAGCTCATAAGGTACTTTGAAAATAACTCCTCCACCATCCTCCGTAAGGGCTGAGTTAGTCTTTGTGTAGTTAACAAAGACATCAACAATGACCTGATCCAGATAATGACGTGTTACCACATCATTTACCTGCACCTTCAAGGTAAATAACGACCCTAAAACAAGAGAAGTTTCATGTTTAACAGTTTTGCTAAAGCATCATTAAAAACAAATCATACTTTGAATTTTCTTTTGAAGTAGCTGACTCTCTATCAGGGCAAGGCAGTATTATTTTACAGATGTTGGACATCATGTAGTTTTGCAATTACCTCTGGAGTATGTCAATTCAGCAATGGATTTTAGTCTGAAAACTATGGCGTGGGGGGTGGGGGAGATCTCCGACCATTCACACTGGAGTGCAGCCCCTCCCATGGATTTCATGGTGGAGTGGGGCGACAACAATGGAAAATCACATTGACAGCAGCGGGATCAGAGAATCCGCTGCCAGTGAACAATGCACTACCTCCCACTGCCAAGAAACATGCAATGAGAGGCCAGAGAATTCCCCTCCAGATGTTTGGGAAGACAGCAACCCCTTAAAAGTGGACCTGAAATTTTATTAAACATTCTGAATGGGACATTTTGGTACATGTCAAACTTTACATTATTTCCTTACAGTCTTTGTTGAGAAAGAGATGGAGAGCTTGTTGTTCGCAAGCTGGAGGCTGCAATGAAAATCTCACTGGACAAACACAATAATCTCGTGGAGAGGAACCACCATTTCAGATTACATTTCTGTTCTGGGAACCAAGGGGATGATTCTCCTAGCCGGGAGATTCAAGCGGAGGCCATTCAGTGGGCTTCCCACTGGGCGCCACGGCCTTCGAGTTTCCGGGCACCAGATTTATGGCGCTGTCAGCTGTGCCAGAAATCAGTGAGGAGCTGAATAAATTATTTAAATTAAATTTTACACAGCATTATCGGGTCAGGGTCTGAATTCTCCAGACTCGCTAGTGTTCCCCCGCCCCCCCGGCCAGGAATGTTTCACTCCAGCGAGGTTTACAATAGCTCCCTACTAACAGGGAGTTGGCGACCTGATCCCACAGGAGTGAAGCAGGGGCCCTTGAGGCCCCTTAGGAGGTCAGGGTAAGGAGGAGGTACCCTAGGGGCCAGGGTGACACTGCTAAGCTGGCAATGCCCACCAGGCAGTGCCAAGGGGGTGGGGCAGCGATGCAGGGGTCACAAGGCCTGGCCAGTGATCAGGAGGCCAGCAGGGCGAGGCTACTGCGTATGCGCTGATCTCCACTCTGACAGATCGGTGCACATGCAGTGGCCTGCTTAGCACTATCCTGCCAGCCTCTCCAGCGGGAATAGGCCCCACCCATAGATTTTTAGAGTGATTCACACCAAGGCACTCTGCAGTGTTCAGAATGTGAGAGATTCATTTTGAAAATCATGCTAAAAAAAAAGCAGGATTTACTCCAGTTTTTACACAAATTCAACACTTAGAATGTTTTTGGGAGAATCTCATCCCAAGTGTCCAATCATTCTACAAAATATTTTGTTAATTTAGTACTATGTATGTCCGGTTACAGCAAGTAACAAAATACATTTTCCACCATTTTATCTGCCACTATAAAACAACAAAATCACACCACTGGAATTATGAATCCATAGCAATAACAATTTCTACCTACACAATTCCTATTGTAGTCAAGTATCAAGATAAGTGATTGACAAAATAGTTTTGATTAGTTCTTGACAAATTATTGATTCCAGTTCAAAGCCTAGCTCAGTTCGAAATATATACATGGCTGTAAATTTGTCAAACAATTTACAACATCTCTTCACCATTTTAGGAGAAATTTCTCTAATATGGAGCTGTTCACATGGTAGCAAAAGCTCCAAGTAAAGTGAAAGAAATTTCTAAAGTCACATGTAAACCTTTTGACTGTACAAACATAAATAGCTAAACCTACATAAAAGGACCACAATATTTAGCTAGGAGAAATAATCTGTTGACAAGCAAGAATAAGGTTAGATGTAGATTTACCAAAACAAAGAATAAAGAAACTCAAACATTCCAACTTCACAAGGAGATTTAGTCCCTCCCCATAATTGATCATGATGAATTGTTGCATCATTTTATCAAGCCATAATAAATTACTTCATTAATAAGTCTTGAATTTTACAGGACATAAAATTTTACATGGGTGGAGATAAGGAACAGCAAGGGGAGGAAGACGCTGGTGGGTGTGGTCCATTGGCCCCCAAATAATAACTTGGAGGTGGGGCAGGCTAAAAACACGCAAATAAATGATGCGTGCAGGAATGGAACAGCGATAATTATGGGGGATTTCAATCTACATATTGATTGGTTGACCCATGTCGGACGCGGTGGGCTTGAGGAAGAATTCTTGGAACGCTGCCGGGATAGTTTCCTTGAACAGTGTGTGATGGAACCGACGAGGTAGCGAACTATCTTAGATCTGGTGCTGTGTAACGAGGCAGGTAGAATTAGGGATCTTGTTGTGAGGGATCCTCTTGGGAAGAGCGATCATTGTATGGTTGAGTTTTTGATGCAGATGAAGGATGAGAAAGTAGGGTCCCGGACCTGTGTCCTCTGTTTGAACAGAGAGGAGTACGATAGGACGAGAGAGGAATTGGCAAATGTAGACTGGGGGCGCAGATTGGTCGGTAGGGCTGCTGAGGAACAGTGGAGGATCTTTAAGGAGACCTTTTTTGGTGCTCAGCAGAAATTTATTCCAATGGTAAAGAAGGATCGTAGGAGAAGGGATAATCAGCCATGGTTATCGAAGGAAATAAAGGAAAGTATTAAATTAGAAACTGATGCGTTTAGAGTGGCTAAAAGTAGTGGGTGAATAGAAGATTGGGAGAGGTTTAAAAATCAACAAAGATTGACGAAGAAGATGATAAAGAAAGGAAGGATAGACTATGAAGCTAAACTAGCACTAAATATAAAAAAGGATATTAAGAGTTTTTATAAATATATAAAGAGGAGGAGGCTGGCCAGAGTGAATGTTGGACCCTTAGAGGATGAGAGAGGGGATTTAGTGGTGGGGGATGAGGAAATGATTGAGGCCTTAAATAAGTTTTTTGCCTCGGTCTTCACGGAGGAGGATGCGAATAGTTTGTCAGGTATTAAAGATAGAAGGATGGTAGGAGTTGAGGGCCTGAATGTGATCACTGTCACTAGAGAGGTAGTACTTGATCGACTAGCGGGACTGATGGTGGACAAGTCCCCAGGACCAGATGGAATGCATCCCAGGGTTCTGAAGGAAATGGCAGGGGTGATAGTAGATGCCTTAGTGATTATTTTCCAAACCTCGCTGGATTCCGGGGAAGTGCTGGAAGACTGGAAAACGGCTAATGTTACGCCGCTGTTTAAAAAGGGTAGCAGGCAAAAGGCAGGCAATTATAGGCCGGTTAGTTTAACGTCTGTTGTGGGAAAAATGCTTGAATCTGACATCAAAGAAGAAATAGCGAGGCACCTTGAGAAGAATTGTTTGATAGAGCAGACGCAGCACGAATTCATTAAGGGGAAGTCGTGTCTGACAAATTTATTGGAATTCTATGAGGATGTGACTAGTGCGGTAGAGGGGAACCAGTGGATGTGGTGTTTCTTGATTTTCAGAAGGCGTCTGATAAGGTGCCGCACAAAAGGTTGCTTCAGAAGATTAGGGGGCATGGAGTTGGGGGTAAGGTGTTAGCGTGGATAGAGGATTGGTTGTCTAATAGGAAGCAGAGAGTTGGTATCAATGGGTGCTATTCGGATTGGCGGTTGGTGACTAGTGGAGTGCCCCAGGGATCGGTGCTGGGGCCTCAGCTATTTACCATTTATATAGATGATCTGGACGAGGGGGCTGAGTGTGGGGTGTCGAAATTTGTTGATGACACGAAGATAAGTGGAAAAGCAAATTGTGCGGAGGGTGTGGAAAGTCTGCAGAGGGATCTAGGTAGGCTAAGCGAGTGGGCGAGGATCTGGCAGATGGAGTACAACGTTAGCAAGTGTGAGGTTATCCACTTTGGCAGGAATAATAGTAGGAGGGATTACTATTTAAAGGGCGAAAAGCTGCAGCATGCTACGGTGCAGAGGGACCTGGGGGTCCTTGTGCACGAGTTGCAAAAAACCCAGCCTGCAGGTGCAGCAAGTGATCAGGAAGGCAAATGGGATGCTTGCCTTTATAGCGAGGGGGATTGAATATAAAAGCAGGGAGGTCTTGCTGCAACTGTACAGGATGCTGGTGAGGCCGCAGCAGGAGTACTGTGTGGAGTTTTGGTCGCCGCACTTGCGCAAGGATATTTTGGCCTTGGAGGGAGTGCAGAGGAGGTTCACTGGGCTGATATCGGAGATGAGGGGGTTGAACTATGAGGAGAGGCTGAATAGACTGGGTTTGTACTCGTTGGAGTTTAGAAGGATGAGGGGGGATCTTATAGAGACGTATAAGATAATGAAGGGGATGGATAGGGTAGAGGTAGAGAGATTCTTCCCGCTCAGAAAGGACAGCAGGACTAGAGGGCACAGCCTCAAGATAAGGGGGGAGCAGTTTAGAATGGAGTTGAGGAGGAACTTCTTCACTCAAAGGGTGGTGAATCTCTGGAATTCTCTGCCCGTTGATGTGGTGGAGGCTACCTCGCTAAATATATTTAAGACACGGGTAGATAGGTTTTTGGTAGGCAAGGGAATTAAGGGTTATGGGGAGAAAGCGGGAAAGTGGAACTGAGCCACTTCAGTTCAGCCATGATCTTATTGAATGGCGGGGCAGGCTCGAAGGGCTAGATGGCCTACTCCTGCTCCTATTTCTTATGTTCTTATGACATTATGGGGTCAACTTTACAAGTTAGTGTTCCTGGCTCAGAGCTCTGTAGGTCTTAATTTTAATGACCAGAAAATCATTTGTTGCACTAACTTCCAGCATTCACAGTATTTTGCTTTGACTTTAGCCTCTAATTCCGTGGCCATCTTTGCAGCTTGTCCTTTTGTTGCGCAAAGCTTTGAACTTGAATGAATAATTTGTAAAATGTGTCCACATGCAACATATACATGCAGGTAATCAATAACATATATGTAATAACAAATGTAGAAGCCCTCCAGATCATACATAAATTTTCTTAGTCCATACGAATTGCTTTGTTATAAATTAAACACTCATCTTTGATATTCAGTTGTGTTTTGAGTGGATAACTTGCAACTGATGAAAATCACATGCACTTTTTCATTGCATTTACACAGCTGAAATGCTGAAAGGGCAAATCATTGGGCACCACTTTGAAAAGTTGGGCTTGTGGCCAAGATTAGTGAATTGATTGCAAGTGCTTTACTCTGCTTTTCCTATTTAACTAAATGCTTTAAGAGAACTTAAAACTGGCTTCTTGGACACACATTTGGGCATATGCCAATAGGGACATTCTTGGATGCAGGCTGGAATTGGGGAATGGTGGCCGAAAATGAGATACATTGAGCAGTAAAAGGAGCGTACAAGCACTTGAATAGGCAGAAATGGGAGCAGGAGGATGGAGGTAAAGAGAACGACACAGAAATTTTATAAAATAGTTCCTCAGTTGCAAATTCAGAAAAAATAAAATCGTAGAAATTTATTACACAGGAACCCATTTGGTACATCATCTCCATGCCATCTAAATGCTAAGTAACACATCCTACTTTCCAACTGTGGTCTATAGCCTTATAGATCTCACCACTTCAAGTGCATATTCAAGTAAATGTGATGAAGCATTCTACCTCCTTTCAAGCAACAAGTTCCAGATCCTTACTATCTCCTGGGTGAAAGTTTCATTTCTAGTTGAATGCTTCCATTACTTTAAATCTACACTCCCAGTTATCGACCTTTCTGCTAAGAGAAATAGATCCTTCCTACCCAGGCTCTCCATAATTTTATACATCTTGATGAAATCTCATCTTAATCTCCATTATTCCAAAGAAAACAATCCCAGCCTGTCCTATTCTTCCTCAAAGTTAAAATTCTCCAGTCTTGACAACATCTTCATAAATCTCCTCTGTACCCACTCTAGTGTGATCACATAATGCAATAACCAGAACAGTCTGCAGTAATCTGTGATCTAACTAGTATTTTATACAATTATGGCATCGCCTCCCTGCTCTTGTATTTTATGCCTCAGCTAAAAGGGAAGTATCCTGCAGGCCTTCTTAAGCAACTTATATACCTATTCTGCTAGCTTCAGGGATTTATGGACATGTAATATTCCTCTACATGTCTCTGTAATCTAAAATTTATTGTGTATTTCCTCGGTTGCTTGCCATCATCAAATGTATTATCTTACATTTGCTATCTTTCTGCTCACTTGATCAGTTCATTGCCATCCTGCAGTCTTGTTCACTATTAACATGACAGCCAATCTTGTATCATCAGCAAACTTCTTAATTAAACTGTCTATTTAAGTCCAAATCATTGTTATATACCACGAAAAACAAGGGGCTTGGTACTGTGCTCGGCCAAAGCCACCAGATACAGCTTTTGAATTACAAAAATACATATCAACCACTCGTCTTTGTTTTCTGTCCCAGAGCCAATTTTAGACCTAATCTGCTTGCTACTTTACCGCTGCTCCCATTTACTTTGCTGACCAGTATGCCACATGGGACCTTATCATAGGCCCTGATAAAATCCATATATACATCAAATGTGCTTCCCTTATTAATACTGCTTGTTACCGCCTCAAAAAATTAATTCAAATCTCAACAAATCTCAAATCTCAACATGTGGATTGTCCTTGATTAATCCATGCATTTTAAATGACGAAAATACTGTCCTTCAGAACGATAACTTGTTAATATTTCATCTATTCCTTTTTCCCTATTTAAACAATGGTACAATGTTAGCAATACTCTGATGCCACACCCCCCTGCAACCAAAGATTGGAAAATTATGATTATAGACTCTACTAATTTCTCCTTTACTCCTCTTTATTGTAGACTGTGTCTGGGCCTGGTGGGTTACCTACTTTCAAAGATAGTAAACGCCTTATTATTTTCTCTTCTGTGTCGATCCCATCCAATATTAAATTTAATTCTAGTTTGGGAGCTGAATGGGAGGTGCAATGGCTAGTGGGTGGGCTGGAGGTCAACCTCCTTATCCTGGCCTGTCTGGCCCTAGTAAACACAGTAAGAAGTCTCATAATGTTTCCGAAAGCTTGTGGGATTACTATCAAATAAACTGGTTGGACTCTAACCTGGTGTTGAGAGACTTCTTACTGTGTTTACCCCAGTCCAATGCCGGCATCTCTACATCATGGCCCAAGTAAGACATGGGCACAGTAACATCCGCTATTGTTGCTAGTCCAGTCTACTGCTTTGAGCAGTGCTGCTGGGATGAAAGAGCTGTCAGTGCTCCCATTGACCAGAAGTTCTTGGCGGCAGGATCTCTGACTTTAAAGCAACGAAAGTGCAGGGTTTTCTTGATGAGTCATTGAAGTGCATGGAGGTTGGGACACTCATAATGGTGAGAGAAGGGAGCACAAGGTGTGGGTGGGGAATTATAGACTTTATCAACCATTGAAACTTACACAGTAGTTACCTATCTCAGACATGTGGTTGCAATGGTAGTTCCCAATTCCAAAGCTTTAACCCAGGAGAGAACACCTCTCCTATAAGGTACACTTTAAACATTCGAATATGACAGGCAGCAGAGTCTGCTTTGTCTAATTAATTGAATGCTTTAAATGTCTACAACTTCCAAGAAACCCCAGGGCACTGTTTAAACCAGATTGGTTATCATGCTGGAATTACACTCTTGGTGATGTGAAATAGCAGAGGTGATAGACTGCCTCCCTAGAGAGAGTCTCTCATCTTTTGTCACTGTAATCAATTCAGATCCTGACTGCAGATTTACTGTGAAATTTTTAAACACTGCTCATCAACGAAAAACTTTACCTACACTTACCAGCAGATTACATTTGTATTAAAACCCTTCCAGCTAAAATTTCCTTGTCCTGTGTATTTATTTTTCATTTTCTTAACAGTAAATGATGGGGAAAAAAAAACAATAGCAGATGAATTAAACAGGTGTTCTGCATCAGTCTTCATTGTAATGGATGCAAGTAACATCCCATTAGTAGTTGTAAACCAGGAAATGGAAGGGAGGGGGGAAAGCAAGAAAATTATCACCAGGAAAGTGATATCAAGCAAATTGTTGGAGTTGCAGGCTGACAAGTCCCTGGTTCCTGAAGGACTTCACACTAGGATTTTGAAAGAAGTGGCTAGTGAGATGCTTGCTGCATTTCCAAAATCCACTAGACTTAGGGAAGGTTGCATTAAATTGGAAAATAGCCAATAGAACTTCTTTATTCAGAAAAGGAGACAGAAAGAAGGAAACTACAGGTCAGTTCGCTTAACATGTCATTGGAAAAATGTTAGAAACAATATTAAAATCATTGTCACAGGGCACTTAGAAAAATTCAAGATAATCAGGCAGAGTTGACATGGTTTTGTGAAAGGGAAGTCATGTTTAACCAATTTATTGGAGTTCTTTGAAGAAGATCCATGTGCTAAGGATAAAGGAAAACATGTGGATGTACTGTACTTAAGATTTCCAGAAGGCATTTGATAAGGTGCTACAGCAAAGATTATTGCAGAAAAGCTCATGGTGTAGTAGGTAGCATATTAACACGGACAGAAGATGGTTTCTTTATTAGCTAGCCAGGGTGCAGCCATATATGGATCATTTTCTGGTTGGCAAGATATAACGAGAGATGTGCCTCAGGGACCAGTGCTGGGACCTCAACTTTTTACAATTTATGTAAATGACTGATGAAAGGATCAAAGTTATGTTTGCTAAATTTGCTGATGTCTCAAACAGCTAGGAAAGTAAGTTCTGAAGAAAACATAAGGAGGCTACAAAATGATATAAATAAGTGAGGAGACAAAAATCTGGCAAATGGAGTACAATGTGGGAAAATGTGTAATTGATAATTTTTGAAGGTAGAATAAAAAAAGCAGTGTATTGTTGAAATGCTGAGAGAATGTAGTGCTCTGAGATCATAAAATTCTACAGTGTAGAAGGGGAACATTCAGCCCATTGAATCTACATCGACCACAATCCCACCCAGGCCCTATCCCCATAACCCCATTCATGTACCCTAGCTAGTTCTGCTGACACTAGGAAGAATTTAGCATGGCCAATTCCACCTAACTCTCACATCTTTGAACTGGGGGAGGAAACCAAAGCAAACGCATGCAGATACGGGGAGAACATGCAAACTCCACACAGACAGTGACCCAAGCCAGGAATCGAACCCGGATCTCTGGCACTGTAAGGCAGCAGTGTAACCACTGTGCCATCTTGTCGCCCTTAAAGCAGAAGGATCTGGATGTCCTAGTGCATGAATCATAAATGGTTAGTGTGCAGGTACAGAAAGTAATTAAGAAAGCTAATAGAAGGTTATTATTTATTGCGAAGGGAGAGTATGTTTCAGTTATTGATTAGATGACATTTGGAGTACTGTGTACAGTACGTGTTTAAGGAAGGACATAATTGTGTTGCAAGGAATTCAGGTAAAGTTGAGAGTCAGAGGTTGAAAGCACAGAAAAAGGCCTTTTGGCCCATCATGTCTCTGGCAGTCAAAAATAACCACCTAACTATTCTAATTCCATTTTCCAGCAGTTAGTCCATGGCCTTGTATGCCTTGGCATTGCATGTGCACATCTAAATACTTCCTTAATGCAGCAAGTTCCAAAGCCTCACTACCCTCTGGGTGATAAAGTTTTTCCTCACATCATCTTCAAACCTCCTGCCTGTTACCATAAATCTATGCTCCTTGGTCATTGATCCTTCCACCAAGAGGAAAATTTTCTTCCTGTCTACTTTATGTCCCTCATAATTTTATACATTGCAATCATGTTCCACCACCCACCATCCCCCCCACCACACACCCACACACACTCCCCCGTCAGTTTCCTCTGCTCCAAGGAAAAACAACTCCAGTCTATCCAATCTCTCTTCATAACTAAAATTCTCCAGCCGAGGCAACACCCTGGTAAATCTCCTCTGCACCCTTTCCAGTGCTATCACATTCCTTCTTTAATGTGGATTCCAGACTGCACACAATACTCTGGATGTGGCCTAACCAACATTTTATACAGTTACAGCATAACCCTTGTGCTTTTAAATCTTTAGTAGACTAATACTTGGAACGCGTGGGTTGTCTTATGAGGAAATGTTGCACAACCTAGGTTTGGATTTGTTGGAGTTTAGAAGAGTAAGGGGTGACTTGACTGAAACATACAAGATCTCGAGGAGTCTTGACAAGGTGGTTTTGGAAAGGATGTCTCAAATTTTTTCTCTTAGAGGGTTGAGCATCTTTGGAAATCTCTTTCTCAAAAAGGCAGTTAAAGCAGATTTTTTGAATACAGGTTGAGTATCCTTTATCCTTAAATCCAAAAACCAGAACAGAGCCATAAACTGCACTTTCTTTGAACCTCATCAACCTGCAGGATGGGAAGTCTAGTTATTTGTCCTGTGATTTTTGTGGTGAACATATCAAAAAGAAACTTATTGAAGGTATGCAGTAATTATTATTCAATGATACATCTTACTTTTCTAGCCATTTTATTTACTTTATAGCTAGCCTTGGCTATTTCTAATAAAGTATATTCAACCAGTAATTCAAGGCAGAAGCTGACAGATTATTGATAAGCAAGGGGATGAAAGGTTACTGGAAATAGGTGGGAACGTAGAGTTGAGGTTATGATCAGATCAGCTATGATCTTATTGAAAGGCTATAAAGCTGAAGCCTATGGAATAAAAGGGAAAGTTGCAACATGGATACAAGGTTGGTATAAAAGAAGGAAACAAAGAGTAGAGGTAAATGGTTGTATTTTTGAGACTGACAAACCTCTAGATCAGAACACTTACACTCTTGACTGCAGGGAGCAGGCTGGTCAGATGATCCCCTGATTCATGATTCCGCCACTGTAGAGTTTTAACTTTGCAGTGTCTCTGACATCAGTGATTAGTTCCCTGTCCAGAGATCCAGCCTAATTAGCACTTACCTCCTGAGTCCCCCAAAATCTTAACTTTGAAGTAGCTGCCGAGTTCCCCAAAGCCTAGGACAACCTAACCATCAACAACAAAAGGAGAACGTGAATGAGGATCACAATCCCATTATCATGTTTCAAGTTTCAACTATTTTCTTGGAGTAGGTTGGCCCCCTGCCCAACTTCCAGCTTGAGTTAACATGGGTTTGAGTCACAGAATCCTTATAGTGTGGAAGGAGGCCAATTCAGCCCATCGAGTCTATGCCAACAATTCCACCCACGACCTATTCCCGTAACCCCACACATTTACCCTGCTAATCCCCTTGACACTAGGGTCAATTTAGCATGGCCAATCAACCTAACCTGCACATCTTTGGACAGCGGGAGAAAACCGGAGCACCCGGACGAAACCCATGCAGACATGGGGGAAAAGTCAAGGCTAGAATTGAACTCGAGTCCCTGGCGCTGTGAGATAATGTGGTAACTAGTATGCCAACGTGCTGCCCAAAAGTCGGAAAACAGAATTCTGATACGAATTCCACCCGTTTGTTTTAAATTAAAATTCATCCAATTGTGCATTCCCACTAATTTGTCATTTTCATTCCCAATACCGGCAGCTTTTCTTCTTTCTACGTGGTCTCTCCCTTGACTTTCATTGCCTCACTCAGTTTCAGCTAACAAAGTTTCTATTAAACAATTGCAGGTTAATCGATTTATTAAGTATTCCTGCCTCTACTACTGTTTCCCTCCTTCTCCTTTCCCCTAAAATCCACCCTGACAGGCTTTTTGGAGACAAAGTTGGAACATTATTCAATTTCTCATCTGTGGTGGAGATGCCTTCTTTGTTTCTTTCCTCTCTGTACTGTACAAAGAGCCTTGCTCAGCTTTCAGTTTTCAATGCTGAAGAGGAACACTTGAGACGCTATCTGCTCTCGTCTTTCATAAATGCTGACTAAGCTACTGTTTGAAGCTTTGCTTCAAGTTGCACTGTGAATAATTAAATGATAAAATAATCAGCATTCTAAATGTACGAGGCAACCAACAGCATCTGCATTTCAAATGAAGGCAGAAAGGTTACAGGGAAATTGACAAACAGTTTTTTCTCAAGCAGCAGACTTGTTTTGGAACATATTCAAAATGATCTAAGTAATACAACATTTGTGATTGAGGAGGTTAAAATGAGATTTCATGAAAATGAATATTACAATTGTTGTTTGTGGAATACTAGCTGTGTGATACTAGTGGAACCAACTACACCTTTTATATAGGTTGTAAAGGAAACATCCAATTTGCTTTATGTGGTTTCACTTGAATTATACTCTTCAACTACAATGTTAAGCAAGGTCTCACTGTATATACAAATCAGCAGTGTAGAATACAGCAGCATTAGCCAAACAACAACAAACTAGAAAATTCCAGCTTCACAATACATACAAAGGCAACAAGAGTATCAATAAAAACAAAAAGTAAGTAAACCACACTCTGGATCATTTTGACTCCTAATTCTGTTTTGATGTCAGCTATTTCCTGGAATAACAACAACTAATCTTATGGCTTCTTAAAGGAGCACTGTGCAACATTCAATTTTGACCATTATATAAATATGGTCAATAAATTCATTTGTGTGTGTTTATAGTTCAATATTCAGAAAGAAGCGTGACACAATCTGAAACATCAAATCAAAATATTTCGAAAAAGAAGAGTTAAAGTAACTGATGCTCATTAAGGGCTATTGAAGGCAATGGCAGGAGCAAGAATTAACATTTAGTATAATCCACTACTACTCAAGAATTTAGTTTGTGGAATATTTATTGCAGGTTGAATTATAACATGAAAAAATGAAATGATGACTGATGGGGGGAAAGTGGTGAAATAGCACAACAACAGGGTAGCAAACTTCCCAGGGGATGGCTAATCAGAGGGCACTGTGCATCTCTCTAAGCTTCCGTCAAGAATCAGGTAACAATTGGAGCCGCTAATTATGCTCCCTGAATCAAATGCTGTGCTTCAATCTATTTATTGCAAGTGATAAATAGCGTTCACAGTACCTTATGCTGTTTGTCTACTGTGGGTAAAATGCAGTGTTGCACAGGCTGTGTACCAGATGAACTTACTGAGTTACAATCGTATTCAAAATTTATTTTGGTATATCCATTTAGAATATTAAATATCTTATTTATTGAAATCGGAATGTGTGCCCATTTCTTCTCTTCCATTCAATTAGATTGCAGAATTAGAGACTATTCTCTTTTCAGTAATATTACAAAATGAAGAACCAGTGAGATGCAGAATTATGCCACCAGGAAGCAAGATGAAACGTACTACATATAACTAGTATAAGTAACTAGGAAAGAAACATTTCAGTTTTACATCCAAAAGGAATGTTTACTTGCTAAGAAATTAATTGTACAATTGTTTAGGACCTTATATGCGAGGAGGCACTAATCCCACCACCACACAAATCGTAGTGATGCAGGTATAGCTCCATTTTGCCACCTTCACAGCACGTGTGAATTTTACACAACAGCTGGTTAGGTTCACTGTAAAATGTATATTTAGGCTGCAGTATCTAACAAGGCCTCTTTCATTTTCACAGGTTTATCAAGCAAAATGAAAAAGCGTGCTTAAGACTGTATTGTAGAATCCTAGAATGGTTACAGTGCAGAAGGAGGCCACTCAGTCCATTGTACTAATGCTGGTTTTCTGCAAGAGCAACTTAACTAGTCCTTTCCCCAGTATCCCAATAAATATGTTCTCTTCATGTAATTATCTAATTTCCTGTTGAAAACCATGACTGAATCTACTTCCTCCACTTTCTCAGATAGTCTGTCCCAAATCCTAACCATTCTGTTGTTTTTTTCCTCGTGTTTCCTTTGGTTTTTTGTCATTCAGCTTAAATCAATGTTCTGTGGTTCTCAACTCTTCCAACAATGGAAATGGTTTTTGCCTATCTACTATCCTGACACCTCACAATTTTGAACACATTCATCAAATCTCCTCTCAACTTCAAGGAGATATAACTGAACTTCTCAATCTTTGAGACCATTCTCGTAATTCTTTGCTGGATCCTCACCAATCCCTCTGATCATATACCCCTTTTTGACTTATATGCTTTCCTTAATATTGCATCTCCTGGTTCTTCCAACCAAAATGTATCAATTCACACTTCTCACTTAATCCGTCATGCGCCCTCCCATTCCACCAGCCTATCTATATTTTCTTGAAATTTATCACTATTCTTCGCACAGCTTACAATACTTCCAAGTTTTGTGTCATTTGTAAATGTTGAAGTTGTGCCCTGGACACCAAAGTCTAGGTCATTAATTTATATCAGGAAAAGCAATGGTTTAAAAACCAACCCCAAGGAACTATCACTGTATACCTTCTGCCATCCAAAAAACAATCCTTCAGCACAACTATGCGAGTCAGAATGACCAGGCCAGAAGTACAGAGGTGGTCAGGGACATGGCAGACACTGTCCCCCAGTGTTCTGCTGGGACCATCATAGACCAGGCTGGTGTTGCTATGGGGCAGGGTGACTATGGGGTGGACTGTCTCAATGTGGCTATCTCTGTGGGGCTGGCCTTGCTGGCACATTTAGACATTGCCCCTCAAGCATCTATCCTGTTGTGAATAATCCACACATTCAGATCCAATGTCTTTAGACTTTTTAAAAATATTTTTCCAAACAGTACAAAAATTATGGCCCTATTTACTGCTAATCCTCATTTCCCTGCCTTCTACTTTTGCCTTCTGTCTTTCACTTCTTTCTTTGCTTCCCTCTCCCCTCCAGCACTGGCAAATATCCCTGCGAGGATATTCGTCCCTGTCTTGCTGGAGCTTGTACAGGTCCGATCTTCCCCAAAATTGGACCCAATGTCTCACGAATCCAAATCATTCTCTCCTACACCATCTACCCATTTTTGCATTCATCTGGTCTGTTCCGCTATTCATGCTCTCACTAGCATGTGGCACTGGGAGTAATCCATTGATTAGTACCTTTGGCATCCTGCTTTGTCATTTATTTCCTAGCTCCTTATATTTTGTTTTCAGGAATGCCTCCCTTTAAGGACAGCCTTCCCTTCCAGGCTATCTCCTTTGTTCTTTCCTCTGTATCCCACCACACCACCACCAACCACGCACCCGCCACCCCCCCCCCCCCCCACTGCCCCATTCACTAGCTCTATCCTACTTTGTAAACTGCTGAATCTGCAGCCACTTCCAGATCTGATGGAAGGTCATTAACCTGAAACAATGTCAGTTTCACACTCGAATGATGTATTTCCAGTCTTTTCTGTTCTTATTCCATCTCTTCCATGTTTACTTCATTCCACACTGCCAACCTGCACCAATGAAACTCTCACCCACTCCTCTACTATTTCCAGGCTTGACTTCTCCCCTTCCTGACCTTCTAAATTCCACTCTAGTATAGAGAAGTTGCAGTGTAGATAATTATTATAATCTTATCCTACATTAAATGCTGCTCATCTATTACCTTTTCTTGCAACTTACTTTGATCCTCTTTTCACCTAATCCAAAATCCTCACTCTTCCCATCTTCCCTCAGCATGTGCTGCTATTTGTTAAAACACTGAATGATATTTTGGGACAGAGCAAACCTGTAAACCATCTAAATATAGGTAAAAGCGCATTTTACTAAGAATCTATCATAATAATATAATTTGAACCACTGTAAAGTTGTCCTTTAATAATGGTCAGACATTTTTTTTGTCATTGAGATGAAGTTCAGAAACACCTAGCATTATGCCATCAGTTTATGATAGATTTGAGAACCAGGATTAATTACAGCCTTAATATTGACTCCCTGGCATTGCAGAATACCATTTATCCACCCAGAAAAAATATTTAAAATAGTGTTGAATAAATATTTAGATTCAGGAACCTTGAAACAAGCGACTAGTTGTGGTAGAAAAATTCTAATGCAAAACTGGTTCTTTTCAGAACATTGGATAATCTAAATTTGCATCAAGAATTCACCAAACCCAGATATTGGGGTACAGTGCAGATATTCCTTAAAAATGTTTACTAGCTTCCAATGATTCATTCCTCTAATAACTTTTAGTCAGTTTAATAATATACATTGTCAGAAATAAAGGGTGGCAACTGCACAAGGACCTTGGAGAATATATGTACCTGACAGCTTGTACATATCAGTTCTCAACACGTGATCACTGTTCCCCTCCCTCCCTTTTCTTAATGATAGCATGAGGAGTTGAAAATTTTACAGATTAAGCAGACTCCAATAATCATTTCTCAGAAGGGACCAGAGATTTCAGGCTTAGCAATTTCTATCTTGCCAGCAGGAAGCCTTTCTCCATATTACTTCCACGTTCTGGCAATTTACCCTTGCTGTTCGAATGTTACTCATCACGTGGCGATGCAGAAGCCAGCTTTTCTGCTACTACGGATTTCAACCACACAGATATCACCTATTACAGCAAAAAGGGAGAGGTTCTATTGCTCAGAATCCAGAGACAGAAGAGCACGTCATGCTCAGAAACAGAAGCAAAATGCAATATGATGTAATCATCTGCATTGCTCTTTCAATATGATCAATAACTGAGGACCTCCTGAGCCAGCATGTGTACCTGCACACTGCTTTCTGATATCACAGCATAAATGTACATTTAAATTCAGCTGCCAAATTCCAGAGATTGGCAGTAGGCAGAAAGATTCAGTAAAATAATATGCTCTCTCTATCCATCAGCTCTGACAAATCTCACACAATTACTTTGATGAAAGCAGCGGCTGCACAAGAGCTGCTGGCCAGGAGCTCACTGCACGAGCACAATAATTAAGCAGCTTTAGAATATGCAGGGGACTAACACTTGGACCTTCTACATATTTTAATATCTAACGAGATATGGCATTCACTCAGTAAATCAACAGGAGCACTATGGCTGACTTAGATTTTGACTTGACACTGGAAGTGCTTGAAAAACAACACAACTGTCAATATTGAAAGAATGTCAAACATTGCATTTATGACCAATAGCAGGGTTACAATTTATAACAGGATGGTACCAGGAAGCTGGGTTTGATTTCTGGCTTGGATCACTGACTGTGCAGAGTCTGTATATTCTCCCTGTGTCTGTGTAGGTTTCCTCCAGGTTCCCTGTTTCCTCCCACAGTCTGAAAGACATACTGGTTAGGTGCTTTGGCCATCCTAAATTCTCCCTCAGTGTATCCGAACAGACACTGGAGTGCGACGACTCTGGGATTTTCATAGTAACATCACTGCAGTGTTAATGTAAGTCTACTTGTGACACTAATAAATAAACTAACTTGAAAAAAAACATTCAGGCACAGAGCCTTGATTACTTTAAATTGCAATGAAAGTGCAATTGCTGGTCTGGAGACCATGAGCTATAGTGTAATCTCGAATTAGGTAGTGCCCTGTTTGTACTGCCTGGTTTCAATTTGAATTCCCCTCACCAGAAGGCTCTGTGTATGGGTGCTTAATAACTTGTCCAGAGCCCCCTTGGGGTGGTAATTTCATAGTAACTTGGATGGTGGTGACAGAAGTGTCCACATCATCAAAACAGTTAAATACAATCCAAGCAAGTTTAAAAACTGAGCACTTATTAAAATCAGCTTCAAAGGAGTTGTACTGCAGTGTCAAACCCAACATGACGTCCTCTGAGGGTTTTCACACAGGTCTTTCTCATCAAAGCTTAAGGTGCAGCAGATTCACATTATTAGAATGATGAGCATCAAAATATTAAAATTTTAAACTGATTGTGACTCTTAATGGCCCATCTACCTAAGGGCAGGATGTACGTGGGGGTGGGATGGAAATATCAGTTCATTGTTTAAGCTATGTTCATAAACTATATAGTCAGGGAAACAAAATAAAAATAAATATATGTATGGGGGTTGGGGAGAATTCAACAGTGGAATGATTATTAACCACAATATCACAAAAATATATATAATTAATTAACACTTTGGGAGTTCCAGTAATATCTAGCTGCAGATAAGAGAGTTCAAACAGGAACAAGACATTGGCTGAAGCTGGAATGGACTTAATCTAAAATTCTTGGACCCAAATGACCTGTATTAGAAATGCATTATTGAAACATGATCTTGGTGCCTGATGATCTAATGAGGTACTTAAGTAATGCTGGTTTCCAATGGCTCCTGTTTTTTGACAGCTTTAAAATGACACAATCAAATCTCTTGGGAAGTGGGGTAGGAGGAGGAATACGTGCTTTTAGAACAACATAAAAATGATCATGACAAACCCACAGTATCATGAAATGTTGTGCCATGATTATTTAAAAAAGTAATTTCACTGTACTATGAGAATAACACGTAATTAAGCATCTCAAAAAGACATTTGGTATTTAGTGTTTTAAAGAATTATTTGAGACACGGATGATCAAGCTTTGATGGGATGGATAGGATAGAGGTGGAAAGACTCTTCCCGCTCAAAAGACAGTAGGACTAGGGGGCACAGCCTCAAGATAAAAGGGGGGCGGTTTAGAACGGAGTTGAGGAGGAACTTCTTCACTCAAAGGGTGGTGAATCTCTGGAATTCTCTGCCCGTTGAAGTGGTGGAGGCTACCTCGCTAAATATTTTTAAGACGCGGGTTGATGGGTTTTTGATAGGAGAGGGGATTAAGGGTTATGGGGAGAGGGCAGGAAGGTGGAACTGAGCAGCGACAGATCAGCCATGATCTTATTGAATGGCGGGGCAGGCTCGAAGGGCTGGATGGCCTACTCCTGCTCCTATTTCTTATGTTCTTATGAAGCATTAGGCAGTGAGTCCAAAGCACAATCACTAAGTGAGCCATAAATGGTAGAAACATTTATCTGTCAAAAGTAAACATAAGAAATAGGAGCAGGAGTAGGCCATCTAGCCCTTCGAGGCTGCCCCGCCGTTCAATAAGATCATGGCTGATCTGTCGTGGCTCAGTTCCACATTCCCGCCTTCTCCCCATAACCCTTAATCCCCTCTCTTATCAAAAACCCATCAACCTGCGTCTTAAAAATATTTAGCGAGGCAGCCTCCACCACTTCAACGAGCAGAGAATTCCAGAGATTCACCACCCTTTGAGTGAAGAAGTTCCTCCTCAACTCCGTTCTAAACCGCCCCCCCCCTTTATCTTGAGGCTGTGCCCCCTAGTCCTACTGTCCTTTCTGAGCAGGAAGAGTCTCTCCACCTCTATCCTATCCATCCCATTCATCATCTTATATGTCTCAATGAGATCTCCCCTCATTCTTTTAAACTCTAACGAGTACAAGCCTAGTTTATTCAGCCTCTCCTCATAGCTCAACCCCCTCAACTCCGGTATCAGCCTAGTAAACCTCCTCTGCACTCCCTCCAAGGCCAAAATATCTTTGCGCAGGTGCGGCGCCCAAAACTGCACACAGTACTCCAGCTGCAGCCTCACCAATGCCCTATACAGCTGCAGCAAGACCTCCCTACTTTTATATTCAATCCCCCTCGCTATGAAGGCCAGCATCCCATTAGCCTTCCTGACCACCTGCTGCACCTGCAAGCTGGGTTTTTGCGACTCATGCACAAGGACCCCGAGGTCCCTCTGCACCGTCGCCTGCTGCAGTTTTTCGCCACGTAATAGTCCTTCCTACCACAGAAAAAATCTGAACTCAGTTGAAAACAGTTAAAGTTGGAGATGAATGATTTTAGCTTTCTGCCAGGTGAAGCCAGCAAGAAGAGAAGCTGGGACTGGAAGACAGCAAGTTTAAAACAAAAATTCCCTATGGGGCCAGAAGATACAAGAATAGCCCTCAGAGCCTCAGAAGGAAAGTTCAAGTCTTCTCTGCCTCTGACATGAACCTTGCTGATTGAAAGACGCTTCCAAAACCACCTTCATGACTCACCCACGTACTGTCACCTGTTTCCTTGATCCCGGCCAGAAGACTTCCATCCCTTGGACAATTGACTCACGCCCTCAGCCTGATGGGGTCAATTAGGTATGGGCCAAGAATTTAAACCTCCTGGGACTCCTGTTGTTGACATTAGGAACTTTAGTGTTCATTCTGGTCCCAACCCACTCTGAGTTAAAGTCAGGATTCATGTCCCACAGAATCACTTCTTTTCTATTCATCCAAGAAACATCTGCAAAATCCAAGCTCCAAGGCAGTGGAAATTGAAACTCACCATGGCTAAAAGTCAAATCCCCTAGATGCAAGTAATCCCTGTCTCTATGCACTAAAATTTTGAAAATCCCACTCATCATAGAAAGTCTGATCCACGCTGCCATACACAGAAAATTACTACTTGCACACAGCTCCTGTACTTTACTTTTTGCGCTGGACAGTTCATTTGTCATCCACTGACTGTGTTCCTTCATCCTGATTCATCATGGCCTACTATTACCACTCACTTTGTCACAAGTACCATTGCAAACAGAATTGTTGACACTCTGACTGTGAATCTGTCTAACAGGTCAGTTGTATTCTATTCCAATGTATCAATTTTGTCCATTGTACTGCCAATGATCTGTCCCTCTGTGGCCAGCAAGATCATGGAGAAGTGCACAATACAGAAACTTCAATCTTTCTGCTTGGCCTGAATGACTAGCATAGATCAAAAGGTGTAAAGGTGTTATGGATCCAAAAAGTAGTCTTCTTCAATGATCAAAACCAATGAATGTTAGAAGCAGTCAGCAGTCTTCATCGCACACCATGGAGAATTTTCGCCCATATACCACTGAGAATATAACATCACTTAAATGTATTTCGTATATAATTTGTTTTGTTTTACCCAGTCCAAGTCCCAGTGATAAAGACCTGACAGCAAATCTAACTGGGTCCATAATTATATTAAATTCTGTGACAAGTATATTCAGACCATTGGAGGGCAGAAAGTAAGAATTAAAAACTAAGCTCATAATTGTAAACTGCCTTAATTCAAAGCAGAATTAGGCGGATTTTTGTAAGGCAAAGGGGACAAGGGTTTTAAAAGGTATTTGGAAAGTAAAGCCGAGACTACAATCAGATCAGCCATGATCACGTGGAATGGTAGAGAACACTCAAAAGACTAAATTGTTTATTCCTGCTCTTGTGTACCTCTTGAAGAGGCACCAAAGCATTTAATGGCATGGCTGGCTAGGCCAACACTTATTGCTTCGGTTTCCTCCCACAGTCCAAAGATGTGCCAGTTAGGTGGATTGGCCATGCTAAATTGCCCCTTAGTGTCCAAATTGTACATAGCTTAGGTAGATTAGCCATGGTAAATTCGAGGGAGATTATGGGGATAGGGTGGGGGTGGTGCTGTTTGGGAGAGTCAGTGCAGACTGAAAGGGTCAAATGGCCTCCCTCAGCACTGTGGGAATTCTATGGATCCCTAATTGTCCATGAGATCATTATTTGGTTCATTTGTGCACAACAAAATCTCAAAAAGAGGAATAAGTTGATTAACCCATTGATTTGTTTTTTTGGTAGTGCTGGTCATTGGACGCATTTTAGTCAGGACACGGGAAGAACTCCCCTGATCTTCTTCAAATATGACAATGGATTGTTTATGTCAATGTGACCAGGCAAACAGGGCCTTTGTTCATTATGTCAGCCAAAGTATTTCCAAAATTCCAGCAGCATAAAAAGTATGCATTCTCAGATCACGCATTTGGGCTTAAGCACAAAATTGATCCAAATTTGAGAGCACTCCATTTAGTCAAGCAGAGATCTGTCAGACAGTGCACAATTACTGCACAGTCAGCCCACCCACTTTCAAAGTGACTCTTCTGGTGAGGTGATTCTACCACAAATGTGCCATCAATCAGTTTGAAGGTAAATACATCTTCATATGTGAATTCCAGTTCCATAGCTTGTTTGTAAAATTACAAGTAGTATTATATCAGTAATGCAGGCTAGCATTCTTTTAACCTTTCTCACACTGAGTCCTGGATCTGTGAAAAATATCACTTAGTAAAATTAATTTTCTAAACATGTCAAGCTTAAAAAAAAACAGTCCTAATTTCAAACTTTACTTTTATCAGAACGACAAAACAGTGACTTGGCTTTATGCATCTACTGACATGGGGGCATTTGTAGCCTATGCATATTGGTGAGCAAATATACAGTCTTAAAATTTATAAATATGCAATTTAGCAATCTGTGTATCCTTAATACTCGCCTCAGGGGGTGGGGGTGGAAGGAAAGAAGATAGGTCTTAACTAGTTTAATTTAATGAGGATATCAATCAAATTTTATTAAAAAAAATCTTAATTTCCTCCCAGTTTCTGTTTTACCCCCATTAGATGCAACAGTCTGGTAGCTACATTCAGAGACTGACAACCAGCTGCCAGATTCCAGCTTCCACATAGATAAACTGATCTTGGTATAATGATTTGAGGGCTCCTTGGTTTAAGAAATCACTGGTATAGAAAAGCCTTTGTCCATCTGTCTACCAAGATTTGGTACAATACTAATATAATCCAGAATAATTAGAATGGCAGATGTCACTTTTTTCTTCCAAGCCTATTACAGTGAAATCTAAAAAAAGGATTGATTATTTTACAAATTCACTGACTTTGGTGGGGATTCATTGTTAGTTTAATAAAAGGTTAATCTTGCTTATTACAGAAAGAATTGCAATTCATAGTGTACATTTTGGCATGTCAAATACCTTCCAGTAAGTAATATGCTAAACATAACCAAATTCAAATTCAATGATAGCTCAGGATGTGCGAGACGATCCCATATGGTTCGTGGAACCAGTTACATGTCAAGCATGGCAGTCAGTTACACAAAACAATCACTAGCATTTCAGAGTAATTCACCACATTATAAAGCACTTTGGGATATTTTTGAACCATAACAAGATGTTACATAAATTAATGCCTGCTTCCTTGCACCATCACAGATTGCAACCTTCAGATGAGACGTACTGCTAACCCAAGGTTCTATCTGCCTACTGTGGGTTTAATTGAGCACTAAAAACATTATGGCAATGTCCAACTTCAATTATTTTCCTTTATGAATCTGCCCTGGGGGCAACAGCCTACAGGCTTGTTTCTGCCATACAAATCACCACTCGTAAAATGGCAACTACTATCTGATATTTCTAAGTCAACGATGACTGATTTGGCCATCATATGTAAAACATAAATCTTTTTCCACTTAGCCTTTTGAAAATGCCAAACTGATTAGCAAACCTGCAGACATTTTAAAAAGCACCCACTAACTATTAATGGTGAAATTAAAATAGCTAATAATGATAATAGGGGGTAAGCCATTCAGGACTGAGATGAGGAAGAACTTATTCACTTAGAATTGTGAACCTGTGGAATTCTCTACCACAGAAAGCTGTTGGGGCCTGTTTGTTAGACATATTCAAGAGGGAGCCGGACGTGACCCTTGCAACTAAAGGAATCAAGGGGTATGGAGAGATATAGAAAATGCATAGTCAGCCATGATCATAGTGATTGGTATGGCAGACTCAAAGTCAGGGCTTGAATATTCTGGCCTGGTGTACTTCTTGTGAGACTTCTTATTGGTGTACAGTAAACAGCAGTCACACACGTGTCCCCTTTCACACAATAGCTCAAGACATCAACCTCCCGCCAAAAGTCAGTCCTGGGGGGCTTGCAACCGTATTATTAATATCAGGCACCTTGATCTTCTTTAATGTGCATTTTATTCTTTCAAATATTCATTTTAAAAAAACATGAAAATAATTGGCATCCGTGTTAATAAAAATTAGAATTATGCCCTTTATAAAAAGTATCTGCTCAAATGGCAGAACTCGAGCATCAAAACAAGCTTATTTAAAGATCAGAAAGGTCGAGAAATCAAACGCTAACATTTATTACCCTTGCATACGAAAATTTCCACTACAAAAAATAATTTCTTTATAAAAAAATCCCTGTAGCAAGCTTGTATAAAGATTCAACCTGGGTTCGAAGGCGCAAGATGCTACCAAATATTGGTCTCGGCCCTCCCAAAGCAGCGTTGGATTATGCTGGTTACGCTGGGTGCAAAACTTTGCAGGAACAGGAGAAAATGAAAGGATATGAAAAAATGTGAAGGTCTTGGTTAATTCTGGAGAGGAAGCTTCTTCCCCGCCGTCAGCGATAACGGTTTTAGCGGAATAAATTGGTTGTCATCGCGACAAGCGCCGGAATCTGGCAACCTTACAACTGCCGGTGAGCCATTCTCAGTCAGTCAGACCCCGGTAGAAGCACGAGCCCCGTCAGTTAGTCAAACCCCGGGTGCAAGAGCACCGCGAGCCTCATCAATTAGTCAACCCCCGGGTGCAGCAGAAGCAGCAGCGCGAGCCCCGTCAGTTAGTCAAACCCCGGGTGCTGCAGTAACAGCAGCGCGATCCCCTGTCAGTTAGTCAAACCCCCGGTGCAGCAGCGCGAGCCCCCATCAATTAATGAATCAACCCCGCGTGCAGGAGCAGGAGCAGCAGCGCGAGCCCCCATCAGTTAGTGAATCAACCCCCGCGTGCAGGAGCAGCAGCATCGCGAGCCCCCATCCGTTAATGAGTCAACCCCCGCGTGCAGGAGCAGCGCGAGCCCCCATCAGTTAGTGAATCAACCCCCGCGTGCAGGAGCAGCGGGAGCCCCCGTTAGTTAATCAGTCAATCCCCGGCTCGCTTACCTGGGCTGTTCCCCGGGAGCTGCCCCGAACCCGGCGGCCGCGGCTGATGTTTGCCATGCAGTCTCCCGGCTTTACGATGCGCCTCCGGGCCAGCCTCCCCTGTCAGCCGGTTGGTGGCCGTCGAACCGTTCAGCCCGTCGCAGAAAACGAGAAAGCAGAAGAGCAGGTAAGCGAGCATCGCCAAGTGCATGGTTTAATGCTGCTGCTGCGATGAGAACAGATGGTGGCTCATAGAGGCAGGAAGAGCTGCAGGATTCGGTTCAATATGTCCATGTTTGTTTATCTGCTGCTCGGTGCGCTCCTTATTGCTATCGGATGGAAATTTCTTTCCAGAAACTGGAGGAGGAACTGGCGCCCTCCAATGTAAACTCCCACAAATGCAGCAGCACCTGTTCAAATAAATACCCCAAACTGGCCACACAGGGACCCCCCCTCAACACAGCGCTGAACACCGTTTCTACATTATTTTCTTCACTTACTCACGTTTAACTTCAATAATTTACTGCTACGTGGAACGGCTTAATTTATAATTCGCCATCATCACCCCTTTCCATCTCTCTCCCTGGCAGGCACCTGACTGAATCAAGTCCCATTATCAGAGTCTGTGATCAACTTCTAACCCACATGGTCGGTCTGCCCACCTCCACTGCCTCAACTTATCTGTTGGGAAATGCCTTTGTTACCTCCAGATTTGGCTATCACCCTGCGCTCACTGAACTGCATCGGCTTCCAATGTTGCAACGCCTTGACTTCAAAGGATCGATTCCCTTTTTGGATAGGTCAGGGATCCCTTTGGGACAAGTATGGTTCTCTGGGATTGGTAAATGTGGATGTGGAATGTGTGTTTAAAAAGTGGATAAACCCATAGGAACTAGCCTTTAATAAAATCAGCTTGCTCTGACTACTGGTAATCTAACCAGTTGTCTGTTGGGCATGGTAAGAAGTCCCACAACACCAGGTTAAAGTCCAACAGGTTTATTTGATATCACAAGCTTACAGAGTGCTGCTTCTTCATCAGGTGAGTCACTCTCCAAGCAGTCATACTAGCTTTGGATTAAAATGAACCAATACTTCAGATTTCTACAAACCATCTTTGATATCCTTATATGCTTTCTCACATTCTGTTGTCCAGTCCCATGACTGTATCACACATAGTAAATTATGCAATGGCTTCAGTAATGTAGGTAAGTTAGGGACAAATTGCCATAATAATTTACTAATCCTAGGAAGAACTTTAATTGAGTCACATTCATAGGACGTGTGCTTCTAAAATAACATCTTTTTTAGGTGCTTTATGCAGGCTTTTATTATCTATAACTTGACCCAAAAACTGGACTGACGTCTTGAATAAGTATTCTCCAGACCTGCTGGCATTCCCCCCTGCCCTGGACTGGTTCCCTCCAGCACGGTTTGAACTGCTCCCCAATAACGGAATAGGCGTCCTCACCCTGCTGGTGAGGACAGAGGCCATTGAGTCCACCCTGGGAGGTTGGAGGCAAGGGGGTGCCCCTTGGGGCAATCCTGGCCAAAGGGTACACTGGCACCAGGCATTGCCAATGGGGGTGATGAGGATCCCATTGTCACTGCCACTCTGCAATTGAGAGCAGTCGGAGGGAGGGAGGAGGTGATTGGGGTTGGCCATGGGGGTGAATATAGGGCCTGGTCAACAGGGTGGGAGGAGGTTGGGGCTGGCCATCAGGATATTGGGGGGGTGGGGGGGGGGGTGCGGTCAAGGTTGGCCAGGAATGTGGGGGGGGGGGGGGGGGGGGGCGGGGTGAAGATCAGGGCTGACTTGGGGAGGTCAACAATCACGACTGGGGGCGGGGGTATTCAGGAAGACCAGCAGTCAAGGAGGTTGCGGGGCAAACCAGTAATCGGGAGGCTGGCGACGGGGAGCCAGTGTGCATGCACTGATCTCCGCATTGACAAATTGATGCACGCGCAGTGGTCCATCAGCACTATGCTGCCAGCTTCACGGGTGGGAAAAAGCCTGCTCCCTATTTACCAGAGGATTCACGCTGAAGCCCTCTGCGATGCACAGTGTGACGGAGATTCGTTCAAGTAAGTACACCTAAAAAGTGGGTGGGAAATACTCTTGTTTTCCTGTTGGGCACTTAGTTTTGTTTTGGGAGACTCCAAGTCAATGAAGAGGCAAAGAACAAGATGGGATATCAACATAAAACTGCTTCTTAATAGCATTGACTTTACCGCCTCTGAGACACGAGGGACAGCCTCAACTATTGGCAGCATTGGAAAAAGGTTAGTTGTCACAATGTCCTCATGGACAAATTTCATGGATACTGTTGAGAATGCAAAGAATATTTGCAAGAACCATCTGTTTTGAAATATAGTGAAAAAGAATGAGGTAATTAATTGAAAAGCAGTAACTTTATAACTTTTGAAGAACATTCTAAAAATTTCCATATGTATCCAGAGCATTCCAGAAATAAAATTAAGAGGCTTAGGTATTGAAGTTAATCAGCTAAAATTTCAGATGAAGTTCTCCAGAGCCTACCTGGTGCATCTGCTCACTCACCTTGTCAACAGCTTACCAGCCTTCAATACCACCACCCTCATTCCAGAACTTCAGTTTCCTCAAAATGTTTTTTTAAATTCATTCATGAGATGTGGGCTTTGTTGGCTAGGCCAGCATTGATTACCCATCCCTAGTTGCCTTTGAGAGGGTAGTGGTGAGCTGTCTTCTTGAACCGCCACATTCCCCATGGTGTGGGTACACACAGTGCTGTGAGGGAGGGAGTTCCAGGGTTTTGACCCAGTGTGAAAGAACAATGATATATTTTCAAGTCAGGATGGTGAGTGATTTGGAGGGGAACCTCCAGATAGTAGTGTTTCCAGATGTCTGCTGCCCTTGTAGGTGGTAGTGGTCGTGGATTTCAAAGGTGCTGCCAAAGCAACCTCGGTGAGTTCCTGTAGTGCATCTTGTAGAACTATAAACTGCTGTTATTACCTCTTCATCAAATGATCATTTTGATATAAACAGAATACTGAATTCTCAACACCCTAATGAACAAATACTTACTAATCCGAACTATTACTGTTAACCACCAGAATGGTGAAGTGGTTACTATTAACCACTTCACCATTCTCTTCCTCAAATATCTGCTACTTCCCTCATTTCTCTCCAATTACTTACTACTCCTTCTCCATCTGCAATGACTGTTCATTTTCCCACTCACATTCCTAACTACTCCTATATCTTCTCCCAGACAGATGCACCCACTTACGCTAAACAACAACCTCATTAAGCCTCAGGTTTAAATTTTATATTCACTGATGAGTTTCATTACTGAATTAGTAAGTACCATTTCAACAAAACACCAGAAGACGCTTAGTTAAGCTGCAAGTAGTAAACTAGCAAAGGCTTATGAAAGTAATTAACAGGAGAGCATAAAAATAAATGAAGACAAATCTACCAATGCCCCAACACGGCAGAGGGGGACCTGGGGTGGAGGGTGATGCATGCAGCAGTTCCACACAACCACAGGATTCGTTGGTTCACGGGCTCCGAAGCTTGCCCCTTCTGTGGCCTTGTGGAGTCTGTGGACCATGTCTGTGTTTCGTGTCTTAGGTTGCACGCCCTTTTTGTTTTCCTGAAGAACCTTTTATTAATGTTTTGTTTGCACTTCAGTCCCATGCTCCTGATCTATGGACACCTGGTACGGAGAGGGGGGCGGGGGGCCGGCATGGCAACCTCCTTGTGAACCTGCTCCTGGGCCTAGCGAAGCGCGCCATTTACAGGTCCAGGCAGTAGGTAATTGAGGGGGCCGTCCATCCTGACTACTCCTCTACCACGGCTACATTCATGGCCAGGTGTTCATGGAGAGGTAGCATGCGGGGCTGGGGTGCATTATTAACCCTAATAATCATATTTTAATTTGATGTTTTCAAGCTTCCTTTGTACTTTGATTTTTTTCAGGCTGCTCAGCTTTCTTTTGGGGAGCCGCCCCTCTTTTACTTTGTCCTGTTTAACTTGAGTTTGTTGAAAGAACCCCGTACAGCAGAGTATAGGAAACCATGTAACTGTTTTATTTTGTTATAAAAACCTAATACTATGAACTTTCAGACTTCTATTTAAAGAAAATTCTGCAATTGTTTGTGCAGCAAAACTGTTGTAAGCATGCAAGAATTTGCAGCTTTAAGCTCTGTGCCCATAGCCCTTTTACAATTTAGTTTATATCTTAGGTACTCTTTAAAGTAAAGCCATTCCCATTAAGTAATCTGGCTGTCATGTTTTTGGTACCATATAAATTGTGGTGATACAAAGTAGTTAGCATACTCAAGCTTGAAAGCATGTTTGTGCACCAGAGTTTTACTGAAAAATAAGAAGAGAAAATAAATTACTTCAAATACACTGTAGATCTGTCAGTCTTGAAAGAAGAATACATCAGGTTAAGTATTCAGAAAGAATCTTAAAATATCATCTGTTTCTTTGGGAAGAGTGATGTAGAGATGCCGGCGTTGGACTGGGGTATTTGATAGTAAACCCACAAGCTTTCGGAAACATTGTTCCTTCGCCAGGTTCCACACACGATGTTCCTGACAAAGGAACTGTGTTTCCGAAAGCTTGTGGTTTTACTATCAAATAAACTCGTTGGACTTTAACTTGGTGTTGTGAGACTTTTTACTGCCTTTGGAAAGAGAACAGAGCTAATATTTTGAGTATGGATGACTCTTCATCAGAGCTAAAGAGAACTGGAAATAGAATGAAATGACGGAGTTAGAAAGGTTTGCAGTGGGGAAGTAGGGGCTGGATAAAGGGTCAGTGGTAGGTGGAGACTAGAGAGAAATTGACAAAGCTATTGTTAAAGACCAGATTAGAAACTCCAAGATATAATGAATTTAAACTGGACCCCAAAATATTTTTATTTTGGCGTTAAAGTGAGAATAAGGTGTTTCACTCTAGTTGTGATTCTATTGACACGCTAGGCAGCCTTTATCAAAACAAATATTATTTTAACAATAAAGTTTAAATATAATTGATTAGCTTAACTTTTATCGGTTGAAATACTTAAACATGACAAGATACAATTCTTAACTGCTAACCAGCTCTATTAGTTTCAATTTAAGTAATATTCCTCATAGACTTAAACACTTCTTCAAAATCAGTTAATAAACACAGGCTTGCGTTCTTTTTAGCTTGTTAACAGTCTAAGGGCCTTTGAACACTTCTAGAGAAATAAACAGAAAGCTATCTCTCTTCTAATACTCAGACAGTAGCAGCCTCCAGAGAGAGAGAAAAACATTTCTTTCGGGATAAAGTAGAAACTGCCTGCTTTTCTCTCTAAACTTAGCTCGTTCCCCCTTCCCACAATACTGCTTCTGTCAATCAAACTAATCAAACGCTTCTCTAAAACTCCAGGGGGCATACCAAAAATAAACAAAAATACATTAGCTCAGATTAAAACAAACACCCCATTATCTAGGATTAATTATTCTCCTGCATTCTCAGCTTGGAGCTGCTTGGTTTGCAGGCAGATCGGCACCAGGTAAACAGAGCTGAATTCTAAACATATCTCTTACAAGAAACATGACAAAAATACATTTCTTAAATTGTATTGTCACAATATCAAGATTGAAACACATCAAAAGAAATTCTGAAAGCAGCTTAGCCATTGGTGCAATGATGAATAGTAACAATGATTACTGAGGCCGTGTGCAATATTATTGAAATTGTTGGACTGCTTTCTTGTTCTAATTATTCTAATTAGCAAAAACAAATTTCCAATTGTAACAATACAAAATCATGTCTTTAATGATTCTGGTCTTCTATGATATGATACGTCATATCATACTTAATAATTGTGGCATTGAGTGTTCGGGTGCATCATGGTTTTATGATTGCAGTCCGAGTGATGCATACAATCTCACTTACAGTTCTTGTACATAATTTTACCTGTGATCTCTACTTTGCCTGTATGCAACCAATAAATCAAAGCACAAAGATACGTAAAACAGAATAACATGGAGTCAACAAAATACACTGTTGACCTTCTCAATGCTTTTAATCATCCTGTTGCCATGACAATATTGCCTTCTTAAGCTATTCCTAAGTGAGAGAAAGTTAAGGACATTGAGGTGCTTGGTTATTGTGGACACCTATTCCCACAAAACAGAACAATGTTGCTGTTACATGAATAATGCTGCTTTGTCATCACCCCTAATAGTGACTGTAGGCAGAATTTTCCCTTTTGGAGACTAAGTCTGGAAGCAGGTGGGATACTTTTCCTGCTGGGCAGTGGGCTGGATTTTCATGCTTGATTGCATGTTTGGAACTGTATTAATTATATATTGGTGAGCAGCCCACAAGTTGGCAGGACGGGCACTGATTCATCTGCCCCACCATCACATTATGGGATCAAAGATCCTTGCTGCCATATTCAAATGCCACTTGAACACATATTCACTTTCTGCAGTCCAGCTGTGTGGTCTGGATTTCCTGAGATGACCCCCTCCAGGAAAAAGAAGCCATGTGCCTCACAATTCAGCAATGATTCGCTGATGGCTACACTCGACATCGTCCACATGACTTCCTCTTATCAAAGGAATTAGGTTGGCCGGCCAACCTCACCTCACCGGCCTGGGAGGAGGGTGGAGCAGAGATCTGTGTTACTGAAAGCAAAAAAATATGCCCTGCAGTGCAGGAAGAAAATGAATGAACCCATCCACTCTGCCAGGTTAAGTCAATCTCTGTTCACTCCAAACTCACATTCTCATAATGGGTACCTAGCAGTCAAAGGGTTATTCCCATCAGGAATCTCCCACACTGTTAGTGGTGGAGACATCAGCACTCAACATCACCACCATCTCATTTATCGTCCTGTAGAAACATTTCTTACTGGGGGTGGGGTGGTGATGCCGGAGATCAATGCTTCCCAACCTATCCTTCAATCCTTCTAAACCCATTCCATCTATTTGTCTTCATGCAGGCCAAGTTGGTCCACAGCAAGAGGGAGAGATCCCAGATGGGAGGAAGGATTGTGAACATCCAGGAGCTCACTCACCTCAAGGAGAAGGCAGCCAAGACAGGGATTGCTCCAATGATGAAGGCAAGATCAGTCTCCTCCAGCAACCCAGAATGGATGGGCACTCTGTTAGTTGATCACATCCTGATATTCACGATAAGTAACATGCAATGTTGCATTCTGCCTGCTCATGGATTAAATCCATCTTCTCTCTCTTCCATGCACCAGCAAATTCAGACAGCGATCCAGCCAGCCCACCTCAGGCGATTTCCAATCAATAAAGACCCATCACAATGTTCATCTATGTGCTCCATCAACGCAGAGACATACTCATCAGTCATGCTAGATCTAGATTAGGCATGGTCTCCTTCTAGAAATCACTTCACTGCAACATCTCCACAGCAGTCGGAGGCAGTGACAATTATGTCTGTATCACTTGGAGGACTGCTGGAGAACAGTCACCTGCTGAATTTGACTCAGATGATGGGCCTCTGTAAATGGCCAAGGGCATCTAACTATTCCCAATCCTCTTTCCCTATTACCCCATCAGTTACAAATCCACAAGCAAAGGAGGGTGCACCTGTCCAACAGCAGGAGATCAAAAGCAAGCCAGAGCCCTCAACGCCTCAGCCATCCAATGACCACCTGCCAAAGTCATCAATACAACAGAACCTAGCATCAGTAGGCTCTCTGCATCTCTGTTGCGGTTGTTGGGGAGGCACCTCAACATAGGATAGGATAAAAAAAAGGCTGAGAGCATAAGGCATTAGTGTTCATTCAGTTTTGTACATCATGCAGGCGATTAGATTTTCCCAGAAATCTAATAGCCTGTCTAGCTTCATTCATTGTGAGCTTTATATAATGATGAACCTTACTGGAGAAGGCATCCATCACCTCCTTTATACATTCATGTGTTGAGGACCGAGAGGTGCCACATAAATCCCCTGTGGATGTCTGGAATGAGCAGATTGCAAAGAAATTGACTGCAGTGTTGACCTTCAGGAGCACTGGCAGAGGATGGCCTCAAAGTCCACACTGTGTCAGATCCTCTGAGGAATGTGTTAGATATGAGCTATCACAGCTGCGTAGTACTCTCCCTCCCTCATCTCCAAAAAAGGAAGCGTATTCGGTACTCCCTTTGTGGGATGGGTCTGACGGCTTCTGGCTCTTCTTTGGGCACCTCTGGATCATGTATCTGACAGCAGGGCTCTTCTCTAAGCTGTTCTAGATGGCACAGGACCTCCTTTTCCTCAATCTAAACACTGCCATCAAGATGGCAGCAATGACCACAGACTCTATTCTGCAATCATAGAGGATTACAGCATAGAAACAGGCCCTTCAGCCCAACTTGCCAGCCTTAAACCCCTTAAGCTAATCCCAATTGTCTGCATTTGTCCTATATCCCTCTATACCCATTGTACCCATGTAACTAAATGTTTTTTTAAAAGAGAAAATTGTACCCGCCTCTCCTACTACCTCTGGCAACTTGTTCCAGACACTCACCATCCTTTGTGAAAAATTGCCCCTCTGGACACTTTTGTATCTCTCCACTCTCACCTTAAACCTATGTCCTTACCTTTAGGAAAAGATATTGACTATCTATGCCCCTCATTATTTTACAGACCTCCAATAAGGTCGCCCCTCAGCCTCCTACGCACCAGAGAAAAAAATCCCAGTCTATTCAGTCTCTTCTTATAACTCAATCCAACAAATCCCGGTCGCATACTGGTAAATCTTTTCTGCACTCTCCTTTCTATAATAGGTTGACCAGAATTGCACACAGTATTCCAAGTGTGGCCTTACCAATGTCTTGTACAACTTCAACAAAACATCCCAACTGCTGTATTAAATGTTCTGACCAATGAAACCAAGCATGCCAAATGCCTTCTGTTCACCTGTGACTCAACTTTCAAGCAGCTATGACCCTGTACCCCTAGATCTTTGTTCTGTAACTCTCCCCAACGCCCTATCATTAACTGATTAAGTCCCGCCCTGGTTCAGTCTAACAAAATGCATTACCTCGCATTTGTCTAATTTAAACTCCATCTGCCATTTGTCAGCCCACTGGCCCACTCATACTTCCTAAGGATAGAAATCCAAGAGATGATTGTAATTCACCCAACAATTACAGATGCCCCACTTCAAGCCAGAAAGGCATGCAGCACAAGCATCCCATTTCCCTGTTCCACCTTTGTAGGAACCCACGTTTGATTCAGTTTGGGTCATTGTCTATGCAGATTCTGCACACTCTCCCTGTGTCTATGCGGGATTCCTCCCACATTCCAAAAAGACATGCTGGTTAGGTGCATTGGCTATGCTAAATTCTCTGTGTAGCCAGACATGGGCCAGAGTGTGGCAACTAGTGGACATTTACAGTGACTTCATTGCAGTGTTAATGTAATTACTTGTGACTAATAACCGTTTTAGATCATAGGTGTCACAGAAGCTGTGCCGACAATTTGATATCTTAATCCCATATAGGGTGTAAGAGTGCTGAACTAGTCATGTAATTATGAATCTCACTAAAGGCACATATGCTACCTAATTTGGATTTGAGATTACCCCTATCACTTTGGAAAGATTGGATGCCCTGTGACCCATGTTAATTAAACAATGCAATTTGCAGGTTTTGATAGAGCTTCTTGCATCTCGCCAGAAGCTTTGCTGCTTCAGTGGCTGGCAGCCTTGTCCCTCCTCACATTCCTCTGGCAGTTAAACGTTCAATGACATATCCTCTGGCCCCAGTGCCTAGTGTAGTCTTATATAAAGACACATAACAAGTTGTTGGTTCCAAATATAACTTTTGAATACATCTCTCTTAGCTGAGCCTTCATCTCCATGTTGAAATATGAGGTTACCTCCTGAAAGGGCCTCAGTCTAGCTGTGGACTCCTTCCACACTGCCACAGATGCCTCCTGTTGCATTTTTTTTCTAATTTCTTTTTTAAACAGTGGCATTGATTCAGGGTCTCAACATGGTGATGCTGCACACCCATTTCCTGATCAGCTTTGACCCTTCCCGTCACCATTCACATAATTCCGATCATCCTGGAATCGCACAATGTGCAGGTAGACCTCCGTCTGCTAATTCTCCAGCCTTCCCCAGTAACCCTGGAGTCCATAGTGACTGTTATAAAGATTTCTGCTATCCCCTGAACCCATCACTGTGGGTGTCCTTAAATGGACTTCACCCTTCCCTATCTTGAGGTTGTATGCATAGTCACATGCAGAAGGGACCTCCCCAGCACCCAGAGATGAGAGTAACAATCCTTTATTATGTTTTCCCCACTAACAGGCTTCAGATGCCTTCCGTGACCGTGACTATTCCATTTGCAGTCAGCCATCCCTGGGGCCACAGAGGCATTGCTATGCCCTGCATACCCATTGACCAGGCACACCTTGTCCCTCCCTGGACTGAGGTCATGATGCCATGCATAGCCCTGTAGCTTTGCCAAGTCCCAGGACTGCTTTAAATTTCTCACTTCTACAATGTAGTCCACAGCATCCTAGGAAAATGGCTGTCTGATACACATCACTCTGCTTCCTTAAAGAAGGCCCCTCCCCACTGGTCACAGGTCTGTGTACCTTTTCCCTCTTGTGCAACCCTAACAGCCTCCCCAGTCAAGTCTGCATGAAGCCCTTCCCTCTTGTGCCATACTCACCCCACCCATCTCAGTCTAGGTGCACCCTTCCATGTCAGGCTTCATTCAGCTCCCCCACCCCCATTCATTCTTCTGTCTTCCCTTCCTTGTTTCTAATATCTCTACTCATTCCTAGTCACCTGCCTCTGCCTGCTATCCCTTCCCTCTTTCCTCTGTTCCCCTCATTCTCATATCCCTCCCTCTCCTTCACCCCACCCCCATCCTTTGCTGGTGTCTGTTGGTACAGTACAAGCCTGCATGTACCCAGCAGCATCCCGTGTGAGCATCCATACCTGCACACAGCAACATCTAATGTGAGCAGCCCTGCCTATGCCCCATAGCAGAGGGAAGGGTTTCATGCAAATTGGGAAAGGTGGGGGTATTAGGAAGATGTCCTGACTGCAACTGGCAAATTGAGCAACAGCAGCTATGCCAGTGATGACAAATTGGAGCAGTGCTGTTGCTGGTACACTTACAATGTTGTACACACCTCAACATCATGAGCGAAGTAGAGATTGGCAGGTGCACACCGTTTATATCCAGTTGTGAATCACATTGTCTAATTTCTTGCTGATGTGATATGTAATTAGGAGGAAGAATATGATACTGGCAAGCTGCATTTTTTAATGATCAACAACTTGTTAATGCATGCAAATAGGGCTCCCAACTTAGATCAGTGGACCCTGAAACGCTGAAATTCCCACTTGTTTTCCTACTGGCAGGACTCTGATTTTGGCTACATTTCAAATTTTCTGCTCCCTAACCGCTTCCGTTGCTGGCCAGACTGGCCGATTCCATCCTTTACAATTACTGAAGTAATGCTGGTGACTGAAATCTTGGCAGTAACAGGATTCAGCGTATAGATTTATTTCATACAAGGATACCTGCCTTTTGAAAATTCAATAAGTTGACTAAAAATGATCCTACGATCAAGCTGTATTAAAGTATATTTGCATGATTGCAAATCACCAATCATTTGGCTTGAAAGAATGACATGGACTCCTGAAACTCATATCCCATTTATTCCCTTCAGAAAGCCATGAAATAAAATCACCCAAATACATAAGCAATTAAAGAACAATGTGAATATTAAAAGATAAAACAGGGCACAATATTCATTTTATCTTTTTAAACCTACAGGGACACAAACTGATCCTAAAAAAGGCACAAATTAATTCAAATTTTTTTCATTAAATCTCACATTGTTAGTAATGAATCAGCTGGATCTATGTTCCACATATTAAGCATTCTTTTAGAATTGCAATATAACTTGGTTGTGGATAGGCCAGTTTGTACAAGTAGGATATAAAAGAGTGCATTAAATATTGTGATGATCAGCTTTCTTGTATTTTGGGGCAATATATTTGTTGGAATTATATGTAGGTTTTCAGTGCAGTAACACTGAAGTCTTAAAGGTTATACAGTGCAACCAATAGAAAAATGTGTTTCTGGGAAGAATAGTCCACAGTAAATAGCGTCAAAATAGCTCACTATAGTGCATCAAACACCATTCACTAATTTCAAGGTTGACCAAAATAAAATGCGACAAACCTACAGAACATATTACCCTCCATTTGCCCAATATGGGCAATCAAGTCACATTCCAAAACTTTTTAATGTACATTCTTATTGTGAAACCATTTTGCTTTCATCCAAAAATGTTGACAACAGTCATATAATGCTACGAAAAGAAGTGTTAGATCAATAGTTAATGCATTTAAGAGGACTTGTTCTTAAATGACTTTTAATTATTTGTTTTTGAGTGAGGATCTATGAATTTATAATATTGCACTTCAAAGTTAAAACTTAAAACAGGTTGCTATAACAGCAACAATGGCAATGAATTTCACCACTTTGAACCTGCAACATTATGCAGATTTTGAAGTGCTAATCAGTGCAATGAAATACATGAACCACATCAGTAGGAACCAGCAATGCTAATTTTATATTGCCCTTACTCAATACTTGTACCTGCCACCATGTCAATACAAATAAAGATGCTAGTGCAGACTGCATTCTTGGTAGTTCATTTCACAACATGTTAGTTAGGTTGTTCATTTCAAGTCCAGGGTTTAGAGTAAATTTAGTTCCAGGAAATTTGTTTAAACCCAAATGGCATTTACGTTTCTACAGTCCCATCTCCATTCATCTCCTGTGGCTGGAGTTGCTGCCGTTCAATGGAATCTTTGCGTGGCGGTCGGACACGTTTAAAAAAACCAAACTGTAAAATAAAATTCAAAAATTACAATTCACCTTATGTAAACAATGCCAATATGCAAACACATCACTAGATGTACATCTTGGGAATTCATCTTGTAAAGCAGGGTGTAATCTGTGGCAAAGATAATCCAAGGTTGGGACATGCTGTGGGAGGAGTGGTGTGCACAAGTAGTTAGGGCTCAGGTCACAATTCCAGTCTTCAACCATACTAGGTTTCCAGATTCACATTCAGTACACTTCTTCTCATTAGGCATACTAACTGCTGATCCTAAATCTGACAACAGAGACTGGAATTGCCAAGGGACCCAGCCAGGTGAGTGATGGTGGGATGCAGTTGCAGGGTGCATCACAGATGAGGTGCAGTTAGCGGCAAGGGCAGTGGCGTCTGTCAACAGCCCTCTTCCCTTTCCTGATGCCAGGTCCCTCAATCAGGCACTAAATGCCTTTGAAATAAGGATACCTGCCTTAAAGATACATGTCCACTCCCCTCTGGAAGCCTATAAGCAACCATGCACAGGTTTGATCAGTGTGCTCCCTTTATGGCAAATCACTTAAAGACCTCAATCAGTATAGAGGCCAAAGGTGGTGGGGGTTCCCACACGCCATCCTTCCGTCTGATTACATGATCCCCGCTGCCAAACTCATTATGGAGAAGAGCACAAGATTTCACCTCAGCATGCACAACTGTGAAATTTGAAAGATCACACCACCTCCAAAACCATTTGCCTTGTAAGGAGTGGCAGCCGATGCTATAGCCTTAAGTCCTGCAGAATCCAAGTGAAGTGAAAGATGGCATCCTGGCCTATTTTCTGTTTCTACTGCCACAATTCTGCTGGAATTGCACTGCACAGACCAATGATCTTGAACCCGCTCAACTTTGAGCAAACTGACTGGGCGGGATTTTCCAGCTTCCCCATGGTGTAGTTTCTGGCAGCAGAGTGGCTAACTATTGGCGGGGGGGGGGGGTAAGCATGCTTTGCCTTGCAACTGCTTCACAGCAAGGGGATCACTATAGGCAGGACCAGAAGATTCCACTGACAGGAAGGACTGGAAAATTCTGGCCACTCACTTAACAAAATGTTTAAAACTTCAATTTAAAAATGTTAGTTATTATTTTGCAAGTTAATAAACCATGAGAATCAAAACTGTATTTTAATCTCAGTGGGAAAGTGCAAGATGTTTTCATTCCAGTAGCAAGGGTGATACCAGATCAACACATTGGTACAATGCCCTAACACAAATCTTTTTGTATTTTGAATTTAATCAAGTTCAGAGATTGTGATCAAAATGTTATCTACAAACTGGACTATGTACTTACAATGTTCATATGTTGATGAGGCATTATTTCATTTCTCATAGCAACAGCTAAATGATTGGGTGTACCTTCCTGCAGTGATATACCTAACTTGGCTTGGCACCGTTGACCCTGTCTAGCGCATCTGTGTGAACGGTATAATCAGCTTGACCAGTATAATATGGTTCTACCACTGAAGAGCAATTAAAATGATTCCAGACTCCCAAGTCGTGGGCTTCCTGCAGTTGGCTAATTTAATACATTTAGATTTATGCAAGAGGGCTCCTAGAATATATTTGGGCCTGACACAGGAAGGTAATTAATGGGGGTGTGTAGAGTTCAGCAAAAAATGCATTGTGGAAAAATTTAGTAGTATACAGCAGGAGATGTTAATCTCGACATTGTGTGTACAAAAGGATCTAAAAAACTGCAAAAGAAAATGGCACAACTTAAGGAAATCATCATGGTAAAGTTAGCCTATTATGCAATTTACTGGATCCAAGTATGAATACTAGAAAGTAAGTGTCTTCAGCAACCAGTTTCAGATTCATTGATAAGCAGGCAGAACACTAGCTGACAGTAAAGATGATCCTTGCACTAGGCCAAAAACTGGCAGAAATAAAAAAAATGTAGTCTTGCTTGCCAATGACTTTGCTGCCCTCATGGTTCACTGCAGGTGTCCCTAAAGATGACAGCCAAATTTTCAGAGACAAACAAGCCAAAGTGAAAGTAATCAGATGACAAGATGATTAAAATCCACTTCAACCCTGTTTTGGGCCTGAACTAGGAGGCATACTAGGACATAGCACTAGAAGCTCACTCAAAAAAGTTATTTTTTATGGGTTATATTAAATGAATGCTCTGACCAGCCATCCATGAGCTGACTGAGTACTTAAGAATTCTGCTTTAGCAAGGAAATACAAACTCTGCAGATGAACTGAGGTTTGTATAATCCATACACAACACTCGTCTGTAGGATCTATTTAGAGACTAACCTGAACACACAAATTATGGGAACACCACTACCTGGAAGTTCCCTTCCAGCTCCCTCACCATCATGACTTGAAAATATATCGTCGTTCCTTCACTATCACTGGATCAAAGGCCTGCAACACAATCCTTAACAGCATTGTGGATGTGCCTACACCACATGGACTGCAACATTTCAAGGAGACAGTTCATCACCATCTTCTCAAGGAAATTTAGGGATGGGCAATAAATGCTGGCCCAGCAAGCAATGTCCATATCCCTTGACTGAATCAAAAAAATTGGGAAAACTCAATTCATAACAAATCATTGCCAAAAACTAAGACTTAAATTCCAGTTTCTAAGAGAGACTAGTATTCCAGAGATTACATACAAAAGGTGTAATTATATGAATAGTGAATGTTTAACAAATTTAGATTTGATATCGTGGCTGAGTTTTCAGAGCTGTGAGAGTCAACCTGACTTGGTGTGGCGGGGAGTGAGTCGGGCCTGCCAGCCCAGAAACACAGCATGGAAGCCGCCAATAGGGGCTGCCTGGTGTGAAGACAGGCTGTTTGAAAGGCCTTGGTACCATCCAGCCCCTATGGAGACCCCATGCGCAATCCATGCCAACTCATAGCACTTCTTCCTCCCATCTATCCCTTATGGTGCCTTATAGCCTCCATGCTACATGATGCCTATACCTACTCCCTCATAACACCACATACTATCCCTGCCAAGTTATATCCCTCTACCAACTCCCATAACCCTCTATAGCTCACATATCAACTTAGTGTCAACCCATGACTCTTAATCACCACTCCAGTAACTCACATCCAGACATTTGTGTCAGCAAACTCTATGCTCCTCCAGAGGCTGCACTGTTTAGTTACCCTAGGCAATCCCTAAACACAACTTTAACCTCCATGCCAAGCTATGCTCCTCCACCCACTCCCCAAGGCTTTTTCTATCCCTATGCCAATCCCAAGCTCTCTCCCACTCACCATATTTTGCCCTTGCACATTCCATGCCAACTCACCAAGATCTATGCTAAGATGCAATAATATAAAGATGCCTTCGCTTTGTTAAAAAAACTCATCAATTGAAAAGGAAACAATTATTCCATTTAAATTCTTTCAACTACTTAATTTCTCAAGAGCAAGCATTTGTATTCATAACCCCACATTTATAACTATCAGAAGCTGCGAATCAAACTGAACTGACACACACTACTGTGATATGATAGACTGTGAAGGCACGTTGCACAAGTCCTATAACGACGACTCTCAGGCTGATGTCAGAGCGAAATAGCAACCATTGATTTTTTGGAAACTGCAAACTTTTCCGAAAATTTAACTGCCAGGTGATTTAAACACTTTGGCAATTTCTGCGACAGCTCCAATGAGTTGATTCAGTTTTTTAAAAACACATTCATATTTCATATAATCATAGAATCCCTACAGTATAGAGGAGGTCATTTGGCCCATCAAGTCGTACCGACCACAATCTCACCCAGGCCCTATTCCCATAACCCCACACATTTGCCCTGCTAATCCCCGACACTAAGGGCCAATCAACCTAACCCACGTCTTTGGATTGTAGGAGGGGACCGGAGCACCCGGAGAAAACATGGGGAGAATATGCAAACTTCACACAAAGTGACCCGAAGCTGGAATGGAACCTGGGTCCCTGGCACTGAGAGGCAACAGTGCTGACCACTGTGTCACTGTGCCGTCCATAAATTTTTAACTATGTCAAGGTGCCCCTGGGCCTTTTGGCCCAGCTCCCCAGGTGCGCCCCCAGGGTTTTTGGCCCAGCTCCCCAGGTACAACCCCCTCCCTTTGGCCTTTTGGCTCAGCTGCCCAGATGTGCCCTTCCCCCCTTGGCCTTTTGGCCCTAGCTCCCCAGGCCCCTCGCTCCACAGCTGCACCATGGTCTCTCACCACCTCCCCTCACTGGGGCCCCCAGAGGCCCTCCCCCCACCAGTGCCCCCAGAGGCCCCCCCCCAGTCTCCTGTACTCCACAGGTGCCCCCCACAAGGCCCTCCCCCACCGGTATCCCTGGGGGCCCTCCCCCAACTGATGCCCCCACAACCTCACATTCCTCAGATGCCCTCCTGGGGCCCTCTCCCTAAGAGTACCCAATCACTCCAAATAATTACGGCAGCTTTAGAACTTGTGCCAAGAAGTCTAAAGCACAGATGTCGTATATTGAACGTTCCCCTAGTGAAAACGGAAGGCATTTTTACACGTGCAGTTGCATTTTTACACATGCAGTTGCCTCTGTGAACCCCTGCGAAAATAGTGGATGCTTAGCTCAGTGGCACCATTTTGACTAAGCCAGGTTCTCTCTTCATCTTTAGAAGAATTCAAGCATATATCCTCAATTACTAATAAACCAAAATAGCAACAAAATAACTTTCAAAAGAAACATTGAGCAAAATCATTCTTCTATTTGCCATCTAAGCTTTTGAAATGCTGATGTCAACATTTCTCGCAGCTATAACTTCAGTTTGAAAAGTTTCTTCATCTACTTCAGAAATTCATTAGCATATGAATCATTCATTTGGTAAGACGTTTTTCATGATCTGTGCTGAGGAACTGAATTCTTTCTAATCTCATAGCTTTAATAGTTAATTCATAGTTAATTATGGATTAACTAGATTTTGTGGTAGTAATGATAGCAAAACTGTCTGTTTGCAGGTGTTATTCTACTGTAACTGACAGCTACTGTAGTTATCTGCACATGTGCAGAAAAATAAGGAAATCTAGAAGTTGCTGTCTATATTCCTTCAAAGATCACCCCAGGCACAGTCCCTAAGCAATCTGTGAATGGACAAAAACTTCCATTCTTATGCTCTTTATTTCAGTGTAAAAGAAAAGTTAAATCTTGCAGAGTGGGGTTTAAGCGGGTATTTAAATGGCAGAATGAGATATATTATTGTTAAACAAACAATCTCTGGCCTGAAAAAACTAACTTTATATTTGTGGAAATTCAAATTTCTCCATTATGATAAAAACCTTCACACTTTTACAAGTTTTTAAATGTTTGCCTATATTTATACTTTATGACTGAATGATTCACATCCTAATGAATTTATATTTCTATTTTAATCTATTATAATTATATACTTCATTATCTAAAAAAAATTAATGAGAAAGTGCATTTAACTTCCAAGTTAGTTGTTTGTATAAATACTTCAATACTTTCAGTCTGAGCATGACATTACGAAAAAATATGGTAAGATTCCGCCCCATGTCTCACGTGATTGAAAGACAATGCAATTGAGGTTCTACTATCCAATGATACTTCTGTAATTTGCAACAGAGACTGATTAAAATGCTAAAGGTGCTTGACAAAGTGCAGTACTTACTTTATACATGACAAATACCAAGAGAGCTAGAAGGAGTAGACCAGCTAAGAGTGCCAATATAATAACCCAAACTGGCACTGGGTGAGGAGTTGTCACTTTGTCCCAAGTCACTAAGGTGGTAACCTACATATTAAAAAATGATGCTGGTTAAAAATTGATTTTAAAAATAGGGAAGCTTTCTTTTCAGAAATATTAATGCATCTATACTTGGTGCTTACCACAATGGATCCGCTGGGAAGTTCTGTGGAGAAGTTTTTATAGGGCATTTCTATGACACTGTAAGATGCTGAAGCCATCAAGGAGTAGGACTGATTCTCTTTCTAGTTACATTGAAGAGAAATGAAAAGGACATGTATTTTAATGTAAACATTTTCATGTTCTTACGACATGAAATAAATCATAAAATGGACATCAAACTTTAATTTCTGCTCATTTAAAAATTATTTTGCTGGACCAAAAACATTGCTGCTACAAGTTGCATGATTTGTAAGTCGGCTACAGTTCTGGAAACATCCTATAAAAATCCCACCTATAATTGTGTTGACCCATTACAATCAACGAAACAATGGAGCAGCAGAAGGTCTGTTTCCTAGCCTGGAAAGTCATCAAACCTCATTATATCTGCAGAGGTACTAATAGCCAACATCCACCTCCTAAGAGGCATAGGGACCATTTGTTAACCTGAAACTGACTTGTCAATGGGCAATAGCACATGACCGAAGCTCTTTTAGTCTTTGGAAAGTTTTAATGTTACATTCCTGAACTCCCATTCAGCCATTAACTTCCAGCCTATCATAGCAAAACAGGACTCCAGGCTGACAACAAAGTCTGCCTCAATCCTAAACCTCCTCAAAGTTCTCTGGAAACTTCCTGCCATTGTCTGTAGAGCTGACCAAGTATCTGTATACCAACCTCATCTTGAGGTACCATCACTGATTTTGAAGGAATTCAGCAATTCCTGCTTTCGGCTAGCTGAACCTTCCTGAACTTTAACTCATTTGTGAAGGAACTCTGACATTCTAGTCTCTATTAATGTTTCTACCTTTGTTTTTTATTATGTTCCAAGTTATTCCTAGTTGTAAAACTATTTTTTTCCTGTATCCTTTTTGTGCACATGTAGTTGCGTTGACCATCCCGGGTTTGAACGTATGAATAAACAATGCTTCTGATTTAATTCCGAAAAGTGTTTTCTGCAAATCATTTTAAAATTGACTTTACCAACAAAGGGTTTAGGGAAACATGCCACAGTCTATTTTAAAAACTTAAAAACCTCTGCTTATGGACAAATGACATGACAAATTAAGAAGTTCAGTCCACTGTCTGTAACAATATGCATATCATGAAAGTTACCATAAGATCCAATAACTGATGTATCATCCTTTTAAGTCACTAGTTACCTCATAACATCAAGAGCAATAAAATTGTATAAAATAACTGAAGAGACCAAATAGAATAATATTGACCAAATCTAAAAAGTCTATTTCAAAAGCTCTGCCACTCACCTTCATGAATGTTTCACCCCACAGTCGTGATCTTATGCGCAGCACTACACCCTTGCCTCTTTCCAGCTTGCCAATCTGACAGTTTATTTTCAGACATTTGGCTTTGTCACATCCCTTCAGGAATTAACAGAAGACATCACTACACTTAAATCACTGGCTTTATATGCACTTAGGTTTGTTCTACAAAATATTAACATTTAGGAAACTAATTTACATTATTCAAATTTACAGAACAGATAACTAATTTCAGCTTTATTTAATATATACTTAATAAAAAGGGAAATATAAAGGTATAATTCCAAAAAAAATGTTTATTCAGTAGAGATTTCACACACACATACTCTAATAAAGCTTGTCTATCATTTCTTTCAAACATTTACATTGCTGTACCCTACAAAATCCAAAACCATCAGCGAGAAGCTTCACTAGAAGTAGCTTATTCGAGGTAATCAATTTAGTTAGAGCAGTGTGAATTAACTATAAGAACATAAGAACATAAGAAATAGGAGCAGGAGTAGGCCATCTAGCCCTTCGAGCCTGCCCCGCCATTCAATAAGATCATGGCTGATCTGTTGTGGCTCAGTTCCACTTTCCCGCCCTCTCCCCATAACCCTTAATCCCCTCTCTTATCAAGAACCCATCAACCCGCTTCTTAAAAATATTTAGCGAGGCAGCCTCCACCACTTCAACGGGCAGAGAATTCCAGAGATTCACCACCCTTTGAGTGAAGAAGTTCCTCCTCAACTCCGTTCTAAACCGCCTCCCCTTTATCTTGAGGCTGTGCCCCCTAGTCCTACTGTCTTTTTTGAGCGGGAAGAGTCTCTCCACCTCTATCCTATCCATCCCATTCATCATCTTATACGTCTCAATGAGATCTCCCCTCATTCTTCTAAACTCTAACGAGTACAAGCCTAGTTTATTCAGCCTCTCCTCATAGCTCAATCCCCTCAACTCCGGTATCAGCCTAGTAAACCTCCTCTGCACTCCCTCCAGGGCCAAAATATCCTTGCGCAGGTGCGGCGCCCAAAACTGCACACAGTACTCCAGCTGCGGCCTCACCAATGCCCTATACAGCTGCAGCAAGACCTCCCTACTTTTATATTCAATCCCCCTCGCTATGAAGGCCAGCATCCCATTCGCCTTCCTGACCACCTGCTGCACCTGCAAGCTGGGTTTTTGCGACTCATGCACAAGGACCCCGAGGTCCCTCTGCACCGTCGCCTGCTGCAGTTTTTCGCCACGTAAGTAATAGTCCTTCCTACCATTCTTCCTACCAAAGTGGACCACCTCACACTTGCCAACATTAAATTCCATTTGCCATTTCCTGGCCCATTCGCCCAGCCTATCTAGATCCTTCTGCAGACTCTCCACACCCTCCGCACAATTTGCCTTTCCCCCAATCTTGGTGTCATCAGCAAATTTCGACACCCTGCACTCGGTTCCCTCCTCCAGATCATCTATATAAATGGTAAATAGCTGAGGCCCCAGCACCGACCCCTGGGGCACCCCACTAGTCACCAACCGCCAATCCGAATAGCACCCATTGACCCCCACTCTCTGCCTCCTATTTGACAACCAATCCTCTATCCACGCTAACACCCTACCCCCAACTCCATGTCCCCTGACCTTCTGCAATAACCTCTTGTGAGGTACCTTGTCAAACGCCTTCTGAAAATCCAGAAAGACCACATCCACCAGCTCTCCTCTATCCACTGCCCTAGACACATCCTCATAGAACTCCAGTAAATTTGTCAGACACGACTTCCCTTTAATGAAACCGTGTTGCGTCCGCCCTATCAAGCAATTCCCTTCAAGATGCCTCGCAATTTCCTGCTTAATGACGGATTCTAACATTTTACCTACCACAGACGTTAAACTAACCGGCCTATAATTCCCCGCCTTTTGCCTGGCACCCTTCTTAAACAACGGCGTAACATTAGCCGTTTTCCAATCTTCCGGCACTTCCCCGGAATCCAGCGACGTCTGGAAAATAACCACCAAGGCATCCACTATCACCTCCGCCATTTCTTTCAGAACCCTCGGATGCATTCCATCCGGTCCTGGGGACTTGTCCACAATCTATCACCCGAACCATTCACAAAACATCCTGATCTAACCTCTGTATGCAGCTAGGGGTGGATGAAGCCATTAGACTCAATTACTTTGGTCAATGGACCTCAAGAAGGGGACTCCATGGGCAATAATCTTATCATTTTTAAACAATGGACTGGAATCAGATTACTATGACCATGTTTGGGTAATTGGCTAGTTTGTGAAGAGACCATGTGATGAGCATGCCAAGCCTTTTTGTGTTTTTAGAAACTGCTTCCAGGTAGTCAGAGAGAACCCAGAATGCTATTTACCATTTATATAGATGATCTGGAGGAGGGAACTGAGTGTATGGTGTCGAAATTTGCTGATGACACCAAGATTGGTGGAACGGCAAATTGCGCGGAGGGTGTGGAGAGTCTACAGAAGGATCTAGATAGGCTGGGCGAATGGGCCAGGAAATGGCAAATGGAATTTAATGTTGGCAAGTGCGAGGTGGTCCACTTTAGGAATAATGGTAGGAAGGATTATTACTTACGTGGTGAAAAACTGCAGCAGGCGACGGTGCAGAGGGACCTTGGGGTCCTTGTGCATGAGTCGCAAAATCCCAGCTTGCAGGTGCAGCAGGTGGTCAGGAAGGCTAATGGGATGCTGGCCTTCATAGTGAGGGGGATTGAATATAAAAGTAGGGAGGTCTTGCTGCGGCTGTATAGGGCATTGGTGAGGCCGCAGCTGGAGTACTGTGTGCAGTTTTGGGCGCCGTACTTACGCAAGGATATTTTGGCCTTGGAGGGAGTGCAGAGGAGGTTTACTAGGCTGATGCCGGAGTTGAGGGGGTTGAGCTAAGAGGAGAGGCTGAATAAACTAGGCTTGTACTTGTTAGAGTTTAGAAGAATGAGGGGAGATCTCATTGAGACATATAAGATGATGAATGGGATGGATAGGATAGAGGTGGAGAGACTCTTCCCACTCAGAAAGGACAGTAGGACTAGGGCGCACAGCCTCAAGATAAAGGGGGGGGGGCGGTTTAGAACGGAGTTGAGGAAGAACTTCTTCACTCAAAGGGTGGTGAATCTCTGGAATTCTCTGCCCGTTGAAGTGGTGGAGGCTACCTCGCTAAATATTTTTAAGACGCGGGTTGATGGGTTTTTGATAAGAGAGGGGATTAAGGGTTATGGGGAGAGGGCGGGAATGTGGAACTGAGTCACGACAGATCAGCCATGATCTTATTGAATGGCGGGGCAGGCTCGAAGAGCTAGATGGCCTACTCCTGCTCCTATTTCTTATGTTCTTATGACTGAGTTGACACCTCTCTCTTTCCAGCCATCCTGCAAGGTTGTGCCCTGCTTGAGTTTTGACCAGCCATACTTCACAAGCAGTGTCTTAACTATTAACTCAAAAGCTGCTTATTCTAGAAGACAGAAACCACCCATCAGCAACTTTAAACAGTTCTGATACAGAATTGAGAAAGACCATTATACCCAATCCAAAACCATTCAAGCTATCAATCTAACGGATCCATATTGAAATTGATTTTTTAAAGACTCTAACAATTTAACTTACCCACTTCATAACTTACTTTCATGTATTGTCTGAACTGTTTAATGCATATGTGAACAAGTTGGAGTATTTTTATTATTTAATTTAAATTGTTAAGAACCAGAAATACTATTCCCATTTTTTCCCAAAAGTTTGTGTTTTTACAGTCAAAAGACTTAAATAGTTATCATTCACTGAATTGGAAAGCAAATTATTTTAAAAAAGCATAGTTCTTTACTGCACATTATCAAATGAATGCAGCTTTGGAACTGAGTACATACTTTGGAGTTCAATGAGGAGGAGAAGGTGGCGTTCAATGAGGAGGAGAAGGTGGCGTTCAATGAGGAGGAGAAGGTGGCGTTCAATGAGGAGGAGAAGGTGGCGTTCAATGAGGAGGAGAAGGTGGCGTTCAATGAGGAGGAGAAGGTGGCGTTCAATGAGGAGGAGAAGGTGGCGTTCAATGAGGAGGAGAAGGTGGCGTTCAATGAGGAGGAGAAGGTGGCGTTCAATGAGGAGGAGAAGGTGGCGTTCAATGAGGAGGAGAAGGTGGCGTTCAATGAGGAGGAGAAGGTGGCGTTCAATGAGGAGGAGAAGGTGGCGTTCAATGAGGAGGAGAAGGTGGCGTTCAATGAGGAGGAGAAGGTGGCGTTCCTTTCCCTTTGCTTTTTCTACCTTTTCACCCTGTAAGAATTGGCTCTTACTCTATTGCAGGGAAAAGAGCTATCTGTTTGGTGATTATTTGGTTAGGTCCATTCCTGTCCTAAGGTTTAAAATAGTATGCAACTTGGCGATAAATTAATAAAATATATAGAAACAAAATTAACTAAGTGGATAATATAACTAAGTAATTAATTGAAACACATTAAGGATAGTAAAACAGGTGATGTGTCAAGGCTACAACAATGTGAGTTCCAGGATACCATTGTGATTCATAGGGAACATGTCAGCAGTAAGCATTTGTGACTTGAGGAGCTTTGGCTCAGAGTCATTGAGCTGGACCGACACAGTGGTTAGCGCTACTGCTTCACAGTGCCAGGGCCACAGGTTCAATTCCAGCCCTGGGTGACTGTGTGGACTTTGAACATTCTCCCCATATCTGTGTGGGTTTCCTCCCACAGTTCTAAACAAAAGTGTGCAGGTTAGGTGGATTGGTCATGGTAAATATATGGGGTTACAGGGTTAGGGTTAGGACCTGGGTAAGATAATGTATGATGTGGAGATGCTGGCGTTGGACTGGGGTAAACACAGTAGGAAGTCCCACAACACCAGGTTAAAGTCTAACCAATTTATTTGACAGTAAACGCACAAGCTTTCAGAAACACTGTTCTTTCATCAGGTGCGTGGAAAGTTCTGATCAGAGAAGGGCATATAAAGGCACAGACAGTTTACAGAATACTGATTAGAATGCAAGTCTTCACAACTAACCTGATATTCAAGTCTTAAAGGTGCAGACAATGAGTGGAGATAGCATTACGCATAGGTTAAAAAGATGTGTATTGTCTCCAGACAGGACAGTAAGTGAGATGTTGCAAGTTCAGTCAAGTCATGGGGGTTACAGATAGTGTGACATGAACCCAAGATTCCGGTTGAGGCTGTCCTCATGTGTGCGGAACTTGGCTATCAGTCTCTGCTCAATGACTCTACGCTGTCGTGTGTTGTGAAGGCCGCCTTGGACAATGCTTACCCAAAAATCAGAGGCTGAATGCCCGTGACCACTAAAGTGTTCGCCAACAGCAGACAAAGGAGGGGCCAACGTCACACTGAACAGAACGGATTACTGCAAAGAAGTGTACCAACAACTAAACAATCAGGAACACTACAGACTGTTACCCGCAGATCCGACCAACAAACACACCCGTCAACTCAACACTTTGATCAAGAGCTTTGATTCTGGACCTTCAGAGAGCACCCTCTGTGCTCTCATCCCATGTACTCCCCACGTTGGAAATCTCTACTGCCTCCCAAAGATACACAAGGCAAACACACCCATCGTATCGGCAATGGGACCCTGTGCGAGAACCTCTCCGCCTATGTTGAGGACATCCTGAAACCCATTGTACAAGAACCCCCAAGTTTTGTTGCAACACTACAGACTTCCTAAACTCAGCACACGTGGAGCAGTTGAACCAGGGACACTTGTCACAATGGATGTCTCCGCGCTCTACACCAATATCCCCCACAACGATGGCATTACTGCAACTGCCTCAGTACTCAACGCCGACAACTGAAAGTTTCCAGATGCAATTTTACAACTCATCCGCTTCATCTTGGACCACAATGTCTTCACCTTTGACAACCAGTTCTTCATCCAGAACAGGAACAGCCATGGGGACCAAATTCACACCTCAATATGCCAACATCTTCATGCACAGGCTAGAACAAGACTTCTTCACCACACAGGACCTTTAACTGATGCTATACACTAGATACATCGATGACATTTTCTTCCTTTGTACTCCTGGTGAACAATCACTGAAACAACTACATGATGACATCAACAAGTTCCATCCCATCATCAGACTCACCATGGACTATTCTCCAGAATCAGTGGCATCTTGGACACACGTATCTCCATCAAGGACAGTCACCTCAGCACGTCACTGTACCACAAGTCCACAGACAACCTCACGATGCTCCACTTCTCCAGCTTCCACCCTAAACACGTTAAAGAAATCAACCCCTATGGACAAGCTCTCCGCATACACAGGATCTGCTCAAATGAGGAGGATCACGACAGACACCTCCAGACACTGAAAGGTGCCCTCGTAAGAACAGGGTTTGGCGCTCGACTCATCAATCGACAGTTCTGACGTGCCACAGCGAAAAATCGCACCAACCTCCTCAGAAGACAAACACTGGATATGGTGGACAGAGTACTCTTCATCGTCCAGTACTTCCCCAGAGCAGAGAAGCTACGACATCTTCTCTGGAGTCTTCAACATATCACTGATGAAGACGAACATCTCACCAGGGCCATCCCCACATCTTGCCTTCAAACAACTGCACAACCTCAAACAGACCATTGTTTGCAACAAACTACCCAGCCTTCAGAAGAACAGTGACCACAACACCATACAACACTGCCACAGCAACCTCTGCAAGACATGCCAGATCATCGACATGGATGACATCATCTCACGTGAGAATACCATCCACCAGCTACAGGGCACATACTCCTGCAACTCAGTCAACGTTGTCTACCTAATACGCTGCAGGAAAGGATGTCCCAAGCACGGTACACTGGGGAGACCATGCAGACGCTATGACAACGGATGAATGAACATCACTTAACAATGACCAGGCAAGACTGTTTCCTTCCTGTTGGCGAACACTTCAGTGGTCTCGGGCATTCGGCCTCTGATCTTCGGGTAAGCATTCTCCAAGGTGGCCTTCACGACACACGACAGAGCAGAGTCGCTGAGCAGAGACTGATAGCCAAGTTCCACACAAGAGGACAGCCTCAACCAGGATCTTGGGTTCCTGCTGCACTAACCCCCATGACTTGCCTGAACTTGCAACATCTCACTTACTGTCCTGTCTGGAGACAATACACATCTCTTTAACCTATGCTTAATGCCATCTTCACTCACATTGTCTGCACCTTTAAGGCTTGAATACAGGTTAGCTGTAACAACTCGCATTCTAATCAGTATTCTGTAAACTGTCTGGTGTCTTTACATGCCCTTCTCTGATCAGAACTTTCCACGCACCTGACGAAGGATCAGCGTTTCCGAAAGCTTGAGGGTTTACTATCAAATAAATTGGTTGGACTTTAATCTGGTGTTATGAGACTTCTTACTAAGATAATCTGATCAGAGAGTCAGTACAGACTCAATGGGCTGAACGGTCTCCTTTTTCACTGTATGGATTCTACGGACGCTGAGCTGCAGACAATGAAAAATCAGGAAGGAGGAAAGTTACCTGGATTATTTGTACCAGGAGGCAGTCATACCACTTACAATATGGTATTTTGATTTGGTCAGTGGTCAGGAACATGAGGTTGTGACTGCAAGTGAGGCAGGTAAGGAGACCCAGAGAGAAGGAGTGCAGAAGCCTCAACTTTTGCAACTGTCCATGCAATTGTCCAATAGATTTGAGGTTCTGTCAGCTTGTTGGATGAAAGTGGGGCTGCAGATTGGATGAGCTGACTTACCATGGTACAGGAAGTTTTTCAAGTGGGGAAAACAAAAAGGAATGTAGTGATATGAGGGATCAGTATGGTGAGGGGGTTTAATAATGTTCTTTATAGCAAAGAGCAAGAGTCCAGATGGCTGTAATGCCTGTCTGGTGCCAGGGTTCAGGACATCTGCTCAGGGCTTGAAATTAACTTGCAGTGAAAGGGGGAGGATCCAGTTGTCATGATACATGTACTTACCAACAACAGGTAGAACTAGGAAAGAACATAAGAAATAGGAGCAGGAGTAGGCCATGTAGCCCTTCGAGCCTGCCCCGCCATTCAATAAGATCATGGCTGATCTGTCGTGGCTCAGTTCCACATTCCCGCCCTCTCCCCATAACCCTTAATCCCCTCTCTTACCAAAAACCCATCAACCCGCGTCTTAAAAATATTTAGCGAGGTAGCCTCCACCACTTCAACGGGCAGAGAATTCCAGAGATTCGCCACCCTTTGAGTGAAGAAGTTCTTCCTCAACTCCGTTCTAAACTGCCCCCCCTTTATCTTGAGGCTGTGCCCCCTAGTCCTATTATCCTTTCTGAGCGGGAAGAGTCTCTCCACCTCTATCCTATCCATCCCATTCATCATCTTATACGTCTCAATGAGATCTCCCCTCATTCTTCTAAACTCTAACGAGTACAAGCCTAGTTTATTCAGCCTCTCCTCATAGCTCAACCCCCTCAACTCCGGCATCAGCCTAGTAAACCTTCTCTGCACTCCCTCCAAGGCCAAAATATCCTTGCGCAAGTACGGCGCCCAAAACTGCACACAGTACTCCAGCTGCGGCCTCACCAATGCCCTATACAGCCGCAGCAAGACCTCCCTACTTTTATATTCAATCCCCCTCACTATGAAGGCCAGCATCCCATTCGCCTTCCTGATCACCTGCTGCACCTGCAAGCTGGGTTTTTGCGACTCATGCACAAGGACCCCAAGGTCCCTCTGCACCGTCGCCTGCTGCAGTATTTCGCCACTTAAGTGATAATCCTTCCTACCATTATTCCTACCAAAGTGGACCACCTCGCACTTGCCAACATTAAATTCCATTTGCCATTTCCTGGCCCATTCGCCCAGCCTATCTAGATCCTTCTGTAGACTCTCCACACCCTCCGCACAATTTGCCTTTCCTCCAATCTTGGTGTCATCAGCAAATTTCGACACCCTACAGTAGGCAAAATGCAAACGGAGGATCTAGGGAGGGAGTATGAGAAGCTGGGAATGGAATTAAAGAGTAGAACCGACAAGGTAGTTACCTCTGGGCTACTGCCTGAACCGAGTGCAGACGGGCGTAGGGTAGATAGGATTAAGGGAGTGAATGGGTGGCTCAGGGATTGGTGTGGGAGGAATGGGTTTGAATTTATGGGGCATTGGCATCAGTATTGGGGGTAGGTGGGATCTGTTCGGGCGGGATGGGGTTGGTCTGAACCGTGCTGGGACCAGAGAGCTGGCAAATAGAGTAAAGAGGACTGTAGACAGGGCTTTAAACTAATTGGGGGGGGGGGGGGGGGGGGGGGGGTGCGAGGGTAGGTGACGTTACGGGGGCTAAAGTTGAGGAGAGGGTACAGGTAAGGGAAGAGGCCGAGGATGTCCCAATAATAGAGGGAGTAGGGGGCGTGAGTATGGTTGGTGGCGTTACGGCAAATAGGGTCCAGGTGAAGGCTGGGATGAAGGCACTTTACCTGAATGCACGAAGCATTCGGAATAAAGTGGATGAGCTGGTGGCGCAGATCGGCACAAATGGATATGATCTGGTGGCCATTACAGAGACGTGGCTGCAAGGTGACAGGGACTGGGAGCTGAATGTCCAGGGATATCAAGTGTTTAGGAAGGATAGGCGGGAGGGAAAAGGGGGCGGGGTGTAGCTCTGCTGATTAAGGATAGCATCAGGGTGGTAGCAAGGGATGATATTGGAGCCAAGGAGCAGAAAGCGGAATCGTTGTGGGTAGAGATTAGGAACAGCAAAGGGAGGAAGACGCTGGTGGGTGTCATCTATAGACCCCCAAATAATGATCTGGAGGTGGGGCGAGCTGTTAACGCGCAAATAAGTGTGGCGTGCAGGAATGGGACAGCCGTAGTTATAGAACATAGAACATTACAGCGCAGAACAGGCCCTTCGGCCCATGATGTTGCGCCGACCAGCTTTTAAAAAAAAACAACACTAACCCACTAATCTAAACCAATCCCATTTCGTCCATAAACCTATCCACAGATCTCTTAAACGCCCCCAAACTAGGCGCATTTACAACTGCAGCTGGCAGGGCATTCCAGTCCCTCACCACCCTCTGGGTAAAGAACCTACCCCTGACATCAGTCCTATAACTACCCCCCCTTAATTTAAAGTCGTGCCCCCTCGTGCTAGCTTTCTCCATCCTAGGAAAAAGGCTATCACTATCTACCCTGTCTAAACCTCTAATCATCTTATATGTTTCAATAAGGTCCCCTCTTAGCCGCCTTCTTTCCAGCGAAAACAACCCAAATCTCTCAGTCTCTCCTCATAGGATCTCCCCTCCATACCAGGCAACACCCTGGTAAACCTCCTCTGCACCCTCTCCAAAGCCTCTACATCCTTCCTGTAATGTGGGGACCAGAACTGCACACAATACTCCAAATGCGGCCGCACCAGAGTTGTGTACAGTTGCATCATGACGCTGCGACTCCTAAATTCAATCCCCCTACCAATAAACGCCAAGACACCGTATGCCTTCTTAACAACCTTATCTACTTGATTCCCAACTTTCAGGGATCTATGTACACATACACCTAGATCCCTCTGCTCCTCCACACTATTCAAAGTCCTCCCGTTAGCCCTATACTCAACACATCTGTTATTCCTACCGAAATGAATTACCTCACACTTCTCCACATTAAACTCCATCCACCACCTCGCGGCCCAGCTCTGCAACCTTTCTAAGTCACCCTGCAAACTATGACACCCTTCCTCACAATCTACCACACCTCCGACTTTGGTGTCATCAGCAAACTTACTAATCCACCCAACTATACCCTCATCCAGATCATTAATAAAAATTACAAACAGCAGTGGCCCCAAAACAGATCCCTGAGGCACATGGGGGATTTCAATCTACATATAGAATGGTCGACCCATGTTGGACGCGGTGGGCTCAAGGAGGAGTTCTTGGAATGCTGCTGGGATAGTTTCCTCGAACATTGTGTGTTGGAGCCGACGAGGGAGCGAGCTATCTTGGATCTGGTGCTATGTAATGAGGCGGGTAGAATTAGGGACCTTGCGGTGAAGGATCCTCTTGGGGAGAGTGATCATTGTATGGTGGAGTTTCTGGTGCAGATGGAGGAGGAGAAAGTGGGTTCCCGGACGCGCGTCCTTTGTTTGAACAGAGGGGAGTACGGTAGGATGAGAGAAGAATTGGCGAATGTGGACTGGGGGAGCGCTTTGGAAGGTAGGTCTGAGGAGCAGTGGAGGGTCTTTAAGGTGATCTTTCTTGGTGCTCAGCAGAAATTTATTCCGATGGTCAAAAAGGACAGTAGGAGGAGAGGTAATAAGCCGTGGATAACGAAGGATGTGAAGGAAAGTGTTAAATTAAAAGCGGAGGAATTTAGAGTAGCTAAGAGTAGTGGGCAAGAAGAGGATTGGGAGAGGTTTAAATGTCAACAAAGATTGACAAAGAAGATGATAAAGAAGGGTAGGAGAAACTATGAAGCTGGGCTTGCGCTTAATATAAAAAAGGATAGCAAGAGTTTTTATAAATATATAAGGAAGAGGCTGGCTAGGGTGAACGTTGGTCCCTTAGAGGATGAGAAGGGGGACTTAGTGGTAGGGGATGGGGACATGGCTGAGGTCCTGAATAACTTTTTTGTTTCTGTCTTCACGGAGGAGGATGTGAATAATTTGCCGGGTGTTAGAGATGGAAAGGTGGTAGGACTGGAGGGTCTCAATGACATTACTGTTACTAGAGAGGAGGTGCTCGACAGACTGGAGGGACTGATTGTGGACAAGTCACCAGGACCAGATGGAATGCATCCGAGGGTTCTGAAAGAAATGGCGGAGGTGATAGTGGATGCCTTGGTGGTTATTTTCCAGACGTCGCTGGATTCCGGGGAAGTGCCGGAAGATTGGAAAGCGGCTAATGTTACGCCGTTGTTTAAGAAGGGTGCCAGGCAAAAGGCAGGGAATTATAGGCCGGTTAGTTTAACGTCTGTTGTAGGTAAAATGTTAGAATCCGTCATCAAGGAGGAAATAGCGAGGCGTCTTGAGAGGAATTGCTTGATAGAGCAGACGCAGCACGGTTTTGTTAAAGGGAAGTCGTGTCTGACAAATTTACTGGAGTTCTATGAGGATGTGTCTAGGGCGGTGGATAGAGGAGAGCCGGTGGATGTGGTCTTTCTGGATTTTCAGAAGGCGTTTGACAAGGTACCTCACAGGAGGTTATTGCAGAAGGTCAGGGGACAGGGAGTTGGGGGTAGGGTGTTAGCGTGGATAGAGGATTGGTTGTCAAATAGGAGGCAGAGAGTGGGGGTCAATGGGTGCTATTCGGATTGGCGGATGGTGACTAGTGGAGTGCCTCAGGGGTCGGTGCTAGGAAAGAGCTTCCTCATATGAGGAGTTGGGCTCTAAATTAAAAAGCAGAACCTCACAAGGTAATAATCTCTGAATTTATGTGTCCTATTAGTATAGGGCACATAAAATTAGAGGGATAAGTGGCTCAAAGACTGGTTTGGAAGATATAGGTTCCGGTTCCCAGTGCACTGGCACCAGTACTGAAGGAATCGAAGACTATACCGTTGGGATGGTTGGCACCTGTACCATGCTGGGACCAGTGCACTGGTAAGCTGAATAACTAGGGAAGTAGAGAGGGCTTTAAATTAAATAGTGCAGGGAAGGGATCAAATTTGGGAATATATGGTAAATGAAAGTGGAGGAAAGAGAAGAATGAAAGGTACTAACGTGTGAAGTGATAAACTGTGACAGGAAGGGACAGAGGGTACACAAAGTACAAATCTAAGAGTAACTCGACAGATAAGGCTGGAGGTTACAAACATAAAAAGGACAAAACTAAAGGCTCTGTTGCATTTGAAAGAAAACAGATGCATCAATAGAGCAAATACGTACAATCTGACAGCCATTCCAGAGATATGGCTGCAAGATGACATAGATTGGGACCTGAATATTGAAAAGGTACATGACATTTAGGAAAGACAAGAAACTAGAAAAAGGTGGAAGGATGGTTCTGTTAATTAATGATGGTATAAGCACATTAGAGTGGGATGACTCAAGTTCAGAAAGATGGATATAAAAATTGTTTGGTTAGACCTGAGAAATTATAAAGACAAGAACAACAGTGTTACATTAGCTACTACCCAGTCCTCTGGGATCTTCCCTGCCTCCAGTGATTGCTGAAAGATCACCACCACTGCCTCCATAATTTCCTCAGCTATCTCTTTTAGAACCCTGGGGTGTATTTCATCCAATCCAAGCGACATATTCACCTTCAGACTTTTCAGTTTCCCCAGAACTTTCTCCTTAGTCATGGCCACTATGCTCACCTGTGCCCCCTGATTCTCCTGAAACTCTGGCATCCCACTGGTGCCTTCCACTGTGAAGACTGATGCAAAGTAATTATTCAGTTCTTCTGCCATTTCTTTGTTTCCTATTACTTTTCCAGCCTCATTTTCCAGTGGTCTAATGTCTATTTTTGCCTCTCTTACCTTTCATACATTGAAAAAAATTCTTCCCATCTTTTATATTACTCGCCAGTTTACACTCATATTTCATCTTCTCCTCCCTTAGTGGTTTTTTAATTGTTCTGTGCTCACTTTTAAAACTTCCCACTAATCCTTGCCACTTTGTATGCTTTTTCTTTTGCTTTAATGCAGTCCTTGACTTTTTTCATCAGCCATGGATGCCTCATTCTCCCCTCAGCATGTTTCCTCCTTGGGATGAATTTCTGTTGTGCCTCCTGAATAACCCCCAAAAACTCCTGCTATTGCCGTTCCAGTCTTTCCTGTTAGGCTCCCTTTCCAATCAACTTTGGCCAGCTCCTCCCTCGTGTCTTTGTAGTTACCTTTAATTGTAATACCACTACATCAGATTCCAGCTTCTCCCCTTCAAAGTACAGGGTAATTTCTACCAAATTGGGGTCACTGCACCTTAAGTTCCCCAATCAAGTCTGCCTCAAAATGCTTGGAGATGCTTCTGAAAACACTGCTTCAAATAGAGGCAAATATTTTTGTGCATCAACATAGCCCTAATCTCCTAAATTTCCTCCTTTAAATTTATCAACTTCATCATGTCTTTCAAATTATCATCTTTTTGCATTTTAGAATTTTAAATATCTTATTCCATTTCCCTATTATAATAATGGTTTGCTTCTGAATAGCAACACAATGGCCAAAGTAATCTATTTTAATGACACTATCAAGATTTTTTTTTGATCATCAGCAACAAAAAAGTGATGTATTTCATGTTAATGAGCAATTCAACGACATTCATGATGTTCTTCAAAACAGCTAGAAACCCTGAAGTTTAATAAACGTTTCAACTGAAAGATCCACATGGCAACTGCTCAGATAGCAGTGTCAAAATGTATCAGTTAACATGGAGAACATACAAGTAGTAACAAATACTAGAATCATTTAATTACCAAACTGGACACATACTAATATCTCAATTCCCTCTAATTAATACAAAGGATAGATACTAACATCTCTATTTTGTCTAATTAATACACTGGATACATATCAGGATCTCGATCCTTCCCAATTAATACATTGGATACATACCAATGCCTCAATTCCTTCTGATTCAATTATTTCTCTGCGTTTTATATGATGCTTAGTTTTTGGACTTGTAGTTGGAGATGTCTGGTTTGTTGTGGAACCTGCAGTCTGCAACAAAATAATGATTTTAGTAAAACAAAGTCATTGGAACATTTCTTACAGTATTGTATATAACTTTTAAATATATTCTAATATAGTTGTGACACAGGTATCTAACGATGTGAGATATCGCTAAGATGCATCTCATTCATTCAGGAAAAAATGTGTAAATTTAACCACCCCATCAGGTTCCTCCCCATTATCAGTGAAGTGACATATGGAGTTATCAATTGGGCCAGCAAGTGATGTCTACTCCCCAAAAACTTACAAATACTCATGCTGGGTTCAACCAGGACCCTGCTGGGTTCATCATAACTTTGATCCAATGGATGAGAGTTATATGCAAGAGTAATAAATGTAGCTACCCTAGATATCATGGCAACATTTAACCAAGTATGGCACCAAGGAATACCAGCAAAATTTATATCAACAAGGATCAAAAGCAAGTCCTTCCAATGTCTGGAGTCAATTGTAATAATGGAAAATGGCTGTGATTCTTTAAAGCTGCTGACCACAGCCACAACCATATTGCCTTCACCTCAGGGGTTCCTCAGAAAAGTATACTTAGTTCAACCATGATTAACCATAAGAGAAGTGGAGTATTTGCTGATGATGTTCCAGTATTCAATTCCATTTACAACAATGCTGCATTGAAACAACTCATTTCAACCCACAGAAGGTGCAAGTTAGCAGTCAGGCTTGGATCAACAAACAGCAGCCAAGATTTATATTACCTAAGTGGAGGAAATGACTACCTCAAACAAAAGAATGTTCCATAAAATCACTTTAACCTTCAATGACACCACCATTGTCAAGTCCCCCATTATCAACATCTGAGAGTCACCATAAACTTAACTAGACTAGCCAAACTAACATTGGTGACAGGGGCAGGATAGGACTTGACTGCTATGCGGTGAATAGTTCACCTCCTGGCTCCTTAAAGCCTCTCTACAAGGCTTATGTAAAGAATGCAATGGAATACTCATCTCTGGTCCAGGTAAGGACATTTTCAAAATTATCCAAGTAGCTTGACACCATCCAGAATAGAACAGTTTTGCTCTCTTGTTCTTGCAACCTTCTATCACCAGCATAACAAGGTTGCCAAATGAAATGCATTTAAGATGTTACTTATTGTTCGAGTGGGCCAAAACTGAGGCACCTACTTTATATACAGAACAGAATGTTACTTACTGGTGCACAAAGCATCATGCGGTTTAGCTGACTTGACAGCATTCCTATAGCTGTTCAGTCATGAACCATTAAACATATCTAGCAGGCCCTCTCATATCAGCACACAGGCAGCTGCTTTGTGAGACTGCTCATAATACAAACAAGGCAGAGATAAAGATGTCCTGAGAAGACAGACTCATTGTGACGTCTCGGAGATGGCTGATAAGGTGCCTGGTAAGTGTCTTCAGATCTGGAACTGTCCGTGAACTGATCACACAGCCCCATCATACCTAGTTACTAATTTCCTTGGCCCTATTATGCGATCAATAACCATCATGATTGAATTGTGTCCAGCCAGGGTGGGCTGAGTAAATGTATAAGATGACTTTCTTTGTTCAGTGAACATAAGAACATAAGAAATAGGAGCAGGAGTAGGCCATCCAGCCCTTCGAGCCTGCCCTGCCATTCAATAAGATCATGGCTGATCTGTCGCTGCTCAGTTCCACTTTCCCGCCCTCTCCCCATAACCCTTAATCCCCTCTCCTATCAAAAACCCATCAACCCGCGTTGTGAAGAGACTACATGGTGAGCCCAGTGGCTGTCTTCCCGCCAGTATAAAATAAACTGCTTGACGAATGAAACAGACCCCAGTGTAAAGTGATTCTTCTAGACTCATTCATGCTAACACTTATGATGGAAACTTTCTCCTTGGGAGTACAGGTTGCACAGAAGGCAAGAACTGCAATATTGTGGGAACACTAATCATCTCCAAGGCACACTGCATCCTGGTTTGGATATATAACGTTGATCCATTGCATTGGATAAAACTACTGGAATTCACCACCCAATACACTTCACTACATGTTTGACTTAATGCAGGGTATTAATTTTGTCCTTGACAGATCTTGAAAACACATTTAAAAATTGCAGCATTTACAGGGAATTGATAATTAAAAATGCAATATTTACCTTTAATTTCAATGGATTAATAATTGTATCAGAAGTACAGTTCATAGGACCTTCAGGTGTGTAGTCCATTATGTACAACAGATAAGCCTCTTTATACTTGTAGGGCCACTGTAGTTCTAATATAGCCTTACTAAATGCACTTGGTCCATTGTTCCGTATCTTTAAAAAGAGGGATTTTAAATTAATAGTTGGAAACCACATAATTATAAAGAACTACAAAACATGACCATTCATAACCAAGTTAGTGGTGCTCCATTAGTAATGCATCATGTCCTGTCATTTTTTCTTCTTAATTTTTGTCCATACAACATTTTATCCCCACTGATTTGTTGATGATATTTGTATTTTTGAGACAAGAATGTATAATGCTCTGGTTACACCAACTTTACAATGGCATTATGTATTAGATGTAGCATTGCCAATGATAAAAATAAATGTATTAAATCAAAACAGAGCTCAGTGCTGAAAGGGGTACAGCAGGATACAAAACCAGCTGAATCTGTCATTCAAACAGTTAAAGATTTTCTTCCACGCAAAATTGACATTATAATTAATCAATAAAAACCCTCATCATACGTGCAAATACATTTCTCCTAGTCTTTCCTGCCAAGACAAAGAGCTAACACCATCTTCTCAAGCTAACTAGAGGTGGGGAAATGAATGCTGAACTTGCCATCAACTTGCACTTCCTAACAATTTATTTTAGAAACTGTACTTAAAGAATACCAATTAATCCTGTCAGGTTTTCCTGCACAATGTTACCCTGTACATGTTAGCCAAAAGGTCAGTTTTTAACTCATAGAAACTTAATCCATTTGCTGTCTTTTGTGCTGTGAAGTTGAAAGTTAGATCAAAGCCCAAACTATAGAACTAATGTTATAGCTAAGAATAAGTTTAATAAAGTTTAATTCGAAAAACGGACACTTCTCAAATTTCCATCCTATATGTGAAAAATATTCAATGTGATAATTCTGAACATGACAAGTCCAATATTAAATACACAAACATAAAACACAATTTTACTTAGAGAATCATGTCGTAATTTCCAACACTGATTTCAGCTTTAGGAAAGACAAGGCAATTAGGTAGCAATGTAGAAGACAAAGTAATCAAAAAGTCAATCAAGACAAACCTCATAGACATGCAAGACCAGTGGACCCACTTCCTCTTCTTGCTCAGGGTTTGCCTTCCAGTTTGCGATAGGCAAAAACAGCTGGTCAGGAGAAGAGACACTAGCAAAATAATTTTAAAAACAAATTCAGTTCAAGACCTGGCAACGCAAAAAAACAAACTGGGAAAGAGCATAGCACTGAGTTTCATGATCTGTAATCACTGACAAAAGAAATCTTGTCTCCTGCCGTAATACAGCATTATCAATACAACACTACATTTATTTGGAGCACGAGCTATAGACCTGAACAGGAACTGAAATAGCAAATTGTATCTTGCATTACTTAGAATAATATTTTACATGAACGTTGGTAGAAACATGCTTGGTCAAGCAACTCCATGCAAGTTTTTGTACAAAAAAGCTAGTGTTGAAAACTGCGGAGTCAATGACAGGGAACTAAGTACCTTTTGAAAGCTGGGGAGATAGGTCAGCCGATGATGATATATACAGACTTGCAACAAATACTAAACCACTAAGGGTAGAAGTGATCCTGGGTGGAATTTTCCAATTTTTGACAAAGTGTCAGCTCGGGCAAGAAAAGCGGGATAAAGGCCACTGGCTGCATTGCTGGCTTTTCCCCACAGTATTTTTTGACATGGTCAATAAAAAGGAGTGTGGTGTGGGCTCAGAGCAACTTCAACTCAAAAGTTAAGGGCGTGTTTTTTAAAGGGTGCCTGAATATAAAAAATAGAAAAAAGATTCCTACAGAAATAGAGCCCCCCCACCACCCAAATAATACCTCCTCCACCACAAAACTCCCACACCTCTCCTGACAGGATGCACCATTGGGCATGACACACCTGGGAGCTGTACTTGCCTGTGCACCTCTGGTGAGTTCTGTTCACCAGGTGCACGTCGTGAGGAACTGTCGTGATTCATGTCAGTGGGAATGGACAGCATAAGATGCAAGTTGGGATCCACGTTACATCACTGGCAGGGGGGGTGGGGACAATCAAGAGGGGAAATCCCAATCGCGTAAATGCTGTTTGGGTTTCCTGCTCAATTCTCTACCCCCTCCATAATTGCTTCCTGCCTCTGCCGGAAATAGGACAGAAAATCCCCCCTCATTCTGAGGAAAGGCATGACAGAAATCACACTTTCCAGATATTTATTACTGGGTATGAAAAAGTTGCAATGACTTAACTCCTCAGTTTAATTAGTTCAAAGAAATGACTAAGTTGGGAGAAGTCATGTAACTGTTCTAGGTGCTAAGTTTTAGTTCTAGTAGTATCCATAATGAATTGAATTGTGCACCATCCATATCCGATATTTCATCTTAAACATCCACTAAGAAACAAATTTTGCTTTCATTCAAACCCCTGCTGCTCATTCGGATCTAAGAAACTATTCTAACAAGGCATTTTTAGCCCTTTGTGACTTTTCTTTAATATAATACTGTTTCTCATGCTCTTGATATGTTGTTGCGCATCTGTACATTATTTTATCTGAAAACAAATGCAATCATGTATTTTAATTGTGCATACACGTGTCTGGCAACATTATTTTGTGTCTTTGGAAGCGACAGCAATTTTGATGAACATCCAATGTATTTTTCCAATTGGTTCTATACAATAATTAATTGTTAAATCTTGACTCATTAACCAAAGCATGCCTTATGGCACAAGTTTGATTAATAATGAATTTCTTCAGTGACAATATTCCCAGCTACATGGAAGTAGTGTACTAGCCACCCTTCCATCTGTTTGCTAGATTCAGCGATCATCCTGGTCTTTGTCGTTGAGAGGGCTGATTTGGCTGCTGCTGGGCCTATTGCTTTCTTGAATCCTTCATACATCCCTCTAGCATCCCTGGATTCAGCAGTAGAAAGCATGTTATCGCAGAGCTTTAAACAGTATTGACTGGTGGAGTTTTATGTCCTCTGCCAAGACTTGCTTCTGGCAACTCAGAACATCTAGATTTTGTTTGCTGGGGAATTGTTGGTAGTTAATGATGAGGCTCTTCTTGGATGCAATAACTGGCTCCATTTCAGTCCAGTAAGTCTCAGTCGGCATTCTGCTGATCTCTTTTCCCATACGTAGGGAGTGCAGAGTCATAGAAGGTGTTGCGTGGATGATCCCATTTTGACACCACACTGCAGCCTTGGGTATTATTGTCCAAAAGAGCTTAATCAAGAATGTTAAGGAAGTCTTTGATCCTTTCTGGATTCCTGGTATGGCAAGTGTTGATAGACGAATGATCTCTTGGAGTGGTATAGTTTCCTTGGCTGAAGTCTGATTTTGCTGCACAGGGAGAAGTTTCTTTGAACCTGGAGGTGGGGTGGGGGCTCAATCATCACGAGTGTTTGTTTTTAACCATCAAACCCACACCAAGTTCATGCATTGCCTCTTGAGTTTTACCTGCTAGAAGAATAGATAATGCTTCTCTTTAAGGGATCCACTTTGAGCAAGCTTAACTTCCTGCAATATCCACATCAAATCTAAAGTTCTTTGTCAATCACAGCTATCTTTTGTATACTATCAACCTGCAGAAGGTCATTGGTAAGGTTAGGACACATGGTCCTTACATTCCAGCTTGTGATGCAAAAGGCAGTCTTCTTTACTGAATCAACAGCACCTAACTGACTGGGAGATGCACAGCTTGAGGAGGTCAGCAGCTATCCAATGAAGCATAGCAATCTCTCCTCTCACTGGAAGGAAGCCCAGCATTTGTGCTCAACATAAATCCATCAGCAATTGTCTCTCCCCATGTTGTGCCAATGTAAACCACAAAGCTGGAGTGTCCTCTCCAGGGTACCGGTCTGATCATAGTATGTAGATTGTGAGCTGCCCAATTGTCAGGGTTCCCTTCTTGGCATTGCTGGTATTGGCAAAAGAAAAAGATGAGACCAGAAGCATTTGCTATCAGTTCTGCTGCAGCAATTACCAGAAAACTGCCTGATAGCCAACAGATTTCAGCCTACAGGGCTCCACTCTAGACTTTCTAACAGGGTTTATTCCTTCAGCATTCTTCTCTCCCAATACAAGGCAGTGGAGCTTTTTATCCATAACTGGGGATCTGGTTCACAGGCATCAGGGTGTAACACCACGCCAGTGGGATGTATGCACATGTCTGGAACCCAGACCTCCTCCGAGTCCACTTTGGTTTATGTACACGAGGTACCCAGTTTACACATGTTGTCATAGGGAGGCACTGCATAGAGCTTGCTAATGCAGAGGCTACATGCTGGTGGGAGGAGTTTATGCACTTAGTTTTCATTACAGCCAGTAGTGAGAGTGGAAAGCACAAGGTGACAAGTAAACTGACTGCTATGCACCACCCACTAGTCTTAACACTTGATGCATCGCATCAGTGGGGAGGTGGGGGTGTATATAGGTGGTCTATTTGCTGTCATGCATTTTCACATTCTTACTGAAGTTTAATTTTATAATCTCTGCTGAAGGAAGCCATTCCCCAACTTCTTTCAAGTTAATTTCAATATTGTACACAGCTTTATAATTCTCTATGAATTATTTCACTGATCATTTACTTCCGAACTTTGAGAATAGCTTTGAATCAAACAAAGCATTCAGTGTAAATGCACTTTTATGTACGTTTGAATTTGCAGTTCTTACCCTCGGATGTCGACTTGAGCCAGGACAGTAATATCAACTGTGTAAGAAACCACATCACTCGTTGCATTATGTTTGTTGGAACTGTGAATTAAATGCACAGAAATTGTGATAAACTACAGGAAATAATAAAGTCTAAGTCATTATGTTTACCGCTATTGTGTGATGTTTTTGACACTTATGTAGGAAGTTAGGAACAGAAGTAGGCCATTCAACTCATCAAGCCTATTCTGTCATTCAATTAGAATCTCTATTTTAATTCCATTTACACAACTTTGTTCCATAGCTTTTAATGATCTGCGTATGTGAACCACTCCATTATGAAAATATTCCAAATTCTCTTTTTAAGATCCAGAATGACGACCTTAAATTTTCCCACTTTTTACTTCATCTGCTATAGTTTTGCCCATTCACTTAGTCTATGTTGCAACTTCCTTCACCCATCCCCACAACTTGGTGCATCTTCTCATTTGGTGTCATCTGCAAACTTGGATATACAATTCTGTTCCTTTATCCAAGTCATCAATATGAAGCTGAAGCAACAGAACATATCCCTGGAGAACACAACTTGTCACATCATGCCAATCAAAGAATGAATCCTTTATCTCCCAATCAATTCCATGCATTCTCTTTTTTGTCGCAATCATTTATGTGAAATCTCATCACTTGCCTTCTAATTTTACATGGACACCACCTAAAGACTCATCTGTACCACTAGTGACTTCTTCAAAAGAAAAATCAGGTAATCAGATATTGTATATCCTTCACAAATTCATGATGATTGCTTGATTGATTTCTCCTTGCCCAAGTGCTCAGTTACTCTCTTCTGCTAGATTACTTCCCCACAACTGCTGTAAAATTTACAGGTCTGTTGTTATTGTTTCTCCATCCCTCTCCCCCTTCATTGACAATGCACTATTTTCCAATTCAAAGGCAGAATACCTGAATCCAGATGATTTGGGATGCAGTTACAACATCCTTACTTAATTCTTTTAATACACTAGATATAGAAACCATCTGGTCTTGAGGTTTCAACATGACTATTAATTAAGAACTTGATGACATCCACTAAGGTTCTCCCTTTTAGGATCCCTGGTATATTTTGCTATTCCCCCCTTGTGGAAATGAATAAAGTGTTCATTTATTAAGTTATCATTTTCTTATTATCTATTGTAATTTCATAATTCTGTGTAGCACCAAATAATTCTTTGATAACTTCTCACCATTTGTCTGTAGTTTTACCCATTAACAGTTCAACCTTATTTAGTCTGATCAATTTATTTCTCAAGCATTTCCAGCATTTTCTGTTTTTATTTCAGCAACTTCAGTATTTTGATTTTGGTTTCAATTTATATCTTATCCATTTGAAAACAGCCTTAAATTTAGAACCCATTATCAATTTCATGCATTCTATAGATGCTATACCTTGATATTGGTATTTTAATTCATCCTTTTTGATTTAAGAACCAATATTTCCCATTATTCCCTTAATCAGTCACTAACTGTGTAGCCTACTTCGACTGCCACATGGACTAATTCAGAATCAATGGCTCTGATATTCACTGGGGTGGAGTTTTACGGCCATGAGGTTGAGGAGGGGTTATGGTCAAGAAACACAAAATCTTTATTTTTCCCAAACCCTGTGGAGTTTTCACTGTGTGACATATTTTTATTCTTGGAAAACTATTTTCCCTGCCCAAAAACCAGTTTGGTTGAGAGACTTAGCTGCCTGTGGATTTTGTTGGGGGTTGACTCAGAAAAAGGTCAGAAGGGAGTCAGAATTTGCAGGGGAGATCGGGAGTCAGTGATTGGAAATTTCACTGATCATACAGGATGCATGTTTACAAGAAAGTTTGTTGGGCTGGAAAAAAAACATTCCTACTCCTTTTGGCCCACACAGTGTGTTTATACAGTTACCTTGTGGATCTAGCCCTCTTCACCTCCTTTCATCTGTGGAGTTTCCCTGAAGAACCCAATCCACTTGGTTAAAAATCAAAGCATTCTTAAAATTGAACAGCAGCTTCCTTAAATTGTTCCAATGAATGACCTGTTTCCTGAAAGTAGACTGGGCACCCACCCCTTGTTCCATCTCCAACAGAACCAGAAATGGGTGCCCTATTTCAGATGTTTGGCATTTAAATCTCCTGCAGGAACCAAACTCCCACTATCTCGTCAGTTGGGACAATGGATAATGGATGCTTCAAGTTCAGGAAATACAATCACTGCATTCCAAGAATAACTTTGTGTGAAGTACATGAAGGCATTGCAACAACATGATCAAGTGTTAATTTTTTTTCCCTTTTCAATAGATATATATACCAGATGTAAGATTTTAGATGCAATTTCTATTGACAGCAATCAGTCCTTGTCCAAAAAACCAATAGCCCTAATTTTATGTCCTTGCCTTGTTTCCACATACCTTTATTCTCGTTTCTTTCAACCATCTACCTAACCCATTCTTAAATGTTGACTGGTCTCTGCTTCAAATACTTTCCTCAGCTTCAGAACAAAACAATTGCCATCATATAGTGTCATTAATGAAATAAAATACCCCAAGGGCATACATAGGAGTGTTATCAAACAAAATTTGACACCCAGCCACACAAGGACACACGACCAAAAGCTTAGTCAAAAAGACAGGCTTTAAGGAGCATTTTAAAGAAGGAATTGAGATCGAAATGTTTAAGGAGGCAATTCCAGAGCAATGCCTCATGACTGAAGACCCACCCATCAGTGATGGATTAATTAAAAATCAGAAATATGTAAGAGTTCAGAATCAATGGAGTGCAGATATTTCAGGATGTTATAAAATTGGAGGAGCTTACTGCAATAGAAAGGGACAAGATGGTGGAAAGATTTAAAAACAAGGATGAGTATTTTAAAAATCAAAGCATTGTTCAACTGGGAGCCAATATGATATAGGGAGTGCAGGGTTGATGGATGAACAGGACTTTAGGATGCAGACAGTAGAGTTTTAGATCACCTTATGTTTATACAGGATAGAAGATGGGAGGCTGGTCACAAAGGCATTTAAGTGGTCAAGTCTAGAGGTTTGGCTTCAGTCTGGATTTGGGAACATGAGTCCATTCCCATATATTTTCTGTGTTCTGACCAATTGCTTTGCCCTGTTCCTGAAAGCCACTAACCAGGCGGAAGTAAGTTCATCACCCACACCAGGCATTGCACACAGGCAGGAACAGGTTCCAGATTGCAATGCTTAAAAGCAAACAGCGCCCATGACAGGCTTGCAGAATGGAGCAGACAGGCAAATCAGAGCGCCAGCAGCATCATGCGCATGCAAGTAACCAATCACAAAGTACTTGACCGCTCTGTTTGAATAACCCTAGTTTTCCTTCACATGTACCAATCAGCCTCATCACTTAATGGTTCCCCACATTGCCTGTCCATTCAGCCTCTCGACCTATCTCTGGCATTCAACTAAATCATGGCTGATATTCTAAGTCAACTCCATTTTCCTGAACTAACACCTATTCCTTGGGATCTTTAATTTTGTAGAAATCTATTGATCTCTGTCTCGAACATACTCAATGACTAAACCTCCACAGCTCTGCAGTAAAAAATTGGAAAGATTCACCACTATGTTGGTGAAAAGATTCCTCCTCATCTTATCAGATGCACAATTTGTTCACTTTCGAAATAATCTCCTGGCCTCAATTAAAGGTCTTCGATGAGACTAACAGGACATTAATTTGAGGTGAGAATTATTGGCACCGCTCTGAAAATAGCAGCTTGTTCTGGAGGCACTGGAAGACTGACACATCATACAGTAGCATAATTTTCAAAGCACACCTACACCTGACCTCACTCCCAAAGGCATTTGAAAATTAAGTCATTAAGGCATTGATGAGGGCTCCTGCAGCAGATAAGCTAAGGCATGGACAGGATTAGATGATATAATGGAGGTGGAAGCAGGCAGCTTTAGTGATGGCAGGGTTGGGATTATAAGCCATCCTGAGATGAGATATAGCACCAAGCTTGCAAATAGCCTGACTCAACCTCAAAAAGCCAGGTGAGGGATGGAGTTGATATGTTAAAACAACCCACTGTGTAAAATGGTTATCTAGTTTACTCCTAGATTTGACTCCTTTTCAATACTTGCAATCAGTTTAATGGTTGTTAAGAAGCATGCAAGGTAATTAAGACACCCCGGGAACAATGCGGAGACAAAAAATATTGGCGTAGTAGTTGCTTCATGCTTCATTCATTTATCCCAAGTGATGGAAAGAAACAAAGGCATGGTTCTCATTAACCTGCTCATAAGCTATAATGTCAAACAAATACAATAACAGACGAGATCCAAATTAGACAGAAACCTACCTTCGGATTTGCAGGTCAAAGGTAACTGCTGCCTCAGCTTCTTGCAGCTCACGTACACTGAATCGAAGACCAGCCCAGAGCTAAGAAACAAATATCAATTTTAAATCCTTCAACTCTTCAATAAAGCACATTGACCACTGGATTCTGCTGCTAGTGTGCCTGTAAAGGAGCTGAAGAGTTGCTCAATGACATGTTTTTCCATGTCTATATCTTGTCTCATCCCAAAGGAAAGTCAGATAGCCCAAAATGCAACAGGCCAGAAATTGACAGGCACATGCAAAGTATAGTAAAACAAAAGATCCACTGCCTCTGCCAGAGTTCACCATCATTTTCTTTAGTTTCAGTCCCGAATCCAGATTAGATCTGGCATTGTGTGTTCAAAGGCCAGCAGAAAGGGCCTTGCTTTTCATACGTGTTCACCATAGCAGGTTTCAGGCCTGATCTTGGCAGTCCTGTCTGATGAGTATGCTGATCAAAATTATTAAGCTATTTAATTTAACAACAACTTATATTTATATAGCACCTTTATCATAATCAAACATCCCAAAATGCTTCAGAGAAACATTACAAAACAAAATATGGCACTAAGCCACAAAAGGAGATATTAGGCCAGATGAGTCAAAATGTTGGTGCAGTAGTTCCTTAAAACTGCAGTAACTTATCATTTGTATTAGTGACAAAATCTTAAGTGATCTAGTGTAAATCTTATTAGAAAATCTTGATCGAAGCTGTAGGTTTTAAGAGATGTCTTGAGGGAGGAAAGAGTGATAGAGAAACAGAGATGATAGTATTCTAGAATTTGTGGCCTAATCAATTGAAGGCAAGGCCACCAGTAGTTATGCCATTAAAACTGGAAATGTGCAAAAAGCCAGAATTAGAGGAGCACTTTTACCTCAGAGTGTTATGAGGCTGAAGAAGATTACAGAAACAGGAAGAGGCAAGTCATAGAAGGAGTTAGAAATAAGGATGAGAATGTCAAATTCAAGATAGCATTTAACTGGGAGCCAACATAGGCCAGCAAGCAAAGGAATGATGAGCGAATGAGACTTGGTACATTAGACATGGGCAGTAGAGTTTTGGATGACCTCAAGTTTACAGAGGGCAGATCTGCCAGAAGTGCATTGGAATAGCAAAGTCCAGAGGTAACAAAGGCGCAAATAAAGGTTTTAGTAGCAGATGAGCTGAGATGGGTGAAGTTGGGTGATGCTGTGGAAGTGGAAATAGGTGGTCTTATAGAAGGCATAAATATAAGGTCAGAGGCTCAACCTGGGATCAAAAGTGACACCGGCACGCTCACCCAAGGCGCAGCAACATTTACTAAAAAGTGGAAAGCAGAAGAACCCTTCCAGTGATAACTTTTACAGATGCACCATAGAAAGCAACCTTTCTGGATTGGTATCACAGCTTAGTTTGGCTCCTGCTCTGACCAAGCCCACAAGAAACTACAAAGGGTCGTGAACGAAGCCAGTCTACCACGCAAACCAGGCACCCATCCACTGACTCTGTCTACATTTCCCACTGCCTCGGAAAAGCAGCCAGCATAGGACTTGGTGCACTCTGGACATAATCTCTTCCACCTTATGCTGTTGGGAAAAAGGTACAAAAGTTTGGAGATCATGCACTGACTGACTCAAGAACAGCTTCTTTCCTGCTGCCGTCAGACTTTTGAATGGACCTACCTTATAGTAATGATCTTTCTCTGCACTCTAGTTATGACTATAACACTACATTTGCACCTTCTCATTTCCTTCTCTATGAATGGCATGCATTGTCTGTATAGCACACAAGAAACAATGCTTTTCATGGTATACTATTACATGACAATAATAAATCAATTCAGAGGGGGCAGTAGATAGGAAAGAAAGAGAAAGGTGTGTGAGCTCAGGGTTAGAGCAGGGGAGCATTAGAGGAATTTTGGCCAGGGGGAAGTGGAAGAAAGATGTGACAAAGACAGATTGGATGGTCTCAATCTTTGTTACAAGGAAATCTATGACTTCCTCACACCTGCATTTCAAAATGAGGGTCAGGAGTTGAAGATGACAATCTGCAGTTGAAAAAGCAGCAAGGAATTACTTTTGCATTCCAGAACGGTTCTGGAATAGTGAACAGTTTTTGCAGATGAGAGCAGGACCCGACAGGGTTTTAATCAGTCCACCCAGATCCAATGGTAGATGGCTAAACAAGTTATCCGCTATACCTTTTTAATTTCATCCCTTGGATCACGAGGGCATTACCTAGAGAAATTCAGGGTGAAATGGCCAGAGTGAGATAGAATAATTATTCTGCTGACAGCACCAAAGATGGAGGTGAGGTGTGGTTAAGCAAATCAGTAGCTGCAGAAATGTGTGGCAAATAGAGAGCCAAAGATTAGACTGTTGAAATTTTGGAAGTGCAATTATAAATGAATTAGAGGATAGTTTTTTTACCCCCCAACATCATATATAGGAGGAGGAATAAAAGGGAAATGTGGATGGTAAGTGATACAAGGAACTATATCTGTATTGATACAATGTCACTAGCAAGATCACGGGTGATAATTCCTCCAAATATCAACATTATATTTCTTACATTTGTTCCTGCTTTCATAGGATTTCCAAGATCACAAACTACAGTCCGGGTTTCATTTTCTGCCATGTAAGCACAGGACAATTTCGCGAGACTCTGAAAAATAAAGTATCCACTGTTTTTAGCATCAATTGTATTTAAAGAGCTTACCTCATAACATCTTCTTAAAATCTTAGTTCCTGCAGTATTAGACATAATCATATAATTGCTTAACAGTCAACCTGTGCCCACATTTACACAGGTGCAACCCAGGAGCTTGTTTGTATATGGAAACAAGTATACATTCTAGAATTTTAATTGTGTTATTTTGAATCTTTTACAAGGTTACGCTAATTCTTCAGTTTGCAAGTACAATAGCACAATCTAGTAAGTAAATGTTAAATAAGTAAACAGTCAAAATTAATTGAATAGCTGTCTTCCTACTTCCATGTTTTGCCAATGGAATATATACCATTCAGCTTCCTGTGATATTTCCATGCCAGACTTTTCGGTTTTTCATTGCAGATGTACTCATTCTTTGAGCAATTTCTATATACAGCTCTCTAATACCATTTCCCACCCTCACCCCGTAACGCAGCCCGCAAACAATGCAAAAGACCACAGACATCTCCCACTGCTGGCCAATGTCGAACTTCCCCCCCCGCTGCCAGAAATCGCACTGTGTGGTGGGCAGAGATGTCCCTAAATTTCAGTCGTGTTTCCAACACTAACTCCATTAAAGCCTCTATTTAAGATATCAAGTGCCATTGAAGAAGCTTGAGTTGTACTTACGATACATAGTTTTCTAATTATATATTTCAATTTGATGATGACCTTGATTGTTGAACAGGGTGTAATGCCAAATTCCCTAAACTGAGAGTGGGTTTTTTTGTACTTTTTATATAATGTTTCTAGCACAATTTTCAGGCAGTCTATCATTTTCACTGTGAATTAGTAAAGCTGCACTTTAAAGAATACTTCTGGTTTCATGTTCCTTATTTATCCCTTATGTGTCAATATAAATGATCTAAGTTACCACTTTCAGCTTTCATTACTAGTAAAAATTCTAATCTAATTTCCATGTTTTAAACAACATTGATGCAATCTTCCCAAAATTGTAGTATTGAATCAGGTGACAAAAGCTGTGTGAAACTTGCTGACTACAGTAACCTTTTTTTTCACCTGATTACACAGCAGTCTGTAGAATTTTAGAGTGCTGGTGAGGATCTCACAGCTGGCTGAAGGGTAGGGCCTAAACATACCGGCAATGCTGGGAATTTGAAATCAGGGTGTGCTTTATCTCAAAGTTAAATTTAAGGCCTCCTTCCCCATGGACATTGTGACCCCTCACCCCCCTCCCCCTGCATGAATTGACTACTTTAGGTCCTCAATTAATATCTGAGCAGGAAGGCTATCCATGAATCTTTCTGCCCTAGACTTAGTCAGGTAGACATGAGAAAGCGGTGGGGCCTGGTCCACACTCTCCCATTTGATTAATTTTCTCCACCTGTCTTCAATTATGCCACCAGAGAGAAGGGGTATTAAATTCCACTCATTAGTGACAAACACATTTCTCATGAGATCATCCACAGTGTAGGTTATTTTAAAACCTCATAGTATTTTTAAAACATTCTAAAATTACACGTCTGCTACATTTAGTGAAAACATAAGGAATTGTTCTGGAAGTTTATGTTATATTTACATGCGTGATAGATTTGAGTTTTACTATTACATAAATTTAATATAAAATCCACGTTATCTTGGCAAGACACACAATTTTAATACACAAAAGGTTCAAATTGCCTACGTTATTGTTGCGAACAACCCCAACATAATCTGCGTGTGGTGGTAACACGATGTACAATCCAGCTTCATAGGCTCCTTCACCTTCATTTTGTGCATTTATAGTCAGAGTTAAGGGATTGTCATCTCCAATGTACAGCTGCTTTCGATCCCTGAAAAAGAAATGAGCCATAGGTAAGGACAATTTTAAATTGAGAGGATCAAGTACCAGACAGCAACCTATAACAGACCTGTTGGAAAAATCTAGTTAAAAAATGTTGTAATAACAGGATTAAAAAAATGCCTGTTTCAATTATGTGAACCTACCCTTGCACAGAGAGTTTAAGATCAGGTTTACAGATGTTGTCATCACCACAATCCAGTAAAATGCGTGCCTGAAAAGGGAAAGAAAACACCAATCAAATAATGATTCATAAATGGAACAGTAGTTTGGTTAAATCATGCTTGGTCCCCAGAATACAACTTGACTTAATTTGGAACAAATGATTTCATGAGAAAAATTTAGTGTTAATTCCTGTGCTAACTAACATAGTTGAGAAGAATTTTGTAAGGAGTCACATAACAATTTTCCATAGTCAGTAGAGAATTCAAACTTTGCATTGTAGCAATCACCAAAAAACACAAACAGCAGTAAGATTAACCGTCAGAAAAATGGTTTTATTTCAAGCTCCCGCACATACTGTGGTTTGACCAAAACAAAGTCATGTACCGTAAGTAAATGATTTTGCTGTTAGCAAGCTAACTAAAATGATTCTCAAAGTTTGTTCAAAAAACTATCATGCACTAAAAATTCCCAAAATGCATCTATATGTATTATTGGGAAAAGCAAATTAAAAAGTTTCCATTACATAGAGTTCCTATCTCAGGTATGCATCAGCGAGGGAGGACATGGAGAAAGAAAAATGAAACAGTAATGAGTTGAAACCTGGCAACTCCCTTCCAAGGCAGGTACGTTTAATTGCAGAACCAGGCTGTTCTCGCGCACCTCCTAAAACAAGTTTGGTTACAGTGATGCACGGGTCAATCAGACTCCTTACCTGCTTTATTGGCCAGGGAATGGTCCATGGCCTGAGTATTTGGAGGGCTTTGGGAAAAGGCACAGAGAGAAATAAATTGAAGAAAGGGATATAAGTTAATTTTAGCAACATTTAGCACCTTAAAACCATTGGGTTAAAAAGCACATACAAGAAAAAAAATCACCAAACATGCAGAAAACTAGATAAGTTCATGAAGAGGGAAATGTGTAGGCTACTGACCTGTTTGGTGATATTATTTGGGGCAAATTGATTGAGGATTGGTTGCAGTCCATTCTTTGCCATTGCAGCTTTTAAATCTAGGCTGTATTCCATGTATATATCAATGGGAGCCAATTTGTCTCTGAACTCGTTCTCATCCTATGAATTAAAAGATAAACACTTCACTTCATAAATGATACGTCCTTCAAACAAATAAATTCCATTCAGCTGACAAATGATAAAAATACTACATACTCCATTTCAAATTTCAGCAACTGAAGATAGGATTTTCCAACTCTTCCAACTGGCAGGATTTTCCAGTCCCAATAAAGGGACCCCCTCCTGCATGTTCGCCAGTGGCATGATGGACAAGTTAGGCAAAGGAGGGTTTTGGTGTGTAAACATCACCATAAAACTGATTCCATAATTGCATGGGGAGGTCAAGTGTCACCATGACATACAACTGCACAATATCTTTTTTTTTCAGAATGCACCAGCAATGATGAAAATGATTACTTGCCAATATCTCTGGATCAGCTATTTCAAGTAAAACTTACACATAAATAGGAATCAGGGTCAAGCCACATTACAGAAAGTTAGGTCAACATATTTTCAGAACACACTGTAGCGAGTAAAGGATCTACTGTAATAGCTCTCTTACAGTACAATAGGCATTTCTTTTTTTAAGAAAGTACTTTGGTACTTGCAGCTGTTCATATTCAGTCAATATTCAACAAAAATATTCTTGCATAAAGTATAAAACAGAAGATGCAGTTTAATCAATTTTCAAAAAAGATGAGCTCGTTTTTAAACATTTTTTGTTGAAAAACTTAAATTTCCCTGCTAAGAACCAACTGTCCATTTCCAACTGTGTCTACATTTAATTTCAGAGTGAGGCCACGCAGGCAGGAGTGAGAGTGAGAGAGAGAGAGAGAGAGAGAGAGAGAGGCCATGCAGGCGGGACAGAGAGAGAGAGACAGGCCGTGCAGGCAGGAGTGAGAGAGGCATGTGTGTTTTTTTAAATGTATTAGTATCACAAACCCTGCAATGAAGTTACTATGAAAATCCCCAGTCGCCACACTCTAGCATCTGTTCGAGCATAAGGAGGGAGAAATTAGCATGGCAAATGCACCCAACCAGTACATCTTTCAGACTGCGGAAGGAAACTGCAGCACCTGGAGGAAACCCACACAGAACATGGGGAGATGTGCAGACTCTGCAGAGACAGTGACCTGAGCCAGGAATCAAACCCAGGTCTGTGATGTTGGGAGGCAGCAATAGTAACCACAGTGCCACCGTGCTGTCCTTGTGGGAATGAGAGTGAGGGTGTGTGCTGGGGAGAGAGAAAGTGACGGTATGCACGCGAGTGAAGCCGAGTGTGTTTTTCTATCCAGGAAATGGGCCATTTCTTCTGTAGTGAGAGATTCTGATAGCAGCCTTCAATTGGGGAAGTGCCACCTGGAATTATGATACAGTTAACTACTGCAAGTGTTCAAGTGACAGTTGCCATCATTGTAGGATGTGGCAAACAGATGCATCATCAGTTCACCAGGAAAGAGAAGCACATTCTGCAGGTAAATCCTTCACCTTGGCACTGAGGCAAGGGCCAATCAATCCACTCCAAGTCTGCATTCCCTCAGAATGAACAATATATTCTGCTTTTTAATTAACATCAAGAAGCGAATCAGGCAATGGTCTCTATTATAGATTCTCAGCATCAGGGCTATGATTTCTTTAGGCTTCTCAACTGAACATTTTCCAAGGATTAAAATTTGGCTCATGCATTGCCAAATTCTCTAGGAATACAGGGGTTTCTTTGACCCCAGAAGCTTTGTCAATCACTTCATTTATCCTGTTTGATGCGTCATCACAACCTCCAAAAAGGCCATGGGTATTATGAAATAAAGATAATTTGTCAGAAATTAGGATGTGTTACCTTTGTCAATAGATAGTATGGCAGGGAAAATAGTTGTGGGTGCTGGCAAGAATTTCTTCCTCGCTCAATATGATGTACTCCTGAGGTGATATCTGATTTCAATATGGGAACTGTAGAATTTCACAACATAGAAGGAAGCTACTCAGCCCATCTTTGTAACTGCACAGCTCTCAAAGAACTATCCATGGCAACTTGTTTCCCATACTCTTTTTTTAATATTTCAGATATGAAACACATGATGGATTCTGTTCCTGCAATTGTTTCCGTTGGGAACATTTTATTTCCCAACATCCCTTCAATTCAATGTCAACAGTCATTGTCTCATTAGATTTCATTTGGTTGAAAAAATTATTGCTGCAGACAACTTTGTACCTGCTATAGGAATGGATCCAATTTTCAGGAATAAATAAATGCTTCAGAAAGAGGTATTAAGATGTGCTGGTTGTTGGAAGTTATAGAAAAGAAAAATAAAGTATATAGTCAGAAGATCTCATGTCTTTTTCATAAAGGGGAGGAGGTGCTACGTTGAAATCTAAATGTTTTAATGAAGCTAAGTAGGGAAAGTAGCCCTATGAAAAATAAATATTTCACAATGTATAAAACAATGGCAAGATTGTATGCATCAGATACTGCTGAAATTCATTAAAGCCACAACTGAATACCAAAAATGCATTGGAAAAAATACAACTGATCCGGCAGCATTCCTATGGTAAAGCTTTTTCTTAGAAACCAGAAAAGCCACATAGGTCCTTTTAAAAATTCAGCATGGTGATTAGGATTAAGGGGTAGGAAATAGCTGAAACGCAAATATATTTTGTATTCATTTTCACTATTGAAGATGATACAGCAGTAGGTTCAAATGCTTTAGGTACAGATTCCTTGAATGTAAATGGCATTTGCTGGTTTGAGGCACTTTAGGTTGCTGGACCTGATAACATTTAGCCTCGAACGTTGCAGAAAATGGAGAGGTACTAATTGAGCCATTAATTTAGTTGACAAATAGTTCTTTGAAAACTGGACTAGTTCAAATGGGCTAAAGAAAGAGCTTGATGCATGAATACTCGCACAGATGTGCCAAGCCCCATTCATTAGATAGGAGCACAGGAACAAGAGTAGGCCATTCAATCCCTTCAGTTAAATTATAGCTGATCTGTATCTTAATGCTACTTGTCCAGTTTTGTTCCTTATCCTATAAGTAATTTTGTGCAATTCACATTTTTAATAGGCTTGAATTAAGTAATTAAACTGTTGCATAATGAAATTTTTCAATGCTAAACACTAATGGTTCAAAATACCACAGTTTGAAATAAAGTGTGTCCCAGCAGTAAAATTTACACTTAAAAAAAGCAGAGTGCTACTGACATTTGGGGGACTCAAAATGATTAATACATAGGAACTGATGTAATCAAAGATTTAGAAATGATATGACCTACATATTTTCTCAAAGCTCAAAATTTATCGTTGCACCAATGGTCATGGTGATGGTTGTGGTAGTGGTGGGTGGGGGTGAGGGGGTGGTCTTTCCTGATATCTCTACAAATAAAAGCTCATTTGGCACACCTACAAATTAATTCTTTAGCAGATTGCCTACCAACGTGAGAAAACATTCCAGGTATAATCCACTCTTATATTGTTATCTCTGTCCTGTGAGAAGACATAGGCTCCACTCCATGTGATGTGCAATGGCTCATATCACCAATTCAGCAGGGATGAATGCAGGGCCAGATTCTCTGAACCCATCCTCAGTTGGGATTCTTGGGTCCAGCTGCAGTGAATAGAGATTTGACAGAGCGCCAAATTATCCGTTCTTACTGCAGCTGCCGTGAGGCATGAACAGCCAGAGAATTCCAGCTACAGACTTATATGTTACCCAGTTCTAAAACTGCAAGTATTAATTGACTAACTCTCTTGGTATTTATTTTGACAACCCTCAAAACTGATACTTAAATATTGGCACTGTTCATTAGGCATATTTGTTCAACTCATACAGTCCTGAAGTTTTATGCCAAAAGGGTAAGGTTGCATCCAATATTGTCAACATCACAGTGGCACAGCCCAAATGTTCTACAAATTGAGCAAATGGCAGACTACAATGATATATCAGTTAGGCGCTAACTCCATGGTAACACAGGCAGGATAATTGAGAGCACCTCAACAGCTGTCTTAGCTGAAGATGACCTGTACTTCGAGGATGCTAATAAAAGCAAAATTTTCCTGTCAGAATAAATAATTACAATTCTGCTCAAATAAGAAAAAAAGTTGATATGGTGAACACATACTCTCAGAAAGGCTTGCAATTCTTCACAAACTTTCCTTCGGTTATTTTCTACTTTCATTTTCTTCTCATAAGATGAAAGAGAGCTGTGAATAAACATAGCTCTCTTGATAGCACCCTTCTGTTTTAGTTTATCCAGCTGCAACTCCACATTAAAATCTGCAAACATACAAAATTCAACATTAGCTTTAAGTATGTAGTACAAAACAAGAACAAGAAAGAATATACAATAAATTAATGGATGATGAGAGAATACAACAAAATTTAGATCATGTCTTCGCAATGTCACCTGGGGTTAATTATTCATGTTAAAAACTGGCATTTAAGAACATAACTGAAGTTCCTCCAATGGCTTAGCGGATTAAGGCCTTCAATCTTTTCATCCTTCAAGGCACTCCTTAAAACCTAACTCTCTGATCAAGCTTTGATCACCTGAGATATATTTGCATGGTTCGGTTTCATACATTGTTTTATATTGGTCTTGTGAAGCACCTTGTAATACTTCATTAAAGGTGCAGTATAAAATATATAGAGCAGGATACGCTGGCTCTCTGCTGCATGATTTTCGCAGCAGGATTTTCTGGTCCCGACTAGAAGTTCCCACTGATATTGAATTCCAGCCATGAAATTGTTCTGTAATATCCTCCACATTAAGTAGATGGCCAACATTCATTGTTTAGGCTCTCAGATTAAAAAAATGACCTTTTGTTCAATTTCTGAAACACTAATATTACAGAATTTTGTGTATACACATGCAGCCAAACCAGTTTCCGCCTCAAGGAAGCCACTATTAAATTGACTTATTACATGATACAGTGGCACAGTGATTAGCACTGCTGTCTCACAGTGCCAGGGACCCAGGTTTGATTCCTAGCTTGTGTCACTATCAGTGCAGAGTTTGCGCATTCTCCCCACGCCTACACGACTACCCTCCAGTTTCCTCGCACAGCCCAAAGATGTGCAGATTAGATGGAATGGCTATGCTAAATTCTCCTTCAGTGTCACAGGGACAAGCTAGGGTAAATGCATGGTGTTGTGGATGTAGGCCCCAGGTGGAATTGTGGTAGGTGCAGACTTGATGGGCTGAATGGCCTCCATCTACACTGTAGGATTCTATGATCTTATGACAAGAGTGTCAAACTGAGCCTGTGTGCATTTAGCTGCAGTACTGTCTTACTAACACTAGATGTCCCTATAATACATTATTATAATAAAGAATACAGAAACCAACTCCTGTCAAGAAATCAACCTCAAGGGGACACTTGAAATAACAGCTTGTAACTTCAGTGCAGTGGCAATCAGATTAATCACTCCACTCCTACTTATTTAGCTGAGAATGAAGCCATTCCTTTCTCACCTGACCTTCTAACTCAGGCTGGGTGAGAACAATGTAGTGGAATGCATTCCTGAGGACTGTGTCAAAGGCAGGAGAGTTGGAAGAAGACATGTCCCTTTTTTTTAAACAGCAGTTGTTGCCATTAAACAGTAACATTCAAAGATCCAGCCACTTTGAGAAGTCAGAGAGAAGGTACATTTGTACGGTGAATGGGATTGAGGGGAGTTCCAAGGATGGTCAGTAGTGTGGGGTCAGGGAGAAGAGGTGGTCAGTGAAGAAGTGTCAGATGGTTTGGAATTTATGTCATACTATTGGATGGTTCCCTTTGCAGAGCAACTGCCTGAGGGAAGTTTTAACTTTGGGATAGCTTCCAGTCATTTACGCCAGAGCTTGGAGGTTTTGAGCCATTGTTTTAGAGGAATACCAGGATATGGTTTTAAAAAAGTCTTCTCCAACCACTAATGAAGTAACATTTGCTTTGCAGAAAACCATCTGAGCACAGGATAAACAGGATTGGCTTGAATTTCCTTCATTCAACGTACATTGAAATTAATGCTGGTTTCCACACTGAGTTTGCTGTCAGCATACACTAAAATTTCCTGAGAAACTCATTAGCATGAACCAATATATAGAAACTGTATAGAGCATGCAGATTATCAACATGAACAATCAGGAGGACCTAACAATAACTCTAAATACGTAACGACAATTTAATTAGATCACTACTGACTTATCTCCATTTATGTGGTTTAGTTCCATATCCTTTAATACCCATTACCTGTCAAAAAGCTCTTAATCGCATTAGAAATGTTCAATTGACCTAGCCTCAACATCTTTTGGGGTGAGAGAATTACAGATTTCCACTAGTCTTTGGGTGATAAAATGCTTTCTGATGCCACCTCCAAACGGCCTCACTCCAATTTTAAAGGTTATACCTTCTTGTTTTGGACTCCACCACCAGAGGAAATAAAATTATATGCCCTGTGAAATCCTTTATGTTAAACACCTCAGTTGCTTACATACTCAAGGGAATAGAGTCATTAAGCACAGCATGCTTAAGAAAATACAACTGTGGAAGCTCTCCTCTTTTCAATGTAACAGATGCTGATGCAATACCAAAGCAATTAAAGACACAGAAAATGCAGCGCAGAACTCTAAAGGAAAAGCATGAAAAAAAAATCACTACAAAGACCAAAATTAAAGACTGGGTGCTTTTGCACCTACGATTGTTTGGGGGAGGGGGCAGGGAAAGAGGGCCCCGCTGCCAGTCTGCCCGAGATCAGTGGAGGGGGAAAGAGGACTCTGCTGCCAGTCTGCCCGAGATCAGTGGAGGGGCCAGTAATCAGTGGAGCAATGTCTGTGAGGGCCAGGGGGAGGCGTTATCCAGCATGGGAGGGATGTCGTAGGGAGCAGCATTCTATTTTTTCCTGCGCATGCACAGTTGGAGGCACTGATCGGAGCTACATGGTTTTGGGAGCACGAATGTTTGCGCATCGTGATTTGGAATCGCTGACATTTTTTCATTCAGAGTGTGTATGGGGGCACCTGAGAATGGATCTAAAAGTCGAATCTGAAATACTTCCAAATTCAAGTCCATCCAGCACTTAGAATCGAAATAGTAAAATAGGGCCCACTGAGACAGCTCTACATTGCAGCTAGGTGTAGGTTGAATAGAATCAAATTCTAATTTGTAAATAATATGAGGTACCCCAACAACATTGGGCAGCAATTAAATGGCCATTACTATACCAATTATATGTGCTCCATTAAAGGATTTAAGGTCTTACAAGATAACAACAATTAAACATTAGTTGGCATATGATATTGTTTTGTCAAACAGGTGAAGTGATTGCTTGATTGATAGTTATATCTTACTTTAATTAGATCACTATGACTAGGTTTATTCGGCTCAGTTCCTGTTCTGGCACCTAATTAGCTTAGACTTAGCTCAGCCCTGAATATAAGTGGGTCACTCAGTTGTAAACAATTCCGTCTCATGCTTTGGCTTCTCATTATACCAGTCCCTAAAAGACTGCACAACCATTCAAATTATTGTATCCCAGAATATAAATTATTAAATTAAATAGCTTTTCTTTAAATTGCACCAAGCTGCAAAACGTGCACATTTGATAAGATCAGACTCACCCAAGAAGTCTGTGGCTCTTACTCCAAATGCACTTAAGCAAAATGTAACTGTAAAACTGATGAAGGAGAAGAGATTATCAGCAACTGTCAGAAACCCATATTTTGAGACTTTTTAAAATTAATGTGAAATTCAAATGCAAGAAAAACATGGATTAAGTGCAGCAGCACTGCTTCAGGTGAAATTTCTTCGTAACACTGGTCACGTTAGAGACTATAGAGTACATAATTTCCCAAAAACAGTTTAATTTTGAATACCAAAAGACTTGCAACTTTATTGTTAAATAGTGTAATCTCCTGAAGAACTTGCATTATCTGCAGGTCGCACTAATACATTGAGAATTGCAAACAGGAAATAAATCTTCTGGATACAACTTATTTTAACTTTTCAATTTCTGTATACATTTAGAATTTATGCCATTTCATTTGATGGAGCTCTCTCACATGGAGCCCGCATATGAGGATTCAGCACAAATTCAGAATTATTTTCTATGCAAGTGTTATTTCTATACTGGAGGGAATTCTTTGGCCTCACCACAATGCATTTCTCATGGCAGGAGGTAGTACGCTGTTCATAGCGGCAAGATCTTCTGGTCCCATTGCTGTTAATGGAATTTTCCATTGAACCCATCTCATGCCACTGGAAAACCCACAGCAAGGGTGTGCCATCAGCAAGACCAGAAGATCCTGCCAGTGTGAATAGCCAGAGAATGCCAGCCATTGTCTCTTCATTAGCAGTCTAAATAGAATTCACGTAGCAAATTATTGTATCACTATTGTCTCAAAGGTACTGAAGCTTTTTTTCTACAGTAACAATTATTAACATTTTTGTTTCAAGATGTTTTTTTGCATTCGAAGTGACAGTGTTAGTACTGGAAATGGAATACCTTCTATTTAAGACACCCCCAGGGTCAAAATACACCAATGGGACAACACTGAGCATTAGCAAACTATCCACCTGTTATACATTCCCAGATCTTCCTGTCCACTGAAGTCAATGTTAGGAAAATCAAGCAGGGTGTATAATGACCAAGACACACTAGTCAAAGTTTCAAAGGAACCTCAGAACGTTAATCAACAAGTTGAGTGTTTCTTACACCCCTTTTAGTATAAAGTAGAAAAAAGATCTTGCATTCATTTGGTAACTTAGCAGATCATAAAGATATCCCAAAGTGTTTCACAGCAATGGATTATTTTTGAAAAACAGTACCTTTGGTTAAGTGAGCAAATGTCAACGTGGGTTTGTGCTCAGAAGAGTCCACAAACAGCAAGTGAAATGAATGATGAGTTAATCTATTTCTGGTTGAGGGCAAAATTTTTCCCAAATTAAATAAAATTTTACTGTGTAATTCACATAATTCATGCATAGCTTTCAAGGAAATTAAAGTTTCAAATTTGTTTGGATGCCTGTGATCCTCAGTAAACATTTTAAATTATTACACAGTCAAAATAGCTCAAGACTAAAAGAATAAACATCTTGGGGGTGATTCTCCCATCCCACCATGTTAATTTTTTTAATGTGGTGGGCCGGGAGAATCGTATGTCGGCCATTTTGCGGGATTTGTGAATGTACGCGCAGCAGGAACACATTTCCCAGTGCCAGATATCCGGCGCCACCTGAGCCACGCTGGAAACTGGTGGGAACACAAGGTAAATTCTTTGCATCTGTTTTGAATTGTATTTTAATGTGATTAATGGGCCCGGAACGGAATTCTCTGGGCATGCTAGCATCTCCCACTCCATCAGGAGTATTTCACTCCAGCGGGGTTCCACTTTAGGGGGACTAGTGGGATAATGGTGGGGGGGGGGGGGGGGGGGTGGGGGGTAGGGGGTGGAAATCAGGACCTCCCCAGGGGGTCAGGTGGTGGGGGTGGTGGTGTTCCCTGGCACTGCTCAAAGGTTGTGTCCATGTCCACAGCACCTTGGCACTGTCCATCGGGCATCGGCACTGCCAAGGGGATGGGGCGTCCCACAGCAACTCAGCATTGGGATCTATCGGGGCTGGAGGGAGGCCAGCAATTGGGGCGGCCTGCCTAGTGGGGTGTGGTCTTCTGGGGAAGGGCAAATCGTCACTGCTGGGGCGCGGGAGGCTGGAGATCAGGGTGCTTCGCAGGATTTGGGAGGGTGATTGGCTTGGGAATTCTCGTGGAGGCCACAATCAGGCCATGGGGATGTTGGGAGGCTCAGCACTGCGAAGATCCCGGGCTGGCCAGCAATTGGGTGGATGACACATAGGGGCAACTGCGCATGCACAGAAGCCTGGAACTGTCAGCTTCTGGCGTGAATAGGCTTTGCCCCTCAAGCTTTTAATGGTATTATGATTGTGCAATGCAGATGACACAGAATGTGGGTGGTTCAAGTGTCACGCTGCACTAAAAAAAATTTGACATTTAAAATCTTTTTGGGAGAATTGCAGTCCTTGAATTTCATTAATTTCTTTGCTTGAAAAAGCACAAACTGGTCACCAGAAACAGCAAAATGAGAAATAAAAGTCATTGAAATGGGCTTCAACTTGGCCCTCCCATTACACAGGGTTGAACTTACCAGGACACCATGACACCGTCTTTCAGTGTACAGCTTTTGTTCTCTGCATTCAAGATTGCTGGGTTGACTTGTAATGAAGCATTTACACGAATCACGGGTCTGGCTCTGAGAGTTTGAAATGCAAAAAACAACTCTCCATTAACAATGTCCTATTGAGAAGTTCTGACTTAAATTAATTTTCTGCAAAAGGTACAAACTTACTACTTGCACCACAACATACCATTTTAGGCTTTTGTTCAGCTTGTCACATTTTGCTGCTCAGCACCATGATAATTAGGCAACCCAATTTCCATTCAACTTGGAGACAAAAGTCTCCCTTTGTTCACTACATTGAGGATGTGCAGGAAGGCAGAACACTTTGAAGGCAGATTACGGGAAGATGTTTCTTTCTCATTTCTATTCATTGAGCCAACAGTATTTTTTGCTGCCTTCACAATTATTTTCAATTGCATAAAAATATATCTTATTTGTAATAAAATTGCCACAAATGCTATTTTAATGTGACCATATATTTTAATGTGACCGTATGATCAACTATTCTTTATTTGGGTATCAATGTCCACATGCCACCTGTCATTTGATCTGAAATTGCAAAAATTCTCACTGACACAACCTTTCAAATGTGCCAGAATAGACAATGAGGTTGCTTTAACAATGGATCTTAAATATAATGCCTGCTTTTATATTAGTTATACTATTAAATCAAAATTGCACTTGTTTTTCAATGACATAAATGACTTATATAATCAGGAAAATCTGCAGAATGGAATAACTTGCTAGCCCCAAAAACGGATCTGTTTAATATTGCCTAACATCACATATCGATCTCCCTCAGGAAATCTGCAACTTGGAGTAACACCACCAATAGCAAATTTAACTTAATAATGTCGTACACTTTATTACACACATATCAAGAGAGTAAATCATAATCAATGTAATTTAATTGTAAGCAATTATGTCTAACAATTCTGCAGGGAATCTGGCCAGTTAGATTTCCATCAGCTATAATTGATGGCTGTGCTCATCCAGTATTCCTAGTTATGAAATTTGAACTGCTACCATGAAATATTAGTTATGAACTATGAACAGAAATGAATTAAAGTAAACAAGATCCAACATACTGTTTAGTGATAATAACTTTCTGCCCTCTGCCTTTAAAATGATTTTAACCTAACAGTATTCATCAGCGCAAGGCACATGAAAATACCACGTGTATTAAATAAATTTTGCCCTCTGCCTTTAGAATGGTTTTCAGCTAACTGCATTCATCAGTGTGAGGCACATGAGGACACCATGTGTGGTAAACACTCAATATGTCAGCTGAATCTAATTAATGCATTCCTAAAGTGCCATTTAGACCTTTGTAGTATTATTCATGAGTTGAGCAAATCATTTTAATCATGTACTGTAAGCTGCTTTACCTAGTGCTTTCTGGGATCACCAGTAAATGTTTTCATTTAGAATTCCCCTGATAACTCAAATGTTTCAATTTTATTTGTTCTAGAAAACACATATCTCTCCCTTACGGAAAAAGTTCCTTGTAAGTTTATTTTTATGCAAAATACTTTCAGGAACATTATCTGCACTTTGCCTTTCTTTTTCATGCTATTGTGCAATTTTTAAACAGTAACAATCTATGATGTCAGCAATAGGGAGACTTCTTGCAAAGTTATTTGTATCTAATGTTAACAAATATTCCCAAGTTGGTAATAAATAATTAACTGCAGAGTAAATCTCTGTAACAGTAAGATGTTTCAATTCCAACTTCAAACCAATATGATCTGTATGACACAAAACAGCTATATTGCCAACTTAACACAATTAGTCCGGAATTATAACCTTTCATCTCTGGGCTTTTCATTCAGGAGCGAGGTTAGAATGACTGAAAATCATAAGATAGAATCATTCGACTGGGAAATATACCTCATTTGAAGTAGACTGAATGAACAAATAGGCTACTTGACACACTTGGATGTTTATACTATTGTTTATACATATCCTCAAAACCGACTTGTTAAGCTCTTAAGGATCAACCCACTATTCATGAATACCTATAGGGGCTGGTTTTTCTGTTTATGTCTGGCTCATTAGCTGTTTGAAAAGGGAAATCAAGTAAAGATCCATGACACTGGAAATTGGAAGAGGAATTCAAATTGCCTACAATATGCAAAATTATAATAATCCCAATGTAATATCACTATAACTTCTCTAGTTCCCCTGAATTCCTGTTTGGTAGTGAATCAGATGGTATCATGTCCTTAAAATAAGTGGCTTTGTTACTTTTGCCAAACGAATGCAGATCATTTGCAAATGTGCTGGATGTGAAGCAAATAGTGCTTTTCTTCCCTCCAGGTGCAACAAAGATTTTTTTTGAATAGATGCCTATTAGAAGCTATTTTTGCACACCTGGCATACAGCTCTGAAGCCAATATTCATTTATATTGATATGAATTTAGACATAGAACAGGAGTTCCTTTCCTCCCCTTCTTCCAACACAAGGCTCTGAAAGGATAGTTGATTGGACCCAAGATAGTGACAAACCCAGAAACAGGGACAGGTTCAGGCTAGCAAGGATATGCTTTAAGATGCCCTTCACCTGACATGCTGCCTACAGACATTCTGTTTGGTATCAGTGAGTAGAATAGCAACTACAGTCAATTGAGATATTACCTATTTTATTCATTTATATACATAACATTTGCCAAAGACACTAAGTACTATTGGGGTGTACTTTTAATTTTGGTATGATATAAACCATTTGCAACAATATCGAGCAGATTTTATTTCTGTGCACCATTGCAAAATTGTATGTATCTACAATGTAACAGAACTAAGACCTCACACTATATTTTTACAAAATGCATGTATATTAACGTGGCTCCTTCTTAAAATTAAAACAAAAACTGAACAAAGATTTTAAAAAGACAAACTATGCCTGTAACTCCGAATGAAAGCTTTCTGGCAAAATCAGAGAAGCCTTCTGATTTCTGAAGCAAATACATAATCCCTGTGGCTGCAGAGATCAAATTCTAAGTGAATTCTACAAAGGACATCAATATTTCATAAGCCACCAGAATATCAGTCTGTTAGGACAAAAGACCCTGCAACCTCCTTTGAAATTCTTAACTGTTGAAACATCAACAATCTCAAGAAGCCAGATAACACCAACGTGGAAAAGCGTAAACACATAATCCCCCTCCCCACCGCGCTCTCAATCAATTTGCCATCTTCCATCTAGCAAGCAGCAACTCAGAGCAAGAACGAGACTACCTGGCCCCACCAACACTGTTTGTAGTAGAATGTCTGAACTTCTTTATCAGCACCTGCACATCTAATTTATTACCCACCATTGATGTTATCTGCACTGGAAAAGTGAATTATCCAGCAGCAGTTTTCAACCTGCTAATCCCTGTAGAGGAATTGAGTCTTAGACTTTTGATTCTGGACTCATGTGAAACAATAATTCTTTATTCTGCGGTCTTTGTCCTATAACTCTCTTTATCACTCCAGCCTCATGAAGGTGCTAAGGGACCAAGGCTGTTGAAAAACTTTTTATTACTAAATCATATAATCCACATAACTGCATGACCTACTAAGTGCTAAACAGAGAGGCATGGATGACGTTACTATTTATGGTTTTGCACTTCCCAAGGAAAACTGCTTGATCAGTTTTTGGATACAAAAACCATTTCTGACTTACGAGGCAAATTATATAAGGCTGCCATCTTTTTTTTAAATACAGATTTTTGCCAATTTTTTTTTTAACCCTTTCACCTAAAGGCACAGACTCCCACTGATGTACTATTCATGGAACTAACATCATTCTGTTTGGCCACTTTACCTGTGCGGTAATAAATAGCAGGAATCTATTTAAATGTGAAGGTGTCACAATCAAATCACATGCTGTTCATGCATGCGTTCATTCCAGCCAAGAGGACTGAATAACAATTAAAATTGCAGACACCCCCAGCCCTGTCATAGCCAATTTTCCCACTGCCAAACCTGGGGAAAATCCAAAAGTAATATCCCCCACTGTTGCTAAAAATCAGTCAACAGCACAAACCAACAGTTGGATCTGGAATCTTCCCATCTGCACAGCTTGCTACTACATCAGGCTTTATTCTTCTCCCCTAGGTTTTTGGAGAAGTAAGATACATCCTTCTGACAGGATTTTTTTTGATTGTGGTGAGGTAGAAATTTGCATTCAAACAGTATTAATTTGTCACATCTAAGGATTGGCTGGGGGCTGCTCTCAATTAAACTTTAAAAATGGAAATCCCTGCTCTGAGATCTGGAGATGTAGCAGTTTATCACTGGCTATGATAATCCAGTAAGAAGTCTCACAACACCAGGTTAAAGTCCAACAGGTCTCACAGGTTAAAAAGTAGTGTATTGTTTCCAGACAGGCAAGTTAGAGAGATTTTGCAAATCCAGGCAGGTTGTGGGGGTTACAGATATTGTGACATGAACCCAAGATCCCAGTTGAGGCCGTCCTCACACGTGCAGAACTTGGCAAGTTTGCCTGGACTTGCAAAATCTCTAACTTTCCTGTCTGGAAACAATATACATCTTTTTAACCTGTGCTTAATGCTCTCTCCACTCACACTTGATTAGCTGTAAAGACTCACATTCCAATCATTATTCATTAAATTGAGTTTGTGTCTTTATATGCCCTGTTTGTGATCAGAACTCCCACGCACCTGACGAAGGAACAGTCAGTTCCGAAAGCTGGTGGTGTTTGCTACAAATAAACCTGTTGGGCTTTAACCTGGTGTCGTGAGACTTCTTACTGTGTTTACCCCAGTCCAACGCCAGCATCTCCACATTATGATAATCCACTCATGAGGGATAATTTCAGAATAAACCCTTTATTATAGATTGTGTTGTCTCAATGCCAAATGTAATAAAACGTAGATGCCTCTTTAAACATTTATTAACCAAAAGGAGCCAGATCAACACATTCACACCAGTTTTTGAAGATTACAGTAGTTTTAAAAAGCTTTTGTTAAATGTCATAACATTTTTACACATTTTAGTCCAGTTAATGGCAAAAAAGAGATGAAGAACAAATTTAAACAAGTCTAAATACGCCAAATCAACCAATCTGCTGTTTACAACATGATTTGTTATCAGCATTTGGAGTCTTGCCCATTTTGTCCATATTTATGCTTAAAATTAAGCAATTGCACAATTTCTTAGTTCTACTTCTGTGAAAATAGTTCATCAGCCACTGCAACTCAGCTTTTTATATGCAGGCTGCAGAACAACAGTTGTTGTGGTGAAGGAGAAAATAAAAAGTTCAGAGTGGATGGAAGATCATTGCTGTAATTCAGGAAAACCTAGCTGTCAGTTTTCCAGTTGGTATATATAGTGTGTCTGGGCCAATGTACAAACTCAATATAGGAAGTGAAAGAGGGATCAGAAATATTTCCTTTCAAATAAATATTACATTTCAAATTCAGAAATACACAAAATAAACCCTGTTCTACAGTAAAAAATGACAGTACCTACCTGTAAACTGCTGCTTTGTCAACACCAAAAGCTCCCACAATTAAGTCTAGAAGAAAAGTTTCACAAATGAGCTCCTCATTAAGAAAGATCAACTTCTTACAAGAAATATATATATTTTAATTATTTCCTTTTTTTTCCATTTCAGGTTTTAAAATGATTATATGGCTGTCTTAGCTCATCTTCAACCACAAGTGTAGACTGAACTACAGCTGGTACAATTTCCTGTGTATCAATATGTGCCTTTTGGCCATTTGTTCCCACCCCCACATATACCTCACTTCAACTCTAACATGCTTAAATCTTCAATCAAATTGCCAGAATTTCATGAAAATGCTAAATGGGTCTTTTTGATGGCTTTGGCTTAGGGAATTCATTAAGTGAACATATAGACCAAGAAGGGTCTCAGTTTAATCAACAAGATAGATTAATCTCAGCATGAAACATCAGAAGGACACTGGCTTTATAGGTCCCAAAATTAGAAAGAGGGAAATTACCCCTCCTGAAACAAGTGTATATCAACGCTGAGTCAGCTTCACTAGTGGCTCACCCTTCTACTTCCTATAATCAAATAACTGCACCAACACTCAAAGACTTATATGTGAAAAAGGCAATATCTTTAAGAGAAGCAGCTAAAGAAAACGAATTGTCAATGAAAACTAATTGCTGTAGAGTAAATATTTTGACTTTTAAAAAAGTATGCTTTTAATTACAAGGCATTCCTTTAGAGAAAAAGAAAGACTCAAAAACAACAGCTTGACACAAGATATACTGGGTTCATGACCAAGCTTATTACACTATGTATCTCCTTGTGCATCATGCATGACTCCAAGCACATCATACAAATATGCATAATTCAATCCAGATTCTAACAAAACACTTACACTATCCTCACAAAATATAAGACAGGACAGATTATGATAGAATTTCTAGGTTCAGTAAAACCATATGTTCAATAAATGTAAGTAATAATGTACAAGTTTTAGAAATGTCGAATGAGGTTAAAGACCAGCTGTTGGATGAAAGAGATTGCATAATGTAGGCGACATGGTAGCCCAGTGGCTAGCACTGCTATCTCACAGCTCCAGGGACGTGGGTTCCCGGCTTGAGTCACTGTCTGTGTGAAGTTTGCACATTCTCTGTGTGTCTGAGTGGGTTTCCTCCCGGTGGTCTTGTTTCCTCGTACAATCCAAAGATGTGTGGGTTAGGTGCATTGGCCATGCTGGCCACGTTCCGGGATGCATAGGCTAGAGGTATAGTGGGGTAAATGTGTGGCATTATGGGGATATAGCCTAAGTGGGATTTTTGTCGGTGCAGTCTCAATGGGCCGAATGGCCTCCTTCTGCATTGTAGGGATTCTATGATTGTATGAAAAGTACAAACAAAAGTGTTATTATTTCATACACACATTTACAATGACGATGTCATTACAATGTCATTACAGACAGAGCCAGAAACTGAGTTTGGGATTATGTGCAATCATTTTTCAACAATGAAGTTTTGCTTATTCAGTCGGCAGTGTCATAGCACTACCGATTATTTAAGAATAATGCAAATGTATTTAGCTCTCGAATGGTCAGCTGGCATTGTTAAACAAAAAAGAATGTGAAAAACAGCCTTATCTTCTATAAAACTTCTTCAATACAAAGCAGTTCAACTGTAAAATATGTGATGTATTGTACTTTACTCCAATCCAAGAACGATGTTAATCTTTAATCCCATTAGATTCATATATACAATCGATGTACAACTACTTCAGATAGATAAGGCTGAATAAACAAATGTTGCTTTCTTTAAAATAAATGTTATGGAAGGATTTTCAGATTGTCAGTGAGGCATGCACTATCCAGACAAAACACACAAAAGTCCAAATCTATCTGAATGATTAACAATTTAGGATCATTTTAGATTGTCGTACATACCTGGATATCCATTTGTGTCAATATCAACACCACCTTGCATGGCATAACCAAAACTTGCAGGCATTTTGCCTGAGGCCCACTGTCCTTTCAAAGTTTGTGACGGTTGTATGTTTAGACCAGAAGATTTTCCATTATAAATGTAAACAAGACCTTTATGGTTTTCTCCTGCATAAGGAACTCCTATTGCAATATCTAGAAACAAAGCATAGTTAATTTTTAGTCCCAGATTTACATGTTTGTCTTTCAAGAAATAGGTAGGTATAGTGTAATTTACTTAAAAAATTTCAGTCTGTTGACAATAAAAATATATCTTCACGATGCTTCATTTCTGCTTAATGCACTGCCTTTTTGCAACTTAGTTTGCCGCTTTGACTTGATAATCAATGAAAATTTTAGTTATATGACCATCTGCAAAATTAAGACAGAAGTCTAGTACAAATGGTCTCAGTGAACATAACCCAATCCATCATTCAAACCAGCCTCCCATCCATTGACTCTGTTTACACTTTTCCTGCCTTGGCAAAGCAGCCAGCATAATTAAGGACCCCATGCACCCCAGACATTCTCTCTTCTATCTTCTTTAGTCAGGGAAAAGGTACAAAAGTCTGAGGTCATGTACTAATCGACACAAAAACAGCTTCTTCCCTGCTGCTGTCAGACTTCTGCATGGACTTAACTTGCATTAAATTGACCTTTCTCTACACCCCTTGCTATGACTGTAACACTACATTCTGCACTCTCTTGTTCCCTTCTCTATGAACAGTATGCTTTGTTTGTATAGCGCGCAAGGAACAATACTTTTCGCTGTATGTTAAAACACGTGACAATAATAAACAAATTAAAGATTGTAGTGTGCAGGTAAAATAGACAGATGACAGCCAGTCTGACTCAACCTTAAGACTCTACCTTGGAAAGTATCTGTTTGTGACATCAGTTAAAGATAGATCAGGCTGGGAAGGCCCCCAGTCAAATATTCAGCTGACATTTACACTCTCATCTCATGCATGTTGTTTGCCCATTGAGGGGTGTGTGTGGGGTTTTTGGGGGGTGGGGGGGTGATTAAGGATAATTAAAGCATGCTGGCTCATGTGTAATCATATCCTCACATTAATTATTGTGTTTAGGATAATTGAAGTCAATTGCCCGCAATAATTGCCCGTCAAAAGGTAAGTTTTTTAAAAATCATGGAATAGGTTTACAACATTACTTCGAATTAATTTGAAAAGTATGCTAGCATAAACCACTTGAAGATGGGGGGAAAAAATGATGTGCAAAGTAAACCTAAGTTGTAAAAGAACACCCACAAACTGGCAAAAACGTCATGAGCAACATCTGCTGCGGGATACTTCAAGATTGTGATCAGCACAAGTATTTCAATTTTTATTGGAATTGAACCAAACCAAACCAGTCAAGGCATTAAAAAGGTGACTGACATGTTGAAACATCTGCATTACTCCAGATGCATTGCCCTGGGCAGTAAACAATTCAGCTGCATTGCATATTGTTCCCATTATGGCAGCAGAATTTCCAAACGGGACAAAAAGCAAAATATTAAAATATTTGACTGTTGAAGACTAACTTCAAAGTACTACAGTTCTTTGTTATTAGGCACTCAATAAAACAGTGCATTTAATTTTGTCATTCTGAACCAGGAGGATAGAGACCAAAAATACATTTTCAAACAATCCTGTAGGGCTCTCCCCTGCCCACCCATGGCTAATTTATTCCACTTCCTTCCTCTCCTGAGTGTTGACTGTTTATTCAGGTACATCGTCACAGTCTCACTTGCCAAATTGCTTTTTAATGAAGATAATTCAATCACACAGAACATCATACCCAATCCCAATCTGTCTTCACATGCACACTCAACAACACTCACTAATCACTAAATTCGAGAACACTGGCTGTTTTTGTTTTCTTCTTGATCCAGGGATGCTGAAGTAGATTTTAAATGATATTTAAATATATTATCAGAAATAAAGATAAATTCCCCTTAATCCCAGATGATGATAAGTTGCTCTCCCTTTCAGGAGGTGATTCAACCTGAGGATCATTCCACCTCAGGCGAGGGGCAAGGTTGGAAGGCAGGCCTTCATAAATAACCTCAGCCTGTACGAGAACTGAATCAACACTGTTGATATTACTTTACATCAGTAACCAGTTGTCTGGCCAACTGAGCTAACAACCTAACTGCAGACTCAGAACAGTCTTTGTTGATGTTATAGTGATATCCAGTCAGTTAGTCATCACCTCCAGGCAACGGAATTTATTTTAGTGGTTACTTTGTTCCAGGCGTTTTGAGGGTTTTAACCACCAGACTGACCAAATGTCACAATTTTGGGACTATTCATGAACTTACCCTGTTTTTAAAACATCCCTGACAAGCTCTGTCAAAGCCTCAGTGCAAAGTCAACAAGTTGCCCTATTCCCAGTCGACTGCAATGCTGCCTACTATTCTGTTCCCAAAATCCAGATTTTTGAACTGTTGCAAGGTGGCAAGTACAAATAATACATCATAATTAATTAGCAATGCAAGTTGGATTCATTCCTCCAATCCATCTCACACTGGAACCCTCACTTACCACTTGCAGCCCCCAAACCTTTTCTCGCACTCAGCCACCTTGGCCTTTGCCAACATCAGAAATCAGCTCCACGACACCATCCCCCGACCCATATTCCCCCAGTAGCTGCTACACTCTTCACAGTCCAGCCCCCACTCTAACCCCACGCCTCTCACACCTCATCATTGTCAATGTCGACACTCCCACCTATGCTCTCCCTATCCTTGTCATTGCAGGACAAACTGGAGGACAACAGGTGACAGCAGGCCCAGCAAGCTGGAGCCATGCCAGAGTTGCAAACCCTCACATGCTTTGAGGAATAGCCCCTTCAAGCTGGCCCGCAAGATGCAAAGCCGATTTGAGGAGTCCCATCACCTCCTATCCAAGGAAATGGTGCCATCACAATAGCACACCAAGGCCAAGGCTGTGAGGTTGGTATCCACAGTGAAGACCTTGGTGCAAGACATACACTCCATGGCAGGAGATATCTGCACCATGGTGCAGAATATCGACTGCATTGTCCAGGCACTGGTGGGAATCCACAGATGTCACACCCAGAGGACCACGGGGCTTCTGGATCTCACTCCAGCTGTCCCTCTACCCAAGGAAGAGGGACACATGTCCCTGGGATCCCGAAGGGAGAGTCAGCAGAACAGCCTGGGTACCTCCATCCGGTGGACTCTGAACATCTCTGGCCCATCCCATCTGTACGTGCCACCAAGCTTGGAGGGAACCAGTGCACTCACCGGTGGTATGCTAATATATTAATGTGAGCTTTCTGCCATCCCGCAGCATGTTTCAGACCATGCCACTCGCCAGGGCCAGGAAAACGGGAACTCAAATTTGACACCACAAATCGCACTCTCAAGATTTTCAGACTACCAACATTCCTGCTGACAGTCTGCAGGCTCAAAATCGCCCTGTTTGCTTTGCTATGGAAGCCTGTGCCCCTCTTTCAGAGGGGTAGCACAGACAAATAGCCTCCACCTGTGCTGTAATTATTCTACAACTCTACATTTTCTTTCAGCCACAGTTCATAGATTTTGGACCCGTGTCTGAAGTGCATTGCTTGTCCTTTAGGAATCAAATGATCCAATTTTGTTATTTTGGCCAATCAAAACGCCCAATATTATTAACAGAGAATAAATGTATTATGGCAACTACCATGGTACTTGTCAAGCACATCCATGATAGAGTGACGGTCAAATAAACTTACTTTAATTGTATGCAATCTCTTTCTATTAGACAATGCTACAGGTTTTGACTGTTTGGGCTCTTGTCACGTGTTCCCAGATGCAGCAATGCACACTTAGGAAGTTAACTACTCAGGAAACGTACAAGCTGCTCTCCTGCTGATGGTCATTTTTCTTTACAAAATGACTGAAGTCCTTTGTTCCTTTCAAACAAAAGATCAGCAACTTGATGGTGCAGCAATGTTTTGTGAGATGATTGGTCCAACACGACACGCAAAGCAATTTAAAAAGGAGCTAGTTATACACAAATTCAATACACCAAATTATAAAACACATCTTTCCTCCATCAACAGGAGGGTCATTCTTGTTATGCAAAAAGTTTGCATGTTGGATTTTAAGAGAAAGTAAAGTTATGAGACTACCATCCTGTTGAAACATAGGTACTATTTGGTTTTAGGGTATGATTCTTGTTTCAGAGCTATTGTTTAAAATGTACAGGTCTGGCTTCAAATCTTGGATGAGCCCTTATTTACAGAAGGAAACCAGAGCTTATGAGGACAAATTACATAACCCTGTCCTATGTCACCCCAAGTATGGAAGATTAAGGAATCCTCTGATCAAGGTGTTTACAATGTTGAAGGGATTTGGTAGGGTAGCTACAAAAAATTATTTCCCCGGTGCAGGAAATTGAGAACAAGAAAGCAGAACCTTAAAATTAGAACCATGTGATTTATTAGGAGTGAAAGCAAGTACTTTTACACACAAAAGTTTGAAGAAATCAGGAAGTCTCTCCCTGATAGCTTGTGGATGCTTGGACAATTGGAGCTTTCAAGACCAAAGCTAATAACTCTTTGCTGGACAAAAGGTTCACCAGGAACACCACCCCCACTACACAACTAGTGAGTGTGTCGGATGCAGTACATCATTGATGGCGGGAGGGAGGACACAATCATGTCACGTGGTTACACTGGGGTAAAATGCTATTTGGACATCTTGCAACTCCCATCGCCAAACCCACCTGAGAAAAATGGGAGCAGAGTATCCTGGCCTGTGAATGAATTAGCTTGTGTACCTACTTCAAATAGATTTTGAATTGTGTCACATTTCTGGAACAAAGAACACAAGATGCAAAACTGGGGACTTCCCCTCCTCACAATGAGCTTCTCCCCACATAGAATATCATTTATACACCTCTAAAAGGAGGCACGGCACCGCAACAGCATGAGCCTATAGTGAATCAAGCACAGTCTAGGCAACGCAGTCCTGCTGTACAATAGGTTCATTGTCTCCTCTTTGGATTTTCCAATGTCTCAGGCCAGCTACGACCATGTCATCAGTATAGTACAAAAGAATAAACTCTTTTTCCCGAAACAGAATGGAGGAAAATTGTGAAATAGCATTTTTCTGACTGGCTCATTTCAAGAGGATTGTGTAATACATGATACTCTCACTGGTGTATGCACGTCTATTCAAATAATTTCTTCCTCCTCCCCCACCCCCTGCACCCACATCCACTCCATGGCCACAGCACTTTATAACTAAACAAACAAGTAAATAAATATTACACACCATTATAGCCATCTTGATCAAGGTCTCCGAGTGGTGTAATTGAAGACCCAAACCTGGCGTAGGTCTCTGTGCCAGTCAGCTTCAGAGCATTGGTAAATTTAATTGGAGCATCTTGTAGATAAACATACACCTGTCCCACTTCTCTATACTTCCCATCAGAACCACGAACCATAAAAAGAGGTGCTCCAACCAAAAGGTCATCAAGTCTATAAGACAGAACATCAGCATTGAGAATACAGGACATTTAATTGCTTAAAATGTTACCATGTAGCTATAAACAAGCATTTGTTCCAAATGCACTTAAAAGGGACAGTAGTAATTTTGTAAAAACAACATATAGTCCCAAACACTCAAATGTGTTGACAGTTAGTGAAAAATACTTTAAGCTAAACAATGAACTCTAAAGAATTCACATTGCAGAATAACAGCGCTATTTATTCATAATTTCATCCTCAACTATGACTCCAAGACCATTGGACTTCCAATACTTAAGTCTCTTTAGTGTTAGATTATTCGATAATGGGAACCAACATTAATTTAGTGTCAGACCATGAGTAGTCTTCAGCAGGATCACTGTTCATAAGTAGGAATTCCACCTTCTCACGTATTTCTCAACTGTAGGTCAGGTAAATGGAGATCTCTACTACTACTACTACTCCAGCTAAGTTTAGACGATAAGACAGGAACAGAAGTAAGCCAGTCAGCCCATCAAATGTTCTGCCATTGAATGAGATCACGACTGATCTTATGTGATAATCCTCAATTCCACTTTCCGACCTTATCCCAATAACTCTTGATTCCCTTACTGATTAAAAATCTGTCTACTTCAGCCTTGAACATATCTAACAATCCAGTCTCTACAGCCCTCTGCGGTAAAGAATTCCCCACATTCATTACCCTAGGAGAGGAAATTCCTCCAAATCTCTTATCTTAAATAAGTGGCCCCTTACTTTGAGATTACGTCCACTGGTCTTAGACTCTCCTACAAAGGGGAAAACCTCTCAGCATCTATCGTGCCAAACACCCTGAGAATCCTATGTGTCTCAATAAAGTCGCCCCTCATTTTTCTCAAAACCAATGAGTACAGGCCCATTCTACGCAATCTTTGCTCGTAAGAAAATCCCTCCAAACCCTTCATGAGGCTAGTGAACCTTCTCTGGACTGCCTCCAATGCCAATACATCTTTTCTTAGATAAGGGGACCAAAACTGTTCATAGTATTCTAGGTGTGGTCAAACTAGTGCTTTGTAATAGTTTGAGAACGACTTCTCTATTTTTACAGCCAAATATTAGAATATTAGCGAAAATTCCATTTGCCTTCTCTATTACCTGCTGAACTTGCATGCCAGCTTTTTGAAGGGGTTTACGCACAAGGACTCTTAAATCCCTCTGTGCTGCAGCTTTCTGCAGTCAGCATTTAAATATTCAGCTCCTTTATTCTTTCTACCAAAGTGCATAACTTCACATTTTGTGACATCATATTCCATCTGGCAAGACTTTCCCACTCACTTAACCTGTTCATAGCCTTCTGTAGTCCAGGTGTCATCCTCATCTCTTGCCTTTTCAGCTGTTTTTGCATCATTCACTAATATCAGGGTTTTGTTTCTAATCTTTCAAGTCATTTCTACGCTTAAAATATTAGTCAAATTGAAAAAGCTTAACACAATTCAAATGTGTTACATAAAGTGATTTTGAAAAATCCTATTAAGAAATTATCACTGACATTTAAATTTTGCATCATTTCAAATCTCATAATTGCATGGAGGTGGGTGGTGGTGGTAACCTTTTATATCAATTTTCTCTCCTCTTCTGAAGGCAGCACCTTCTAGCTAACATATTACCCCACAACAGGGGTCATTATTTATCTGTCAGCCTCGACTTGAAGCAAAAAGAGGCATTCCACAAGAGCACTACAACTGAACTTAATTGCTTAATCATGCCCACAATATTATCACTCATGCGTTTGTGATCAGTTTTCCACTGCCTAATGGAGGACTGTTCAGGACGGTTGTACACTGCACCAGCTGAGATCAGCTAATTCAAAACAGATTCAAGCTGGGAACTTCCAAGTATCACATTGGTTCAAGCCAAGTTTATTCATTTCAATCATATTAGAGAAGTGGTGACAGAGAACAGATTTGAAAGATTGCCTTTAGGGTGGTGCATCCATGATTTATTTTTTGTTATTTTTCTTCATGGCATCAGAAATTAAAATAGATTCTCTAAAATAAAAATCACAACATTTAGTCCTAAACTGCATATTCTTTAAACCAGTGGTACTTAGCTCTAAATTTACAGAAATTACAATCTTCTGTGAGGAGACAAAGAGGAATGTATTTCTCATTCTAATGTATGAGATTTCTTGGGCACAATACAAAAATAGATGAGGATAGAACACTTGTAAAATGAACCGAACCAATACCTTATTCACTTAAATTAAGGCGTGCAAAACCAATCAGGCTCCTTTGTGGGCACGTGATGTTCTATGAACTAATTTCTTCTGTGCAGTGCCCAGGAACATGAAAAACTGGCATGGACTGCACTTTTTCACAAACATGTGGGATGGCATAGTGGCACAGTGATTAGCACTGCTGCCGCACAGTTCTAGGGACCCAGGTTCGATTCCCGGCTTTAATCACTGCCTATGCACTCCTGCTTGATTTCCTCCGAGTGTTCCAGTTTCCTCCCACAGTCTGAAAGATGTGCTGATTCGATGCATTGGCATGCTAAATTGCCCTTTAGTGTACCCAAACAAATGCGCTGGAGTGTGGCAACTTGGGGATTTTCACAGAAACTTCACTGCAGTGTTAATGTAAACCTATTTGTGACACTAATAAACACTTAAAAACTTAAGAAAACATTTAGCACTTTCTGCTATTTAGCTGCACAATTATCTATGAAATCTGGCAAATTATTGCTACTCTTCAGCTTTACAATTTGGTATTTTCTTCTGTCCTCCTCCAGTTGTCTTCTGAAAATTATCTCAGGAGATAAAAGCTGCAGGAGGACTAGAAACAGGCTCTTGAAGGCCTGACTAATGATTCTGCCCTTTACTATGATTAGTATCTTAAATTAAATGAACGATCTTTTTGATGCCAATTGACTCAAGCAGAAAGCATTAATTATGAAGAGATGCATCCAGCACCATCAATAACTACCAATTCAGCAAATCTTCCAGTTCTAATTTACTATAATTATATTTTTGTTAATTTGTTTACTGATTTGCAGATTATACTATAAACCACAGAATCCAATAGTAATTGTTCTTCCTCTATCCAGAGCCTAAAAGGATACAAAAAGGGCCTGTGACATTTTCAGTAAGCAAATCACAGAAACAAGGATGTTCTTGCTGTTCAACGTTAAGCAATGCTACAATATCTCCCACGCAGGCATGGGAGAACATGCAAACTCCACACAGACAGTGACCCAAACGAGGAATCGAACCTGGATCCCTGGCGCTGTGAGGCAGCAGTGCTAACCACTGTGCCACCATGGCATCCCATCCCAGTTTATGGGAGTTTATAGGATAAACTTCTGGGCATCATCTTCCAAACCTTAAATCTCAATTTTTTTCTAGCCTTTCCCAACACCTCAAATCTCTAATTCTGTCAGCTCTTCTTTGAAATTCCTCCAGTACTTCAAGCTCCTCTGTTTGACTCAGTGACAAGAATTGGGCACTGTATTCAAAGTGGTTCTGACCATAGTACTGTACATCTTTCAGTACACTCCCTCTGACTTGTATGCCATTGATCACAGAGTTCAATAAAGGAGTGCTGCTGCTCAGCAATCATTTGACATGTTGGGATATCAAATCGACTACAGATCCTTTCACCTTCATCCTGGCATACTTTAGCTCCATTCATGGTAAATGAACAATCTCAATTTTCTTCCAATGCTCACTGTTTTATACTTTCACTTTAAATTTCACCACTTACTTTGTCTAACTACTTTTTGTGTTTTCTAAGCCATTTCATCAAAATCAACTGTTTCTTCTAATTTGGTTTCACCTGTAAATTTGACCAATTTGTATTTGCCTTTTGAATCCAAATTGTTGATGTGAATTAAATTAGAAAAAGAGTAGTGGTTCCAAGTATTACTCCCTGGGGCATCCCAGTTAACACTTATCAATGCAATATGTTTTCAATAAACAAACTACGTTTAAAAGTAAAAAAATCCACCACAAGTTATCAGGAGTGGCAGTTGATGTAATTATCATGTTTCTTTTATAAAGAGTTGACAATTCACTCAATATCTTTACACTTTCAAGTTCAATTAAATAAACCGACAGACACACGCGAGCAGTTAGTGTGACCCACCAACCAAAAGGTTCTTCACTATTTCTTGCCAAATATGCCAGCTTGCAGAATCTTACCCATCATTGTTGAGATCAGTAACAGCAACAGAGTAACCAAAGTAAGCAGCCATCTGTGAAAAGAACAGAACCAGAGTTACCCTTCTTTCACTATTGATAAAATCTCAAAATTATTCTTGAATATATTGCAGAAAAGTTTACCTGTTCCCCACTAAAATTGTAGAGGGATGACATATTCACTCCATTTAAAATAGTCACCTGTCAACAATAAGTAGTTAACACATCAAAAAACATTGGAAAATATCCAAATAAAGATAAAGAATTCCTGTTATATATTTACACGATGCACACACTCACACCTGTGCCTGAGTCATTCATGAATGTCACATTCTAGGACTGGAGCACATAATCTGACAATTCAATGTAGAACTAAAAATCAGTTCTACACTGTCATGAGGTGCCAGTTTTTTCCTTAACTGATGGCCTGTTAACAGGATACAAAAGAATTCATTTCAATCCTCGAGGACTAGGTACCTGAACCAACATTAATTACTTCCTTAAATCAGTGCCACCAAAACAGTCATTTACTTGATTGGCTGTCAGATTTTACTGTTTGAAAATTAGATGCTTTATTTGAATCTTCGAAATCACAGAAACCCTACAGTGCAGAAAGAGGCCATTTGTCCTTTCTGAGTCTGTTCCGACCACTATCCCACCCAGGCCCTACCCCATATCCCTACGTATTTACCCACTAATCTCTCTAACCTACACATCTCAGGACTCTAAGGGGTAATTTAGTATGGCCAATCAACCTAATCTGCACATCTTTGGACTGTGGAAGAAAACCGGAGTGCCAGGAAGAAACTCACGCAGACACGAGGAGAATGTGCAAATTCCACACAGACAGTGACCCAAGCTGGAAATCAAACCCACCCAGGTCCCTGGAGCTGTGAAGCAGCAGTACTAACCACAGTGCTACTGTGCCACCCATTTGCTTCTTTGCTACAAGTGCATCAAAAAAAATTAATTTGTGAAATTCTTTGAGGCATTCAAGGCATGATATTTTGATGCAGGAACAATGTTAATCTTCTTAGTGTTAGTTAATTAAACATTCTTGTAATACAGGGATATAAAATGAACACTTCTTACATAGCCAAGGGACTTCGCTCCTCTTGGAATACCTGTTACGAAATCTAAAAGAAAGAATTAAATGTTTCATGTAAAAAGCAAAATTTATACACAATATTGCTGTCAAAAATCACATTTACATACACAGCACAGCAGGTTTGCATACCATCTTCCGACAGTATGGAATGACAGGAGTTTAAAGACTTAGCCCACTATCCTTCATTTAATTCGCTGCTTCTTTCTAACTGTGGTGATCCATGTTCAGCTAACAGTTCACTGGTCTGAGACTGTTCTGGACTGTAAGGATGTCAAAATGGGTCAATATTTAAAAAGGGCAATGTCATACTTGGAAAAGAATGGTATTTTCAGCAGAGGCCAAGTATATTAAAGAAGGAAAAGAGTAGCTGAAGTGAGCATTTGTCCCTTAGATGGCAGGAATGGAGTTTATAAATGGGAACAAAGGAATGATGGAAATGTTGAACATGTATTTTGTATCAGTCTTCATTATAGAAGACAAGAAAAAAAAATCCTAAAAATGTTGAAAATCAAGTGGGGGAAAAAAGGGAGGAACTTGAAATTAGAACAATTACTGAAGAAAGGATTTTGGGAAAAATATTGGGAGAAAAGACTGAGAAGTCTCCTAGTCCTGAAGGTCTGCATCCTCGCGTCTTAGAGGAAGTGGCTGCAGAGATAGCGGATGCAATGGTTATAACCTTCCAAAGTACCTGGACTCTGGAAAAATCCAAGCAATCAGGAAAATCACAAATGTAACTCCACTATTGAAGAAAGGAGGAAGACAGAAAGCAGGAAACTACAGACCAGTTAACCTCACGTTTGTCATAGGAAAGGCTTGAGTCTAAGGAGGTAATAGCATGAAGTGTATAAAATCATATTATCGGGCAACAGTCAATGTAGTTTTGATAAAGGAAACCTGTGTTCGATTAACTTATTAGAGTTGTTTGAGAAAGTAACAAGCAGGTAGTTATTAGGGAACCAGTAGATGTGGTTTACTTTAATTTCCAATTCAATAAGATCCCACATTACTACAGAAAATGAGAGTTCATGTAATTGGGACTAACATATTAGCATGGATAAAGGATTGGTTCGCTAACAGGAAGCAGAGATTCTGGCTAAGTGGGTCATTTTTGGGTTGGTTTGATGTGATGAGTGGACTGCCACAGGGATCAGTGCTGGGGCCTCAACTGTTTACAATTTATATCAATGACCTAGATGAAGGGAATGAGGCTGAGGGCAGAACATTATGCGGTGGCAGCTAGCACCCCTGGAAGCAAAGTCAGTAAGAAGCTGATATGCTCCACACCAACCCACCCCGCAGATATGATGCACTGCGTGGGCTAAATAAAAGCAGCATGGCACTTCCACCCCACACTGGAGAGGAAGTGCCAGCCTCAGGTGCTGCCAGCCATACAACTGGCCAGCAGCTCCATCAATCCCAGCAGCACAAAGGGCTCATAGAAAAGACTGTAATGGATCCCAGACACAGGTAAGTCCAGGGTCTTATGGGTGGTGTGCTTAATGCAGCAGTTGGGGATGATGAAAGGTGCTTCTCTATCTTAGGTGAGGCTAACCTCTCCCTCACCACAATCCACAAAGGACGGTTCCTAAAAAAGTAGTACCCCTCCCTTCCTTCCTGCCCCATGAATTTTTTTAAAAAAGTGGGTTGCCTGTTCCGTTCAACTCCCATGTCAAACATTTTATGGTATGAGAAGTTAATTATCGGAGTCATATGGTGGGAAGCTGCCTTTTTTTGGGGTGAGCAGGAAGGTAACGGAATGGGCACATTCTCTATTTTAAGTGACACCCACCGAAGACAGACCTAGGAGGGGTATGTAAAATGCAGCCGGGAGTGCAGTAGCTACATTTGCTGATGACACAAAGATGGGAAAGCAAGCTGAGACAAGGACACAATGGACACGATTTTACCATTTTAATTCTAAGTGCTGGGTGGACTTTTTTGTCTCCACAGGCAATTAAGTCCACCTTGTTGACCAGCAAGGGGCATGCATGCGGCAGGTTGTAGTGGGCTGCTCTTGGATGTTGTTTCGGGAGTTGCCTATTGCTTCATGTCGTTAGTGTGCTTAAACTGGACCATCTCGAGGGCAACATGACAGCTCAGAGACTATCTCTGTTGCTGTGCGGACACATGGATTTGGGCCTGTGTCTGTGGGAGTTTGCGCGTTCTCCCCGTGGTTGCGTGGGTTTCCTCTGGGTGCTCCGGTTTCCTCCCACATCCCAAAGATGCGCTTTTAGGCTGATTGATTGGGTAACAAATTGTCCCTATATTGGACCTCCCTGATCCTCGCACATTAGGCGTAGACTAAAATCATGAATAGGTCACTGAGACAATGGGAAGGCGGCGCGGGCTCGTTGGGCCGAAGGGCCTGTTTCCCGTGCTGTGTTGCTCTTTGTTCTTTGACTTGAAACTGGGAGTGTCAGATAATGCCTCTTCCTGGCTCCCAGACATTGCCCCATCCCCCCCCACCCCCTGAGCATTACTGACCCACTTATCCCCCCCACCCATTCCGCCACCCAGACTGATGCGCCCTCCCCCCACCAATCTCTCAGGCAGACTAACAGCGGATCCCCTTCCACCAACTCCCCCCTCCAACTGATCTTAAGCAGAGTGGCAACAGACCCTCCCCCAACCCCCACCATCACCATCACCAACCTCACGTAGAAAGCCAGCAGACCCACACTCCCCCCACCATTGCTCTCAAGCAGAGAGCTGTCGGACCATCAGCGCTTACCTCCCCACTGATGGAGCACCCAAATCGGACTTATATGGGCATATCTGTTTCATGCTGATTCCAGATGGGCAAACACGGTGGTAAAGGGGAAAGTGCTGGTAAAGTTGGGCATGCAGCCCATGAAGTCAATTTAAATGCATGCAAATGCACTTAAATGGCCATTGCACCGGTTTCGGGTGCAGTCCCAGTCATTTTTGGGCCTTAGTAAAGGGGGAACCGGCATGGAGGCAAGCACGGATCGCGCTACTCGCCTCACTTTACCAAATTTTTGTACCTGAAAATGGATGCAATGTGATGGTAAAAATCGGGTCCAAAGGGATAGAGATTGGTTAAGCTAGTAGGTATAAACTTGGCAAACGGAGTATAACGTGGGAAAACGTAAGTTTGTCCACTCTGGCAGAAAAGAAGAATGTTTCTTCTTGTGGGAGAATCAAGAATGAGGGAGCAGTTTAAAAATAAGGGCTCTCCCCTTTAATTCAGAGCTGAGGAGGATGTGTGTCTCTTGGAAGGTCATTTTGCCTTTTAAATTCTCTTCCACAGGGAGGTACAATTAGAATTTTCGATTGTTAAGGAACTTGAGGATCATGAGGACAGGCAGGAATGTGGAATTAAGCCCATTATTAAGTCAGCCATGTTCTTACTGAATGGTGGTGCAGGCTCAAAAAGGCTAAATGGATTCCTCCTGCTCCTATTTCTTATCACCTGAATTGCAATACATTAATTTTTATTTTGGCAAATAGAGTGCGAGCCCAATTTTGTTGTCATCATTCAACCTCTCCGTCAAAAGGAGGGGGGACAACAATCAGGAAAGTAATAAATCAACTTGTTCGAGGGACATGGGTATCAATTACACTTCTCTTACTGATACTTCAACAACTCTGTGCCACTGAATTGGTTCTGGGATCCTTCTGATTTTAAGAACAGGGCAACTACACAGGCTAGCGTGGCCCATTAAAGATGTTATTTCCCCACTGTCTTCAAATATCCACAGAGAATCCTTGCTTACCTTCCACTGAATCTTTTGTGAAATTTCCAACAGCAACTGAATAGCCTAAAGAGAAGAAATTTCAACGTTTAGAAATAGGCCAAAATTAATGTTTGAACCAGGCGGGACTTTACAGTCCTTGCACTACAGGACTGGAAAATTTGGAGAGCTGCTAAAAGTTAAGTTCTCCAAATTTTCCCAACTTGCCCACTGTGATGCCTGACAGTGTCAGGGACCGAAAACTCACCCACAGAAATATCTCTCAGTTGACAAAACCATTGCCTGAATGATAAATATATAGCCATAACCTATTTCAGTGTCCTCTGGATAACTAGGTCTTAAATATGACAAGTATTTACTACAAAAACATTCCAAATCTATTAACTGTTCTTTAAACGAGATCAGACATTTAAAGTCACAGTTAGAAATTGTAAGTGCCAAAATATGGAAGAACAAACATTGTTCCAAACAATGATGATAATCTTTGGGAATCTTTAAATAATTTTATAATTTGACATAATGCCATTTAATTTTGATGTCCTGTTGACTTCAGTACTATTTCTAGAGCAGATGCAAAAATGGATTTCCCTGCCTGGCCTTGTAAAATGTTCTCAACAGCCACCAATTCTAACAAGCTGTCCAAAACAGATGAACAATCAACTTGTTTTTGTTAGGTATTCATATTAAATTTTAAAAATGTACAGAAAGTTTAATAAACTCATTCTTTTCATATATTAGTTCATGGATGTTGCTGGTTAGGCCACCATCTATTGTCCATCTCTAATTACCCTCGAGATGATGACGGTAAGCTGGCTTCTCGAACAACAGCGCATGTGGTGTAAGTACACCACAGTGTTGTTCGGAAAGGAGTTCCAGGATTTTAATCCAACAGTGAAAGAATGGCAATATATTTCCAGATGAGAATGGTGAGTGGCTTGGAGGGGAATTTCCAGGTAGTTGTGCTCTGGTCTGCTACTCCTGTCCCTGTAGATGTTAATTGTTGTGGGTTTGGAAGGTACTGTCTAAGGAGCCATGGTGAGGTCCTACAGTGCACCTTGTAAATCATACACATAGCTGCCACTGTACATCAGTGGCGGAGGGATTGAATGTTTTGTGGATAGTGTGTGCCAATCAAATGGGTCACTTTGTCCTGGAATTGCATCCATCTGTGTGAGTGTTGATGGAACTACACTGTGGCAGCATGGTGACACAGTGGTTAGCCCCACTATCTCATAGTGCCAGGGCCCGGGTTCGATTCCTGGCTTGGGTCACTATGTGGAGTCTGCACGTCCTCCCTATGTCTGCGTGGGTTTCCTGTGGGGGCTCCAGTTTTCTCCCACAGTCCAAAAGAGATGCTGGTTAGATGCACTGGCCATGCTAAATTCTCCCTCAATGTACCCAAACAGACACTGGGGTGTGACGACTAGGGGGATTTTCACAGTAACTTCACTGCAGTGTTAATGTAAACCTACTAGTAAATAAACTTTAAACTCATCTAAGAAAATGGAGTTGACTTGTGCCTTGTAGATGTTGGACAGATTAATGGGAATCCAGAACAGAGGTACTTGCTGCAGAATTCCTAGCTTGACCTGGTCTTGCAGCCACCAGTACTTCTATAGTTAGCCCTGTTCAGCTTCTGGGCAATGGTAACCCCCAGCATGTTGATGATGTTAAGTTCAGTTATGCTTGGTCTGGTGGTGTTATTTGCAAAGTAAATCACTACTTACCAAGGTAGCTGTCATCAAACACAGCTGCTGCACTACGGGTTGCAATTTGACTCGGAAACTTTGTGACCATCTCTGAACTGTTGTACAGCGTCACAATTTCCTGTATCTCATCAGAGATTAACTGGCCTGTAGAATTACACAGTAATTACCAGTAAAAATGTATAAATGCTTCAAGCATCTAGCTTAATACCTATTAAAATAAAGATGCTTTAAAATTTACAATATTACATGAGGAAAAAATACTTTCCTCCTGATTTTTGAAAGCCAGCTTGATTTACTGAAGTCATGTCTTTTTAAGTATCAAAGCAAAGCTGATGAAATCAATAGTAAGTGGTCAAGACAGCAGTTATTTAGGTCTATATCTAGTAAGTGTATTATGTTTTATCATAACAAAGCCATATTATATTTTTACCTTGCCAGTAAAAACTGCCAGGTCCCCCAAGGACCACTCTGCCAGCCTGCAATTCATGAAAAGATAAATAAACATTGTGAGCTGTTTTCCTGAACAGTTATCATATGGTTTTCTACAATTTTATCAAAAACTCACGTACATGCTATGCCGCCTGAAGCTCAAGGCACTAGCATCTTATAAATTGGGTTTCAAGTTACAAAAGGAGGATAACAGAGCGATGCAAATTCTTACTTGATCTTTTGATTAAATCAAAATTTAATTTAACTGGACTCTCAAATGGCTCAGTGAATAAGTGTACTGCAAAACATCATGATTAGGAATACTGTAAATGCAATTCATGGAATATACAGGCCTGAATTCTCACTCCTGGCTCACAAGCACAATTCCCAACTCTGTAAACCTGACCAGGTAAAGATGCCACAGAAGTTGGACTTTCATGTCAGAGTGGAGTGAAAATAGCTTTCATTGCAGTGACCCTGGAAAGAGTTTGGAGACTGTCAGGTGCCGAGGCGGGCAGAGTGAGAGGCTGGCCTGGGTACACTAGCACTTTGTCGAAACTATAAAAACAGACAATAAAACAAAAAAAAAAGTCCTCACCGCTCAACCCCTACCACACATTAGAGATATAGAAACAAGAAGCAGGAGTAGGCCATTCTGCCCTCAACCCTGCTCTACCATTCATTTTGATCATGGCTGATCATCAAATTTAATATCCTGAATCCCCCCTTCCTCCTATATCCATTGTACGCTTTAGCTCCAAGAGCTATATCTAATTTCTTCTTGAATCACACAATGTTTTGGCCTCAACTACATTCTGTGGTAGTGAATTCCACAGATTAACCACACTCTGGCTGAAGAAATTTCTCCTCACCTCAGTTCTAAAAGGTTTCCTCCTCTCCTCAAATCTTAGTTCTGGATTCCCCCCACTATTGGGGATATTCTCTGAATCTACCCTTTCTCACCCTGTTAGAATTTTATAAGTTTCAACGAGATCCCCTCTCACTTTTCTAAACTCCAGTGATTATAATCTTAACTGACTTGGTCTCTCTTCATATGACACACCTGCCATCCCAGGAATTAGTCTTCGCTCTACTCTCTCTATAGCACAAGACACCCTTCCTCAGATAAGGACACCAAAACTACACACAATACTCCAGGTATGGCTTCACCAACATTCTATACAATTACAGCAAAACATCCTATTCCTATACTCAAATCCTCTCGCTATGAAGGCCAACATATCATTTGCTTTCTTTACTGCCTGCTGTACCTGCGCGTTTATTTTCAGCGACTGATGCACAATGACATGAAGGTCTTGTTTGGTATCCACCTCTCTCAATTTACACCCATTCAAATAATAATCTGTCTTCCTATTATTACTACCAAAGTGGATAACCTCACATTTATTCACGTTATACCGTATCTGCCATGCACATGCCCACACATTCAGCCTGTCCAAATCATGCTGAAGCATCTCTACATCCTCCCCACAGCTCATCCTCCCACCCAACTTTGTATCATCTGCAAATTTGGAGATAATATATTCAGTTCCCTCCTCCAAATCATTAATATATGTGAACAGTTGTGGTCCTAGCACAGATCCCTGCAGAACCCCACGAGTCATTTGGCAGTCAATCAGAAAAAGACCCATTTATGCCAATTCTTTGCTTCCTATCTGCTAACCAGCCTTCCATCCATCTCAAGACATTGCCTGCAATCCCACGTGCTTTAACTTTGCACAGTAGTCTGTTGCGTGAGACCCTGCGGAAAGCCTTTTGAAATCTAAATAAACCACATTAAAATGGTTTTCCTAGGTCAACTCTACCAGTTACATCCTCAAAAAAAAATTAATAGATTCATCAAGCATGATTTCCCTTTTGTAAATCCATGCTGACTTTGTTTGATTATACCACTGCCTTCCAAATGCCGAGTTACGAAATCCTTGCAACTTCCCCAGTACTGACATTTGGCTTACCTGGTCTATAGTTCCCTGTTTTCTCTCTACCTCACTTTTTGAATAGCGGGCTTACATTAGCTATCCCCCAATCTGTAGGGACTATTCCACAGTCCTAAGAATTTTGAAAAATAACCAATAATGGATTTGGAAAGTAACCACTGATGGAACACTCTGTATGCCCCATCCATCCAGGGTACAAAGCATTTAATGAATTAAATTAGATTTTGTCAAAACGTATTGAAAATGAAAAGCATAGTCTGTTCCTACCGTTGTAAAGTCAATGCTGAAACCTCCTTGACAAAATCCTTGACCGTCAGCCCCAGTTCTGACTTAAAAAAGAAAAAAGTTATTGTTGAGATAGTTGTTTTTTAAAACGATTTCCACAATACTTACGCTAGTTCCTCTTTGAGAGTGCAGGGTAACATGAACAGGAAGATTTGATAAAATGCTGAAAATTTTAAATTCAACCCCAAGCCACCTTGAATCTTCCCACTTCCAATCCTGTCCAAAACAGGATGAGTGGCAATTGACGAATCAACTCTTGCGAGACAGGTTAGTCATCAAAAACTTTTAAAGCCTGCTTCCATTTTAAAAAGGTTTCTGTTTTTAGCACTGCAGACAGGTTTCCTGGTAAATGGAAATGGAAAAAGTTGGATTTATAGGGAAGCACTTTTACAGCATTACCTGTGGGCCATAAAGAGCAGTAGCATTTTCTTCAGCCCCAGCAAGCTAACCCTTTAAACTGATCTCCCCCAGTGCCCTCAATTTCCCACCCCTACCACAACAAACCTTTGCAAGTTTGACCAGACAGACAAAATAGCCAATGTCAATTCCTCACCCATTTTGCCACATCCAAGAGCAAGCTTCACGGGAGACATCAGAGACCTGCACAACAAAAATCTAGACTGCCACTCCAGAGTGATATAGAGGGAGTGCTGCACTGTCAGGAATGCCATCTTTCAGACAAGACTTTCAAACGCAAGTACTATTTGCTTTAGATGGGCATAAAAGATCCCATTACACTATTTCAAACAGCTGGAGAATTATCCACATTGCCCTACATATCACTCCCTCTATATCGCTCTGGAGTGGCAGTCTAGATTTTTGTTGCGCAGGTCTCTGATGTCTCCCGTGAGGCTTGCTCTTGATTGTGGCAAAATGGGTGAGGAATTGACATTGGCTATTTTGTCAGTCTGGTCAAACTTGCAAAGATTTGTTGTGGTAGAGGTGGGAAATTGAGACATCACAAGAGTTGTGGAGGGCACTGGGGGAGATCAGTTTAAAGGGTTAGCTTGCCGGGGCTGAAGAAAATGCTACTATTCTTTATGGCCCACAAGTAGTGCTGTAAAAGCGCTTCCCTATAAATCCAACTCTTTCCATTTCCATTTACCAGGAGACCTGTCTGCAGTGCTAAAAACAGAAACCTTTTTAAAACGGAAGCAGGCTTTAAAAGTTTTTGATGACTAACCTGTCTCGCAAGAGTTGATTCGTCAATTGCCACTCATCCTGTTTGGACAGGACTGGAAGTGGGAAGATTCAAGGTGGCTTGGGGTTGAATTTAAAATTTTCAACACTCCTTAATCAACAATATTAAAACCAACTACTTTGTTATTATCACACTCCTGCAAGAGTTTGCTGTAAGAAAATTGGCTGCTGTGTTTCTCACATTGAAAGAGCAGCTGTAGTTCAAAAGGACTTAATTTTCTTTTTAATTTTTCTTCTTAAATTTACGTTAGGAAATAATGAGTTTGTGAAAATTTCTAAATGTGATTTTGTTTTAAACATTGGGGCCGCCGTTTGACATATCAGAGCAGAGGCTCAGTTATTTACCAATAAAAAGGGGTATTCATGCATCCTCTCTGCAGCAAGTCAGCTCAACAAAGGGCTTAACAAATACAGTTTATTTGAAAAAAGGGAAATTTGGGGCTGCACTCAGAAGAAAATACAATATGAAGCGCTTTTAACTGGCCCCAATGACATCTGTTAGTGCTTAAAAGAAACGGCACCATGTATTCAATCAAATCATTTATTAAAGACTCAACTTTCACTTGAAGACTCTATTCACATGGGGGATCAGATGAGATAACTACTGTTACATGGAAATGAAAGCAGGGAATTTGACCCTTAATGACTAGAGGTTGCAACTATAGCTGGACATTTTATCTTGAAACCATCGCAACATTATGAAATACTAGCTGCAAATAATTCTTTGTAATTTTGGCACGTTACTTGCTTTTCTGTGGAATTTGATGGAGTTCTTTTTAAAGCAAATTTTGACATCATTACCAGGAACGATCTGGCTCCAATTAACTATTAAGCTCCCAAGAGAAAGCAAGCAGAATGCAGACAGTTATCACTCTAGGTTAGTGATTATTTTGTTACTTGGTGGTGTTAATTTAACTGCTTTGCTAGCATCATAAGATCGATGACGACACAGTTCACCATTTGACCCAGTCTATCACATTCACTCCAGCAGATATCTATTTTTCTTACATATATAGGATTCTAGAACAATTGCTTTCACTGACTAATTCAGGGTTCCATCTATATGTTAGTAGTTCTGTGAAGAAGAGTTTTTATTAGTCCTAAACTTACATCCCACGAGTTTGAATCTGCGGGCCCTTACAAATATTCTTCTTTTCTCTTCCCATGCTTAATAGCAACTGAAGCAGACAAAACATGCTTACATCTGTTTACATAGCTAGTTTTTCCTGGAAAAGATCACTCGCCTATCACTAGGGGCTATAGCTTGAGAGGTGTCACTCCACATCAAGCATGGCCGACAGAAGACTCTTTTGCTCTTAACACCTGTCATAGGATTTACAGATTGATAAATGGCAGGGTGGCCTGGTGTTTAACACTGCTGCCTCACAGCACCAGGGACCTGGGTTCAATTCTGGATAACTGTCTGTCTAGTTTGCACATTCTCCTTGTGTCTGTATGGGTTTCTGCTGGGTGCTCTGGTGTTCTTTCAGTCCAAAGGTGTGCAGGTTAGGTTAATTGGCCATGATCAATCACCCCTTAATGTCAAGGGAATTAGTAGGGTACATACACAAGGTTACACGGAAAGGGTCTGGGTGGGATTGTTATTGTGCCGATGCAATGGGCCAAATAGCCTCTTTCTGCACTGTATGGATTCTACGAATTGAAATCAGTTTAGCCATGCTGTGAATGCACCTTCTGTAGCCAACAAATCCTAGAGCGGGAGTCAAAGTTGAAGCTCTTGGCTCAGAGACAGAGACTCTGCCCACTGAGCCACAAGACATTCCTACAGATATGAGAGAATAAATTATGTAGGAAAGATAAACAAGATAACAATAAGCAACATTTGAGGAGTTGAGCCATCAGATCAGCTATGATTGTAGTGAATGGCGGAGTAGACCTGAATGGCCTTTTTCTGCTCCTAAGAACATAGTAGAAGAGAATATAAATTTAAATTTGAGGCCCCATCAGGTGACTGATCAGAAAATAGTATTGGCTTTGCTTGTGATTTTCTATGATGTGGAGTTGCCAGCATTGGATTAGGGTGGGCACAGTAAAAAGTCTCACAATACCAGGTTAAAGCCCAACATGTTTATTTGCAATCACAAGCTTTCAGAGTGCTGCTCCTTCCTCAGCTGAGTGGAGAGTTGGGTTCACAAACACTGCACACAGACAGAGACGCAATGCCAACCATTAACTTGCAATAGTATCTCGGCATATATAGACAGAGACACTATTGCAAGATAATGGTTGGCATTGCGTCTCTGTGTGCAGTGTTTGTGAACCCAACTCTCCACTCACCTGAGAAAGGAGCAGTGCTCCAAAAGCTCGTGATTCCGAATAATCCTGTTGGACTTTAACCTGATGTTCTGAGACTTCTTACTGTGATTTTGTATGCACTGACACTGATGGAAAATCACAGGCAATGCACTCAAGGTTTTCCAATAAGCTGTTGACTAAATGGAAAGCCCCAACAATGCAGTGGATCCCAGAGAGCTTTACCATTCTCCATATAAACAAGAAAGACAATGTTGCTCATTGTTTGAAAATCTAATTCACAAATACCAAACATAAAGCAATAAGAAGGTTTCTGACCATTCTTTGTAATGGTTTTGTAAAGAATCCTTTGATAACATTTATTTTTTTTGAGCAGTTTTAACGTTCATAGAATAATAGAGATTATTTATTTAATTCTAAATTAGCATACATAAAGCTCCAATGAAAGGTCGTTCAATCAAACTAACCTGTTGTTCGACACGGTGCATACTCCACAATCTTTTTTCCATCCGCAAGGAAACAGGTACCCACTGGTTCACGTCCCTGACTTCCTAATGTTCTCCAGTGATAACGGGGAGCACAAGCCTGGACACAGGAATAAAAGTGAAAGCTAAGACACCTCCACTCCTAAGTATCAGCAAACTTTCAGCAACAACTGAGTGTGTGAACTATTTGAATAACCAAAAGCATGCTTTTCATGCATTTAAATAAAAATTGTTTACATACGTTCATCCTGTCAATCTAATGCTACAACATTCATTCACCTAGTCACTCACACACACAAGGGAAGCACAGTGAAAGAAGATAGTGCACTGTTACAGATGAAAGTTATAGATAAAAGGAAAGTTCACAATTCATTAGATTGGCTCATTTTGTTAAACTCATGTTGCAGGCCTGAGAAGGCACTTTCACTCCTGAAGTATAGTTCAGGAAGGAAAGCCCAAGTTACTGCAAGGATTCTTTCAAACAGGACTTTCTGCAGGCCACAAAGCTTATAATCTCATCACTAGGTGGTTGTTTGGCCATATTGGCTGACTTGAAAAGGAACAGGCCTGAAGGCGTTATGACGTCATAGTCTCCAGCTCTTAGCACATAGAAGTTTCTGCCCTTTCTACTGCTACAGTGCTTCTCTGCCGGCAGCGTTTAAAAGATAAACTGGGAAACCAATATGGCTGTCCCACCATGTGACTTCTCACAGTTCCCTTTACGCAATACGGTGTTGGACTTAGTCGAATTAGCCATAACCTGGTTATTGTTTGAAGACACCTTGGGGTGGGAGATTTGAGATAATCACCATCTTTGTCTCAGAGCAAACTATTCGAGTAAGGCAACATATTTTGAATGGTCTCAGGAAGTGAATAATGACACTTGTTAGTTTGGAATGTCTTCCTGGTATGATAGGATTGTCATATGAGGAATGGTTGTGTCGACTGGGCCTGTGAGAGGGGATCTCATTGAAATGCTTAAAATTTTGACAGGGCAGGACAGACTGGATGCACAGATGTTATTTCCTCTGGCTGGGTGGTCTCAGCATTGTCAGGATACAGGACAGGCCAATTAGGACTCAAATGAGGAGAAACTACTGTGAAATTCTCTACCACAGAAGGTTGTAGAGGTAAAGCCACTGAATATATTTACGGAGGAAACAGATAAGATTTCTAGACCTTGAAGTTATCAAGGAGTACAGGGATAGCGCAGGAGAATGGCACTGAGATAGAAGATCAGTCATAGAATCGCTACATTGCAGGAGATGGCCATTCAGCTCATCAAGTCTGCACCAACTCCCTGACGAAGCATCTTACCCAGGCCAACCCCCTGGCCTATCCCCGTAACTCCACCTATTTACACCACTAATCTCTCTCACCTAAACATCTTTGAACAATAGGGCAATTTACGCCAAGCTAATCCACCTAACCTGCATATCTTTGGACTGTGGGACGAAACCAGAGCACCCGGAGGAAACCCACACAGACACAGGGGGAACATGAAAACTCCACACAATCATCCAAGGCTGGAATTGAACCCGGGTCTCTGGCACTATGAGACAGCAGTGATAACCACTGTGCCACAATACTGCCCCATGCCATTGTGCTATCATGATCACATTGTATGGCGAAGCAGGTTTGAAGAGCCAAATAACCTAGTCCTGCTCCTATTTTCTATGTATCCCTTGTCTGTTGAAGACTGTATAGCAGATTTGAATCCACATTCCAAGTCAGATGACTTCTGGTGGCCATCCTTTACAGTATATGTTTTTTCAATGTTTTAAAAGAACATCAGTTGCAGAAGATTCCACACGGAGTACAGTTCATCTTTTGAAGTTATGAATATGGCATGCCTTTAGTGGGTATGACAGGTATTAGCAGTAAGGTCTTAAGATGTTTTTGAAGGCAGAGAATGGTAGCATGGTAAGATAGTTATTTCAGAGAACAGAAGGGCAATGAGTGAAGCATTTATTGGTCTTCAATGGATTTGGCTAGCGCACAAGCAGCAATCTAATCTGAAGAATAGAGAACGCAGGCTCGGTCAAAAAACTGAAGGAGGCTTGCTAGGCTGGAGGTGTATGGTGTATTTGATTTCAAAATGAAGAACTTGAAACTAATTTTCTGGACTCCAAGAACCCAAAGTGCAGAGGGATGGACCAATCAGAACACAGGGTTTTATGTTGGAGACTGAAGATCTAGATTAGCTGAAATTTGTAAAAGATGATGTTTTAGTAATTGATTCTCAGTGGGCGATATTCTCTGGCCTCCCCTCAGTGTTTCTCTTAGCAACAGGAGGTGGTGTGCTATTCACTGGTGGCGGGATCCTCTGGTCCGCTGCTGTCAATGGGAATTCCCATTGCAGCCAACATTGGGAAACCTGTGGTAGGGGGTGCGCCAGCAGCAGGACCAGAGAATCCTACTGGCATGAATGGCCGAAGAATTCCAGCCAATGTAACGGTAATAGTATAGAAATGCAACATTGAGTGAGTGTCGCTGGAAGCTTACCTTTGTATTTACATTTTAATACATAAAAATCATATCATGACACTGAAAGCAGAATGTCAAAGTGTGTGATGGCATTATGGGGTTTTGTTGTTGTGCATTAACATGGCTTCACTGGAAGTTGTCCCTGAAAATCAAATTACTTTAAATCAATCAAAAAATCCTAAAGAAGGAGAACTCCTTGCTATGCCTCGTTTTTTTCATTCTGATGTAACAAAGCATTAAATCAAGCCAACTTGAAAGCGATCCCAGTACAGCACATCTGACTGCAGAGAGAGATCAGGTACCTCAAAGAGAAAGAAAGGAGAATGGAAAATAAGTAGTGTGTATCAAGTGATAGTTACTGGTCACCATTGCTATGGTGTGAGTAACTTGTTTCCTTCTCAGCTGGAAAATGGGTGTGGTAGCAGAGTTGCTGTGGCTCAGGGCTAACAAAATCAGAGATAATAAATTTAAATGCCACAAAGCCAACCTGTGCTTTTAAATTTAAATCACTCTGATAACCTGTGTAGTAATACTAGAGAAATAAATGAGCCAAGTGTTGAATTGAACCTCATTAGAGGTTTGGCAGGCCACACTGCTAGAGTGAGTCCAATATTCAAGAAAAGATTGAACCAATCAGCAATGGCTGTTGGAAACAAAGTTGGGTAACAAAGTTTGCGGATGACACAAAGATGAGTGGGGAAGCAAACTGCGTGGAGGATGCAGAAAGTCTGCAGAGAGATTTGGATAGGCTAAGTGAGTTGGCGAGGATCTGGCAGATGGAGTATAATGTTGGCAAGTGTGAGCTTATCCACTTGGAAGGAATAATAGGAAAATGGACTATTATTTAAATGGTGAAAAATTACAACATGCTACTGTGCAGAGGGACCTGGGGGTCCTTGCGCATGAATTGCAAAAACTCAGTTTGTGGGTGCAGCAGGTGATCAAGAAGGCAAATGGAATGTTGGCTTTTTTAGCAAGGGAGATAGATATAAAAGCAGGGAGGTCTTGCTGCAATTGTACAAGGTACTGGTGAGGCCGCAACTAGAATACTGTGTGCGATTTTGGTCCCCTCATTTAAGAAAGGATATATTGGCTTTGAAGAGAGTACAGAGAATGTTCACCAAGTTGATTCCGGAGATGAGGGGGTTAGCTTATGAGGAGACTTTGAGTAGATTGGGCCTATACTCGCTGGGAGTTTAGAAGGCTGAGGGGAGATCTTATAGAGACATAAGATAATGAAGGGCCTAGACAGGGTAGAAGCAAAGAGATTTTTCCACTCAGAAAGGAAACAAGAACTAGAGGGCACAGCCTCAAAATAAAGGGGAGTCAATTTAGAACAGAGTTGAGGAGGAACTTCTCCCAGAGGGTAGTGAATCTTTGGAATTCTCTGCCCATTGAAGCAGTGGAGACTACCTTGTTAAATGTGTTTAAGTCACTTGTAGATAGATTTCTGATCGATAAGGGAATTAAGGGTTATGGGGAGTAGGCAGGTAAGTGGAACTGAACAACTATCAGATCAGCCATGATCTTATTGAATGGTGGGCCAGGCTCGAGGGACTAGATGGCCTACTCCTGCTCCAATTTCTTATGTTCTTATGTAAACCTTGGTCCATTCAATCCTGCAAAATTCTCATCAAAATCTGAGGACTGGTATCCCAGTTGGGAAAGCTCATCAGAGAGTCACATCTAGCAGCCAACATCACCAAACTCCTCCGTGATCCTGAGCAATGACGGAAGAGGTATTGTTCCAAAAGCACTTCACAGTCAGAATTTTACCGCCTTGCCCCGCCCCAATTTTGGGGCGGGCAAGGCTCACAGAATGGAATTCTCCATTCACCTTGGGCGGGGTTTTATGAGCCTTGTCCAAGCGAGGTCACAAAATTCCACACCACATGTCAATGCTCTCTAGCCAATACAGGAATTCACCAAAATACTTCCACACACAGTCCAAAGCATTTCCAGATACTTCGCAATAGAAGCAGTTATAAAGAAATTATCTTATCTGTATGCTGGATATCACCCATTAAACACTGCTACTGCAGGGCACATGTTTATGTCTGTTGCTTACAGACTGAACAACAAAGAAGCTGCCTTCACGTTGCTGACCAAGTTTGGTATCCGGGCACATCAACCAACTGAGCTGTGTGACATCAAGATGGTACCTATTCAAGGTTTCTCAGCCTGTGCATGCACTCTGGTGTGGGCCACACAAGAAGCTGACAGGTCGGGTGTCACACAACTTCAATAAGCATTTTGTGCCTTTTAGTCTTCAGCACGACTGTGCAATTATTATTCTAATATTATTGCCGGCATAAATGTCTGTGGCAGGTGGATTTTTAAGGGCGAGCTCAGCTAGATTATTCTATGCGGTGGCTACATTCTGTTGCCAGCACACCCTGTCATCAACCCAGTAAGAGAAGATTGCTCAGTTATGTCACAATAAAATAAACCCAGGAGAGGCCACCCTTTGCTCTCCTCCCAAGCATTTCCAACGTAAATGAGTCATCAATAATTCCATCAAGTGACACCCACTCACTACTGTTCAGTTTCAGTGCCATCAGATCCACATTGACTCCAGCCTTGAGTCAGAAATGCAAGGCAAAACTGAATGCTGGTGAGATTACTTACGTGGCGAAAAACTGCAGCAGGCGACGGTGCAGAGGGACCTCGGGGGTCCTTGTGCATGAGTCGCAAAAACCCAGCTTGCAGGTGCAGCAGGTGGTCAGGAAGGCGAATGGGATGCTGGCCTTCATAGCGAGGGGGATTGAATATAAAAGTAGGGAGGTCTTGCTGCAGCTGTATAGGGCATTGGTGAGGCCGCAGCTGGAGTACTGTGTGCAGTTTTGGGCGCCGCACCTGTGCAAGGATATTTTGGCCCTGGAGGGAGTGCAGAGGAGGTTTACTAGGCTGATACCGGAGTTGAGGGGGTTGAGCTATGAGGAGAGGCTGAATAAACTAGGCTTGTACTCGCTAGAGTTTAGAAGAATGAGGGGAGATCTCATTGAGACGTATAAGATGATGAATGGGATGGATAGGATAGAGGTGGAGAGACTCTTCCCGCTCAAAAAAGACAGTAGGACTAGGGGGCACAGCCTCAAGATAAAGGGGAGGCGGTTTAGAACGGAGTTGAGGAGGAACTTCTTCACTCAAAGGGTGGTGAATCTCTGGAATTCTCTGCCCGTTGAAGTGGTGGAGGCTGCCTCGCTAAATATTTTTAAGAAGCGGGTTGATGGGTTTTTGATAAGAGAGGGGATTAAGGGTTATGGGGAGAGGGCGGGAAAGTGGAACTGAGCCACGACAGATCAGCCATGATCTTATTGAATGGCGGGGCAGGCTCGAAGGGCTTGATGGCCTACTCCTGCTCCTATTTCTTATGTTCTTATGTTCTTATGAGATTAGAATAGCTGCCAACAATTTCATAGCACTATTCAATCAAATATCACATTCACAGATCTAATTCAAAAGGGAGAGTCTTCCAAAACTAAATCTTGCTTAACACAAAAGATAAATGATTCTGACTGCCTGAAATCAATTATTATAGCCCCTAGACATTGCTTAGGGAGTTTCTTAGAGAAATATCTTCAACCTAGGTTCTAACATTCCATATGATCTTTCCTTCATTCCAGGATTAGGAATGTTAACTAATATTTCTTCCACTCAATTCACAACTCCTTCAATAATGAAACAGCCCATGCCAGCCTACACAAAACCCAAGCTTGGTCTAGTAAATGGTAAGTAATATTCACATCACTGAAGAAACAGTGAGAAGTTACTTCCAGTGAGAAGTAACTCATAAATCGGCTGAGAAGGTTTAGTCGCACCCACATCCCCAAACAACATCTTGGGAGTTACCAATGGCCAAACAGGTTTAGACACTTCAATAGCATTATCTTATGAGAAAGACAGAAGTCACAAATTCTGTGATGTTTTGCCTAGTGACCCAATCATTATCCTCCCTTCAAATTCTGTTCACCAAGTTTCAAATAAGTACTATGTTGGAATATTGAACAGCTGCTGACAAAGGTGGAGTTTTTTCACACAGAGTGCTGTAAATGTAGTATTCTCCATCACATGAAGTGGCTGAATCTGAAAGAGTAGACTTAATGTTAATGTTAAGAAGAAGAGAAAAGGGGAAATAGGAATGAAACATGGGAGAATGCAAGAAGAATGATAAGAAGATTGCATGGAGTTTCAAGACTGGCACAAAACAGAATCATATGGTTTTCCATAATTTTGTGTCTGTATTGATGCAGACACAAAAACATTCAAATCGCTCAGAAACTTTGACTAGAGATGATGTATAAATGACACTCTGACACACGCGCCCTCGCCTGAAGATCAACTCTGGGTCTCTGTCCACTAAATTATCTCAGATATAATAGTAATAGATGAGTAGAATATCAATCAGGATTCCTGCTGATGATTGCTATCAAGTAACATATGTTGGCAGAGAATTTGTGAATAGTGAGTAAGAATGGAGATGCATGGTTGCAAATCCCTCTTCATTGTCTGCCTATATGGTTGAATACACCACTATTGCTCATTAAAGCTCACATAAATAGCATCCTCGGAACTGTATCCCAGCAGCAAGGCAAAGCCCTCAAGAACAGGATGGGCTACAGAAAGGAAAGTGGGAAAAGGATGGAAGCTTTTCCTTCAAAATATGCTTTAGAATAATGCTTAATTTCTAATAATCTTGAAATAAATTAAAATATAGGATCCAATATAATTCATAAGAGGTTTAACAGCACTACTTGCCACAAATGTAATTTGATTACAATGTAACGAAGGGTTTAAATAATTTAAACAATGAACACCATCGGATGAATGCCTCACTCACCAGAATTTTGTTGCCATAAGTTTTTACTGATGCTCCAAACCACTGGTAGGATTTGAATTCCAACTGATCATTCCCGTTTCTAACTCTGTTACCTGAGGGAATATTTTTAGAAGTTGTTAAAGTACTTTTACATGACTTGACATTTAAACTCAAAATTGCTTTACAGACACAAGGGCAACTTCATATCCAAGGATACAAGGTACTAATTCTTTCACTCCAATTGATTTCTTTCGGACTTCACAGAGGAGGACGTGAATAATTTGCCGGGTGTTAGCGATGGAAAGATGGTAGGACTGGAGGGTCTCAATGACATTATTGTTACGAGAGGCGGTGCTCGACAGACTGGAGGGACTGATTGTGGACAAGTCACCAGGACCGGATGGAATGCATCCAAGGGTTCTGAAAGAAATGGCGGAGGTGATAATGGATGCCTTACTGGCTACTTTCCAAACATCGCTGGATTCCGGGGAAGTGCCGGAAGAGTGGAAAACGGCTAATGTTACGCCGTTGTTTAAGAAGGGTGGCAGGCAAAAGGCAGGGAATTATAGGCCGGTTAGTTTAACGTCTGTTGGAGGTAAAATGTTAGAATCTGTCATCAAGGAGGAAATAGCGAGGCATCTTGAGGGGAATTGCTTGATAGAGCAGACGCAGCACGGTTTCGTTAAGGGGAAGTCGAGTCTGACAAATTTATTGGAGTTCCATGAGGATGTGTCTAGGGCGGTGGATAGAGGAGAGCCGGTGGATGTGGTCTTTCTGGATTTTCAGAAGGCGTTTGACAAGGTACCTCACAAGAGGTTATTGCAGAAGGTAAGGGGGCATGGAGTTGGGGGTAGGGTGTTAGCGTGGATAGAGGATTGGCTGTCAAATAGGAGGCAGAGAGTGGGGGTCAATGGGTGCTATTCGGATTGGCGGTTGGTGACTAGTGGAGTGCCCCAGGGGTCGGTGCTGGGCCCACAGCTATTTACGATTTATATAGATGATCTGGAGGAGGGAACCGAGTGTATGGTGTCGAAATTTGCTGATGACACCAAGATTGGTGGAACGGCAAATTGCGCGGAGGGTGTGGAGAGTCTGCAGAAGGATCTAGATAGGCTGGGCGAATGGGCCAGGAACTGGCAAATGGAATTTAATGTTGGCAAGTGCGAGGTGGTCCACTTTGGTAGGAATAATGGTAGGAAGGACTATTACTTACGTGGCGAAAAACTGCAGCAGGCGACGGTGCAGAGGGACCTCGGGGTCCTTGTGCATGGGTCTCAAAAACCCAGCCTGCAGGTGCAGCAGGTGGTCAGGAAGGCGAATGGGATGCTGGCCTTCATAGCGAATATAAAAGTAGGGAGGTCTTGCTGCAGCTGTATAGGGCATTGGTGAGGCCGCAGCTGGAGTACTGTGTGCAGTTTTAGTCGCCGCACTTACACAAGGATATTTTGGCCTTGGAAGGAGTGCAGAGGAGGTTTACTAGGCTGATGCCGGAGTTGAGGGGGTTGGGCTATGAGGAGAGGCTGAATAAACTAGGCTTGTACTCGTTAGAGTTTAGAAAAATGAGGGGAGATCTCATTGAGACATATAAGATGATGAATGGGATGGATAGGATAGAGGTGGAGAGACTCTTCCCACTCAGAAAGGACAGTAGGACTAGGGGGCACAGCCTCAAGATAAAGGGGGGGCGGTTTAGAACGGAGTTGAGGAGGAACTTCTTCACTCAAAGGGTGGTGAATCTCTGGAATTCTCTGCCCGTTGAGGTGGTGGAGGCTGCCTCGCTAAATATTTTTAAGATGCGGGTTGATGGGTTTTTGATAAGCGAGGGGATTAAGGGTTATGGGGAGAGGGCGGGAAAGTGGAACTGAGCCACGACAGATCAGCCATGGTCTTATTGAATGGCGGGGCAGGCTCGAAGGGCTAGATGGCCTACTCCTGCTCCTATTTCTTATGTTCTTATTACACACCATAGCACCCAACTAGCAGAGTAAAACATCCAAATGGTGTTGTGAAACAAAATACGACATCAAGCAACTGAGGAGCTATTTGGGCAGATGACCAGAAGTTTGGTCAGAACAGTAGCTTTTAAGGAGAAGGCAAAAACTGAGCTAGAAAGGGAGAGATGGAGAAGAATAGGGAGGGAATTCAGAGCTTGGGCCGAGATAACTGAAGGCACAAACACCACGGGTGGAGCAATTAAAATTAGAGATGTTCAAAAAGGCTGGAATTAGAGGATATCCTGGAGAGTTGGAGAAGATTACCAGGATAGGGAGAGGTCACTTGATGGAGGGATTTGACAATAGGGATGAGAGTTTTAAAATCAAGGTACTGTTTAACTCAGAACCAGTGTAGGTCAGCAAATGTGGAGATGATGAGTAAACAGCATTTGATGCAAGTTAGGACACAGGCAACAGAGTTTTCGATGACCTCAGCAAAGACAGGAGAATATGGGAGGCTGACCAGGAGTGCCTGAACATAGTCAATTCTGGAGGTATCAGGAGGGATGAAGGTTTCAGTGATAGAAGAGCTGAAAGAGATAGACAAAATTTCAAAATAGAGTTACAATTGAAAACTCAGCTCAGGAATCAAATATGGCCAAAGGTTATAAACAGCCTAGTTCAGCCTCAAAAACTGTTGTCAAGGAAAGGGTTGGAACTGGTCACAAGAGAACAGAGTTTTCACCTTCTCAATGTTTAATTAGATGAAATTTCTGCTCATCCTGTACTCTATTTCAAACATGCAGATTTAGAGAAATTATAGAGGGATCAGGAAAGGTGATGGGTAAGATAGAACTGAGTACTTTCAGTATACATGTGGAAACTGGTGTCGTCTTTTTGAATGTTGGTGCTGAGGAGTTGCTGGAGTGGGAAGAGAAGCCTGATTCTTTCACAATGATTAACATGGAACTAGGCCACTGCAATCACACCCAGCTAAACGGCAGTGGAGAGGTGTTGAAAAAGGATGGTGTTGTCAACTGTGTCAAAGGCTGAAGACAGGTCAAAATAGACAAGTGGGGATAGTTTGACTTAGTCCAATTTAAATTATTGCTGGTATTTTAAGCATTCAGCGCTATCCATTCACAAATCATTTGGACTAGTTTGATACCATTCGTGTTGCTCTATAATAGACACTTTGGCTCAAGTGATCATAAAGAAGTAATTTATCTTACCATTTGAGGCAAAGCTGTCTCCAATGTCTTAAATGCATGTGGAGCAGAAACCCTTGCAATACATTTCCAATAGAGTACTTTAGCAATAGTTTTGTTCATGTAACCTGTGATGATTTATTTGGCTCAAGAAAAACATGTGCACAGCCAGTGTGCAATTTTAACATTGCACAGAAAAATATGAAGTCCTGATCAATCTTCATACAACCAGTCCTGGTCCTTCCTTGCCGATACTATCATTGAGAAAGCCGACCTACTTTCTCAGAAGGCGAAAGGAAATTTGCCACATCTGCTACAACTCTCACCATCTTTATAGATGCATCATAGAAAGCATCTTTTCTAATTGTATCACAGCGTGGTGTGTCTCCAGCTCTGGCCAAGACTGCAAGAAACTACAAAGGGCCATGAACGAAGCCCAGTCCATCACTCAAACGAGTCTTTTACTCAATGACACTGTCTACACTTCCTGCTGCCCCAGAAAAGCAACCAGCATAATTAAGAACCCCACGTATCCCAAACATATTCTCTTCCATCTCTTTCCATTGGGAAAAAATACAAAAATCTGAGGATACGTACCAACCGACTCAACAACACCTTCTTCCCTGCTGCCATCAGACTTTTGAATAGACCTATTTTGTATTAGGTTGATCTTTCTCTCCATGATGACAATAACACTACATTCTGCACTCCTTTCCTTCTACGTTTGGTTTCCTTTGACTGTATAGTGCACAAGGAACAATGCTTTTCACTGTACACTAGTCCATGTGACAATAATAAATCAAATGCAACAGGCTGTTTTTAATAATTAAGCCAAAAATCAGCTAGCTTCTGTTTTTAACATTAACAAATTCTGACACAGCTGTAATGATCAAGGCTCCTTTAATCCATGCATCATTTGCATTCTGCACAAAATTACAGCTTTGCCTATCATCTTTTGTGAATGATACTTATCCAATAGATTATATTATAATCCTGTGCACAATAATACAGGGATGGGGCAGAAAAACAGTTGGCATAACACCCCACCCCCATTGGAAACAAAGTTGACATGTTCCACGCTGACCACGACCGCTGTCAAAGTGCTGCGGGCATGATTAACGACAGCTGAATGGGACATCAGGATTTCACTGGGGAGGAAGTCCCACCTTCTGGAGTTTGAATCTGATTGGTTGGTATCTCCACCAGTCCCAACTGCGCCAGGAGGGAGTCAGTACCCACTTCTGGGGCTACAGATCACAACTAAAGCCCATGGATCCTTGGAGCAGGCAAGTCCGGGGTCTCGGGCCTGGAATATTTGGGTAGGTTACGGAAAAGGGTTGAGTGTGGATTTAAGGGACGAACAGGTAGAAAGGGAGTGAGGGGTTTCAAAACTTAATGGGGCCACCCTAGGATTGACAAAAGGCAGTCCCCAAAGAGCAACCAGCCCCTCGCTTCCTGCCCTTTAAACATGCAAGTGAAGAAAAACATCAAACATTTTTATGTTGTGGGTCATGCATTATCAAGGTTAATTTGTTTGATAACAAGTGTAATTGGCCTACAATTGTTCATCTAAATATGGTGGGCAGGCTCACTGCCTGTCCCCGTCCTTGTATTATGGGCATGGGCACCTGTCCGCAGCTCCCAGCCCACCCCTCTTCCTGCAGGAGTGAGGTTAGATAAATGCAGCCGCAATAACTTTCAAGTGGCTAATTGAAGCAGCAGTTAAAAATACAAACCAAATAAAATATACATTAAATACACAGTCATAGTAGATTACCTGAAAAGATTAATAAAGGAAATAAGCATAATTTCAAGCTTCATTAAATACTTTAAAATCATTTTGATTCCATGTTCAATAACGATCTACATACAAATCAATTTTACTGCTCAACAGCCTAGAGCAGCTGTATTATATCATCAGACAATCAAACCTCAATTCACAACTTTTAAATGGTCTCTTCAGAACATTTTCAGTTTAATTTGGACTGCCAAAAATTAACAATGCTTGACATGAACTGAAGCTGTCTTAATCATAACGCATACTTCCTACTTTACCAGACTCCCTTATGTGACTATTTTAACCTCCTCCCAGCACACATTAGTATTCTTGCATAATCCTACTCTGACTTTTACTGTATTTGTATTGTCGGTCGCTGCACCTATAGATTAATAGTGCCAAGCCATCAGAAAATTAGCCTTTTGAGGATATTTTCAATTTAGGCCATTGCGTATTTTTTTTTAGTTTTGCCTTTTGGTTACCAGTTTTCTGCACTCCTCTTTAGTTCCACAGTTGTCTATTGTGATCCAATATCTTACCAAAAATCAGTACTTTCACATGTCCTGTGACAGCAAATGTTGGAAGCCTATTCAATCTGACATCCACCTATACCCATTTCCCACATGGATTGCTGCACAGCTGTGCAGAGTAGGAACTCTAGCCAACACTGTACTTGGGTGAGGAAGATGTCATGGAGCATTTGTAGTATGGTTACCAATTACCAGCTAAGAATAGTTGTTAGCAGGCTGGGAATTAAATGTGGGATGCTCCTGGCATCTATGGCTGTCCTTTGCCCTGGATAAACTCACCAATCCTATCATTGAGTAATGATTTTGTTTTGGAGCACTGGGGACACAGAGAGAGATAGAGCCTATGTCAATGTATTGAAGGTTCCCATCTTTGTGCTGAATTATTTAAGATGATCTTGTTTCATTTGAAATGTTTTAAATTTTCTTTGGACAAACAATAATTCTGCTTGTGTAATATTGCTTAGGGCTGTTTTGCATTAATAAAATGTGGTGTTTTCCATCTTTCTGATACAAGACTCAGGCAGGACCAGGAACTTGCTGCTTTAATTTTTTTAACCAGTCGGTAGCTTTAAAGCATGCATTTTGTTATTGTTTGATCAGTGCAATCTCTGCAACATTTTTCCTGGCTCTTTTGAATTTTGGAGAATTCCTTTAATCATCACTTAAAAAGAAGATCCAGTTTCACATTACAGAATCAAAGGTACAACATTTTTGACGTGGGCGGAGAAAAGGAGACTGGCTTTTTATTTGTGGCCTCCAGGCTCAGGGGCACAATAAACTATGAGTTGCAAAGACCAATTCTATCTTAATCTGGAGTGTGTAATAAAGCCTTCCATTACTTCACAGAAGACACTGTGCAAGCACCAGCATTCCCTGGATTATGAACATCAGGAATCTTACATAATTATCTAAGGATCATGCAGACAGAACCAGCACAGAGTTCATATTTCAGGTTGATGACCTTTTGTCACTTCTGATACATGGTCACTGAGCTTAAATGATAATTCTGTTTCTCTCACCACAGATGCTACATGACCTGAGTATTTCCAACATTGTTTGATCATATTTCAGATTTCCAGGTATTTTGGTTTTGTAAATCTATCACAGTTCAGGGTAGCGCCTTATGGATCCTTCAACCCACAAAAATTATAGACAAGTTAGAACTTTTTTTTCACGCTTTCCATGCAAGTTCATCGCATAGCATCAACTGAAAGGGTTATGCCCAAGAAATCAAACTGAATGAACAAAGCATGTGCTCAGTGGGAAGGTCAGTGCCTGTCCTTCACTGCCTCGGCTTATCTTTTTTCAAACAGAGTTTTGCTTTGTGTACTGAGAGATTTAAATTCAGGTTCTTAAACTCTGCCAAAACCACACAGTTTGGAGAAGTCTCCTACCAAAGAGAATCCTCAGCTATAATTAAACTACTTCTCTTGCCCTTTTCCACCTCCAGAAGATATTTATAAATATGTTCAAACAGAATTTAAGACACAACAAGCATTGAAAGAAAATATTCAAACTATCCTCCTCAGCCTTGTTTGGGCTTGTTAGAAGCTGCTCCCATACTGAAAGCCATAGCCAATAAAAGGAGAATAGGTTTCTTCGGATTTTTAGAATGATTCACTTTCAAACATGAATTGCATCTTTTGAACTCTTACTGTTATTTATCTCTTGTTATGATCCCCCTGGGAAATCCATAAAACCAAAATAACCAAATTTGCCAAACAACCCCAAATGACAATTACCAAAAGTTCACTTTTTGCAACTTTTAATGCAAACCAGAACCAACACAAGTTAACCATGAACTAATAGGTAAGTTACACTTAAATAAAGATAACTTTTCTTTAAACAATCAATATATCTTGCACACCACAAGCATCCGCATCACTCCCCACATAAACATGGTACCACGTGCAATCTCAATCTTTCTAATTCAGCCTCTGATACATCTCTCAGTTTCCCACTCAATCAATTTACGGTCCTTGAATTTGATTCAGTGGCAGCTGTATTCAGTTTGAGGTCTACAGATTGGGTTAACACAGACAAAGCATACATTTACAAACTCTCTAACTTGGGTCACCCACAGTTGCTTTTCAACCAACCGACCAATCAACACCGTGTTCATAATCTTGTTCTCTGATACAAAGTTTGTTTATTTATTAGTCACAAGTAGGCTTACATCAAACACTGCAATGAAGTTACTGTCAAAATCCCCTAGTCACCACACTTGCGCGCCTGTTCCATACACTGAGGGAGAATTTAGCATGACCAATGCACCTAATCAGTACATCTTTCTGACTATGGGAGGAAACTGAAATATCCTGAGGAAACCCACACAGACACATGAAGAATATGCAAACTCCGCACAGACAGTGACCCAAGAAGAGAACTGAATCCAAAGGCCTAAATCTTCCAGTCTTAGGATCATATGACTGATGAAATTCATCATTACACTGTGAAAGTCCTGGCATTGGAGCCATGTAGGAATTGCCCAGAAAATTTAAAATTTTCAAATGGACAATTTCCCTGCCCGAGGACCTTCTGCAAACATCTCAGATTTGGAACATAACCATGGTACTTATTTGGATAGTTATCCTGAAAATGTTAAGTAGACTAAAATCTTGTCGATCACCTGGACAACTGCACAACTAACCCCCCCCCACCCCAACCAATTATCCACCCTCACTCCCACCACCCCCCCCCCCCAAATCTGACCTGACAACCCCCTCTGACTAACTCTTCCCAACTCAACTAGCCCCTGCCCCTACTCTCCCCAACCAGACTCAACTACTCTGCTGACCTGACTACTCACTTATGCACTTACCCACAATCAAAGACTGAGAGGATCAATGGATGGGGCGAGCCAGTAAGATCGCAAGAGGGATGAAAAACCAGTTTCTCACCTCTTGTGATCTTCCCGTCTCATCCACCTAACCTACAGGTGTGGACTGTGGGAGGAAATTGGAGTACCCAGAGGAAACTCACACAGACACAGGGGGAATGTGCAAACTCCACAGACAGTAACCCAAGACCGAAATCGAACCTGGAGCTGTGAGGCAGCTGGGCTAACCAGTTTGCCACCATGCCACGGCCAGCATTCTCCTTTATAGTTTGATCTTTATAAGATAGCAGGAAAACTCCAGAGTGTGTCATGTGAATATGCTCAAATGGTATTTTGACAGGGGAAGAAAGCAAAAGCAGGATGCGTTAGTTGTTACAACCCAGAGTGAAGAAACTTCTGAATTTGACATTCCTCCAATTTGATTGGACAATGAGGAAGTAACTAGAAATTAGGATAAACTGCTGAGTTATTTTCCAGAGGAAGTGCAAAATGGCCTGAAAGAGTTATCGCGATCACATGGAGCTATATGTGGGAATAAACTGGCAAGCACTAAAGTAATTCTGCATGATGTAGATGAAAAAAAAATGCCATTCCAATTGAGCAATATTCCCAAGAGAAGCTGACGTCTGTCTCTTGTGATATGCAACAGCCGAAAGTCTCAGTCAAGCACTACAAAAAGGTGGATAGTTACAATCGTGTCTTTATTATCTCAGATTTGTAAGTAAATATGTGCCATATAAAACTGGTGAAGGCAGAGAAGAAAAATGTAGATCAAATCAGCAGACATATCTGATCACAAGATGGAGATTAAGGAGCAGATGAGGTGAAGTGGGACTATCTGATGGAACAGTACTATAATTCGAAATGAATTACTGGGATAATGAATCAATACAGCTTTTACAGTCATGGATACACAGAGAAGTATTGTTCATAGCTGATGTTTGAGTAAGTTATAATGGTTTTCATAATAGTAAAACTGCCACAATGATCACCCAACCATAATTACAACATAGTCTAACACTAAAGGCAATTTGCTATATATCTTTCCCAAAGACTATGCAGAAAATGGTGCTGAAATCCACAATAAACAACAGAATTAATAAACTACATTTGAACAGAAAAATATATAATTGGAAGCACTGGAAAGAATTTTGAGCATATCATTTCGCAACAGAGGGTTGAGTTGGACAGCTTGACGGAGGAACTAAGGCCAGTTAAAAAGGGGTCAGAAATAAAGTAACCTTTCTAAATAACCATGAATATACATGTCAAGCTGAGAAAGCATGCAAAGGAACAGATTCTCTTTGATAAAGTCTGTGAGCAGCTCAACCTTCTGAAAAGGATTACTGCTTTTTGACATTTTGGAACTCTGAAAATCGAACAAACTGGTTGGACTCAGCAAAGGCAATTAAAAGCAAATTCAAAGTGATTTGTGTGAGTTTGCATTCAATGTCAAGTTTTATCCTCCTGATTCTGCCCAGCTCTCTGAGGAGATTACCAGAACTAACTTACAATCATGGCGACAGAACCAAGCTTGGACTTGGAATTACAGCAGGATCGAAAAAAGGTTTCTGAAAAGAAAGAGGAAGCAGCTGAACAACGGCAGCATGTTAAGATAAGCAAGCAGGGAGAATGTGACTGCAGATGCTTCATTATGACTTTGATGAAAGAAGTTTAAATGTTGGGAGAGGAAGAATGAACTGGACAATATTACTGCTATGTTTGCATGCTTAGATTTAATAAAATGTACATACTATAATACTAGTAGTGTAAAACTAGAGATTTTGAAAAATAAAACTGCACACGGTACAGTGATGCAGCAGGACATAGGCAAAGAGAAGGGGAAAAGGAACATAGTAGTGATTGGAGATAGTGGGGTGAAGAGTATTGACACTGTCCTTTGTCACAATGACAAAGTGCACAGAAGGGTGTGTTGTCTGCCTGGTGCTCGGGTACAGGATGTCACAGCTGGGCTGCAGAGGAACCTGGAGTGGGAGGGTGAGAACCCGGTCGTTGTAGTACATGTGGGTGCCGGCGACGTAGGCAAAGTGCGGACTGAGGATCTGCGGAGGGAGTATGAGAAGCTGGGAGTGGAATTAAAAAGTAGAACCGACAAGGTGGTCGTCTCTGGGCTACTGCCTGAACTGAGTGCAGACGGGCGTAGGGTTGACAGGATAAAGGAAGTGAATGGGTGGCTCAGGGATTGGTGTGGGAGGAATGGGTTCGAATTTATGGGGCATTGGCACCAGTATTGGGGTAGGTGGGACTTGTTCGGGCGGGATGGGGTTGGTCTGAATCGTGCTGGGACCAGAGTGTTGGCGAATCGAGTAAAGAGGACTGTAGACAGGGCTTTAAACTAATTAGGGGGGGGGAGGGTGCGAGGGTAGGTGACGCTACGAGGTCTAAAGTTAAGGATAGGGTACAGGTAAGGGAAGAGGCCGAGGATGTCCCAATTGGTGGCGTTACGGCACATAGGGTCCAGGTGAAGGCTGGGATGAAAGCGCTTTATCTGAATGCACGAAGCATTCGGAATAAAGTGGATGAGCTGGTGGCGCAGATCGACACAAATGGATACGATCTGGTGGCCATTACAGAGACGTGGCTGCAAGGTGACAGGGACTGGGAGATGAATGTACAGGGCTATCAAGTGTTTAGGAAGGACAGGCAGGAGGAAAGAGGGGGTGGCGTAGCTCTGCTGATTAAGGATAGTATCAAGGTGGTAGCAAGGGATGATATCGGAGCCAAAGAGCAGAATGTGGAATCGTTGTGGGTGGAGATTAGGAACAGCAAAGGGAGGAAGACGCTGGTGGGTGTCGTCTATAGGCCCCCGAATAATGATCTGGAGGTGGGGCGGGCTGTTAACACGCAAATAAGTGCGGCGTGCAGGAATGGGACGGCAGTAGTTATGGGAGATTTCAATCTACATATTGATTGGTCGACCCATGTTGGACGAGGTGGGCTCGAGGAGGAGTTCTTGGAATGCTGCCGGGATAATTTCCTTGAACAGTGTGTGTTGGAGCCGACGAGGGAGCAAGCTATCTTGGATCTGGTGCTATGTAATGAGGCGGGTAGAATTAGGGACCTTGCGGTGAAGGATCCTCTTGGGGAGAGTGATCATTGTATGGTGGAGTTTCTGGTGCAGATGGAGGAGGAGAAAGTGGGTTCCCGGACGCGCGTCCTTTGTTTGAATAGAGGGGAGTATGGTAGGATGAGAGAAGAATTAGCGAATGTGGACTGGGGGAATGTGTTGGAAGGTAGGTCTGCTGAGGAGCAGTGGAGGATCTTTAAGGAGATCTTTCTTGGTGCTCAGCAGAAATTTATTCCGATGGTTAAAAAGGACAGTAGGAAGAGAGGTAATAAGCCGTGGATAACGAAGGAGGTGAAGGAAAGTGTTAAATTAAAAGCGGAGGAATTTAGAGTAGCTAAGAGCAGTGGGCGAGAAGAGGATTGGGAAAGGTTTAAATGTCAACAAAGATTGACAAAGAAGTTGATAAAGGAGGGTAGGAGAAGCTATGAGGCTGGGCTAGCACTTAATATAAAAAAGGATAGCAAGAGTTTTTATAAATATATAAAAAGAGGCTGGCTAGGGTGAACATTGGTCCTTTAGAGGATGAGAAAGGGGAGCTAGTGGTAGGGGATGGGGATATGGCGAAGGTCTTGAATAACTTTTTTGTTTCTGTCTTCACGGAGGAGGACGTGAATAATTTGCCGGGTGTTAGCGATGGAAAGGTGGTAGGAATGGAGGGTCTTAATGACATTACTGTTACTAGAGAGGTGGTGCTCGACAGACTGGAGGGGCTGATTGTGGACAAGTCCCCAGGACCGGATGGAATGCATCCGAGGGTTCTGAAAGAAATGGCGGAGGTGATAGTGGATGCCTTGGTGGTTATTTTCCAGACGTCGCTGGATTCTGGGGAAGTGCCGGAAGATTGGAAAACGGCTAATGTTACGCCGTTGTTTAAGAAAGGTGCCAGGCAAAAGGCGGGGAATTATAGGCCGGTTAGTTTAACGTCTGTGGTAGGTAAAATGTTAGAATCTGTCATTAAGCAGGAAATTGCGAGGCATCTTGAAGGGAATTGCTTGATAGGGCGGACGCAACACGGTTTCATTAAAGGGAAGTCGTGTCTGACAAATTTACTGGAGTTCTATGAGGATGTGTCTAGGGCAGTGGATAGAGGAGAGCCGGTGGATGTGGTCTTTCTGGATTTTCAGAAGGCCTTTGACAAGGTACCTCACAAGAGGTTATTGCAGAAGGTCAGGGGACATGGAGTTGGGGGTAGGGTGTTAGCGTGGATAGAGGATTGGTTGTCAAATAGGAGGCAGAGAGTGGGGGTCAATGGGTGCTATTCGGATTGGCGGATGGTGACTAGTGGAGTGCCCCAGGGGTCAGTGCTGGGGCCTCAGCTATTTACCATTTATATAGATGATCTGGAGGAGGGAACCGAGTGCAGGGTGTCGAAATTTGCTGATGACACCAAGATTGGGGGAACGGCAAATTGTGCGGAGGGTGTGGAGAGTCTGCAGAAGGATCTAGATAGGCTGGGCGAATGGGCCAGGAAATGGCAAATGGAATTTAATGTTGGCAAGTGTGAGGTGGTCCACTTTGGTAGGAAGAATGGTAGGAAGGACTATTACTTACGTGGCGAAAAACTGCAGCAGGCGACGGTGCAGAGGGACCTCGGGGTCCTTGTGCATGAGTCGCAAAAACCCAGCTTGCAGGTGCAGCAGGTGGTCAGGAAGGCGAATGGGATGCTGGCCTTCATAGCGAGGGGGATTGAATATAAAAGTAGGGAGGTCTTGCTGCAGCTGTATAGGGCATTGGTGAGGCCGCAGCTGGAGTACTGTGTGCAGTTTTGGGCGCCGCACCTGCGCAAGGATATTTTGGCCCTGGAGGGAGTGCAGAGGAGGTTTACTAGGCTGATACCGGAGTTGAGGGGATTGAGCTATGAGGAGAGGCTGAATAAACTAGGCTTGTACTCGTTAGAGTTTAGAAGAATGAGGGGAGATCTCATTGAGACGTATAAGATGATGAATGGGATGGATAGGATAGAGGTGGAGAGACTCTTCCCGCTCAAAAAAGACAGTAGGACTAGGGGGCACAGCCTCAAGATAAAGGGGAGGCGGTTTAGAACGGAGTTGAGGAGGAACTTCTTCACTCAAAGGGTGGTGAACCTCTGGAATTCTCTGCCCGTTGAAGTGGTGGAGGCTGCCTCGCTAAATATTTTTAAGAAGCGGGTTGATGGGTTTTTGATAAGAGAAGGGATTGAGGGTTATGGGGAGAGGGCGGGAAAGTGGAACTGAGCCACGACAGATCAGCCATGATCTTATTGAATGGCGGGGCAGGCTCGAAGGGCTAGATGGCCTACTCCTGCTCCTATTTCTTATGTTCTTATGTTCTTATGTTCTAAAACCATCTTTTCATATTGTTGTTTTTTTAAGGCTGGAGATGTAATGATACTGTGCCTTTAAGAATGCATTTTTATTATGATTCTTGTAGGGGAAATGGTTAAAATTCAGCTCTGTTTCACACAGTGCTAATTTATCTGCACCAAGCAGCTCATATGCGGAGACGGCAGGCTAAAAACTGATTTTTGCTAAGGATGTGTTTATTTTAATGTGTTAATACATTTTTGTTTATTTTGGTTTTTCCCTAGGTTGGGAGCGGGGGGGGGCGGGGGATTCAGAATAGGGTTTTGATTGTGTTGCTTAACTGTCATGAGTTAATGAATGGGGCTAAACTACAGGGAAAAAGCAGTCAATGTCTGCCTAGAAAGAAGGGATGTATTTCTGGCTCTCTCTCTCTCTGCTCTTTGGCATTGTCAGATGACAGGTGTCTCTGTGTCCTTCTCTCTCCAGAAGTAGTCAAAGGCTCTAAGACTGTAAACAAGTACAAGATTTTGAAGAAGAGTTTAAGTCAATATATTGGAACTTATAGAGGTAGATTAGCTGTCAAGAGTTTCATCTTGTCATGTTTAAAAATTTCAATTGGTAAAAGTTAAACTAATTAATTTGTTATAGTTAAATAAAGTTTGTCAGGATAAAAGCTTCCTAGCATGTCAATGGTATCACACCTGGAGGGAAATACTTTACCTTCTCACTAATGCCAAAATTAAAAAAAAACTGTAAGAGTCTAGTCAGGCACATACTTTGGGATTTCTGCTCCAGTTCCCTAACATAGAAGATGGTTGGGGTCTGGAATGCACTGCCTGCAAGGGTGGTGGAGGCAGCTTCAACCAAGACTTCCAGGAGGTAATTAGATGATTATTTGAAAATAAACAATGTGCAGGGTTACAAGGAGAAGGCAGGAGAATGGCATTAATTGAAATGCTCAACTGGAGTGCCAGTGCAGACCTGATGGGCCAAATGGCCTCCTTCTGCGCTGGGATAATTTTATGAGCATAACCGAGGTTGCAATAACTTTACTGATAGAGTTTTACAAGGATGGTTTAAAAAAATCATTTTGAGGGAACAATGTTTTAATCCTTCATACTGCTCTTAATTTTCATTAGCATCATCCACTCACACAAAATCAGTCCAAAATTGAAACACAAATCCAACAAAATGTAATGGAATTTTTGCTAAACAGATCATTGAGATTTGTGCCAAGTTTATTAAAAGTTAATGCACTGAATTTATTTTTTAAGTTGCCTTCAAGAAAACTAGATGCTGTGCAATCTTGTGTGTTCCAATTCACAGATGTTTTCTACAAACTAACAGGGGCTTGCAGTTGAGAGTGGGGGAAGGCCAGGGGTGGGGATAGAGATTTGGAAGAGACACCATATTTAGGCAGAATTTGGATCCAATATTAGACAGAGAACAGATGTCCAAGAGCAAGCTGTCATGCGACGACACAATGTAGGGGCCCCACCAGCTCAACTATAAATGTCTTACTTGTAATTATTTTTGTTCCAACCATTTCCAAAATCTCCTTGACCTACCTCAAGCCGATAATACGATCTGAAAATGTGCTCTCATACTTCAGGCACTTTACCTAGGTGCACAACTGCAACCTAGATGACTGGCCTTTCAATCTCCCTCCGCCCCAAGGGTAAAACTTATTGCCACAGAGCTCCACTCCATCACAGCACCAGATGATATTAGAAACTTGACAAAATGGTAATAGTTCTAATTGAACTACTTTCCAATATTCTATGTCAATGATATGCACAGATCTCACAGGAGACCCTGCACATCCTATGATTCAAAATGAAAGTATTCAAAATATCTGAGAAAGCAGGATGCAAGGTGTACAGTGAATCCTTCCACCTTTAGGGTAAGCAATGGGAATAATCTCCACATCTTTCCACATTAGCAGAAAACACTGATGATAGATCATACAGTTTGGACTGATAAAATGCAGACTCTTACAACACCTTGCATTTAAACTATACATCAACTTAATTAAATGCCTCAATCCACTTCACAGGATTGTATCAAACAACATCTGAATCTGAGCCAATATAAAAAGCTACTAGGACGAGTGACCAAAAACTTGGTTTAAAAAAGGGTTAAGCTTTAAGATGCATCTTCGATCATCACTAAAGAATATTAGAAGACTTTAATTATCACATTTTCTAAACTAATACAAAGTTCAAGCTTCAGTAATTCTCAATGAACTTGACTGAAGACTGAAAACTTAATATATGAATTAAACCGCATAAAGTCCTGAATAGAAGGCCTGGGTAGGGGCTGGGGGCAAAATGTCAAGACAGACTGGGGCAGGGGGGCGGGGGTGAGGTCCAGTGGAAGGCAGATTCTGGAGGCGGCCTGGGGTTCCCCACACCACCACCACCTCCCCCCACCCCCCCAACACTCCCATGAGACTGTAATCTCAATTTCAATTTCATTCTCTTCTCTCCTAAAAATACACTATCAGGAGAAGGTGAAATTCAGACCATAGTGGTGTAATGAAGGGAAAAAAAACAAATGAACCTGAGGCAACACCAAGATTACATATCTTGTTTTGATGAACGTTAAGAATGGTCTTCATCCCAATTAATTAAAACTAACCCACTTTGAGTTCAGTCTCCAGTGACAGGCAACGAGTCAAAAACAGATCCATAAATACCAGCATAAACAACTGCAACAGGCATTAAGCCTCATCAATAGATTAGACAATTAATTTTAAGTCCTAGACAATGTCTCTTATGCCTCCAAAATCAAACACAATCAATCCTCAATCCTGTTTTAACAGTGCAGTTGGTACTGCCAATTTAAATTTGTCATTAACGTAAAGTGGCTGTAGAGGCAGTGTATATTACTCTTCAGCTTGCTGGTGATCTATCTCAAGCAATGGATTATAATAACTTTACACAGCCGAGGCCAAATTTTAAAAATATCGAATATACCTTATGAAACTGGACAAGTCTTAAAATTGATCATAGGGAAAAATCACTGGGATAGGACTCATACCTTCTCTATGGCTAAGCTAGGAAATAATATTCCTCACTTCTTTGAGTCCAATTTTTGGATGGGTGAGGATTCCCATTTCAGTGAACAAAAGGCCACACTTTTCTTTGGGAGGAAATCAGCCTTCCTCCATACCAACAGCACTCTATGAAAATCCCTCACAAAGTCATTGGCCTGGTGTCCATTCTGTGAGTTATGCAACAGCACGTCAGGTTTGCTCAAGCCCAAGCAAAAATTCGGCCTATATACAAGTTTTTCATTTGCAATTGGTAGAAAACATGAGTTATCTTTTACTGTGTCAATTGTGTATCACAGCAACTGGATCCCATTTGAAAATTCTGAACTTTAGACCTCCAGTTATACCAAAATACGTTGCTTCACCCAGCCCACTTTATCACAGCCCGTTCCAAAATTCTAGACAAGCAGATTGGGGAAAAAGATGGATTTGTATTTATTTTGTTGTGAAAAAAGGATTGGCAATTTATTTCACCATTAACATTTCAAAGTTGTGGGAAAAAAATAGTGTTCATTTTCTCGCCCTTGAAACAATTCACATTAGTGAAATTGGAAGACAATTTCCAACTGGCCCTTCAAAGAATTTCAGACTGAAACAATTACCTACATTTTACATGCCAAGGTGATGTTGTTTTGTAATGTTCATCTATCTTACCCAAGATGTGAGAAATATCACTGTTAATGATGATTAACCAGAGAGAAAAAATTACTATAACACAAAATATGGCAGATATTGGAAAACTGACATATTGAACATGTTGGAAATATTGAACAATATGGCAGTCTCTCTCAAGAGAAATGTTAGAAGATATTATAGATAAACAAAGCCTGGGGAGGAAAAAGAGAAAGAATGAATGGGAGTGATTAAGTCAGGAACCTCAAAAATATTGTCTTACCTTAAGAAATGTATTTATGTCATATTTCTTGTGAAGGAGATGTTAAAATTCAACTGACGATGCCAATTTGTTTACAATAGGCAGTCCACATGCTCAGCATGCAGAAGAGTAATTGTTCCTAAATATTGGGATATTTGTTTTACTGAGTTAATTAGTTTTATTATTTTTTGGTTGTCCCCTTGGATTTCAGGGTAGGGTTTAATTAGGTTGATTGATAAGAGAAAGTCATGTGAATGGGCAGAGCCTGGTTTAGACAGACATGCAGGCAATTGTTGTCTGAATTTGATCAGAATAGCAGCTCTTTCGCTTTCCCTCTCTCTCTCCAGAAACTTAAGTCTGGGACCTGCTAGGAAATTGGTACCTCTCTCCAGAGGTCTTTCTCTGGAGTTCTGCTGTGTGAAGACAGGTCTTTCTCCAGAGGCTGCTATCTGAGAGTCAGAAGACAGGTATTTCTGTCCAAGGATGTTAAAAGGCTGGAGGACCAGCAATTCATGTAAACTTGTGTGTCTTGCTAACTGATTCTGCAGAGGAGTTTACATCTACGGGGGAATATTGCTTAAATTGGAAGTAATAGAGATAGCTAGCAGTTGGGTGGCACAATGGTTAGCACAGCTGGTTCAAAGTGCTAGGGACCTGGGTTTAATTCCCGGCTTGGGTCACTGTCTGTGTGGAGTCTGCACATTCTTCCTGTGTCTGCGTGGGTTTCCTCCACGTGTTCCAATTTCCTCCCACAGTCCAAAAGACATGCTGGTTAGGTGCATTGCTAAATTCTCCCTCAGTGTACCCAAACAGGCACTGCAGTGTGGCAATTAGGGGATTTTCACAATAACTTCATTGCAGTGTTAATGTAAGCCTACTTGACACAAATTAATAGACTTAAACAATTAAGAATCATACTTTGAAAAACACAAAATACTGTGGATGCTGGAATCGGAAATACAAACTGAAAAATGTTGGAAAACTCAGGTCTGACAGCACCTGAGGAGAGAGAATAGAGCCAACATTTTGAGAATAGATGACCCTTCATCAGAATTATACTTTAAGTATTTCAATTGGTAAAAGTAATGTTAATTCTTTTAATTATAGTTAAACTGTATTGTTACATAGAGTTTGTTTTAGTAAAAAAGTTTCCTAATGGGTCAATAGAATTATACCTGGAGCAAAACACCTTATGCTTGCTCTAAAATCTAAAATGATTGGGATCTAGGCTAACTTCATAATACTTCCTGGTGTTTCTAATCTGGTCCCTAACGAAAGAGATGATCCTGTAAGACTAAAGGAAGCATGAGAGAGAAAGAAACATAAAACCCAAGAAGGTGTGAAAAATTAAAGCAAGTTTGTTACGTCAGACAGTAGGTGTCTGAAAAACTGGCAAAGCATAGCAGCCTCCTGGTGTAAATCAAACTATTCTTCATCATTCTCCATTCAGATCATGTTGAGGTCCCAACATTATATCCATTTGTTAAATAATTCCAAGGGTCTTTTTCTCCAAAGCCTTCACTAGACATCTATTCCATGTGTGTCCTTTTGTTACCTTGAATTGTCATTCCTAGTTGTACTATTATATTTTAAACTCCAGTGCTCTGGATGCAATATCTTATTTAAAATCAGTATTTTTTTACTGACTGAAATGGGATTGTATAAAATTTTAACATCATCAGGAAATGTGGCTGGTTTTAACATCATGGTGTGCGGTCAGGTGAAAACAGACAGTTAATCATAAAGCAATGAGTTAGTGACCTTTCCTCTGCTATTATTGATTTAGTTGTTTCACATTGCTCTTTTCAAACCCCACTCCATGCCAGCTCTTCAAACAAACTAATCATAAATACATCAGTTCAAATGCTGTTTGTATGGGTGATGAAACCAAGTGACCCACCCACCTAGAAATAGCTACAGACCATGACAAAACTCCCAGCAGTTTTTGCTTTCATTGCATAAATCTGAAGTTGGAGAATTCAAGAAAAAATTCCCCATTATCTTGTGTCACTTGTTTCAAAGACGTGAACTATAGCTGGATTTTATAAAGTTCCCCACAAGGATTCAACAAGGCTGTAGAAAGATTGCCTAACCAAGATTATTCAAACACAACATTAAGTTTTATAAATCCCCCTTAATAAATACTCATCTTTAGACACCAGATTATTCACTTCATACATAATTGCAGTCTCCTCTGTGGCTTTGATTCAGCTCTCCAAGTGTTAAATTCCCAAGAGTGCTGCTGAATACAGAGCATTATGGCTGGTACTGTTTGCTCAGCAATTATATTGCAAACTTGGCAGCAATTGGACATTTTTGGCCAAACATATTTAAAATCTGAAGAAGAATATTTTAGATGACATCTTGCATGCATTTGATCAGGTCATGCTAACTGTTCCAAGCTCCCCTAACTTTAAAAAAGCAGATAAGAAAGAAACAGGAAAAGGAAACAATATTGGCAAAATCTATATAAAATGTGGTATTAAACCAGCCTCATAGTCTGCCATTCAGTGCAAATGAACATTCCATTCAAGGCACACTTGTGTGCCTCTTAGAAATGCAAACCATGCCACACCCCCACCCCCACCTTAAAATACAAGCCAAAAACAGTGACACCTTCATAACCAGCATAAAGGGAGCAACCTGCAGCAAATTCTTTTGAAACAAAGTGAATATGCTGATTTTTGAACTATTGAAGCAACAAAAAATTGTTTAGAAAGATTTTGTGTATGATTACCGGAGGGAGGGCAAGATTAAGAATAGAACTGCATGCCTGAAAATGTAGTTTTTGGTCAAAATAATTACCATCACTTGCCCAGGGCTATTTTCTGCAACTAACTGTAGCATGTTGTAATTGCTGTGCTAACAATTATCACTCTACTGGACAGTCTGATTATAGCCCAACTTTAACACAAACACATGCGTCATTGAGGAAGTTTTTAGTGTAAAGAAAATCTTTCAGTCGTTAACTCACAAGGCTTTCCACAATTCTAAAGGTTGATTCTAATACTTAATTGAAATATTCTTAAACAAAGTTCATTTTGAAAAACACTTTCTTTTCTGTAACACATCAGGTATGCGTTACAGCACACAACTGCAAGTGATATATTCCACAAAGTATCTGTTTAATTAAATAAATGAAGTACAGTCAGTGAGGTGCATCAGGACACAGGTCATTGAAGTGATAGCATGTGTTAGCCTCCACGTGTTCCCAGACATATTATTCCAAGTTCCCAGTCTCGGGTCACTTGAGGAAAGGCAATGAATTGTAGTAGTTAAAAATAAATAAATTAAACTGGAGCAAAACAAGCAGCATGGATCCCTCTTGTGTTCTTCCGTTTTCAAAGTGGTACTGGCAGAACTTGCTTACCATCTTTGCTGGGAAGTTGTTTACAATCCAACATGATAACAAGTTGGGGCAGGAATGTTGTATGAAAAAACAGGAGGAAAATAACAAGTTTTTTTTAATCCAGAGCAGCTGCATTATTTGAAACTGTATCCTTTCCACAGTGGAATAAACCCTCGTCAAGCTGTAATTTCAATGCATTAATTTTACTAAATTGTAACTATCTTCATAAAAATAACAAAACAGCAACTTATGCATTTACAATCTATGGTTGCCAGAAAGATGTTTACAGATACAATGCTTCCTTTGTTAGTATTGGTTGGCAGTGATTCAATTTTACTAATAGAAACTTTCTAAAATTTGTGTTTTAAATTGTAACTGTCCAGGCTTCCTGGAAATTAAGCCTGCAATTACATTATCAGTTGACATCATATGAAATGTCGTTTCTAACTGGCAGATTTTAACGGAAGTTTCTAACGCTAGTTCATGGCTTTCCCAGTCTCATAGAAACCTTACCCAACCAACATGCTTCATTATAGGCCGTGTTGTCTGTAACATGATTCAGATTTTAAGTTGTAATGTGGAAAATGGGAGGGGATAATTTAAAGAAAGAGTCCAGAAAAGCAGACAATGCCCAGCTAATTTAAAAATTGGCTAGAACTGCAGCATTGAGTGTCGTGCTCAGTGCGTTTTATTACACCATGGCAAATTATAGATTTTAAATACTTCCATCCTGACCTATTTTCAGAGGTTAGAACTCATTTGAAATGCACAATGGGTTCTCAGTGAGATTTCATGCTGCCAAGATGAAAGCTGCCAGTGCACAGAGTGTAGTATCAACCATCCAGCAGCAGGCATGCTGCAAAACCAGTAGGGTTAATAAAGAACTTCAAAGGAATAGAAACACACACTTCTCAGCCTTGGCTGATATCATGTTTTCAATAGGTAGCACTGTGAGCTTGTCCGGAGGAAGAGACGCTGCTACCAGATTCTCTTCCTCCACAAAGGTATGAAAAGTCACTAGTATGAACAGCTCTCTTCATCGTTGAAACATAGAAGTCCTACAGTGCAGGAGAGGCTATTAGGCTTATCGAGTCTGCACCAATTCTGATTGTTATGGTGCTGCCAGTACTCAGTGGTTAGCACTGCTGCCTCATAGCACGAGGGACCCAGGTTTGATTCCTGGCTTGAGTCACTGTGCGGACTTTGCACGGTCTCCCAGTGTCTGCATGGGTTTTCTCCTGTTTTCTCCCACAGTCCAAAAAACATGCTGGATAGGTGCAATAGCCATGCTAAAGTTCTCCCTCAGTGTACCCAAAAAGATGCCAAAATGTATTGACTAAAGGATTTTTCACAGTAACTTCATTGCAGCGTTTATATAAGCCTACTTGTGACACTACTAAATAAACTTAAAAGAGTGCCTTATCCAGGCTCTCTCTCCCACCCTATCCCTGTAACCCCACACATTTACCATGGCTAATCCCCTTAATTTACACATTTTGGGACATTAAGGGCAATTTAGCATGGCCAATTCACCTGACTTTTGAACTGTGGGAGAGAACTACAGAACCTGAAGGAAACCCACGCAGTGACAGTTAACACACACTTTATTTGGTTACCATACACAACTAAGGTACTACAGGAATTTGATGTCGAGGTACAGTGAGCCTTATCGCCTGTGTTTTCCTTCATTATCTGCATTGATGCTGTCCAAATTCAATCAGGTTAACAGAGGAGAATTTAGGCCCAATATTTTGGTCAAATATATGACACTCAAATCGAGATTAAAAGTCCACCTACTTGTGCCCCTCAACTTCAAACTCAGAAAAAGGCTTTCATTCCACAGGCGTTTCCTTTTCCTGCACTGCATGTGCAACACTAATTGAGCAGCAATTAGTGACATTTTATGCCAATTTATTATCATTTTTTTGAAAATGTTCAGCAAAATCAGAGAAACTTCCATTCAGAAATCTAAAAAAAGATATTTTCTAGCTATGAACTCTCTTCGAGATATGCACTTGGACCGCTGTCATTAAAGGTATTCAGCGACAATTGTAATGACTAGGGTATGAAGATGGAGCCGAATTCAAGAAAATACTGGGGATGAAATTAGCGCTTGGCAACATTATACAAGGGGAAACAGCAAATTAGCAATATATTTGGCACTGAAGTCATGGAAACAAAAATTGGACAGGATGCAAAATGTTGATTTACTGAGGTCCATTTTTTGGTATCACCCAAGAACAATTTCATACCCAATTCCTTCACAAAGCTGGGCAGGTCATTCCAGGATGAGCAATGAAAAGGATCATTTTTGGCAAAATGTTTGACTTCCTGCCCCTTAATACAACCAATGAGGAATTGTATCATTCTGCAACTAACAACAAAGTATTTTTTCCAGGAAAAAAAATGGCAACAAATGTTAGAGATTGAAATTGTAGCCTTTCAGCAACACTTCAAATCTCAGAAGCCACTCAGTTCAAGGGCAGCTACGGATGGGCAATAAATGCTTGTGATACCAACGATGCCCATGTCCCACGAATGAATTAAAAAAAAAAGGCACTGGACTGGAAAAGTGACCTGAATAACCAAGAGGAGACAAAGACCTTTCAGTATCAATTCAAAAAGAGATAGTTTGGTTATGTTATGAATGCGGCGCGTTGCCACTTTAAGTGGGCTGGTCAGGTGACCCAGCGCAGGAATCCACTCCTACAGCCAATGGAGGACTGGAGTGCAAGGAGTACAGTTCATTAAATAAGCCCTATTATTCATGTAGCTTGCCTTCCGTGCGAGTTCTTTGGAGCCACCCTCAAACCGTGCAGGTTATAAGTAAGGAAGTTTGAGTTGCTGCTGTGGAAGAGTTTGAAATGTTGTCCACAAGTTACTTGTATTCAGCAAGAGAAATATAATGAGCTCATGTCAGCAAAGGCCCCGTCTTCAGTATCAATTCGACAGTAACAGAATATTCTCTGCAAGCCTGAAGCTCCCTATATTGAGAAAGTGAGCCAATCTGGGGGTTATCTATAAAAGTTGTGTTATTTTTATTTAATGTTTTGACTGCATGGGAGAGCTGCACTGAAAGAACAGTTCAATATCAGAGAACTTGATGTACTGTATCAGAGATCGGCACATTTGGATCTTTTGACCCAAAAATGTAACATAATCCAAAGGCCTCAAGCTAGCTCACTCATACCTAACAACTTTAACTGAAAAACTCTCAATTTTAATGTCATAAACATAAAAAAGGGGATTCCTAAGAAACTGATACAGAAAACAATTTTCAGCAGTTTATATTTCATTACCATATTCAAATAAACAAATATAAACCATCCTTTTGAAGTTATGGTGGCACAGTGCTCAGCACTGCTGTCTCACATTGGATTTGATTCCGGCCCCGGGTGACTGTGTGGAGTTGGCATGTTCTTCCCATGTCTGCGTGTGTTTCCTTCAGTTTCTTCCCACTGTCCCAAAATGTGTAGATTAGCCACAGTAACTGTTTGGGGTTACAGGATAGGCCTCTTTTGGAGTGCCAGTACAGACTTGATGGCCTGAATGGTCTCTTTCTGCACTGTAGGGATTCTATGATTCTAAAATTCACATCAATACTAATTGGAACAGGGGGTTCAACTAGCACAAATATAAATATTTAGCGTATTGAACTGCTTGGCTGTTAGCTAGCTGCCATCATCTGTGGTCATATTTTTGGGTTTTACACTAGTTATTTCTGGAATTATAATGCAATTTTGCCTTACTGAAACAAAATGACAATGAGCCAGCTAAGGGATTATTGGAAACACAATCTAAAGTTGTATCAAAGAGGTAGGTTTCAAACAGTATCTTAAAGTAGTGAGAGCTCAAGTAAGAATTCCAGAGCTAAGGGCCGGTGAAGCTTATGGCACAACGAGCAATGGTAGAGGGATTTAAAAAATTCAGGGATGTGAAGACAGGTCAGAAGGGGAAGATTGGCGAGCTTGGACGAGCAGCACCACAAATTATTGGCAGACTTTACATTCCCTACAATATTAAGCGCTGATTATCTGCTGCCTAATATTAAGTAAACAATAGTGAAAACCCTTACTCCGTACACTAGTTTATGGAAAATAACATCCATTACCACGTCTTCTATACTCAAGAGGTGGACTACTGATACACACTCACCAAATGAAGATACAGACCTTGCAGTGGGTAAAAAATGGGTGACAAAAAAAACTTATACAAAGTAGTAAAATAGGATAAATGCTGTGAAGTCCATCTCCCTTGGCATATAAAAGATAGCACTTGATTTATTTCAGAGCAGAGACTTTATACAGAGATTTACTTACTGTAACCTGAATCTAACACTGCCCTTAGAAAACATGCAGTGCGAGAGCAAAACTGACTGCAAGCTCGCCTCAGGAAAATTACATTTTAACAGTCAACACTTTCCTCCTTAGAAGTGTACCTATACACAAACATATCTCAATTACTTCAGTTGCTTAAAATGTGCTAGAACTGAATGGAAATTTCCATGCAGGGCAAATTGAATGGAAAGATACTTTATGTAGCAAGTTGCTTTGAATAGTTCACAAGAACATATGAAGTTGCCACAATGGCAGTGTCTATAGTCTCCCTTTCTGATCCGAGGATTTTAATGTCGCACAAACAGACTACATACTGCATCTGAAAACACCTATGCTTCAGGGACCATTGCCTTAATGCTTATTAATTAACCATTGCCTGTCAGAATGTAACATGAATTACAAATGGAATGCAGAATCTAGCTTCAGAAAACCACAATTAACCCCATGAATAAGGCTTCTCATAATAAGACTAGTAATTAAAGAATTAATTACCACAAACAGCAAGAATTGTTTTACAGCATCTGTCTTGTAATTTAATTTTATATTGACTATCAATCAATCTGGATCCAGATCAATCTGGATTCAGGAAAGACCTGCATTTGGCAGTACCAATGATGGCTGACTTGTCAGCAATCACCTCCATTATTTCTCTGCAACTGACAGTAATTGCTGGAGAATTACTGATCCACCGCACTAGCCCTGAAAAACTAATTTTGTATTTATGGGATGACAAATTTATCTATTAAGATATTAAAAAAACTTTTTTTAATAGTTTATGGCGGAATTTTCCGAGTGTCATAACAGCGAGGAAACGAGAGTTTTTCCACACTGACCTTTTCGGTGTGCTCCGCATCACAATTTTCTGACACCTAGTGCAATGAAAGAGCCTCCATGTGATTCACATCCTTATGGAGGCTCCAGGCACCTTACTCGCCCAAATTGGCCATACCTGTGCACTGTTAACAAGGGGCGCTGCATTTAAACACTAACAAGGCACCCACAGTCAGTACATTGATGATTTCTTAAGTCAAAACAGTAGTTTATTTACATTGGCAGTGAAGTTCAACTGCTCATTCTCCAACCTATTGGCTTGACGATGAATTGACAGTATTCTACCATTGCTTTCATTATGTTACTTCACTATGTTTTTATTAAGATGGCACCATGCAGAGTAGCCCAACGATTCACAGAGAGGGTGTTAGGGTGGCTGCTGGACACCATGGAGGAGAGGAGGACCATTTTCTTCTCCAGGGCAGACAATAGCACAGGGGTCAGGCCAGCAATACACCTGGGAAGCAGTGGCAGCAGCTATCAATGCCCACATGCTGGCATAAAGGATCAGCAGTAAGTGCAGAAAAGAAGATTTAACTCATTCGGGCAGCAAGATTTGCTGACCACAGCAGTGACTTGTTCAGAAATATTGAGTTTGTGTACAGGGGGTCGTCTTGAAAAACAGTGAAAAGGAACAGGAAGTGTAATGTAGCAAGAGGGAGGCTGTTGTAATGATTCAATGTTTACCAAGACGTGCTTACGAATTGCTCAGAATAACATTCTTTCTCTGCCTTCTGCCATTCCATTCCTTCCTTTGTTCAGTAAGGCATGAAGAAATTGTTCCGGAGGTTGACGAGTTTCCAGTAGCTCTTACATTGCACCATTATTTAATTGCGAAACATTTTGTTTTAATAAATGAGTAAAGGAACTTTAGAAAATTACAATGTTACAGATTAAATGTTCTCAAGGCAGTTTTCACTGACTGCATCACATCTGTAACAATTATTATACTGCCTGATTCTTCTCCCAGTTTCAATGCAATTTCCAATGAATTCATAATTAACCCTTCTTTTGGCCACACCGCACCGCTGATTTGAAAGATATATTGCATGAGGTTGTTAAATATCAACTCATCTATAAGATGTGACCCAGCAAACTCACTACTGTGAAAGAAGGAAGCAGAGACAGGTTTATAGTTCATGGGGTCCTGCATACAGGTTCCTTTTCGGAGGTCCTCCTACACTGGGATCGAAAGGCAGGAACCCACCTGTTGCGCACGTGCTCCCCCACCCCTTCCCCAAAAGGCCTTGTGCACATCTCTTCCCCCAGTCCTCGAGCACGCTCTCTCACTCCCCCTCCACTCTCACGCAAGTCCTGTCTCCACCCCTCATGCACACTCTCCTCCCCACCCACCCCCTCAAATTCCTCATCCTTGCACTTTTCAATCACCATACCCTCCTCCTCAAACCTAACCACTATGATAAATCTTTCAAAGGACCCATATGGTTTTTCTGACCAGTAACAGAACTTATAAAGCTTTACCGTGGGAATGCCACCTGATCAGCTGATTTTCCCAATGCAGTTTTGGCATTCAGTTGTGGCTTTAGTTAAATTCAGCTGCATCTGATACCTATACATGCAGCTATGTCAATGTTTTATACTTCAAGAAATATTTTAAGTAATTAACTTTATTTTTATTCTCTAACATATTTTCATCAACCAGCACATCCCAATCTCCATTTTGAAACTTTTCTTTATACTTGAAAATTGAACACAATATTTTGTTAACTAAATGAAATCTGGTGATACAATGACTATTGGTGTGAACTGAGGGATTGTTAAGATACGAAATGTCCCAACAGAAACAATGGCAGGAATAGACTGTATTATACTTTTTGATTTCAGATATGAAACTTATGAGAAACAGGACGCCATGAATAGTTTTGAGAGCTGTGTAGTGACAATGATGGGCCAAACTTCAATTTGTGCTGTGAAATTCTCCTGCTCCCAACTGGAAATTGGATACATCTCCGGAGTACTGCTACTGATTAAGTTCATTGCTTCCCAGCATGTTGAGTAAGAAAGGAAATTCTTGTCTGTACCCACAACTATCTTTTCCCCACCATACTACCTATTGATTAAGGTTATGCATCCCAACTTCAAACCAATTATCATAGTTTCACAATATACACAGCTAATTTTAGATTTTGTGGTTATGCTTCAAATAGGATAAATGACGTTGATTGTCAAAACTTCTAAAGGTCTACAGAAGTCTCTATATTCTTAGAGAATTTGGTTTTACGTGAACAAAATCTTGATCCTGATCAAATGTTTATTAGGTTTGGAAACGTAAAGAGGTCATAGCTCTGGTGCTGAGAATCCACAACAGAGGCCATTGCCTTGATTCTCTCCTGCTTGGTATAACACAAAGGAAGAAAGCATAAGAATCAAAACAAAGAATACAAAGTTCATTTTGAGAGCATGCAGGCTTAGAGTGACCAACTTGGCCTCGCCTCAGTGCTGGGAGTGAGGGATTTACCTGCAGAATGTGTTTCTGTCTCCAGTGAGCTCCTTTATGCCACATCTTACTGCGATGGTGGCTGCCCCTTGAACATTTACAGTAGCTAACTGCATCACAATGCCAGGAGGTACCTCCCTAGGCAGAGGCAGCTGTCAGGGTTGAGCCCCTTTATTTTTAAATTATTTTATGGGATGCAGTTGTCAGCAGCTGGGCCAGCATTTATTACCTATCACTAATAGCCCTTGAGGGGGCAGTCAAGAATCATTCCTAATGTAGTGAATCAGATGGGTTTTTAGAACAAACAACAGTTTCATGGTCATCATTGGAGTTTTAATTGCAGATTTTTATTGAACTCAAATACCACTATCCACCATGGTGGCATTCAAACCCGGTTTCAAATTGCCCTGGGTCTCTGGATACTAGCCCAGTGATAATACACTATGCCACTGTCCCCTCCTCTTGAAGGAGCCTGGATATAAACTGGCCTCCCACACATACTATCTCACTCTCATACAATCAGTGTGCTCCTACTAGAGGAGGGGAAGGATTAAGATGGGGAGGTTAGGAGGGTGAGGGATGGAGGGCGAGGGGGTGAGGAGGAATGATGTAGGTTGAGGAGGGAATTTGGGTGGAACGAGAAAGGACATGGCTGAAGGTGGCTTGGTGTGTGTGTGTGTGTGGGGAAGGGGGGATTAAACAGCTGCGATCCTGGTTCCTGTCACCCAGACTCTCAAGTGCGCACGTCCAATTCCAGAGCTGCCCACGTAATAGCTGCTCGGGCTCGTAATTTCTCAAATTCAAACTCCCAAACTATAGGCACAAGCCACCTATGCTGTGCCCATGAGAGTTACAATTCCCTTCAGGCACCATGATCAACATATTGACTGCATAATGCCGCTCGTCACCGAGGCACTGCGTCACAAGGGCAATGTAGTTCCAGCCGGTGATTGTGTGAGGAAAGAAGTGCCCCTATTTGGATTGGCTCAGCAGAGTGATTGACATATAAATTCTGGAAGAGATTTTAAAGTAGTTCTGTCCTTGATCATCTGTGGGACTTGCATCATTTTGGGGCTCCCTTTTATTTGGGTTCATCAGTGTGGTGTGTTTCATTGTAAATCTGGGGAAGCCATGACAGACCATGAAAGCGCAGCTCTGAAATACCCCTAAGCTGCCACAATGTCACATACATTAAAACAAAGCATTGCTACTAGACCTTGCAGGAGCACTGATTAATAGACATCCTTCCCTTTTTTTGGTTTAGCAATGTGGTTAATTTCTGATTAAATTCTAACCTGTGTGGAGAATTATTCCTCTTAGATTTTAAAGGATAGCATTAATTTTCTCCAAGCTGCTGAACAACAAAATTTGAATAATATCAGGACAGGACAACATATTGTACAATTGCAGCAGAAATTATAAAAATCCTATGAGAATCAACTACCAGCTCCATTAACAATGAATCAATGAGCACAGTATGAGGTCAATCGGCCAATTGTTTTGCTGCCATAAAAAGTAGACAATCTTGTTGTTAATATCACACATCATATTCCCGTGCTCCTTTCAGTTCCATTTTACCCACAACCATCTTGGCTTCCATACTTCTGTTCCTTCTCTCCATGACAACTTCATTGGCTACAAGCTAAAACTGCAAGCTACCGGGAATGCACATTAATGACAATAGCTCAGAAATTTGTTGTTGTTTCGAATTGGGCATGCAGCTTGCATCTTATGGAAGTGAATCCTCCTTCAGCTGTGGTGACAGCTCACCCACAAGCCGACCTGAAATTTGGCAGCCCGGTAGGAATAAAGGTGACACAGAGGACTGGCATGGGACAAAAGAATCAGGACTCGTGCTGTCTGATCTCACAAACCAACAAGAGCACAAAAGCCAATGCGTGTGATCAATGGCAATTTGAAGCTTACCACATGGTTGAAGTCTAGCGCTCTCACATCCTGCTTCTTAGACAAGATGTAATTGTTTTTACTGGAGTAGTCAGTGTTTTCCCTCATCAGTGCACCGTGACTGAAACGTGGCTGTTGTCGCCTATTGTTTCTTGAAAAGAAGGTATTGGCTTTAAAGTTGAGGTTGATGGTAACTCTGTCAACTACGGCTGTGCTATCCATACCAGGGTTCAAGATTCACATTGAGACTGCAGCAGCTGATAGCTTCTCTAATGGAAAGATGTTCTCTTCATCATTGCTTTGAAGTAAAGTTAATGTAGAAGTGTTCCCTGAATATACACTGAGGCCTCCTGCACATCCACCACCTCCTTCTGGCAGCTGTTTCTGCTCCCTTCCTTGTTGCTTCACCTCACACCCAGTCCCAAACATGGCCCCAACAGGCCATCCACGACTGCAGCTAAACCACTTCTGCAGCAACCAACAACAGTAAATGGTCTCTATTTTTGACAGTGAACTTGAATGATAAAACACATCAAAAAGCATCCAGAAATTAACTAGCAGCCTGGAATAAGAAACCAGCATGTATTGCATGATCCCCTGAAATCGTGCCAATGAAGGCTCCTTCTTGCCAGCTAGCACCATGTCATACTGTGTGCGTTCAGCACATGGCAAATTAAATTCTAGGTCATTCAAATATGGAAAATGGGTCCAGTTACATATTCCTCCAATTTTAAAATGTCCTCAATCTGCATTTTTGACACAGTGCAACCACAAGCATCTATTTGGCTGACAGTGCAGTCCTATTCTGTAATGTCCCTGTACTCTTTGACAGTGAAATTGGGACTTCAGTATACTGGTTAACAACAAAAAAAATTGGTGTTGCACAATCAATTTCCTAGATCACAGTTTTCACTGACAGTTCAATTCTAAGCAGAATGACTCAGATGAGTATTGTTAACAACATCCAAACAAACTGTTTCTTGTTTAAGTCAGCACATCAATACACAGCAGCAACCAAAAACAAAATACACAAGATACGTTTCACAAAACACAAGTGTTGCAACTATCTTAGGCCAACTTTGCCTTAGCTTTTACATTTAATTCATGAACAAAGCCAGTTCTGCTGCTGCCCACCAAAATTATCTTATTTGCTTTTCTTTCTTTTTTACACAGAGGCTGCTGGATGCCTGGAACTCTCTGCCAGGGAGGTAAAGGAAGCAGATATGATAGTGACTTTTAAAAGGTGCATCTTGACAAATACATGAATAGGATGGGAATAGAGGGGTATGGTCCCCTGAAGGGTAGAGGGTTTTTAGTTCAGACGCGCAGCATGATCGTTGCATATTTGGAGGGATGAAGGACCTGATCCTGTGCTGTAATTTTCTTTGTTCTACTTAAGCACACCAATGGCCTACATCCCAAATATCCATTAATAATTCTGATTTTAGCAAAATCATTAATGAACCATAGCTCTGACATTTTAACAAAATTCTCTATCCATTATAACTTTAACCCTCGTTTGTCGCTATTTTGCCTCCAGCATTATTAAGTGATTTAGTTGACATTTTTACACATGTGGCATTCAGGTATAACATAAAAAGGATTGAAACAACTGGCACTGATGAAATTAACCTGTATTTTACAGGAAAAGAAATTAACCAGAGTGTAGTGGGTTTAATTAATTGAAATATAATGCTCTGTAACTTTAAAAAAAGGAAGTTTCTCTATAGAACCATTAATAAAGCTGAAAAACTGGCTAGCACATTACACTGCATCTTTATACAAGTACTCACAAAAAGCTGCTAAAGCACTCTATACTGATATGCAATAAGAGATGATCGGGCCCAAGGCTAGATTTATAACTGGGTCATTTCAGAAACAACCACCCCATTCAAGGTGAAAGCCCAAATACACTACATATAACCATATATTCAAAAATTACTTAGGTCTTGTTATTACACAAATTAATTTTTCCAATATGAATTTAACTGAATAGGACTCACTTCCTAAAGATATTTTATATTAGTAGATAAAGAATGCAAGCTTGAAATCTGACAACATATGTACGTTACAATATCTAATTTCTCCACCAATGTCCAACGCTCCTAACTCTGGTTCCAAAAATTTTGAAACTAGCTCCAAACGATATTTGATGGGAGAATTTACTGCCCAAAGTTATGGTTCAGGACTTCTGTTAGCTATGCCATTGTTTTAGAATGAACCCCAATTTTCTTAAAGCTGTCCTGTAAAAAATCATGTTACGTCTCCTGCATTGCTACACAATCTCACTTATAGTTCAATGCACAAAGACAACTGCTGATAGGATCTCACTCCCACCACATCCAAGGAACCACTGGGGAGAAAAAAATGTTTTACAGATTTTGTATGCAAGCAATGTTTGTTCATATGCATTTGCTCAATTATTCCTATGTAGTACAAATACGCAAGTCTTGCGTGTAAAAAAAAAAATACACGGGCCAGGATTCTTTGATCTTATTTGAGACACCACCACTGCCAGCATGAACGGAGAATTTGGTGCTCAGCCAAAATTCCATTCGCTTCAGTGGACCACAGGTGTCTCAGGAAGTTGCTCATACCATGCAGGTCAAGGCATTACTTTATAAAGACATGAATGATAACACAATATGTTTTTTGAAAATTAAGACAAAACTATATCCACTTAAGATACAGTGTCCAGTTTAGAAAATGCTGGTTAGAAGCACTCTGCTTCCAATGACTGCCCTTCTACTCCTTATTTTGTTAAACTCAATTTTGCATCAATAAGAATAACCTGTTCGGTGTCATGCATTTCTGATGTTTAGCTGCTAAGACAGTTGAGAGGTACAATATTTGGGAAAAATAATTTACAAAGACTATTGTTGAGTATGAGGTCAACTGTAGCAACTTATTCTTCCCTAGTTTCCTGTTTTAGGGCAAAAGTCAAATTATCAAAAGTTAGAAGCTGCATCAGGAAAAGTTCAACATTGACACACAAAGTACATCCCTCTTACAGATAATTGGTTTTAGTTACATATCCACAGTGGTTTAAAGGGAAAGTTTAGTACGACAGGTGGGGTTAAGAAACATCTGGAATTAAGAATCTACTGATGACAAGGAAGCCATTGATTGTTGGAAAATCCCATCTGATTCACTAATATCCTTTAGGGAAGGAAATCAGCTGTCCTTACCCGGTCTAACCCACATGTGACTCCAGAGCCACAGTAACGTGGTTGACACTCAACTGTCTTAGGGATAGGTAATAAATGCTGGCCAGCCAGCGATGCCATGAATGAATTTTAAAAAAATAAACTAACATTTTCCATGTTTTTGGAGTCTTCCAACTTCAGGAAAGGATTTCCCTCCCTTTCACCAATGACACAAATTCACTTCTGACAGTGCTGTTGCTGGCACGCTTTCATTTCGAAATTTGATTGTTTCATGTCAGCTTTCATATTGACTGGTCAAACTTTCCCAATTGGTAATTTCTCATTCAGTATGACCTTTGTGTAGTTTTTGCAGTGATTTGAGTTTGTCCCTGATTTACAAAAGCATCACTTTCTAAGAATCCATGACATTCTTAAAACGATCCACAGAGCAAATCAAAACAATACTGTCATTCAGAAATAAGCAATAATGCACAGAAATTCAATCAGCATCCCAAAGAGGAAAGATAGGTTATGATGTTTCAGCTGCAGATCTTTCTTAGCCTCCTTTCCTTTTTACTATGCTGACTGACTTGACATGTACCAAGTATACTTTGTTTTTAATTTCAGATTTCCAGAATCGGCTGTTTTTCCTGCTGATTTTATGATGTTTTTGTATTCGGTGACACTTTTATTCATGCATGTTTATTACCTTAATTACATTAAAATGAATAAGTTCACTCTCCTCATTTTTTAAATTGCTCACTTTACTGCATAATTCTCATAGCAATCAATTCACAAAATCTTTCATGTTTCTCCCAATTATTTGATTTTTGCAGTGATCTGGCTGGAGAGCTGTGGTTGAATGAAAGGATTCAACCACATGGACAGCACAGTGTCACAGTGGTTAGCACTGCTGCTGCACAGCACTAGGGACCCGGGTTCAATTCCAGTCTTGGAGTTTTCATGTTCTCCCCTTGTCTGCATGGGTTTCCACCATGTACTCCGGTTTTCTCCCACAGTCCAAAAGATGTGTGGGATGGGTTGAATGTCCACGCTAACTTGCCCCTTAATGTCAATGTAATTATGTGGGATTACAGGAATAGGGTCTGAGTGGAATTGCTGTCGGTGTGGGCTTGAAGGGCTGAATGGCCTCCTTCTGTAGTGTAGGGATTCTGTGATTCTTATCTGTGATTCTCTGAAATTACTAGGTGTTGATAGATAGTTGCCACACATGGATTCTGTAATGAAATCTGTCATGATACACTTAATCTATAGTAAGAATTTCTATGATAACCTCTTTATGTGGCACACTAGTATACCACATGGTCATTTCCAACAGTGATGTGGCAAAATGCTCTGGTTTCTTTAAGGCTGTGCAACAGTAGCTTTCTAATAGAATATCACCCCTTGGTCAAATTCACTTCTGAGATAAAGCAGTCTAAAAGATATCCTTTCCTTGACATACTAGTTGAGAAATCCACGAATGGATTTTCCACTACTGTCTACTTTCATCAATCAATATACATCATGGAATCCCTATGGTGCCAAAGGCGGCCATTTAGTCCATTGAGTCTGCAGTGACTCTCCGACACAGCATCCCACCCAGGCCCTATCCGTGTAGCCCCACATGTTTACCCTGCTAATCCCCCTAACTTACACAAAGGGACAATTTATCATGACCAATCCACCTAACCTGCACATTTTTGGACTGTGGGAGGAAACCAGGGCATCCAGAAGAAACCCGTGCAGACATGGGGAGAACGTTTAAACTCCACACAGTCACCCAAGGCCAGAATTGAACCTGGGTACCTGGTGCTGTGAAGCAATGCTAACCATTGTGCCTCCTGTTGGGATTCATATAGCTTCATGTGCTAAAACTAGCCTCGTTAGGCACACAGGGTCCTAGCCATTTGCACACCCTGAAAATTCAATGCAGTTTGGTTGTTGATTATAGACAGAGTACAGATTGTACTCAACATGCTTGCAAATCCCAAAACAAAATGTCTATTCCACAATTAGACAGTACGCCATCAGCTTCACTGAAAATAATTTAAGATAATCAGTCAAGCTCACATTGTGGCTCATTTATGATTGCTAAAAGTGGCAGACATTCACGCACTGGATGAATTCTCTGTGAACTATTTTCAATCACCATGTGTTTTTTGACTTACTCTGGAGCACCGGTAGTTCTCCGGTGTTTTCTCCTTGATAATACCTCAACTAAGAGTTGACTTGCCAACCCAGCCAATTGTTATCCCTTTCTCCTGAAGTAAAAATTGTGATCATTTGAAATTTGGCATTCTTGCATTTGTCATGATGAGTGTAAGACAAAAAGCTTTGCAACATATCTCTCTTTGCAACAGCGTCAAAATTCTTATATTTCATGACAATACCTTGCAGAACTTCAGCATATGATTCATATAGGTCTTTTGATTTGAGTGGCATTTGTCCAACTTGGGAGAAGACGGACTGTGCCTAGATGTATGTCACTTTTATATTGAACGTAGGAGTTGCCTCTACAGTCACAGAATGGCAGTCCCTTCCACAGCTGAGTAGCATTGGCTTGAGGTTGGCTGATGTTTTTTCCTTCCAGTGGGCTCTATTTTCTTTTGTCCTTTGCTTTTTCCATATCCTTCTTGAGACATCAATGGCCTGTAGACCTCGATGACAGTGGGACCGCCATCCAGCCTTCATGTGGCAGGGAAGTCTGAAGAAGCTCTCTGTGCCATTTCAATAGCATTCTCCAGAACAAAGATTTTGAGACAGGGCTCCATCCACCTTTCCATCTGCTTGCTAGTTTTGGTGATCATCCCAGTCTTTGTCTTCAAGGGTGCTGATGTAGCTGCTGCTAGGTTTGTTGCTTTCTCAGTTCCTTCACACAGCCCTCTAGCATTAAGCAATAGATTGTATAGTGTTGACTTTCAACCAGTATTGATGTTGACTTTCAACCAGTATTGATTGCTGCAGTACCGTGCAGTCTGCTGAGACTTGATTCTGGCAGCACCTACATTTTGCTTTTTGGTAAATTTTTGCAGTTCAAAGGGCTCTCCACTTGGGTTTCTGTAACCTGCTCATTTCAGTCCTCTCAAACCTATCAACATTCCTCAGATCTCTTTTTCCATATACAATGTGTGCACAGTAATAGATGATGCTGTGCCAATTATATCATTTTAACACCACACTGTGATCTTGGGCATTGTTGTCCAAAATAGCCTGATAGGGAATGTTGAGGAACTCCAAGTTCTTTCTGCATCAGTGGTATGGCAAGTGTGGATCCAAGGATGACCTTTCCTTTTTGGAGTTTCCTTGCCTGAAGTCTGATCATGTTACATAATTCATATAGGGATTTCTCATTTCATTTATCAATAGAATCATAGAATGACGCAGCATAAAAGGCCATTCAGCCTACCATGCTTGTACCAGTTCTTTGAAAATGCACTGCAGTTAGTGGTGCTAGCTTGCTCTTTCCCATAGCCCCACAAATGTTCTCACTTCAAATATTTATCCAATTTCTTTTGAAAGTTATGACTGAACCTACTACCATCCTTTGGAGCAATTTATTCTAAACCATAATGTGTAAATAAAAAATTCTATGTTGTCTCTGGTTCTTTGGTCGTCACTTTAAATCTTTGTCCTTTGCTAACTGACTCTTGCCAATGGAAACACTTTTTTATTATATAGCATGCCAAGTTGAGCCTAATTCAATGACAGTATCTAATACTTCTTTAGGATACTGCATAGCTGGGAGGGAAGAAAAAGACTTACTACTATCATAATTTCCATATGCTTTTTATTTCCTTATAATATTTTGATAATGGATTAATTTTAAATACTAAATACTAGCAAATTACATTATTTCCAAATCAATGTACAAAACACTTCTTATATTGTTCCTGTTTCTTTCCCCCAAACTGCTGAAAGGAAGAGATCATTGCATTTGTATAGCACCTTATGCCCCTTAGAAATGACATTTGTTTTCTAATATGAAATTATAAAAGGTAAACTTAACAGCAATTGCATGCAACATATTCACATGAAGCTGCAAGATTAATCTGGTTTGGTTTTGAGGTTTTAACTGCATACAACATATTCCCATTAAAATGCAAGATTAATCTGGTTTGTTTTTGTACTTTTAATTGAGGATGGAATGTTGACCAGGACACCAGGGGACTCAAGGCTCTGTTTTAAATTATGCCATGGGGCCTTTAATGTCCACCTGAATTAACAGGGAACCTTTAGTTTATTGTTTATTCCAAAGGGACAAAGTCCATATTTGGTGTTGCCCCTCAACACCAGTTTAGGTAACAAGTTAAATAGCCTGTCATGAGATTCTTATCTACAAACATTCCTGCAGTCAAAACTTTGAGCATTTGCTACTTAATTTTGTGAAGTCTGATGAAGGTCCATTACTGAATATGGAAGTTTCTCACTGTGTCACATGGCTATTCCCAGACTGAGAAGCAAAACACCCTGCCATCTACTGAAAAGGGTTACATGTTGACTTCTGAGAAACATGTCAAACGTTCAGCAGAGATTCGTTGGCCACTGCTAACTTTAAAGGACTGACATAAGAGACCACATTAACAAAGTGCTCTCCCAAAAGTTTCAAATTATGGTGTTTAAAATGCAATTGTCAGCCTGAATTAGTAAAAACATCTGTTCTCAAAAATAATTCCTAATGTGATTCAAGATCCCAATAACACACCAGAAAACAACAAAATATACAAGCGAGCAGGCGAGTAGCAGTACAATCAATAAATTTCTACAACTATTCTCCCCTCAGTACTATTAGAGTCAACCAGGCGATCCAAGCTAGAATTACCCTGTCACACAGAACCCAGCTGAGGAGTGATTTGAACTACAATGATGAAAAAAAGCAGTTCTAGACATTGAGATTTGGGGTAGTATATTTCTCCTGTATACTGGTGAGAACAGAGGTGGAAAGACATGCAAATCAGTGACATTAGCCCACTTGCTGGTTTGCCAACAGCATCCCATCCCAGTGTGGTTTTCTTCATATATATATATATTTTATTTGAACTTGCATTTATATTACATAAATTCCAAGGACTTCACTACCAATTAAGTATTTTTACTGGAAAATAGCAATTGTTATAATGTTGGCAATATAGCACCAAATAGTGCATAGCAAAATCCCACAAATAGCAATGAAATAAATTATCAAATTGTTTTATTGATATTGGCTGAGGAATACATATTTACCTGGGCTTCAGTACACTACCCCTACTCTTCTTCAATAGTGTCACAAAAACTTATACATCTACCTGAAAGGGCAGACAGGGTCTCAGTTTAATATCTCACCCAGAGATGGCGTCTTCAAAAAAAAAATGCAGCATTCCCTCATTACATCACTGCAGTGTTAGTCTGGATTGTGTACTCCAGTCTCTAGACTGGAACTCAAAACTCAATCTTCTGACTCAGACATATTATCGCTACTGCGGAGCCATAGAGGCTGAACATTCAAGTGACGGACATCCCATCAGAATGATGACTGCATTATCATCACCATTAATAGTACATATTTTTGTAGTTATTTTCAAATATTTTAAGGCACTTTAACTGGTAAATTTGTGAACCTGTGTTATAATGTACCCCTATTGGATAGGCGACATTTTGTTTTAAATATTGATTGCTTAAATAAGAATGTGTTATGTATGATAAAGTATAGAATCAAATTTGGCTTTAACTTTTAAATACTAAGGCAGTTTAAGCAATTGTCAAAACAGATCTGAAAAGTGATCATTTGTTGTGCACCTGATGAGACCACTCCCAAAACCATAAATGTCAATGGAACAGCTGACTAATAATTCATGAAACCATCCTAAATGTAACAAAAACAGAAAATATTGTAAAATCTAAGCAGATCTGAAAGCATCTGTAGAGAGAGAATAGAGCCAACATTTTGAGTCCAGATAACCCTCTGACAAATGGCCATCTAGACTCAAAACATTGGAAATTTGACATGTCAGCTACAACTCTCACCAACTTTTACAGATGCACCATAGAAAGCATTCTTTCTGGTTGTATCACAGCTTGGTATGTTTCCTGCTCTGCCCAACACTGCAAGGATCTATAAAAGGTCGTGAATGTAGCCTAATCCATCATGCAAACCTGCCTCCGTCCATTGACTCTGTCTACACTTCCCACCCCCTTGGCAAAGCAGCCAGCATAATTAAGGACCCCACGACCCAGGACATTCTCTCTTCCACCTTCTTCCTTTGGGAAAAAGATACAAAAATCTGAGGTCACTCGACTTACCTAAAGCTGATCTTTCTCTACACCCTAGCTATGACTGTGACACTACATTCTGCACTCTCTCATTTCCTTCTCTATGAATGGTATGTTTGTGTAGTATGCAAGAATCAATACTATTCACTGTATAATACATGTGATGATAACAAATCAAACCAAATCTACTCTCTCTCTCCACAAACTTGTTGCGATTTTCCAGTATTTTATGTTTTTGGTTCAGATTCCAGCATCCTAAATGGTTAAAAAATAAGTTGTTCACAGCGCCCTCCATAATTAGGCACAATATACAATAACTTGCATCAGGTCTGTCACCCATCCAGCTGGCAGTATTTCATTAAAAAATTGAACAAAAACTGAATTCAAATACCTGTCTTGTCAAACTGAAACTCCTCGCAGCTATGGTCCCCAGTGGTCCAGGGGCACTTGTACACTGCACCCCCTTCTACAATGTCTGGCTGGGAAGTGTTTGCCTTTGGGGCTCCAATGAGAATATTCATCCTGATAAGAACAGAAAGTGCGTGAGGGGCAAAATACGAGGAACCAGCTCATATTAAGTTGATCTTTCTCTACTACCTGGCTATGACTGAAACACTACATTCTGCACTCTCCTTGTCTACAAACGGTATGCTTTGTATAGTGCGCAAGAAACAACACTTTTCACTGTACACTAATACATGTGACAAAAATAAATCAAATCAAAAAGGAAAGGCCTTTGTTCAATTTACCGTACTTCACCTTTCCCCAAGCATACATTAATCTGTTGTGATGTAACGGATTGATCAAATGCATTCTGTAATGAGCTTTGTCAGATAGCATCACTGGTAAGATCTGACTGGAAACAAAGAATATTAAAAGATCACAGTGGGGCGCCTCCTTTCCTTTCTGAATGTGTTGAGCAGTTAATATAATCGAAGCAGTTCATTAAATTCACTGTACTGAAGTATTAATAGGTTTAACTTTTAATGTCTTTTGTTACAAACAAACTTGGTTCACTGTCTACATAATTTTTTTTCTTACGCACACCCTCCCTCCCTCCCTCTCCTCTCACAATCTTCTACTCACTGTATCGGGGAAGGTGTGAAAAAGTCCACCGCAAATCCGAAGTAGCTGCCTTCGGGACCGGAATAGACGGACGGCTTGGCGGTGTCCAGGTTGAAGCCGCGACAACAGGAGAGGCTGAGGAGGATGAGTGGCAGGCCGGCCCGGCGGCCCGCGGATGCCATTCTTCCCGGCTGCCGGGGAGAGTGTGCCGCTGAGGGGCTGCTTTGTGTTTGTGGCGAAGCGAGATGCGGGCCCCCGACCCTGTGCTTCCCCCCTTCTTCCCGCCTGACTGACTGACTCGCGGGCGACTATCCCGTCTCCAGCTCCGGCTCACAATTCCGATTGAGAAGCCCAACCCAGCCCGAGTGCTGCCCAATGATAACAGGACCGTGTCAGGAAGTGAAGTGAGGGCGCTGTCGGACGTGAATAAGACGGTGTTTCCCCCCCCTACCCGCTTTTCCATCCAAACTGGAGGGAGCTCCACCCAGCCAGCCAGACTTAGAGCAACTTAATGCCCGTCATATCCCTCGCCCCCCCCCCGCCCCCGCACTCTGCATTCCAGCACACAACTGGGACACAACAACCCACTGCTCTGAGCCGCAGATCATTCCTTCTCACACTCAGTTAAAGACAAATTACTGCGGATGCTGGAGTCTGAAACAAAAGAAATCAGAAAATCTCAGCAGCTCTGACAGCGCCTTCGCAGGGGCAGCCAGACTCGAAACCTTGGCTCTCCATTCTCTCTCCACAGATGCTGTCAGGCCTCCTGAGATTTTTCCAGCGTTTTCTGCTTTGTCTCAGTCACTGGCTGCAACCTTAAGGGCAAACTCGGTGGGCAGGATTTTCCGGCCGCCCTCGCCCCGAAACTGGAAAATCCCACCCAAGCTCAATGGACCTTTCCATGGTGCGCCTATTGCCCTCTACAATTCCCGTGGCAGGCAGAACAGGAAAATTTGCCCCTGGTTCTGCTCAATTATGTGGCCTTTTGGCTAAGTAAAAAGTCTGACAACACCAGGTTTAAGTCCAACCAATTTATTTGACAGTAAACTCACAAGCTTTTGGGGTTTGTCCCTTCGTCAGGTGAATGGAGAGTTCTGGCCTCAGACAGAGCATATAAAGCACAGACAGTTTACAGAGTACTGATTAGAATGCGAATCTTTACACCTAACCTGCTGTTCAAGTCCTAAAGTCCGACAATGTCAGCCACTTTGTCTTTTTACTGTGTTTACCCAGTCCAACGCCGGCATATCCATGTCTTTTGGCTAAGGTCAGGCCCAGGATGGGGTGCAATGCCTCATTTTGTCAGCTTGGATAGTGGTTGTCCCTTTTATGGAGTCCCTGAATTGGATTCAATTGGATTTTGAATTGTTTTTGGAACAAGCAAGGAATGGATTTGAGTTTGCCCAGTCCACTCTGAACATTGGCTTTGTAATTTTAAGGATGGAGGATGGAGTAGAAAAAAAATACCCAGCCCTTTCCCAGGGTATAAATAAAACAGCTCACAGAGAATGTGACCTCTTTAAATGGCTTCAGCAAGACACAACTGGTCAAACAGATGACAGCTGTTTAAAACAGGGCACAATTAACTTGAAGTTCATCCAGATTAGTTACATTTTGCACATTTAAAATATCATCTATAACATTTGCAGAACTATCAACAATGGGGAAATTTGTGGCATTTGTGGTCACTGAAAATGCCAGGTGTTAATTCTTTTCAAACATAATGTGACATTTTTCAGGGTACATTAAAATAAGTTACATTTTAAATTCTCACTGAATAATTAGTGATGAAACTGGGGTTGCTGAATGGTATGAGGGACAATCAAGGATACTATCTTGTAAAGCAGGAAGAGGATACGGAAGACATTAGCAGACCATAACAATTATAATACAGCAAAAATTTCCCCGATGCTGGAGTAAACTTTTATTTTTAAAGTTTATTCATTAGTCACAAGTAGGCTTACATTAACACTGCAATGGGAGTTACTGTGACAGTCCCCTAGTCGCCACACTCCGGTGCCAGTTTGGATACACTGAGGGAGAATTTAGCATGGCCAATGCACCTTACCAGCACATTTTTTGGACTGTGAGAGGAAACTGGAGCACCCAGAAGGAACCCACGCAGATACGGGGAGAATGTGTAAACTCCACATCGACAGTGACCCAACCCAGGAATCGAACTCAGGTCCATGGCACTGTGAAGCAGCCGTGCTAACCATTGTGAAAATTGGTAGAACCAAGACTTTTCTTGAGATATAAGAAATAATGAACACAATAAAAATCTTGTGCTATATAGTGTATACCCAGAATTATCTCATGTCCTTTCCGCAATGTTCCACCTGCAATGGTTACTTCCTCCTTACCTACCCACCAGTGTTATATCTGTCAACCATTAAAGAACCTCAGGCCTGCAGTTACTTTTTAACTTGGCCATTTGAGTTTTAATGCTGGTTCATCTCATCCAGCCCATTTACAGGAAGAAACGGGATGAAAGAGGGCTGGACTAAAGTGTCACAGAGGAATGGTTCCTGCAGAATACTGATGGGGAAGGGTGCGGGAGGAGATGTACGTTTTCATGGTGGCATCATGCTGAAGTTGGCGGAAATGGCAGAGGATGATCCTTTGAGTAGGAACGCTCATTCCTCGCTTCCTGAAAGGATTCCATCTCATTCCCCTGGTTTCTCTGTCTCCGTTATATCTACGTCAATGATGCCACCTTCTAGACCAGCACTTCTAACATGTTTAGCCAAAGTTTCTCTCCTTCTGTGGTTGACAGAGCACTCAACTGGCTCTGATCCATTTTCCACATCTGTCCTCATCTATTGTCCTCCTTGCCAGAACCACAAGAAGGTTCCTCTTGTCTTCACTTTTCATCCCATCAGCTTCCACATTCAAGGAAATTATCTTAGAGACTTTTTTCCTAGCATTTGTTACACTATCAAACTCCATCCTTGACCTTTCTCAGTCATACATTGTCAAAACAATGTTATATCATGGGAAATGATTATCTGTATAACATTTAATGGGTAGACTATTCTAGAATTTCCCTAAAATATTTGATGAGTAAAATCTCATATTTATTTCTTCTACAAGAGCCAGTAGTTCCATAGCAAAAATACTTTTAACTATCCTATTTATTTTCTCAGCTTCCCAGGCAAGATTATTTATTTTCGCCCACCTAGAATATTGTAAAACTAATTGTATTCAAATCCAGAAGATTGACGTGAGAAATATCACTTACAAGGAATAAATTCATGTTCTATTTTGTTTCCCAAGGCTGGAAACCTGAATATGCATTTTTCTGTATTTAATTTTACAAAAATGTTTTATTTTCCCTTAAAACATCCCTGACTACAGTCTGTATCACATTGGTACTTAGTTCCAATATGTCAAAACTGTTATCCAATATCATCTGGGTGCACAGTCAATTCAACTGTCCAAGGAGGCTTCTTATTTACTCTGTTCCTTCTACAGATGCAAGATCATCTTTTTGTGATGATCTAGCCCAATTTATCAGGATACAAGTAACATTTTCCAGATAAGAATGTTGGTTCAAGATTACCCATAACCTATTCTGCTTAATGTTTAATCCTAAAAGGTTAAGAGTCCCTGAAACCCAACTTCTAATCTTAAATTCCCCATTAATCTTATTTATAACAAATTGCTTAAGTTCTGCAGAAACTTCCCATGGAAAATCATTAACATGCACCATATAGATGCCTGGGAGTTCCCTGTGTATTGGCAGTAGATGATTGCTAGATCTGCTTTTGGTTGCATACAGCCTACTTTCAGCAAGAGAGATCTGAGAAATCATTCAGTCCATAAACACATTCATTTAATTTCCACATCTTCCCTTACTTACATTACTTACCTCTTGAGGTGGTTTCAAAATACTTCTGCCTGCAATTTTTCTCCCTGCAAAAATACAACTTTCACATCAATTGATCGACATTCTTAGAAATATATGGCCAACAGATCGAAGAGATATTTATTTTAAGGATTACTTTTCCTGCCCTGGGGGAGTCCACTCTCACATTTCTATTTCCAAGTCTCTCTTTGAAACCCAAAGCCAGTAGTTTCACTTCAACCTTATACATCCTTTCTCAGAGGGGTTTTTCCCTATATATCTGCAATAATGAAATACCCAGCATCCAAGCACTGGTGAAGTAACAACTAATTATTTACAAGAAGAAAGGACTGTTTACAAGAACTATTCCACAGCAAGAAAACAGCACTATCAAAACTATATACCTATTGTCCAGGCCCCAATCACAGGGTTTAAAGTCCGCTCTCCAGCTCCAAGTTGCACATGCTGTTATCCCATAGGTCAGGGAGTCAAGGTTCCAAGGTTCGCCAAAACCTCGGATGAGAAGATCACATGGTCTCCAAAGTTGCCGTGACAATATCCATCTAGTAATAAGGTTGTCTGCTGTCTATCTGAAACTTTGGAGCATGAGCAAATTCCTTCCAACTACTCAACTGTTTTTGTTCTGTTTCTGTAAATAATTTGTCTCCTAATTTTGTTGGCAGCTACAAAAATTTCCGGGTCATAAGGGCATCTACCTCTGGTAGTATGCCCAGATCATTCTGCAATCACTGATGCTCAGTTTGGGTTCCTCAGGGTCATTCTGCTCCTGACCTCGTTACAGCCTTGATTCAAACATGGACAAAAGAGCTGAATTCCAGGAGATGAGGCAAAAGTGACTGTCCTTGACTTCAAGGCTTCATGCAACTGAGTGTGGCATCAGGGAGGCCTAGCAAAAGTGGACTCAATGGGAATCAATGGGAAAACTCTTCATTGGTTGGAGTCGTACCTAGCAAAAAACGAAGATGCTTGTGACGTTGGAAATCAAACATCTCAATTCAAGGACATCATTGCAGGTGTCCCTCAGAGTAGTGTCCTAGGTCGAAGCATCTTCAGCTGTTTCATCAATGACCTTCCTTCCGTCATAAAATTTGCCAAAAATGCCTTCATGCTCTTTCATTCTGACTGTAACTTTTTTGTTATACTGATGGAATCCCAAAATTGAATTTGAATAATACCAAAATGCCACCATCATTGTACTCTCCATCCTTTGTGACACCACAAAATAGCCCATGTGAGTAATCAAAGCTGCTGGAAATGACTGGGACTTTTTTTAATACAGCAGACATTTGATCCAAAAAAGTACTTTTTTATGGGATCCAAACACCAGTTAAGACCAGGTCAGCTATGCTTGCACAATATTTTAGCATGATTCAGCAATTTAAATGTCACCACAGAACAAAGAATTTCCAAATTGAATTTTTGCATTCCTTTTCCAGTCAGCTGATATACATGATCTGTTCCTCCATGGAATCACTTTCCGTCTTTTGAGATTCATCAAAGTCTGATTATGCCACATGAGCATCTATACTATCATCTTTCTTGTAAATTTCACCCTTGAAGTTTCAGAATATGAAACACATACTTTGAAAAGATACTGGAAGATCCCACCCAACGTCTGAATAAAACTTAAGTATTCCTAAGGATTGTTTACAATTATGGGCAGAAGGTTATAATCCTGACACAATAGGAAGGGGTGGAAAAAAGTGGTGAGCCGTTAAAATGTCCATTGATTTTAGCGGGACCAAAATGTTCCACCAGCGTGACAGGCCATAAAATTCTCCCCATGGGTCTATGTGGTTACAGTGTGTAATGTCCTAACCATGTTATGGATTGTGGGTTTTAAACAAAATTAAAAGATGCGGTTTGCACAAGTAGAATCAAACTAACACCAACAAGGTTTATTTTAAGAGCTCTGGCCTGTACAGAGTACAAACTGAAAATACATTGCATCCTGCATAGCACATTTGCCTACAGTATTTGATTTGATTTGATTTGATTTGATGTGATTTGATTTGATTTATTGTCACATGCATTGGTAAACAGTGAAAAGTATTGTTTCTTGCGCGCTATACAGACAAAGCATATCATTCCTAGACAAGTAAAAGAGAGAGTGCAGAATATAGTGTTATGGTCATCATTAGGGTGTAGAGAAAGATCAATTTAATGTGAGGTAAGTCCATTCAAAAATCTGGTGACAGCAGAGAAAAAACTGTTCTTGAGTCAGTTGTAGGTGTCCTCAGACTTTTGTATCTTCTTCCTGACAGAAAAAGGTGGAAGAGAGCATGTCCAGGGTGTGTGGAGTCCTTAATTATGCTGGCTGCTTTTCTGAGGCACCAGGAAGTGTACACAGTATTAATGGGTGGGAGGTTGGTTTACGTGATAGAGTGAACTTCATTCATGACGCTTTGTAGTTTTTTGCAGTCTTGGACACAGAGCAGGAGCCATACTAAGCAGTGATACAACTGAAAATAATGCTTTCTATGGTATTCTATGCATTTGTAAAGGTTGGTGAGAGTCATAGCAGACATGCCAAATTTCCTTAATCTTCTGAGAAAGTAGAGGCTTTGAAGCTTTCATAACTATAGTGTTGGCTTGGGAGGGAATCAAGACAGGTTGTTGGTGCTCTGGACACTTAAAAACTTGAAGCTCTCGATCATTTCTACTTCATCCCCATTGATGTAGACAGGGTCATGTCGTCCACTATACCTTCTGAAGTTGACGACTATTTCCTTCATTTCGTTGACACAAAGTGAGAGATTTTTGTTGTTGTACTTGTGAGGTTATCACAACGTCGCATGTTGCAAGTGTGAGGTTATCCACTTTGGAACGAATAATAGTAAAATGGACTATTTTTTAAATGATGAAAAATTACAACATGCTACTATGCAGAGTGACCTGGGGGTCCTTGTGCATGAATCACAAAAACTCAGTTTGCAGGTGCAGCAAGCGATCAAGAAGGCAAATGGAATGTTGGCCTTTATTGCGAAAGGGATGGAGTATAAAAGCAGGGAGGTCTTGCTGCAATTGTACAAGGTACTGGTGAGGCCGCAACTACAGTACTGTGTGCAATTTTGGTCCCTCCTTATTTAAGAAAGGATATATTAGCCTTGGAGGGGTGCAGAGAAGGTTCACCAAGTTGATTCCGGAGATAAGGGGGTTAGCTTATGAGGAGAGATTGAGCAGACTAGGCCTGTACTCATTGGAGTTTAGAAGGCTGAGGGGAGATCTTATAGAGACATATAAGATAATGAAAGGGCCTAGACAGCTTAGAAGCAGAGAGATTATTTCTATTTAGAATGGAAACAAGAACTAGGGGGCACAGCCTCAAAATAAGGGGGAGTCAATTTAGAACAGAGTTGAGGAGGAACTTCTTCTCCCAGAGGGGAGTGAATCTTTGGAATTCTCTGCCCATTGAAGCAGTGGAGGCTACCTCATTAAATGTGTTTAAGTCACAGATAGATAGATTTTTGACCAATAGGGAATTAAGGGTTATGGGGAGCAGGCGGGTAAGTGGAACTGAACTACTACCAGATCAGCCATGATCTTATTGAATGGCGGGGCAGGCTTGAGAGGCTAGCTGGCCTACTCCTGCTCCTATTTCTTATGTTCTTATGTTCATTAGTTTGCCAGATTCTCGATCTCATTCCTGTACTCTGTCTTGCCATTATTTGAGGTCCGACCCACTACAATGGTGTCATCAGCAAACTTGAAAATTGAATTGGAGGAGAATTTGGTCACACAGTCATATTGTATAAAGAGTATAGTAAGGGACTGAGGATGCAGCCTTGTGGGGCATCGTTGTAGAGGATGATTGTGGCGGAGGTGTTGTTGCCTATCCTTGCTGATTGCAGTCTGTGGGTTAGGAAGTTCAGGATCCATCACAGAGGGAGGAGCCAAGGCCCAGGCCATGGAGTTTGGAGATGAATTTCGTAGGAATAATGGTGTTAAAGGCTGAGCTGTAGTCGATAAATAGGAGTCTGATATAGTGTCTTTGTTACCTTTGTGTTCCAGGGTTGAATGCAGGGCCAGGGTGATGGTGTCTGCTATGGACCTGTTGCAGCAGTATGCAAACTGTAGTGAATCCAGGCGATCTGGGATGCTGGAATTGATTCGTGCCATGTCAGAGCCACCGGACAATAGTGGAAACAGATAATACTCAATATTGAGAAGGCTAATGTTGTTTCACAGATTCCAAGTGCTAGATGTCAAGTCCCAAGGATGACAGTCTCAATCAGAGATCTGGTTCCACATCAGGTTTATTCCAATATTTGGTTTTCAATGCGATAAGCTCTGAAATTCCAGTTCTGCAAAGGTAGGTTGTCGGAAAAGGTATCAGAAACTTTGTTGTCTTGTCAGACAGTTCTGGTTATTCCGAAGCGACTGTCGGCCAGATAGTTCTGAGGAAGTCCAGCTTTAAAGTACTGTCACAGGACAGTTCCAAAGGCTGTCTTGCTCTCATGAGACCAGGCTTGCGAGAATGTCATCTTAGAATCCCTAAAGTACAGAAGGAGGTCATTTGGTCCATCGAGGCAACACCAACAACAATCCCAACCTATGCACATAACCCCACATATTTACCCTCTTAATCCCCCCGAAACTAGGGCCAATTTAGCATGGCCAATCAATCTAACCCTTTGGACTGGGAAGAAACCAGACTGGACTGGAGGAAACCCATGCAGAGGTGGGGAGAATGTGCAATCAAGGCTTACAAAAGGATTTCATATCCAGTTGAACTTTGTGGTGGGGAACATGGAAATGCTTATTAGCTGTGTTTTCAAACTTTGCAGGTGCTCATGTTTCACACTGTTTAGAAGCTGCATTTCTGCCATGGCCAGAAATACTGACAGATTTACAAACAAGTCATAATTGGAATGCTGTAGTTGTTTGGCCCACATCTCTATTTACTTGATCATTGCTTCTACTTTGTCCTGCAAAAACTGCTACTGATTTTCCCTGAAGATTCAGATTGAGACCATTTAAATGATCAAAACTATCCGCCATATATGCCAATTTGGCAAACTCACTGAAAATCACAGTAGTGTTGTGAAAGTTCGAACTTTGAGTCAAGAAAGAAAGATTTCACTTCATCATGCATTTTGAAAACACATCGAGTACCTTTCCTTGAGAGAGCCAATAGACTTCAGTGTGCAGAAGTAGTGATAGTGATCACTGCTCACCTCATCACAAAGAGCTGAAAATAGTTGCAAATTCAGTGGAAAGGCCTTGATAAAATTGACTGTTTTAACTGCTTCCTCCAAAACACCATGAGAGCAGCAGGCACTTTCTTTGCAGCTAACGCCTTCCTATAGATGCTGCAGTGAATGGATGTTGTTCGTGAAGCCACTGCTCTTACACACATATCAACCTCACTGTGTTGGCCTAACATGGCATAGGCTCCATCTGTGTTAACTCCTACACATATTGACCAATCAATCTCATTGCGAATAATAATGCAACATCGATTATGATACACACGAGGTACACTTAATTGTATTTTCTTTCTCTACAGATCATCTTATTCAATAAATACTTTTCTCTGTGGTGCAATATCCGTTCATTAATCAGACACACCCAAACATTTCCTTCATCTTCCGTTCACTGATAATTAGTTCATTGTTATCTTTACCTTGACACCTTATGAAATTAAAAAATATTGTCTAACTTACCCACTGACACATATAATCTTAACAGACCAAAGAAGACAATAAAATAAAAACCCAAAACTAATTAAGAAGTCTGATTTTAAGATTCTTTCGGTTGAATAAAGGTCATTACAAGCACGTATTGTTTCATATTATAGCGCAAACATCTATTCTTTAAATAAAGAATAGAACAGAAAATAAAAACATATAAAACTAAATATGTTCCTCAATTCACAGAACAATTCACAAGATATAACAAAGAACAATAAAGAACAAAGAACAACCCAGCACGGGAAACAGGCCCTTCGGCCCAATGAGCCTGCACCGCCGCATCCTCCTACACCTACCCTGCCCTGCGTGTCTGCGAGTGGAACCCCTAACTTAGCCAGATTCAGGGGAGAATAGTGTCAATTTGGTAAACCAATCAGCCTAAGAGCACATCTTTGGGGTGTGGGAGGAAACCGGAGCGCCCGGAGGAAGCCCACGCAACCACAGGGAGAATGCGCAAACTCCCACAGACACAGGCCCAAATCCATGTATCTGCACAGCTAGCAGTGCTAGTCACTGAGCTGTTGCGGCACCCGTCTACCAGTCCAGGATCAAGCACACACACCGACACGAAGTACTAGGCCACTCCCGGAACCTCCAACAGCAGCCCACGCACGACCCATCGTGTGCATGCCCCTCATTTGACACAAGGTGGCCCTCCACCTGCGGAAAAAAAAGACAAAAACATTAACATATGAGTCTGCATTTCCGGTGTCTCCCGAGGCTCTGACCCTATTTAATACCCTCTACTATAACCCTCCATCCTTGTTTCGCTCATGTGTCTATCCAAGTAAACCTTAAACGAGCCCAACGTCCCTGCCTCCACCACCCTACTCGGTAGCATGTTCCATACCCCCACAACCCTCTGCGTGAAGAACCTTCCTCTCACATCCAAATTATACTTCTCCCCCCTCACCCTTAGGTCATGACCTCTCGTAATTGTACCCAGTCTAAGGAGCAGCCTCTCACTATTGACTCTATCTATTCCCTTCAGTATCTTATATACCTCTATCATGTCCCCCCTCAATCTCCGTCTTTCCAAGGAGAAAAGTCCCAGTTTCTCCAACCTTTCCTTGTAACTCAGTCCTTCCATGCCAGGCAACATCCTGGTAAACCTCCTCTGCACCCTCTCCAGAGTCTTCACGTCCTTCCGGTAGTAAGGTGACCAGAACTGGACGCAGTACTCCAAATGCGGTCTAACCAACGTTCTGTACAACTGAAGCATTAGACGGCAGCTCCTATACTCTATACCCCTTCCTATAAAGGCTAGCATTCCATAAGCTTTCCTCACAACCTTCTCCACTTGTGTCGCAACCTTCATAGACTTGTGAACCTGCACTCCCAGGTCCCTCTGTATTTCTATACTCCTAATCGGTCTACCCTTTATCACGTAGCTCCTCTCTGCATTATTCCTTCCAAAATCCATCACCTCGCATTTGTCAGGATTAAATTCAGTAAGGCGTTTGACAAAGTCCCTCATGGTAGGCTGGTAGAAAAGGTTAAGGCGCATGGGATACAAGGACAGGTAGCTAGGTGGATTGAGAACTGGCTGGGCAATGGGAGACAGAGGGTAGTTGTTGAGGGGACCTTTTCGGGCTGGAGGCCAGTGACCAGTGGTGTGCCGCAGGGCTCAGTACTGGGACCTCCTCTTTGTAGTATACATAAACGATTTGGAAGAGAGCGTACGTGGTGTGATCAGCAAGTTTGAGGAGGCAACAGTGACTGGAGGAAGGATCTCCCACTGTTATTACTACATTGTTGATTTGGCTTCTAAAGAAATAAGGCAAAGTTCCTGACATGTTCCCAGCACTGAGTAGTTTGGGGCACAAGGATGTGTTTTGATAAAAATTGAATCAATGAATCATTTGAAAAAATGTCAGTTCTTTACAAACACAAAGAAACATCTTTCGTAAAGCACTCTCCAACAAAGACAGTGGCATTTTAATAATTGGCTCCTAATCAATCGGCATTTACAGAAGACACAAAAAGAAGCTGGGAAAGTTATCAGGAATAGAGAAATCATGAAAGGAATTTTGTCTGTCTGTGTGTTTGTACGTTTCCAACAAACTTTCTTTTGTGTAAATGAGTCTCCTTTATCAAAGGGTTTAGTTACAGAGGTTGTGTAAATTATGAATTGATTTACCTCAGCCGTCATGATTTTCACAGATTGGAATATGGACTGTACTTCAGAAGTTTTCACAGTTTCAATCTATAATACAGATAACAAGGGATTCTGCCTAAACAATTAACAGATGCCGTAATCCAATTCAGCTCGCAGGAAGTGGGCATTTCATGTCTGATGATGTGAAGTTACTTATAGTTGGACAGATGACTCATTCTTTCCACTCTTGAGTTGTGGCCACCATACATAAGTTGTGACTCAAGTATTTCAGCATGGGAAGGGTGGGAAGGTGGGGGCAGACAGGACGACTGACCTCAGTTTCCCTGAATTACTAATTAACAACAAGCGATTTGTCTTGAGTAATCATCTGCAGGACTGCACATCTACAGCTAATAAAAAAAGTCCAAATGCTCTCTTACATAACATGCTGGCAGATTTTGTTTCCTGAAGTCACTTCCAAAGTGATTTCTAGTGTAGAAGTCAAAGCTATGGTAAATATTTGGCAGTGACATTCTACAGTATCTTCTGATCTTAAAGTTCCACTTTCTTTAGCATGTGTTGCAGCTGCTCTAATGCACTGATAGAGAAATTGCCAGTGATTTTTTGATCATTTAAATTTCTAAATGATATCCTGCTTTTATAGAAAGATATATTGCCATAGGAACATGAAGGAAAACAAATTTGACATACTACTTGGAATACCTTGGTAACTTTTAAATAGATAAATCTTTTATAGCAACTTGAATAACAAGACATTACAAAATTTGTTGAAGTATTGGCCTTCTCAGTTGGGATATAGAAAAAAATAGTGGTTAAGAATTGAAAGGAAAAGATTGAAATGTTGAAATGAAAATACAAATGCCGGAATTATGCAGCAAGTTCATCAGTGCCTGAAAAGAGATAGATCCATACAACAAAAACCAAAAATGCTGACAACATAAAGCAGGTCAGTCAGCAATGTTCAGAGAGAAATAAATTAATTATGTATGTAATGCTTCATAAGAATTGAAAAGAGGAAAAATGAGCAGGTATTTTACAAGAATCAGATTAAAGGAATTGAGGAAGCAATGCAGAAGTGTCAGTAGAATGATCACTAAAACATCTACAAAAATAAAACAGTCTGACTCAAAGTCACATGCCAGTTTAATTTCCCATTCAATTCTCATTCTGGTCTCTTTGTCATTGGCTTTCAACTTTCATAGAATCATGGAATCTCTACAGTGCAGAAGGAGGCCATTCAGCCCCTCGAGTCTGCACTGACCACAATCCCCCTGAGGCCCTATTGTCGTAACCCCACTCCCCTAATCCCCCTAACATTGGGTCAATTTAGCATGGCCAATCAACCTAATCCGCATATCTTTGGACTGTGGAAGGAAATCCACATAGACACGGGGAGAATGTGCAAACTCCATGCAGACAATGACCTGAGGCCGGAATTGAACTCGGGTCCTTGGCACCTCTTAGGCAGCTTTGCTAACCATTGTGTCACCATGCTGCCCAAAAAAATTCTATTGCAATCTCAAAGAACAGTACCACTTGGCACAGCCTAAGACCTTAACATTTACTTTTAACTGCTGCAAGCTCTAACCATATTCATCATTTTCTCAACGACATGGAGTTTCAGGCAAAATGGCTCTGTGTGTTAACATCAGGTGGGGAGGCAGTGTGATGTTTGGGCTGGGTAAGCTTCATCACATTGTAGCTCAAGCCATCCTGCTCTACTTCTCTTTGGTTATTGTGTGTGACTATTTTACCATCTGCTTCAACTCATACCTAACTTATGCAATTTGTTAAGATGCCCATTGTTCCTTCAAATTCTTTCTGAACTTTCACCACCAATCATGAACTACATGTGTCAGCTACGTCTTGATGGGTGGGAGGATTGGGAGTTGGGGGAGATGGGGTGGTAGACAGGGGTGAGTATAAAATTGGGTGCCAATTAATAAGTAATAAGCGATGATAGTCCAAGGATCAGCTCATCAACACTATTAATTTACTAGTAGTAGGGGAAGTGTTGGGCCGTCCATTCATCTGTGAACCAATTGAGGCCATTGAATGGTAATTACTTGCTACTTAAAGACCTCACCTATCTGGCACACACCTGGTCAACAGGCCACCAGGAAATATCTGACAAGCTTTGATGATGGGTTGAGGGAATGTCTCCTTAATAGGCACCCAGTGCCCATCGGACGCTCCCATAAGATGTGAACTTCCGGCATTCCCCTCCCTGTGCCCCCCTTTGTCCTCACCAATCCTGTCTCACTCTTTTCTCACTGGGGAATGCGAGCTTCACCCTTGTGAGAGCCCAGAGTCAGGCTACATCATAGCTACAATGCTGAACGCCTTCCTCTCGGCCTCACTGCTGTCCTAGAGATGGCCACCACTCTCAGTGGCACTGCTAGGACATGACAGCTGCCAGCCCAGTAATTGGCCAGCAGCGTCTGAGGCAGAACATCCTCTTGCTGAGGGACAGATGTCCTGCCTCAAGGCAATTAAAGGGCCATCAGCTGTTTAATGGTTGCGAGGTGAGCCAGCCAAGCAGAGGCAGGCTTGTCCCTGACTTTTATGTGAGGGGTTAGAACCACTGTTCCCAGAGTAAACATCAGCCCCACCTTTGACAATGCAGTACTCCATCAACCTGAATTAAATTGCACCTGCCATGGTTCTGCATGCTTCCATATTTTCTCCAAATCCTTTTGTAGTTTGAGTTGCCTCCTTCCTGCCTTATTATCTGCTAATTTAACTATTGGCAACATATATGTGAATCCAGATCATTGATGCAAGCATGGAACAGTGGTGCTCTTGAGTACAATCCTTAGGGAATCCCAACATAATGTATCAAACAAATATTTACTGCTTCCTACCCTTCAGGCAGTTACTTCTCTACTTCCAAGGTTTACTTAGAGTCGCCCCAAGTTTGAGCTTAACTAACAGTCTTCCATTTGGAACTTCGGCAAATACTTTTTTGGAAGTCTAATTACACCACATTACTTCCAACAGTCCATTTTGCTATCACCTCCTACAAACAAGTCAAGTTGTTTAGTTAGGCAGAATCTTTTAACCGAAGTAATGTTAACTGATGCTTGCTAGATGTTCACATAAATCTAAAGTTTTTTTTATACAGAACTGAAATGCAACTAATGGGCCTGTGGTTAGTTGTGTCTCATTTTTAAAATATCTCTCTGAAAGCGGGCAACATATTGGTCTGTTTTCAATCTAATGGTAGATTTTCAGTGACTGGTGACTGCCTCAAGATGCTTGTTAGTGCAGATGAAAGAATGAAATAGTCTTCCCGAGAGGCACACTGAATTTTGTGAGAATAGTATGGAGAACTGAAGACAGGTTGTAGTGCAAATGCATGTAGGGTTTTCAATAAGGTAAAACTGTTGGATTTTTCCCACTATTACTCAAAGTATCTTGAATCTTTTTATTATTATTTATATTAGTTCCTTTCTTGCATTTTCATTCTTGGAGGCATGAAGAGAAATTCAGAAAAAAAATCCCAAGTAAGTGCAAGGAAATGAATGTGTCTTAGATTAACCTTATAGGCAATATTACTTCAGATTGTGACAACAATGGAATAAATTACTGTCCTTCCCAACACAATAATTAAAACCAGTGTATGTTCCTGGAGCAGATCCATCAAATTAATCTGCAATTCAGCAAAACGGCTAATTATCACACTGTATAGTTTACTTGATAATGACATGTGATCACGTGAAGAAAAAAATCAGTTGTCCTTTGTTCAACCTTTGGAAAAACAAATTGCCCAGACACCACATCCATTCTGCTGCAATTTATTCTGCAATGGCTTCAACTCACCATTAAACAACAAACAAACAGGGCATGGTTGTTACATTACTGGACTAGTAATTCAGAGGATGAATATTTTGGAAATATAAACTCAAATTCCTCCTCAAATGTAACTTCAATTAAAGAAATCAAGATTTTTTTTAAAGTAACTAGTATCAGTAATGGTGAACATGCAACAACTAAGTTGTCAAAATAACATAAAGAATATATTCGTGTCTCACAACCTTGATCGAGTTTTTCGAGGAAGTGATGAAGATGATTGATGAGGTTAGGGCAGTGGATGTTGTCTACATGGACTTCAGTAAGGCCTTTGACAAGTTCCCTCATGGCAGACTGGCGCAGAAGGTGAAGTTGCAGAGGTTCAGAGGTGAGCTGGCAAGGTGGATACAAAACTGGCTTGGTCAAAGAAGACAGAGGGTAGCAGTGGAAGGGTGCGTTTCTGAATGGAGGGCTGTGACAAGTGTTGTTCCTCAGGGATCAGTGCTAGGACCTTTGCTGTTTGTAATATATAAATGATTTGGAGGAAAATGTAACTGGATTGATTCGTAAGTTTGCAGATGACACAAATGTTGGTGGATTTGCGAATAGTGATGAGGGCCATCAGAGGATAAGCAGGATATAGATCAGTTGGAGACTTGGGCGGAGAGATGGCAGATGGAGTTTAATCCTGACAAATGTGAGGTAATGTGTGTTGGAAGGTCTAATACAGATAGAAAATTTACATTAAATGGCAGAACCCTTAGGAGTATTGATAAGCAAAATGATCTGGGTGTACAGGTATACAGGTCATTGAAAGTGGCAATGCAGGTGGAGAAGATAGTCAAGAAGGCACATGGCATGCTTGCCTTCATTGGCCGTGGTATTGTGTTTAAAAATTGGCAAGTCATGTTGATGCTTTATAGAACCTTAGTGAGGCACATTTGGAATATAGTGTTCAATTCTGGTCGCCACACTAACAGAAGGAAGTGGAAGCTTTGGAGAGGGTACAGAAAAGATTTACCAAGATGTTGCCTGGTATGGAGGGCATTAGCTATGAGGAGAGGTTGGAGAAACTTGGTTTCTTCTCATTGGAGTGACAGAGGTTGAGGGGAGACCTGATAGAAGTCTACAAGTTTATGAGAGACATGGACAGAGAGGATAGTCAGAAACTTTTTCCCACGGTGGAAGAGTTAATTACTGGGGGCATAGGTTTAAGGTGCAAGGGGCAAGTTTTAAAAGAGATGTACGAGGCAGATTTTTTACACAGAGAGTGGTGGGTGCCTGGAACTCCTTGCCCGGGGAGATAGTGGAAGCGGATACAGCAGTCACTTTTAAGGGGCGTCTTGACAAGTACATGAATAGAATGGGAATAGAGGGATATGGTCTCCGGAAGCATAGGGGTTTTAGTTAAATTGGACAGCATGGTTGGTGCAGGCTTGGAGGGCTGAAGGGCCTGTTCCTGTGCTGTAATTTCCTTTGTTCTTTGTAATAGTTGTTTGGTGGTACAGAACTTGAGAATTGCTGAAAAAATACATTTTGTTGAAGCTTTTCATCTTGAACTCATCAGGACAATTGCAAGAATTTCAATGTCAGCAGAAATAACAGCCAGGATTCTCCCCCTTCACCGCTGCTTGTTTTGTGGTGGCGGAGGTGGCCTGCCACTGACTGGCAGTGGAATCTTCTGATCCCATTGCTGTCAACAATGTTTTCTGTTGTTTCTAGCCTCCATCACTAGGGAGCCTGCAATGGGGGCTGCCCATTGGCGGGACCAGTAGATCCCATATACAGGAATGGCCGGAATATCACCTCCATGAACTTTATACTACATGAGAAGAGAGTGGTGATTGATTGCAAGTAGAGTCTGATTGGTAGAAGCACTAGCATGGAGAATTCATCAGTTAATGGTCACTGCGAAGCGCTGTTTGAAAATTTAAATCAGATAATTTCAACTCTGATTGATCAAGGCATTGCACGAATAATGAACCAGCAAATGGCTACCACATATTTTGTTTAGCAGAAACAAGTTTGTACATGTTCTTTCTGTATGCAAAGAACAAAGCTCTGTGTAATAATAGGTGTAACTTTCAGTGCAACAAATGTGCCTGACTGACAATCTTAAATTAGTTGTCAGCATAACTTTTAGCACTCAGAGGATTATTTAGCACATTTTGTCCAATCGTGGAATCATATCATGTTGTGTTTTGATTTTTGCAAGTATGAGCTGATCGGGTAGTCTATACCAAGCCCATTGTGAACAGTGGAAAGGACATGTTGTTTGATACGATCCACAAATTTTTGGGACATATGGCCTGTATATGTAGCATTACATTGACGCTGGAATTCATATACACTGTATCATATATCATATACTATTTCATCATATAAGCATGTGTCAGAAATCAGCCACTGAATTTAATGTTTTCTTAATCATTATTCTACATGTTTATTGTGAACTTGCCAACTTATTTAAAGTGGAACCGCAAGTATAATTGATCTACTCATTACAAACTTAATGATATATGAGTAAAATGTTAGGTAATTCCAGGTAGAAAATATGATTAATGCTTTGCTCCTCTTCGGGGATTCTTCTTACTCCAGAGTAAATTCATAAACTTTGACGAAAAGTTCTTTTAAATTATTTTGGTCTTATTAAACTCATGCAAAATTACCAAGTGCAAAGTACTTTGCATCAAGTCAGACTTGCCAACAGATCAAAGAAAACTTGCGGGGTAGTTTGCCATCTGTGTCTATTACAACTAGCAATTACCATCGTCACTGCTCTCAACCTGTCACAGAACTATGTTGATCTCATGCAGGATACATTTAAGAAATTTGTCTCTTTGTTCTGCACACCTCCATTAAGGAAGGGAATGAAATCATCCAACTATCCCCAAACAATGTTTGCATATTTTATTACTGGACAATGTTAAATATTTATTCCAAAATTAAGATACAGGGTCATATTTTCCTCTCAGCAGCTTGCAAAATGGGAGTCAGGCTTTTCTTACAGCTTCCAAAATGCACATACAACTCGTATTGGGCCCTGGGATTTCTTGTTCTCAAGCATGGGGAAGGTTCCATGTGCAGTTTGTAAGTTACAATTGGGTGCGGTTTTGCATTTGAGAATGGAAGAAGGTGGTGGAGCCAGATGCTTCCCATCTTCTGTGCAATAAAAGAATAGCAAACAACACCAAAATCAAATATCTGCCTGAAGACAGCTCTGCCATGTGACCCTTGAACTCTAAGCACCATGTAGTTTGATGATGGTGGCTGCTATGTTTCTGTGGGAGCTGGAGGCTGCATTTCCTTAGTTATGTCAATATTCATTGTCGTATTTATTGTCCAAGCCAATGTTGCCATCTACCCTTTGAGAATCCTGATGCCTCAGTCTTTTGCAGCGCATCACTGAAAGTTTCTGAGTTTAAATGAAACATCATGCTGCAGCTTACAGAGTTCTGCATGTTGCCAAAGCAGCACAGGTCACCTGCTGTACCGTGTAATCCAACTTGGACCCCCTCACACCCACAATGCCTCTCAATGCATTCCCCCTTCAGAGGGCAACATGACAGCTCAGTGACTATCACTGTTTGCTGTGCAGATACATGGATTTGGGCTGGTGTCTGCGGGAGTTTGCACATTCTCCCCGTGATTGTGTGGGTTTTCTCCGGGGACTCCGGTTTCCTCCCACATCCAAAAAACGTGCTCTTAGGCTGATTGGTGTAACAAATTGTTCCTAAATTAGTCTTCCCTCAATCTTCCTCAATAGGTGTAGACAAAGGTCATGGGTAGAGGAGGGCACTCATAATGTTAAAATGGCGGCGCGAGCTCGTTGGGCCGAAGGGCCTGTTTCCCGTGCTGTGTTGTTCTTTGTTCTTTATTCAGCACACTGAGCACTCCCAGGCTTACATCCCAGAAACACCCCAAAGCAACCATGAATAATCCTCAAATCCCACAGATCCATACCGCTTTTGTGACCCGGGACATGGATCGTCACTCTGCCATTTGCTTAGTCCCCAAGCCTGTGCTGGGCAAGAGCTTCCCTCTCAAGCTGATCAACACCTACCCTGCGTGACCATTAAATGCCGTGACATTTATGTCAAGGAATAACATAACAACCACATATGCTGAGTCACGTGTCTGCTCTTCCTTTATTCCAGAGTGGCCCGCACCAAGAGTAGCCACAAGTCCCAGGAAGGAACTGCACCCCAGTTCTCCAAGCACAATCTGGAGATCCTGCTGCGGCAGGTGGAGGCACACAGGAATATTCTATTCCATTAAGGCCCAGTTGTTTTCCTGGGTCAGCCTGGCTCAAGGTAGCTGAGGTGGTCAGTACCTCGGGCCAGGACCAGCAAGGTAGATCCAGTGCTGTAAGTGGTTCAGTGACTTGCACTATATTAAGGTGAGTGAGATGTCCATATTAGGCATACTAGACATATTGACAACATTCAGGCTTGGGTTGATAAGTGACAAATAATAGTTGTGCCACACAAGTGCCAGGCAATGACCATCTTCAATAAGAGAAAGGAAAAACATTTTCCCTTGCCACTGGGCAGAGTTTCAATCGTGGAATCCCATGTCATCACCTGCCTAGGTGGAGGGATTGTTAACCAGAAACTTAACTGGACTAGTTACATAAATACTGTGGCTATATCAGCAGTTCAGAAGCTGGAGATTCTGTGGCAAGTAATTCACCTCCTGACCCCCCAAATACTGTTCAAGGCACACAACTCAGAAGAATAATGGAATATTCTCCACATGTCTGGAAAAGCACAGTTCTAACAATGGTCAAGAAGCTTGACACCACTGAGAAGCAATTGACTTAATGGGCATCCCATCAACTAGTTTAAAAAAACCACTCACTCCACCACCAGCACACAATTGCTGCAGTGTGTGTTTATTTACAATGTATGTTACAGAAACTTATTAAGGTTCCTTTGACAGCATCTTCCAAACCCAAGACCACTACCACCTCAAAGGTCAAGGACGGCAGGCACTTGGAACAACACCACTTGCAATCCTCTCCAAGTCAGAAACACCATGCTACTTGGAATTTTATTGCCATTCATTCAGTGTTGCTGGGTGAAAAATGTGGAACTCCCTTCCTAGTGCACCCAACATGGTCTGCAGCAGTTTGACAAAAATAGCTCCCCAAAACTTTCTGAAGGGTAAACAGGTATGGGCAATAAATGCTGGCCTAGCTAGCAAATCCCATTTGCCATGAGTGAATAACACAAATGAACTCAATTAACTTTTTCAATTTGACAATTCCTGTGGTTAATCCTTTGTAAAATTAAATTCACAGTTATTGCAGAGGATATTTGAGTCTTTCAAAATTTATACCACAAACTACTGGATAATGATGTGCCATGATGTATACAATCAATAAAATGTTCCACCTCTGACAGGAAACCATCTAGTCATCTGTGTAAAAGGTTTACTGCATTACTCAGTAATATAATGCAGTCATAGTCTACAAGAGTACGAATCTCCTTATATGGCTGCCTTTCACAACAACCAGAAAACCTTTTTGTTTATGTTTCAGATGACTTTTATCCAAAAGTTGCAGTGTAAGCATCACTACTCATTTGGTGATAAGATTACTATTTAAAGATTGTTCTGATCTGTCTGCTTCTCATAATGATTTGCATGCTTAAACACAGGGTGGTGTTTATAAGATAAAAGTAGAACGGCAGTAATTATCAATTCCAACAGAGCGCAGGCGCTGCATTATCATATTCTGTTCAAATTAAACAATTACTGGAGCACTCTTGTGCTGGAGAAGATGTTGGGTGACAGGGGGACTGTTTCTCTGGTAATAGATTCACTCAAGAAAACTCCTCCCACCAACCAACAAAGGCAGTGATTCATTTGTGTGATCTACAGACATTGGCAATCCTCCAGTTCTTCAATGGTAGATCCTAGACAATATTTGTTAAGATATTTGTACAAAGCCTAACAATTAACCAAAGGCTTTTTTCACTTTAAACATTCATATATAGCTACATGAATAACAAGAACATCAAGAATATGCTTACATAAAGCATCCTTAATACAGAAGAACATTCTCAGGATCTTCACAAAGGAATTATCAAACAAAAATGGATGCTGAGGCAGCACATTAAGCGTTATACCTAAACCCTGGTCAAAAGAGACATGTTTTACGAAGACCCTTAAAGAAAGAGAGGCTCTTGAGGTGGAAGGACTTAAGTGTAGAATGATAGGAATATAGAGCTCAGAAGGCAGTTACTCAGCACAGTATAAAAGGGCAGCACAGTGGCACAGTAGTTAACACTGCTGCCTCACAGTGTCAGGGACCCAAGTTCAATTCCGGCCTTGGGTCACAGTCTGTGCGGAGTTTGCACATTCTCCAATATCCACGTGGGTTTCTCTGGGTGCCCTGGCTTCCTCCCACAGTCCAAAGATGTGTGGGTTAGATTGATTAGCCACGCTAAATTGACCCTTGTGTCAGGGGATTAGCAGGGTAAATATGTGGGGTTATGGGAAAAGAGTCTGGGTGGGATGTGGTCAGTGCAGACTTGATGAGCCAGATGGTTTTCTTCTGTACTGTAGGGATTCTATGAAAATGTCTGTGTTGGTTCATTAAAAGAGCAACCCAATTATTTCCACTCTGCTGCGCTTTGCCCATAGCCATACAAATTTTTCCCTACGAGTATTTATCCAATTCCCTTTTAAATAATACCATTGAAGCTGGTCCCATCACCCTTTCAAGGACTACACTGCAGATCAGAACAGCTTGATGTGTAAAAAAAAAATTGCTTATATTTAGAGTGGCACAGTGGCTAGCTGCCTCACAGCGCCATGGACCCGGGTTTGATTCTAGCCTTGGGTGACTGTCTGCATGGATTTTGCACATTCTTCCCATGCCTCCAGATGCACCGGTTTCCTCCCACAGTCCAAAGATGTGCAAGTTAGGTGGATTGGTCATGCTAAATTACCCCTTAGTTTCCCAAAATGTTTATGTTGGATGGATTAGCCATTGTAAATGCATGGGATTAAGGGGATAGGGCCTGGGTAAGATACTCTGTTAGAGAATCGTTGCAGACTTGATGGGACAAATGGCTTTCTTCTGTACTGTAGGGATTCTATAATTCTACGTTCTTGCTGGTTCTCTTATCAATTAATTTGAACCTGCATCCTTCGTTTACTGACCCTTCTGAACAAGAAACAGAATTTACTCTACGAAAACCCTTTATGATTTTGAACATTTCCATGAAGTATGAAACTACGAACAAACAAAAAGTGATCCACAGGTAAAGCCCCTCTGGCCCATCCAACTTACATCCCAACATTTTTCATCCCACCCTAAGTCAGGTGACCAATGCAAAGTACTCATTTCATATTTCTACTGTACTCAGTCAGTCCATTGCAACCTGTCCTTCAACATCCTATACTGGCCCAGAACAGTTTTAGACAGTTCTCTGATCTTTTACATCACTGAAAAAGATTATTCCATTACTTTCATAATTGCCTATGATTCTTTATTTCCATTAATCTTTCAGCTGACATAATAGCCACATTTGTTTCCTTCAGTTGTGCTTTAAAAGGAGAGAACCTGTTAACTCTCATTATTGATTTTTATTATTCATTCATTCATAGAACATGGGCATTGCTGGCTGGCCAGCATTTATTGCCATCCCTAATTGTCTGAGGGCAATTGAGAGTCAACCTCATTGCTGTGGCTCTGGAGTCACTTGTAGGTTAGACCAGATAAGGACGGCAAATTTCCGTCCCTAAAGGGCATTAGTGAGCCAGATGGGTTTTTCTGACAATCTGACAATGGTCATCAGTACATTCTTAATTCTAGATTGCTTTTTTATTGAATTCAAATTCCACCACCTGCTGTGGGATTTGAATAGTAAGCAGTCTCACAACACGGCTGTGCTTACCTAAGTCCATTGCCAGCATCTCCACATCATGGAATTTGAACCCAGCTCCCCAAAACCTTAGCTGAGTTTCTGGATTAATAATCTAGCAATAATACCACTAGCCACCGCTTCCCTATTGATGATAGTTGTCATACAATTCAATAATTAATATTAATAAGATAATAGTTTGTTTCTATAGTAACATCATCAGAGCTCTCCTTACGGGTGGATGACTATCTAGCATGTCATGGTTAAGGGGTCTGACACTGACATCCATTTGGCAATTTCCAAAGTTTATTTCTGGTGATTGCACTGAGTTTAACAAAGAGTAAATTTTAAGTACTTACTAAGGCAAAACCCAGTCTCTCTATAATGCCGTAGTTTTTCACTGATAAAAATAGCAACCCCCCTCCCACTCTATCCTTTCCGAATCATTGTAACCATTTAGACGAATTTCTGTTCCACTGTTTTCATCAGCCATTTCTCAGAAATGCACTGTTTAATTTTCCAACGCAACATTTAATTGCATTCCTAGCAACTTGTTTTTAACACTTGTTGCATTTACATAAAATTGAAGTTCTCCCATTTACCATAGTGTTATTTGTTCTTGAATGCTTCCTATCTGATTTAACTACATATTTACAGTTAATTGTAATTAAAGATGGTAGAATTGTCTTTAAACAAATCTGCGCTGTTGCATGCTGAAATCGTTTAAATGTTATTTTGAAGTAAGCTTCTCAACCTTGAGCACAACCTTTGTGCTCGCAGGAAGCTTAGATGTCTACTATCCCTTCTAAACAACTTACCTTGTCCATTGAACATGTCCCACTTGTAAATTAAGAGGAACTCCATCTTTTTACAAAGATTTCATAGCCAGATGTTGAATCCTATGACTTGAGTGTTCCTCTCCACTGTCAGGCTAGCAATCACGTAACTCTGCAGCTGGACTCATGCACAATGTGAAAAGACTTTGTGCATATGTGCGGCAGCAGCTAACAGCTAAATACAGAACTCTGGTGGTCAGCTGCCTTACTTTCAGATTAGCAACTTGAGACGAAATGAAAACACTTCTTACTTCTGAGTCAGAAGACTGTACATTCAAGTCTCAAACAATGACCCAAGTCCATAAGCAGACAATTCATGCCATATTGAGGGAGGTGTCATTGTTGCATGAAGCTTTAAACCAAGGCCTCATTGATCTATTATAAAGGTTCAAGTGGACTAACTATTCATGCCCCAGAGACTACCAGCTGGGACTTTTTGTGGGAAGTCATCTATGTGATCTTTGGGAGAAATCTGTGGTTTCTACCCATGAAATAATTAATATTCATATGTAGACCTATTATGGTTCCTTGGCAGATATCCTCCATCAAATCATTTATATGACAGATCTTGGCCTCTGTCTGCTGTTGACAGAGCTTTATTTCTACATGGGGCTGCTAGTACTTTTCAGTCACCATGCTCTTCTGGAACTTGTGTGATTTCCTTTAGAGTTCAGAGAGTAATTTCCCAGAGTTTTATTCTAAAGTGGCCTAAAGTTGTTTTTGGCCATTTTATGCCTCTCCTAGATTGTGTGACAAATAGAAAGCGCAAGGAGTTAGAGGATCGTGGTGTGCAATGTTATGTTGAAGGATAGTCTTGATGGATCATCTGGTCTACTCCTGTTTTTCATTTTCATGATTTCTAGGTTTGGAGTCAGAGTGAATAATAGACAGATCAACACTAACCAATACATACTCTTACAGTAAATGTCTTGGTCAGAATGACCTAAAGTAATTTCATTCCAGGGCCTGAGTCAATACTCCTACTGCAGTTCTAACTTAGCACAAAATATGGATCAAACTTGAGAGTGCAAGGAACCGTATAAGAAACAAAGAAATAGGAGCAGGATAAGAACATAAGAAATGGGAGCAGGTATAAGAAATAGGAGCAGGATAACATTTGTCCATAGTGGGAATTAATATATTTTTCTAAAGAAAGATATAACTTGCATTTATGGAACTTTTTGAGGATATGTTAATGTTCAAATAACCCACTGGACACTTGTAATTGGCCAATGGGGCCTTGGTTTAAACCTTTATGAATTTCCAACAATGACACCTTCCTCTGTACAGCGTGAATTGTCCGCTTATGGGATTGGATCATTTCTTTGAGGCTTGACTGCACAGTCATCTGACTCAGAGGTAAGAAGAGTTTTCATTTCCTCTTAAGTTGCTAATCTGAAAGTGAGGCAGCTGATATAGGAGCTCTGTGATTAGCTGTTAGTTGCTGCCGCACACATGCACAAAGTCTTTTCACACTGTGCATGAATCCAGCTGCAGAGTTTTGTGAGTGTTAGCCAAACAAGTTTATTGAGAAATGAATGAAAGTATACAGTCATAGAGGGAGAGAAGCAGACAGAAAGAGGGGAAACCTCTCATACATGTGCACGCACTGAAAGAGACACACAGATAGAAAGATAAAAAGATAGAAAATCAGACAAAGACATCACTGGCAATAAGGAAAAAAAGAGAGAGAGAGATATTCAGGAACCAATAGCAGTACTGAACCTTGTAGATAACCATGATAATCACTACTGTTCAGCATGCAACCTGCCTTGTGTCAAAACAATTATTACTGTGGTAAAACCTCAATATGCACACACCTTCCAATTCATATTGTCTACAGTCTTAATTTTTACCACAAGGAAGTGTTATTGTATTTGTCAATAGGTCAAACTTCCTTTATTTTGAAACTCTGAACTATTTGTTGATAGATTGTTATACGAAAATAAAGGGTCCACTCTGTGTGGAAGCACTCTATTTGTGGCACTAATGAAACATTGTAATCCTTTTTGGTTATCTATATAGACAATGAAAGTAAAGCAAGGGATGCTGGGAGTTGTGCTGCAGCAACAAAGCAAACTTTGTAACAGGCATGAAATGAAAACATCTACAAGTGCAAAGCCATGCATATTATATTTTAGACATAGACATAATACAGACATAACACACAAGCAATGAGGGGAAAGATAATTAGTAACATGAGTAAACTACAGGCAGGAAGGAAGCCTTTATATTTTAAAACGCTAATTATGAATTTATCTTCGGTTACTATCTGAAACAGAATTTGTATAGAGTAACGTAAATCGCAGCCTTGGGTGTTTATCCACGTTATCATTTCAGATTTAAAGTTTAACATTTATTTATTCATGTCACATGTAGGCTTACATTAACACTATAAAATGTCTCACAATACCAGGTTAAAGTTCAACAGGTTTATTTGAAATCATGAACTTTCAGAGTGCGGCTCCTTCATTAGGTGAGTGATGAAGGAGCAGGGCTCCAAAAGTTCATGATTCCAAATAAACCTGGTGTTTGGGACTTCTTATTGTGCCCATCCCAGTCCAATGCTGGCATCTCCTTATCATGGCTACATTAACATTATAATGAAGTTACTGTGAAAAGATTGTTAACAAGCTGCATCTGGTCGTCCCTAGTATATGGGAGGAGTACATTCAGCACTTCAAGTACACTGGAATCCAAACACGGCTTTAATCAATAGGTCTGTGTGGATACATACCACACTCTCATCATCAAAATGGAATTCCTTCATTGGTGTTAACTATGTCTGGCATGAATTGAGAAAGATCATGGTAAAAATTTCCTAACAATCACTTCCTTGTTTAATACATGGGTGTTTTGCATTAATGCAATCAGGTAAACTGTACCTTGATATTGTTTATAGGATTGTACTAGCTATGAACATACTTACCAGTGCAAATCTCTGACACTCCGAGCAATGCAGTGCCTCTGCGGGATTCAATCTGGTAAGCGGGGGCAGGGGCTATTCACGCCGAGAAGCTGGCAGCATAGCACTGAGCAGGCCAATTTCAACATGATAATCAGCTCTGTGTCAATTTCTGGTGTGGAACTGACTACACTCTAAAAAACTGCCTGGGAAACTAAGATGCTCTTTTGGACCGCAGCAGGCTGGGAGAATCCCAGCCAATATCTGACTTAATGAGCATTCCCAGAACTTTTCAGCTTTTATATGGGTGGCATGGACAAGTTGGGCCAAAGGGCCTGTTTCCATGCTATAAACCTCTATGCTATACGAGGTTGCTCAGATTGAAAATTATGGCTACTTTGTCCCTTGAGTTTGGAGGAGGGTCATTGGGTTGTGCGTCCATAGATTTCCTACAGTGCAGAAGATGGCGTTCGGCCCATCAAGCCTGCACCAACTCTCTGGCAGAGTATCTTACCCAAGCCCTCTCACCTGCCCTATCCCTGTAATCCCACACATTTACCCTGGCTAACTCCACCTAGCCTACACATCTTGGGATATTAAGGGCCAATGTAGCACGAACAATCCACCTAACTTGCACATCTTTGGACTGTGTGAGGAAACCAGAGCACTCAGTGGAAATCTATGCAGACACCGGGAGAATATGCAAACTCCACACAGGTAGTTACCCAAGGCAGAGATTGAACGTGGGTCCCTGGTGCTATGAGGCAGCAGTGCTAACCACTGTGCCACAGTGCTGTCCACTATTCTCTGTAAATAAATTAAACTACGAGCATGAGTACAAATATCAACAGCCAATGAAAAGACTGCTGATGGAGACATTAAAAGCAATTCCAAAAGCTGTCAAAAAGCTAAGAATGGAATATAGAGACACATTTATCTACCATTACAAAATATTCCAACAGCTCTTGTTGTGTGGTGTTAGAAAATATTTTGTTCTACCACAAGTTAAAAAAAATGAAAGAAAGGAATCAAGTGAAATCTCCAAAATGAAATCCACAAAATAAAACACACTGTAAGTTCTTGCAATGTCTTCTTCAGTGAGTTTGAACAGTCAACTGAATTATACAGGCCTGAAGGTCTCAAGCTTGATTACTGGCCTGCATTGAGTTAATTGATCAATGTTGAGGCATTACAAATCAACTTTGTCGCCCCTAAGCTAAGTAGGGAGAAACAAAAGCATCTGAATTTCCACCCTGATCAATATCTAGTGACCCTTGCTGAAAATAGTGTGTCTGTATTGTCAGTGCCTAGTGAGGACAGTATCAGCCACATACCTCACCAGGATCAATTAGCCTGCTGACAATCATGTGAAGTGTGGCCAGTTGAACAAATTACTGGAGGATATCCAATGCCTGTGAAAAATTACTGCAGCGTATGTCAATACTTTCGAGAGTGGAGGAGCATGAACTGGAAGAGAAAGGATCATCATTTTCAACGGTTGTAGTTATAGTAAGCTGCTACCCCCCCTCCCCTTTGAATAGAAGCCCTCTTTCCTCCTGTCTACCCCTTGCACCAAGGCTTTTAGTGTTGAGACAAAGAATCTTTGCTTCCTGTCATGTTGTTCCATTCTTGTGTCTTTCCCAGATCAAAGCCATTTGTGCAATGAATTCCAGCAAAACTACACCTCCCCTTTCAGAGGTCCAGGTTGGTTTTAAGTTACACAGGTTGAATCTGTGCTAGCCACCCACATTTTTCACCCTCTACTCAGGCATGTAGCCATTCAGCAGCACTGGTTGTTTTCTCAATCAGCCGGCAATCACAGAGGAGGTAAAACTGGCTGGATGCATTTGGGAGAAGCTCAACTGAGGATATCAATCAGCTATCCTGAATCAACAAGAAACTCAGACAGACATTCAGCTGGGAGAGGGTGGAAAACACTTGCCCAGTAGATTTGGTGTGGTGGAGAGCTAAATGACTTGCTGAAGGTCAACGCATTGTGTCACCCTACAAACAATTATGTATTTCCTTTGCTATTATGAACAGAACTGTTGCCAAATATTGGATGATTGCACAAATTACAGGATATGTTTTCACAGCTATTGAATTATATTGTATACAAGGTACACTCATCAGCTGATAATGATCGGTCAGGCCATTGTTCGGGAAATCTAATGATTCATCGTCAGAACAATATTAATCTCTTTATACAGAAGAAATGCAGGATTTCACATTATTCATTATAGAAATTCTTCGGTGGTCTGAATGTTATTCTGTGCAAATATTTCAAATATGTCTGATGAAATCAATTGTGTTACAAATAATTATTCAGGATTGTCACTATGCATGTTTAAAATTGATTCTTGTAAACAAAGTGATTTTCTGTCTTCGTTTATTTGGTTTTCTTGCAGAGATTTCTTTTCCTTAACACTTCCTCCAAGTGCCACGGTATATCTTCCAACAGGAATGCTCTACCTTCATTCACTGAATTAGAGACTAGTTGTAAGGAATTGGTCGGCATCATTTTCTATTGCAGCACCCTTACCCTTGTACTCGCCTGCGTTCTGCAGGGAGTACAATCAGCTTTTGTTTTTGTACTTGACCAGTATGCAGGCTGAGGCACAGCACCATGTGACTGAGGCAGCTGGGCTGTTTTACTCTCACAAAGGCACTAGTAATTCCCCTGTAGCTCAGGGCACAAAGAAACAACAACATTCAGGCATACATTTTGAGTTTACCTCAGGCTGTTGAAAATGCATGATTTAATGGGATTTTGATGGAATTCCCTTTCAAATCAGCACAGCCAGTAACTATTGTTTTCCTTTGACCTGATTTCCCGATGAAGGTCTCTTTGTACATGTCGTACAATATACCTCCTTGCTTGAATGAAATATTTAGTTTGATTTTAATGTTACCATTTTCTAGCTTGCGTGAAACATTCTTTCACTGGACTTTCACATGGGTAAAATTGCTGATATTCCTCGAGTCATTTACTTTGCAACTTTCAAAATGACCGATAATGCAATATTCCAGAATTACATTTTATATAAATACATTTTTCTTATTTTAATTGAACAAACTGATTTCTCATGGGGACCTTCTAGAGCAGGGTTGTGATGTATTTGACTTTCCTTGTCCTCTTGAGATCCATGGCACAGGTACTCCTTATAGTAGAGACAATTAATACTTGGCCTATGTTGTTGTGGAGGTGATGGCTGAGTGGTATTATCGCTAGACTGTTAATTCAAAAACTCAACTAATGTTCTGGGTACTTGGGTTCAAATTCCACCATGGCAGATTGTGAAATTTGATGTCAATAAAAAATATCTGGTATTAAAAATCTACTGATGACCACTATCAATTGTTGGAAAAACCCATCTGGTTCACTAATGTCCTTTAGGGAAGGAAATCTGCTGCCTTTACTCGGTCTGGCGTACATGTGACTCCAGAACCACAGCAATGTGGATGACGCTCAATTGCCCTCCCAGGGCAACTAGGGCAATAAATGCTGGCCAGCCAGTGATGCCCATATCCTGTGAATGAATAAGAAAAACCAATGTCATATTCGGCAGTTGCTGGGTGAAGCACATTTTACCTCAATAATCATGGACTGGGGAGAGGAAAAATCAGCAACTGTTCCTGCTCCTGCTCATTCTGTGGTGAGCTTTGTTGGAAACACATGCGTATGTTTGGATGTTGGACACGGTCAGGCCTGCCAGTACTCACAGTCCAGGTTTATAGAAGATGAATGGCCATTTCAGCAAGATAAGAACATAAGAAATAGGAGCAGGAGTAGGCCATCTAGCCCTTCGAGCCCGCCCTGCCGTTCAATAAGATCATGGATGATCTGAAGGGAATCAATTCCACTTTCCCGCTTTCTCCCCATTACCCTTAATTCCCTTGTCTGTCAAAAACCTATCTACCCGTGACTTAAACATATTTAGCGAGGTAGCCTCCACCACTTCAATGGGCAGAGAATTCCAGAGATTCACCACCCTTTGAGTTAAGAAGTTCCTCCTCAACTCCGTTCTAAACTGCACCCCACCCCCACCCCATCTTGAGGCTGTGCCCTCTCGTCCTGCTGTCCTTTCTGAGCGGGAAGAATCTCTCTACCTCTACCCTATCCATCCCTTTCATTATCTTATACGCCTCTATAAGATCCCCCCTCATCCTTCTAAACTCCAACGAGTACAGACCCAGTCTATTTAGTCTCTCTTCATAGTCTAACCCCCTCATCTCCAGTATCAGCCCAGTGAACCTCCTCTGCACTCCTCCAAGGCCAAAATATCCTTGCGCAAGTCCGGGGACCAAAACTGCACACAGTACTCCAGCTGCGGCCTCACCAGAGCCTTGTACAGTTGCAGCAAGATCTCCCTGCTTTTCTATTATAAGATGCTGGAAGACTGCCAACCACTTTTGAACAGAGGGGAGTACGGTAGGATGAGAGAAGAATTGGTGAATGTTGACTGGGGGAGCGTGTTGGAAGGTAGGTCTGCTGAGGAGCAGTGGAGGATCTTTAAGGAGATCTTTCTTGGTGCTCAGTAGAAATTTATTCTGATGGTTAAAAAGGACCGTAGGAGGAGAGGTAATAAGCCGTGGATAACAAAGGAGGTGAAGGAAAGTGTTAAATTGAAAGCGGAGGAGTTTAGAGTAGCTAAGAGTAGTGGGCGAGAAGAGGATTGGGAGAGGTTTAAATGTCAACAAAGATTGACAAAGAAGTTGATAAAGAAGGGTAGGAGAAACTATGAAGCTGGGCTAGCGCTTAATATAAAAAAGGATAGTAAGAGTTTTTATAAATATATAAAAAGGAAGAGGCTGGCTAGAGTGAACGTTGGACCCTTAGAGGATGAGAGGGGGGACTTAGTGGTAGGGGATGGGGGAATGGCTGAGGTCTTGAATAACTTTTTTGTTTCGGTCTTCACGGAGGAAGATGTGAATAATTTGCCAGGTGTTAGCGATGGAAAGGTGGTAGGACTGGAGGGTCTCAATGACGTTATTGTTACTAGAGAGGCGGTGCTCGACAGACTGGAGGGACTGACTGTGGACAAGTCCCCAGGACCGGATGGAATGCATCCGAGGGTTCTGAAAGAAATGGCGGAGGTGATAGTGGACGCCTTGGTGGTTATTTTCCAGACGTCGCTGGATTCCGGGGAAGTGCCGGAAGATTGGAAAGCGGCTAATGTTACGCCGTTGTTTAAGAAGGGTGCCAGGCAAAAGGCAGGGAATTATAGGCCGGTTAGTTTAATGTCTGTTGTAGGTAAAATGTTAGAATCCGTCATCAAGGAGGAAATAGCGAGGCATCTTGAGGGGAATTGCTTGATAGAGCAGACGCAGCACGGTTTTGTTAAGGGGAAGTCATGTCTGACAAATTTATTGGAGTTCTATGAGGATGTGTCTAGGGCGGTGGATAGAGGAGAGCCGGTGGATGTGATCTTTCTGGATTTTCAGAAGGCGTTTGACAAGGTACCTCACAAGAGGTTATTGCAGAAGGTAAGGGGGCATGGAGTTGGGGGTAGGGTGTTAGCGTGGATAGAGGATTGGTTGTCAAATAGGGGACAGAGAATGGGGGTTAATGGGTGCTATTCGGATTGGCGGTTGGTGACTAGTGGAGTGCCCCAGGGGTCGGTGCTGGGGCCTCAGCTATTTACCATTTATATAGATGATCTGGAGGAGGGAACCGAGTGTATGGTGTCGAAATTTGCTGATGACACCAAGATTGGTGGAACGGCAAATTGCGCGGAGGGTGTGGAGAGTCTGCAGAAGGATCTAGACAGGCTGGGCGAATGGGCCAGGAAATGGCAAATGGAATTTAATGTTGGCAAGTGCGAGGTGGTCCACTTTGGTAGGAATAATGGTAGGAAGGACTATTACTTACGGGGCGAAAAACTGCAGCAGGCGACGGTGCAGAGGGACCTCGGGGTCCTTGTGCATGAGTCGCAAAAACCCAGCCTGCAGGTGCAGCAGGTGGTCAGGAAGGTGGATGGGATGCTGGCCTTCATAGCGAGGGAGATTGAATATAAAAGTAGGGAGGTCTTGCTGCGGCTGTATAGGGCATTGGTGAGGCCGCAGCTGGAGTACTGTGTGCAGTTTTGGTCGCCGTACTTACGCAAGGATATTTTGGCCTTGGAGGGAGTGCAGAGGAGGTTTACTAGGCTGATACCGGAGTTGAGGGGGTTGAGCTATGAGGAGAGGCTGAATAAACTAGGCTTGTACTCGTTAGAGTTTAGAAGAATGAGGGGAGATCTCATTGAGACGTATAAGATGATGAATGGGATGGATAGGATAGAGGTGGAGAGACTCTTCCCGCTCAGAAAGGACAGTAGGACTAGGGGGCACAGCCTCAAGATAACAGGGGGGCGGTTCAGAACGGAGTTGAGGAGGAACTTCTTCACTCAAAGGGTGGTGAATCTCTGGAATTCTCTGCCCGTTGAGGTGGTGGAGGCTGCCTCGCTAAATATTTTTAAGACGCGGGTTGATGGGTTTTTGATAAGTGAGGGGATTAGGGGTTATGGGGAGAGGGCGGGAATGTGGAACTGAGCCACGACAGATCAGCCATGATCTTATTGAATGGCGGGGCAGGCTCGAAGGGCTAGATGGCCTATTCCTGCTCCTATTTCTTATGTTCTTATGTTCTTACAACAAATATAAGAAATGCTGCATCTGCACTTAGTCTTCTCCAGGTTAGCACAGTTCACAATGAGAACTGAGCAAAGAAGTTTGAGCTGTTGGCTCAATATGCCAATACCTGATTAGTATTATGTGTCTGCAAGCCATTGTATGTACAGGCTTCCCTCACAGCACTTCCATTCTTAAAGGGATAATGGCATTTAAAACTGTAACTGCAAGAAAACATAATTGGCTATGGACAGAAAATTAGAAGAGCTAGACACCGGAAATGGTTATACTAGACACAAGAATGGTCAAACATGTCCCTAATAAAATGCCGAATGCAATGCAACAAGAGGGCAACTCCCACTAAAGCATTGAAACTCTGAGTGGGGGCCATGACGGTGTGGGTCTCAACTGGGGGGCTCTGCAGGAGGGGGGCATGCGGGAGAGATTATGTGAGGAAGATTCATGTAGGGAGGTCTATGTAGGGGGAACTGTGCCAGGGGTGGATCATGAAGGATCCTAGAGGGCAATGGGTTTAGTGCAGAAAAAAGAAACAGCCGAATGACTTATCCTTAAGAGCTGTTGACACAGACGGCAACAGCAGTGTGGAGAGAGTAGGTGGCCATGAATGAAGAAAAGCTATCTGAGTAACTCAAAAGGAAAATAATGTTCAAAAACAAATGTAGTTTTTCCATAAGGAAAATGTTCGCATCATTGAACTGAAAACACAAGATTCAAGGTGAGTCAACAAGATGATGCACTGAACCTCTGAGTGAGTTACAGAGGCATACAAGAAAATAAAAAGGTTGAAAGAGCAATTAATTATCCCTCAAGATTAAATGCAAAAAGAATGTGTGACCATTCAGCAACATGAAGAAATGAAGACTGACTTAAACAACAGTATGGAAGCACAACAGAAGAAACTTGAGACCATGTTGAATTACAGGAAAATTCAAGATGAATTATGCAAGCTTTGCAAAGAAAAGAAAACCCATTGAAAGCTCTGCACACACTAGAAGGATCCTCCAGGTTTGTATAGCACCACACTTGGTATGATATATCGAATCATATGGTAATAGACTGAGAGTTTGTTCCTCTGGAAAATTACAAAGAGAAGTAAAATGAATTTAGAGTCACTTTGAACAAACTGAAGAATAAATTGGCAAGGCAGACTCAGCAATGGTCAATATTCCAGGAGGAAGCTGAAAGTTACAAGAAAGAGATTGAGGAACTGAAGAAGCAATTGAATGAAAACAGAAGGCATGGAAAGGAAAAGACATAGAATTTTCCAAGCTGCGAGCAAATAATAAAGCCATGAGTAGCATAGTGATAGCACTGAAGGAGGACTGCACCAGAGACAGACCAACAGTGAATCCAAAATAAAGGACAAAGTTCTGTTCCAGACAAAGAAACAAAAGAAACAAAAAACAAATGTGATCAGAAAATGTAAATCCGACACTGAAGCACAAAAAACTAACAGATAAAGAAGCATTGGCTGTCTCAGACATACTGAGAACCACTATGCTGAGTAAAAAGATTCATAAACTTGCAGAATGATTTGCAAGCAAAATAGCAAACAAATGGCTGGTTGAGTTGGTGAATCAAGTGGAAATGAAGGTTCCATTTGCGAAACATAAACGTCCAGCAAGGAGATGGTGGATGCCACAGAAAAAAAAAATTCAAGTTCACTTTAGGAATAAACAGAGTTCTTATTTCCCTCCGAAGGAACAGGTCAAACCCACGGTATCCAAAAAACAGATGAATTGTTCATAATGAGAAATGCAACTTGAAGGAGTGCATAAAGCAGATCAAAGGGAGATAGCTAAGCAGCAGAACAGATAATTATCATTCACCCAAACATGACAGACCAGGATGTGGAAGAACTCTCAAGCCTCAAGACTGTCAGAATTTATAAAGTCAGAGGATTAACATGGGACTGTAGACTGCACATGGTATGATGTATAGAGTCACATGGTAATAGACTGAGAGAAGAATGTAGTGAGAGCTCTCTGGAAGCAGCCTGCCTGTATGGCAGCAGGACCATGCATGCTTGGAATCAGTAAATGGCTAAAGAATAACAAGAAATGCTTCATGTTCATATATGCAAATCTCAAGGATGTTGATTTTGCCACCTTGTTGCATTTGGCATAGATTGCACCGATCCAGGAAAACAACATGCAGGCACAAAAATTGGTTTCACGCCCAGTACAAATCATTTTGCAATTATCCTGGTTTCTTTCTAATGGCAAATGGGATCACACCAGAAGGCTAATTAGCATGAGGTTGCCCGGATTTCAATCTCATGAGTGAATTCAGCATGTGATCATTCCCTCTTTTGGAATGTTCCCACCTCTCCAGCAGTAGCGCAAATCACTACTGGTCTCCACTAGAGAAGACTTGGCATGATTGTCAAACAGGGGTGGCTTGGAGGCCATTGAAGCCCCTGAGTGTTTGGGGGCATGGCCAGGCAGTGCCCATAGGGTGGTGCTCACCTGGCAATGTCACCTGGCACACTGGTGGTGCCCACTTAACAAACTGGTAATGCCCACTGGACAGCATTGCGATACCAGTTGGGTGGCCTGGTGATGGCAGTTGTGCATCGCCAGTGTGCGGGGGCATTTCCAAGGGGGTGGGGTCCATGTCAGGATGGCTATGCGTGGATGGGAGTTGTGCAGGGATGAAAGGGGGTCAGAATGGGGGATCCATCAGGAGGCCCCAATGCCAGAGATCCATGTTGGGGTGGGGATGAGGAAACATACTATCAGTGAGGGGGAAGTCCCGAGGTCCTTGGAGGTAGGGGGTTTCCAAGTGCACTGTGAGATTGGAGTGTCCTTGAGAAATGATGCCCAAATGCTCTGCAGCCAGGCTTGTCGATGTATTTAGGGCCCCCTCCTCCCACCCTCATTACCAGCCTCACCTCACTGCACTCCAAAAACATGACTGAGTGTGGGACAATTGCAGTGTAGAGCATGCCTGAGAGTCCATGCGGATCACTCCGTTGTTCTTCCCATTATGACACTTAGGCCGGAATTTCTTGGCCGTCGACACCTGCGGGATTCTCTGGCCTTGTCACAGTGAATGGAGATTTGGCTGAGCACCAAATTCTCTATCTTTGCTTGCAGTGGCAATGGAGCATGAACTACTGGAAAGTTCAGGTCTTAGTTTTTGGAAAACGCAGCCCAAGGTCTCATTGCTGAGACATCTAAAGAACACACATTTCAAAAGTTGGTGCCATCTGGTTCTGGCATTTCATAATGGTGACCAATTTTGATAGTCCAGTCAACATAGACTACAAAACATAGTGTTCCAGTCTGGTCTAGATCACATTTCCTTTCAGTATCTATTGTTCGGGTGCCAATACTGGTAAAAATGTATTGCACAATGGGAAAAATCCAAAATGGAATGTTTAATTAAGCCAAAACATTAGCTTATTCCTCTGGCAGGCCTAATAAAATGGCAATCCTGGTTTCTAGTCAATTCTGAACTGAACGTGTAAAATCCTTCCAGTTCAATCCTTCCACTGAATGCAGTATGGGAAGCTTCACTAACAAAGCATTACTTCATAAGATAATTGTTAACATCTAAAATAATACTGCACTTTGGAAGAATAATTGAAAGAGTTTCCTTGTGACACTGCATAACTTCCGATTAAAACCTTATGTTCCATAATCACTTCCCACACATTGGGCTCTGCTGCTGACAAAGGATATGGGAACACATAGAAATTGCCTCATAGCAGCTCCCATGTATGAACTGGAATGTTAACAAAAGAATAAATTCTCCTCATAAATCAGTGTGGTTACACGAGAATATTAGGTCCCCTAAGAATTTTGTTTCAGGAATGTTAGAATTGGTGGCTTCTTCACTTTTTATATGTTCCATATCTGATAAATCTTTTTGCGTTTCCTCATTTTGAGTCCAAAAAATATGCATAAAGGAACACAGGATGAATCACTTTTCAATTTTGAGTATTCAGATTTACAGTTTTCACAGAAAAACACCAGTTGCAGAATTCACTCCTCCACGCCCTCCCCCACACCCACCCCATCAAAAATTCCAGATTAACAATTAATTGTTGGACATCCTTCCCTCTGCGTGCAATGATGGATTTTTTTTATTATTCATTCATGGCACACATGGGCATCACTGGCTGGCCAGCATTTATTGCCCAATTCTTAGTTGCCTGAGGGCAGTTGAGAGACAATCACATTGCTGTGGCTCTGGAGTCACATGTAGGCCAGAACAGGTAAGGACAGCAGATTTCCTTCCGTAAAGGACATTTGTGAACCAGATGGGTTTTCGGACAATCGACAATGGTTTCATGGTCATCAGCAGATTCTTAATTTCAGGTATTTTTTATTGAATTAAAATTCACCATCTGCCATGGTGGGATGTGAACCCGGATTCCCAAAATATTAGCTGAGTTTCTGGATTAATAGTCTAGCAGTAATATCACTCGGCCATCATCTCCCAAATGTGGCATATCAACCCCCTCGCTGATGGGGTAGGTTTATATGGTGACTGAAGAAACCAATCCATGTAAAACACAAGTGCCGCTCATGAAATGGAGCCTGGGGGAAGGGGGAGGGGCAGGGTGAGTGCTGAGGGCAAAAGGGGGGATGGCGGAGGTGAGGACCAGGCTGAGGCCAATGATGTTATGCCAGGGAGGGGTGGTTGGGCAAGGTTTGGAGTTGGGACTGTGCAAGGGAAGAGCGTTGCTTCACTGCAGAGTGGCATGCAGGGTCCCCTGGTGTGCAAGGATAGGTATGTCCCATGCGGAATTTGATCTGGATATTTAAATTAGTTACTCTGAAGTTAGAAGTGCTTTCCTTCCTTCTAGCTCTTTCAGAGTAACTATTCGGATAAAACTGGCAGAACTACCCAAAGTTAGCAACTTAAATCCCTTTTGTCCGATGGTTCCCAGCCCAGTGCAATTATCCAGGGGAACTTAGCCGTCTGGACAATTGCCAAGTAAACCTTTATAAGGGAACATTCATGAGGGATTCCCCAGCACATCTGGCGCTGGGGTGCCAGGAGGTTACGGCCCCCAAAACATCTTGCAAATGGCCACCCAGAGGCTATACTCACCTTACAGCCCCAGGGAGACCTCTACGACAGGTTCACGTCTAGGTGAACCTGGTCTAAACAGCGCAAGTATGACATCACACTGGCACTCATTGAACATCCAGTGAGGCAAGTCCCAGAGAGACTGCTCACTAATAACATGCTAATATATTAAAATGAGTTTCCTGGGGTCGCGTGGCATTTCATGCTACTCCACTGGCAAGCGGGAGCTGGAAGATCGGAACTCGGAAACCTGCCAGCGCAAATCGTGCTTTCCGAGTCTTTCCGGATTTTGTGTGTGCACTGCCATTCCCGCAGACAGAGAATGGGGGCTCAAAATTGCCCCCGGTGGGTGTGAAGATACATTAAAAGAATGTGCATGAACTGATATATCATGCATCAAGTTAGAGTGTTCCCAAAAATCTTTTTTTGACCTAGGGAAATGTCTGTTTACCATCAAAAAAGACATTCACGTGACAGTCAAAAATGCAAAAAGAGTCCACTGGAGGATGAGTTGAATGTGCTGGTATGTAGTGCTGGAGAATTCTGCAATTAGTATGAAGGGACATATGGATGCACAAGAATGCTTTCAGATCTTGACTGAGTTGCTATTAGATGTTTTCTTTCTTAAAGGCACATCAACTGAATAATGCACTCCACTTCTGGAAAAAACTGACAAGCATTTTAAAGACTTAAAACGACACCATGAACTTAAAAGCCTTTTAATAAATACAATTTGCTGAATATCCCTGTGACACACTAAGATCTTTGACATATTCTGGTGATCCATTTCGAATTGCCCTTTCTCAATGTCTGTAGAATCTACGAATTCACATGCCAATGCAATGGTGGAGAAATTAACTCAAACAGCAAAAGTGAAAATTATGCATATTATAAACCGAAAATACTGGATTTCTGGGATTAATAAAGTAGAAAGAGTTCTATCTGAGGAGTTCAGATGGGAATAATGAACTCCAAAAAGCTATGGTTGAATGAGCTGTAACCATCATCTGAATCTTTCAGACAAATCACAGCTTTTAGATAATTTGCCATTACCATATTAAATGTTTACATATATATCATGCAAATTTTGTGTCTGCAGCCCCTGCTGGTAATGAAAAGATAATGAGACCATTACAACTGGATGGGAAATTTAATACCTGTAACAATCTGGTTAATGTACCGTGACAAGAGATTGTTATTTTAGGGTATTTGCTTTCAGATATCATTTGAACCTCTCAATTCTATTGCAGTCTTATGCCACATCAACTCGTTACTATTTTATTTGTAGCATGAGTGTTTTGTTTTTATATGAGGATTTTCATTGGCTGTAGCAAAACAATCTAAAGCCCAGAAAGGGTATAATTTTTATGTAATGATTATGCAGTTATTCAGGTATATATAACATAGATATAGAAGCAGGCTATTTGGCCCTACGAGCCTGCTCTGCAATTCATTTTGATCATCAAATTCAAATTCTGATCCCTTTCCCCCCTATCCCTTGGTCCCTTTAGTCCCAAGAGCTATATCTAATTTCTTCTTAAAATCAGACAATGTTTTGGCCTCAACTACTTTCTGTGATAGTGAGTTCCACCCATTCGCCACCCTCTGGGTGAAGAAATTTCTCCTCACCTCAGTTCTAAAAGGCTTACCTCTTATCCTTGAACTATGACCCCTATTTCTGGACTCCCCCACCATAGACATGGAATATTTGGAGAAGCATATCAGTCCAGTTGCCAAGGCTGAATATTAATACCAGGTCAATATACTTTTCCAAGCATGTTCAAATGACATGTTCTTTTAAAGCAGTATCAATTTTCTTGAAGTCACTTGGGTATTCTGCTCATAACTGAGAAAGTAAACATTCCATTCAAAATAGGCAGATCTGCCTTTGTGTTATGGGGCATTTTGGGTTAAAGAAAACAAAATCATTTCCTGTTATCTGTGTTAAAGTTGGGAGTTCTGCACACGTCAAACTGGGCTAAAACATCTCAGAACACCAATTAACAAAGCTCTGGCAATGGCAAGAATCAGTGAAAGGAAATAACACTCTTTATGCTGTACAGTCATTACTTTTAAAAATCTGATTCAATGTGAATTTTTCCATTCTGTCCAGGATGTTGCCATGAATGAGCTCCAGAACTATTAAAACATTGGTTGGCTTAGGTCAGGTCATATGACCTGTTGACCTGGAAGAGAAGATCAGAGGCATGAGGAAATGAGCTGCCAGAAGCTGATTGAATTGTAAAAAAAATTCCAGTGACTAACTGTTTCAAAACAATCAGCCTCTTTTAAAAGAATTGAAGTATGAAATCACCATTTTGGAAGTGTAAATGACAATCAGACTCTAAAAGGATGTCTCTGTTAAACTACAGAATGTGTAGTGCATAAATTCAATACTGTTGATTAAACACAGCCAAAAAAGAAGCAAGCAATGAACAGAAATGCTGCCATACTGTCTGAACTTTAACTCCAATCCAGGATTTAATATCAAGTACAATGATGAATAATGTGATTGATTCTTAATTGCCCTCTGAAATGCAAGCTACTCAGTTGTATCAAACCTCTACAGAATAATATAATAAGAACAAAATTGGACAGATCACCTGCCATTAACTGAGTAACCGGATACAATAAAGACAGTCACCCGAGCTAACAATGGGAGGTTGGCATTAAAATTGGAAGGGTAGTCCCATAGACTAGCCAAAACATCAGCCTGTTCTAATTGTGCTCTGGTTATAGTATACAGTCAATGTCCCAGACACCTCCATCAATATTCCTGCTTGTGTTCTGGCCTGCAGCAGGACTGACCCACTAGAGATACTGTCACCATTGTACAGAATTGGAAGGGAATGGCCCTGGAAGTTCTCAACATTCACTTTGCGTTCCATGATGTCCAATGCCATCAGCCCAACATGGGCAAGGAAGCCCATAACTGATTTTCATCCTCCGTTAGCTGACGAATCAATGTTCTTCCCCATACCGAGTATTATTTGTAAGAAACAGTGAGAGTGATAATGACACCAATGTACTCTGGGTGCAGGACTTTCATATCCATCTCCAAGAATGACTCTGTAGCCATTGCTTGAGACCTAAAGGACATAGCTGCCAGACTGGGCTGAAATTAGGTGATGAGGGAAACAACACAAGGGAAAATCTTACTTGATCTCATATTCAGCAATCAACCTATTCTTATTGCATCTATTGTTGCAAATATCTACTTTAAACCCATAAGATTTAGGATTCAATCTTTACTTACAGTAATTGTATTTTCATCTGAAGAAATATTAGGGTCTCTGGTTAAAACATTGGTAGGCATCTCAAGAGAATGCAATTCAAACAAGCCGAGGTTTAGTTCATCTATGTTTATCTTACAAGATCTGAGTTGATAGCGTAAAAACCTTGAACAAGGGATGACACATTTCTGTATCTCTGGGTAGAGCTAGGGTGTCTAGTGTTACCTCAATGAAAGAAACAAAAAGCTTGCAATTCTGTTAAGAGAAACATAAAATCAATTAACAATATAAATTATTCAAATTGGTTGCAGAATCAAAGAGTTATGTTCAGGGTGAAATCATTCATTTGCATTTCTGATTGATTCATCCCTAAGATATGTTACATTGCCATGAATATAATGGTTCAGGCTGGAATCTTGGACGGAAGGTTATTTCATTTAATTTGTCTTTGTGAGCTGGTTACACTATCAGAAGGATGTGGAAGCTTTGGAGAAAGTGCAAAGAAGGTTCATCAGGATGTTGCCTGGTCTTGAGGGTGTCAAGGAGAGCTTGAATAAACTAGAATTGTTTTCACTGGAACGATGGAGACTAGGGGCAGACCTGATAGAGGTCTACAAAATTGTGAGAGGTATAGACAGGGTAATAGTCAAAGGGTCGCAAAGATATTTTGGCCTTGGAGGGAGTGCAGAGGAGGTTTACTAGGCTGATACCGGAGTTGAGGGGGTTGAGCTATGAGGAGAGGCTGAATAAACTGGGCTTGTACTCGTTAGAGTTTAGAAGAATGAGGGGAGATCTCATTGAGACGTATAAGATGATGAATGGGATGGATAGGATAGAGGTGGAGAGACTCTTCCCGCTCAAAAAAGACAGTAGGACTAGGGGGCACAGCCTCAAGATAAAAGGGGGGCGGTTTAGAACGGAGTTGAGGAGGAACTTCTTCACTCAAAGGGTGGTGAATCTCTGGAATTCTCTGCCCGTTGAAGTGGTGGAGGCTGCCTCGCTAAATATTTTTAAGACGCGGGTTGATGGGTTTTTGGTAAGAGAGGGGATTAAGGGTTGTGGGGAGAAGGTGGGAAAGTGGAACTGAGCCGCGACAGGTCAGCCATGATCTTATTGAATGGCGGGGCAGGCTCGAAGGGCTAGATGGCCTACTCCTGCTCCTATTTCTTATGTTCTTATGTTCAAAGTGGAAGTGTCAATTACAAGGGGGCAGAGGCCTTTATAGCGAGGGGGATAGAATACAAAAGCAGGGAGGTCTTGCTGCAACTGTACAGAGCACTGGTGAGGCCGCAGCTGGAGTACTGCGTGCAGTTTTGGTCGCTGCACTTGCGCAAGGATATTTTGGCCTTGGAGGGAGTGCAGAGGAGGTTCACTAAGCTGATACCAGAGATGAGGGGGTTGACCTATGAAGAGAGACTAAATAGACTGGGTCTGTACTCGTTGGAGTTTAGAAGGATGAGGGGGGATCTTATAGAGGCGTATAAGATAATGAAGGGGATGGATAGGGTTGAGGTAGAGAGATTCTTCCCGCTTAGAAAGATTAGCAGGACTAGAGGACACAGCCTCAAGATAAGGCGGGGGGGGTTGCAGCTTAGACCAGAGTTGAGGAGGAACTTCTTCACTCAAAGGGTGGTGAATCTCTGCCCGTTGAAGTGGTGGAGGCTACCTCGCTAAATATATTTAAGTCACAGGTAGATAGGTTTTTGACAGACAAGGGAATTAAGGGTTATGGGCAGAAAGCGGGAAAGTGGAACTGATCCACTTCAGATCAGCCATGATCTTATTGAATGGCGGGGCAGGCTCGAAGGGCTAGATGGCCTACTCCTGCTCCTATTTCTTATGTTCTTATGTTCAGAGGTTCAAGTGAGAGGGGGAAAGTTTAAGGGAGATGTGCAGGGGAAATTTTTCATGCAGCGAGTGGTGGGTGTCTGGAAAGAGCTGCCAGAGGAAGTGGTGAAAGTAGGCACATTAGCAACATTCAAGAGGCATCTGGATGAGTACATGAATAGGGAGGGAATACAGGAATATGGACTAAGGGGAGAAGGTTTTTTTCAGTTTAGTTAGTGCATCATGATCAGCAGGGGCTTGGAGGGTTGAAGGGCCTGTTCCTATGCTGTATTTTTCTTTGTTCTTTGTTCTAACAGAAGCAGTTTGGTATGAGGGAAAGGCAGCTGGGAGATTAGCTCTAGATTGCAGTTAATGGAAGAAATTTACAGTGGTCCTCACAGAGCCTTGTCACAAAAAGCACTTAGCAGAGTTAGCTTTGAGAAACTGTGGGAAGGCATTTGGATCTGCTGGCAACCCAAAGTAAGCCAGAGACTGTGCATTCTGTATGTGAATAATTCACCTTCTCACTCCCCAAATCGTCTCCACCATCCCTAAGCTCAAGTCAGGAGTGTGATGGAACACTCTCCACTTGCCTGGATAATTTCAACTTAACCAGCACAATAAACACTTGAACATTCACTCTGCACCATTGGTGCACAGTGGCAACAGTTTGTCTAATCTACTAGATGCAACTTGTCAAGGCTGACTTTGTGACTATTATTGCTTGAAGATCAAAAGGAAACAGGTGCACGGGAATACCACAAACCTCAAGTTACCCTCCAAGACTCACATCATTGTGACTCAGAAACATATCACCATTCTTTCATCATCACTGGGACACGAATCTGGCTTTCCCTACCTAGCAGCATTGCAGGTGGACTTAAACCACACTGACTGCAATGGTTCAAGAACGCAGCTCTCTATCACCTTCTCCAGGATAATTACAGGTAGGCAACAAGTGCTGGCTTTACCAATGATGCCCACGTCCCATGAATCAATAAAAAACAAAGTCAAAAACCAAACCCTTCTGCAGCTAGCAAACTTCTTGTTAATCTTCTCACTGATTCTTCAAAGCTTAGGTCATGCTGGAAACACTCTGTTTACCTTCAACATCCATTCAACAACCCAATTTTTATATCTTGGCATTGAACATCAGTAGTCTACTCAAACTTCAATTCTCTTCTTATCTGATGTAAGCTGTTACATTTAGTTATTTCATGGTAGATTTTTGGCCACTTGCTCAAACAGGGAATTGCATTGTATTGTGGTTCTGACTCACTTTCTGCTGCATTGGTTAAAATTTATTCGGGGCTTAAGAAGTTAAATCTGTGATTTATGCCCCAAAAGTACAACTAAATTAGAAATTGATTCATTGAAGGTTTGTGTTATACGAGAAAGCCCTGCCAGCAGTACAGGTGCATCTACAGAAGTCACAAAGATAAGTGTGTGTCCTGTTTCTATAACACTGATGGCAGATATTTAGGTGCAATGTATGGCCAGGTTCCATTTCTGAAAGTCAACTCAAAAGAATGTTACCTGAGGACAGACTTATGAGTTCCAATAGCAACACCCAGATAAAACAATTGGTTTCAACCAGATTTGTTTTACTTTAAGCATATTGCTTTCTACCCAATAAAGGCATCTGGGGTTTCTATAAATTTTTGACTCATAACACTTCTCAAAAAAATGACAGAGACATATTAGCTTTTTCCAACACCCTGTTTCATAGAATCTTAGAATCAAGAATCCCAACGATGCAGAAGGAGGCCATTGGACCCATCGATGCTGCACCAACTTTCTGACAGACCATCTTATCCAGGCCCAACCCCTTCCCACCCATTTTCCGTAACCCTATACATTTATCCACTAATCCCCATAACCTACACATTTTGAGATACTAAGGAACAATTTAGCATGGCCAACCCACCTAACATGCACATCTTTGGACAGTGGGAAGAAACCGGAAGAAGTTTCTTAAAGCTTAGAAAGATATGCTTCTTCCCAAATGTAAAAATGAACATTTCAGTTCCAGGAGACAAGTTATTGCAAATAGCTTGCATTCTAAATAATAATCACTTAAACTGGAAAGAAAATCTCTTATTTCGGGTTGCTATAAAAGTTAGTAGATCCCAAAATGGAAGTGCACTGGGATTCATTAAGTTGTTTTCAGATGGCTTCTTAAGATATCCAAATGCACGCGTCTTGGCAAACAGAATTCAGATCCTTTTTCAAATACACAAACAGGAAATTGTACAATCCTCCCTGTAATTGGATACCTAATTATATGTAGATTTCATTGTTAAGTGTTGACTGTAAATTTGAGTAAGAGCCTTGCAAATATCCTGGTGTCATCACAACAATTACAAAAGAGATGTTTTGATAAATTGTAATGACTCAAATATCATTTAAGAATGCATTCCATCCAATGCTGTATGTTTATTATCTTCTAAGTAATGGTCAATTACTTTTCAAATGTTAACCATTTGTTACTTTAAACAATTTCACAGTAGTTAAGTGTATTATAATTTTAAGTTTAAGTTTATTTATTAGTGTTACAAGTCAGCTTACATTAACAATACAATGAAGTTGATGTGAAAATCCCCGAGTCGCCACACTCCGATGCCTGTTTGGACACAGTAAGGGAGAATTTAGCATGGCCAATGCACCTAACGAACACATCTTTGGACTGTAGGAGGAAATCGGACAACCCTCAGGACTACTACTTGTACCACATGCTAGTGAGAGTAGGAATAGGAGGATTAAGCAGATGAATGCCTGACTTGAGAGCTGGTGCAGGGGACAGGGATTTAGATTTTTGGATCATTGGGATCTTTTCTGGGAAGGGCTGATTGGTTCAAGAGGATGGGTTACATTTGAACTGGAGGGGGATTAACATCCTGGTGGGGAGATTTCCTAGAGCCACTCAGGAGGGTTTAAACTAGTTTTGTAGGGGGATGGGATCCAAAGCAGTAGGGTGACAGAAGAGAAGTTTGAGGACAGCATGGAAGTTAAAGAGAACACATTAATTATTAAAGGCAGTGTCAGTAATTCTAGTACCAGACAGATCAGGCAAAAGCAAGACAGAGAGCAAGGGAAGTCCAGATTAAGCTGCATTTATCTCAATGCAAGAGGCCTGGCGGGCAAGACAGATGAACTCAGGGATGGATGGGTATGTGGGACTGGGATATTATAGCAATTACTGAAACATGGACATGGCTAAGGGAGGGACAGGACTGGCAGCTTAATGTTCCAGGGTACAGATGCTGTGGGAAAGATTGAACAGGAGGTAAGAGAGGAGGGAGAGTTGCACTTTTGATTAGGGAAAGCATCATGGCCGTACTGAGAGGGGATATATATCCGAGGGTTTGGTCACCGTATCCATATGGGTAGAACTGAGAAATAAGATGGGGGAAATCACTTTGATAGGTGTACTATAGGCTGTCAAATAGTCAGCGGGAAGTTGAGGAGCAAATATGTAAAGAAATTACAAATAGCCCCAAGAAAAATGGGGTTGTAATAGTCCGAGATTTTCATTTTCCCAACATTGACTGGGACAGCCATAGTATTAGAGGGTTAGATGGAGAGAAATTTGTTGAGTGTATTCAGGAGGAATTTCTCATTCAGTATGTGGTTGGCCCGACTAGAGAGGGGACAAAACTTGACCTCCCCTTGGGAAATAAGGAAGGGTAGGTGACAGAAGTGTTAGTGAGGGATCACTTTGGGACCAGTGAACTTAATTCTCTTCGTTTTAAGATAGCTAATTTGGAATGATAGGTCTGTCCCAAAAGTTAAAATTCTAAATTGGGCCAAGGTCAATTTTGATGGTGTCGTGCAGGAACTTTCAAAAGTTAATTGGGGGAGTTTGTGGGGAGGCAAAGGGACATCTGATAAGTGGCATGCTTTCAAAAGTGTGTTAACCAGGATTAGCACACTTTCTGTTAGAGTGAAGGGCAAGGCTGGCGGAAGTCGGGAACCCTGGATGACTCGGGATATTGAGGCCCTGGTCTAGAAGAAGAAAAAGGCACATGATGTGCATGGGCAGCTGCTGGGATCAAGTGAATGCCTTGAAGAGTATAGGGGGTTAAGAGTAGAGATAAGAGAGAAATCAGGATGGCAAAAAGGGGACACGAAATTATTTTGGCAGATAAGGCAAAGGAGAATCCAAAGAGCTTCTACAAATACATAAAGGGCAAAAGAGTAACAAGGAAGAGAGTAGGACCTCTTAAAAATCAACAAGGTCATCTATGTGTGGATCCACAAGAGATGGTGAGATCCTAAATGAATATTTCTCATCAGAATTTACTGTTGAGAAAAGCATGGATGTTAGGGAACTTGGGGAAATAAATATTGATGTCTTGAAGAGTGTACATATTACAGAGGAGGAGGTGCTGGAAGTCTTAAAGCGCATCAAAGAATAAAGAACAAAAACAGCCCGGGAAACAGGCCCTTCGGCCCAACGAGCCCACGCCACCATTTTAACATTACCAGTCCACCCTCCACCCATGACCCTTATCTATGCTTATGGCATTCCACATTGAGGGAAACTAATTTAGGGACAATTTACTACCTCCAATCAGCCTAATAGCACATCTTTGGAGTGTGGGAGGAAACCGGAGCACCCGGAGAAAACCCATGCAAGCATGTGGAGAATGCGCAAACTCCCACAGACGCTGGCCCAAATCCATGTGTCTGCACAGCAAACAGTGATAGTCACTGAGCTGTCGTGTTGCCCAGCATCTGGTCCAGTTTAAGCGCACACTAACGACATGAAGTACTAGGCTATTCTTGAACATCCAAGAGCAGCCCTCGTACGACCCATTGCGTGTATGCCCCTCGTTGGACAACAAGGCGGACCGACTTAAAACTTGTGAATTAAAAGAGAAAAACATTAGTATCATTCCACATCCTTATACATTACCAGGGACGTCCCGATGCTAATGAACCTTATTTAAAACAATCTCCTATATCTTCCCATCTCCAACCCACTCATGTGCCTGTCTAAGTAATTCTTAAACAACTGCAGCGTGCCTGCCTCCACCACCTTGCTTGGCAGAGCATTCCATAACCCCACTACCCTCTGTGTGAAAAACTTCCCTCTAATATCCGTGTTATACCTGTCCCCCCTCACCCTAAGCCCGTGGCCCCTCGTACTGTGTGTCTCTAACATAGGAAATAGCTTACCACTGTTTACTCTATCAATACCCTTCATAATCTTATATACCTCTATTAGATCTCTCCCTCAGTCGACGTCTTTCAAGGGAAAACAGCCCCAATTTGCTCAATCTTTCCTCATAACCCAGTCCTTCCATACCAGGCAACATCCTGGTAAAGCTCCTCCGCACTCTCTCCAGAGTGTCCATGTCCTTCCGGTAGTAAGGTGACCAGAACTGGATGCAGTACTGCAAATGCGGCCTAACCAACATTCTAAGAACATAAGAACATAAGAAATAGGAGCAGGAGTAGGCTATCTAGCCCCTCGAGCCTGCCCCGCCATTCAATAAGATCATGGCTCTCCCCATAACCCTTAATCCCCTTGCCTATCAAAAACCTATCAACCCGCATCTTAAAAATATTTAGCGAGGCAGCCTCCACCACTTCAACGGGCAGAGAATTCCAGAGATTCACCACCCTTTGAGTGAAGAAGTTCCTCCTCAACTCCGTTCTAAACCGCCCCCCCTTTATCTTGAGGCTGTGCCTTCTAGTCCTACTGTCCTTTCTGAGCGGGAAGAGCCTCTCCACCTCTATCCTATCCATCCCGTTCATCATCTTACATGTCTCAATGAGATCTCCCCTCATTCTTCTAAACTCTAACGAGTACAAGCCTAGTTTATTCAGCCTCTCCTCATAGTTCAACCCCCTCAACTCCGGTATCAGCCTAGTAAACCTCCTCTGCACTCCCTCCAAGGCCAAAATATCCTTGCATAAGTGCGGCGACCAAAACTGCACACAGTACTCCAGCTGCGGCCTCATCAATGCCCTATACAGCTGCAGCAAGACCTCCCTACTTTTATATTCAATATAATTCTATACAATTGCAACATTAAACTCCAGCTCTTGTACTCTATACCCCTTCCTATAAAGGCTAACATACCATAAGCTTTCTTCACAACCTTCTCCACTTGTACTGCCACCTTCAAAGACTTGTGCACTTGCACCCCCAGCTCCCGCTGTGTTTCTATACTCTTTATAGGTTTACCCTTTATCATATAACTCCCCCCTACATTATTCCGGCCAAAATGCATCACCTCACATTTATCAGGATTAAACTCCATTTGCCATGTATCTGCCCAATATACCAGCCTATCAATATCCCGTTGTATTGCCAGACACTGCTCCTCACTGCCTGCCAATCTAGCCACCTTTGTGTCATCTGCAAATGTGCTGATCACACCACTTACTCCCTCTTTCAAGTCATTTATATACACTACAAAAAGAAGATAAATTGCGGGACCTGATGAGGTATATCTCAGGACATTGTGGGAGGCTAGGGAGGAAATTGTGCGTCCCCTAGCTGAGATATTTGAATCATCGATAGTCACAGGTGAGGTGCCTGAAGATTGAAGGTTGGCAATTGTTGTGCCTTTGTTTAAAAAGGGCTGCAGGGAAAAGCCTGGGAACTACAGGCCAGTGAGCCTCACATCTATGGTGGGTAAATTATTGGAAGGTATTTTGAGAGGCAGGATCTACAGGCATTTGAAGAGGCAAGGACTGATTAGGGACAGTCAGCATAGCTTTGTGAGTGGAAAATCATGCCTCACAAATTTGATTGAGTTTTTGAAGGGGTAACCAAGAAGGTAGATGAGGGCAGTGCAGTTGATGTTGTCTACATGGATTTTAGTAAGGCCTTTGACAAGGTACTGCATGGTAGGTTGTTGCATAAAGTTAAATCTCACAGGATCCAGGGTGACATATCTAAATGGATACAAAATTGGATTCTTGATAGAAGCCAGAAGCTGGTTGCAGAGAGCTGTTTTTCAAACTGGAGGCCTGTGACCAGCAGTGTGCCTCAGGGATCAGTGCTGGGCTCACTGTTATTTGTCATTTATATGAATGATTTGGATGAGAATATAGGGGGCATGGTTAGTAAGTTTGCAGATGACACCAAGATTGGTGGCATAGTGGACAGTGAGGAAGGTTATCTCCAATTGCAACAGGATCTTGATCAATTGGGCCAGTGGGCTGATGAATTCCAGATGGAGTTTAATTTAGACAAATGTGAGATAATGCATTTTGGTAGATTGAACCAGGGCAGGACTTACTCAATTAACGATAGGGCATTGGGGAGAGTTATAGAACAAAGAGATGTGGAGGTAGAGGTTCATAGCTCCTTGAAAGTGGAATCACAGGTGGACAGAATGGTGAAGAGGCATGCTTGGTTTCATCGGTCAGAACATTGAATACAGGGGTTGGGATGTCTTGTTGAAGTTGTACAAGACATTGCGAAAAACTGCAGCAGGCGACAGTGCAGAGGGACCTCGGGGTCCTTGTGCATGAGTCGCAAAAACCCAGCTTGCAGGTGCAGCAGGTGGTCAGAAAGGCAAATGGGATGCTGGCCTTCATAGCGAGGGGGATTGAATATAAAAGTAGGGAGGTCTTGCTGCAGCTGTATAGGGCATTGGTGAGGCCGCAGCTGGAGTACTGTGTGCAGTTTTGGGCGCCGCACCTGCGCAAAGATATTTTGGCCTTGGAGGGAGTGCAGAGGAGGTTTACTAGGCTGATACCGGAGTTGAGGGGGTTGAGCTATGAGGAGAGGCTGAATAAACTGGGCTTGTACTCGTTAGAGTTTAGAAGAATGAGGGGAGATCTCATTGAGACGTATAAGATGATGAATGGGATGGATAGGATAGAGGTGGAAAGACTCTTCCCGCTCAAAAAAGACAGTAGGACTAGGGGGCACAGCCTCAAGATAAAAGGGGGGCGGTTTAGAACGGAGTTGAGGAGGAACTTCTTCACTCAAAGGGTGGTGAATCCCTGGAATTCTCTGCCCGTTGAAGTGGTGGAGGCTGCCTCGCTAAATATTTTTAAGATGCAGGTTGATGGGTTTTTGATAGGAGAGGGGATTAAGGGTTATGGGGAGAAGGCGGGAAAGTGGAACTGAGCAGCGACAGATCAGCCATGATCTTATTGAATGGCGGGGCAGGCTCGAAGGGCTGGATGGCCTACTCCTGCTCCTATTTCTTATGTTCTTATTGGTAGGGTCACACTTGGAATACTGTGTGCAATTGTGGTCACCCTATTATAAAAGGATATTATTAAACTAAAAAGAGTGCGGAAAAGATTTACTAGGATGCTACTGGGACTTGATGGATTGAGTTATAAAGAGAGGCTGAATAGACTGGGAGTTCTTTCTCTGGAGTATAGGAGGCTGAGGGGTGACCTTATAGAGGCCTATAAAAAATGAGGGGCATAGACAAGGTACGTAGTCAATATCTTTTCCCAAAGGTAGGAGAGTCTAAAACGAGAGGGCATAGGTTTAAAGTGAGAGGGGAGAGATACAAAAGTGTCCAGAGGGCAATTTTTTTAACACAGAGGATGGTGAGTGTCTGGAACAAGCTGCCAGAGATAATAGTAGAGGTGGGCACAATTTTATCTTTTAAAAAGCATTTAGATAGTTACATGGATATGATGGGTATAGAGGGATATGGGCCAAAAGCAGACAATTAGGATTAGCTTAAGGGTTTTAAAAAAAAGGGCGGCATGGACAAGTTGGGCCGAAGGGCCTGTTTCCATGTTGTAAACCTCTATGACTCTATAACCCAGAGGAAACCCATGCAGACAAGGGAAAAATGTGCAGACTCTGCACAGACAGTGATCCAAGCCGGGAATCGAAATTGGGTCCCTGGCACTGTGAGGCAGCAGTGCTAACCATTGTGTTATCATGCCACTCAAAAATAAGATTCCACTGAGATTTCATACAAAACATCACTTGAAACAAGATTGAGTACACCAGTCTCCAAGGGCCCACTAAATGCAATTGCTAATGAGAAAACCAACAATGTCCAGAGCACAAAACGCCTCATAATTGACAATCTCATTCAGGGGTAACAGGATAGTGAGTGCAGTACAATGCATGTAACTTTTAACATTCAGATTGAACCTCCTATAGTGGCCACTGTCAGTCAGGTTGCTGAGGAGATCTGTCCAAGTCTTCTAGTATAGTGGTGTGGGACAATGTAGGAAATGATTAAGCTTGCTCGTTCTAATTTTATATCACTTTGAGTCAATCAACAACTTATGACAGCAAAATATGACAGTTGTTATACCTCAGGAAGTATTCGATGCTGGAAAGGTATAGATTCTTGATAGTAATTCAGTTTTAAATGGAGTAACTTCCTGCCACTGTTTCTTATCAATCTATACTTGATCTGAAAATGTTGATGTAGCGCGCGCGCCAAGTATTACATTCATTAAACAATCACATCTGTCTCCTTTATAGGCAATCACTGTACACATAAGTTAAAATTCACCATACACATAAATTAAATGGACAGCACCCTAGAATTGAATACACTCGCTAAAAGAAGATTGAGACATCTAGAGGCTAAATTTATTGTTGGCAGGGACAATTTACACAAGGTGAGTGAGAATTCAATTAATTGATCATGACTAAATAGTACTTGTCACGAATAAACAAGATGCAGTGAAACCCTGATTTTACGTGCCCCAATTTAGCACAAATTTGATGAATCATTGGGCCCTTTTTTTACTCAAAAAAATCTACATCTTCTCCTTCCTCTTACATTCTAATTGTATTGAAATTACAACTGTTGAAATAAAGAATAATCACAATCTATTTTAACTCATTCTTTGCTGGGACCTCAAGCCTACGGCATTCCTTGTCTTATTCAATTTTCCTTCCTCCTGCAAAACACTAGGTTTCCAAAAACTCTGTTATTGATATACAAATTTCTGATTTACCCAGTTGGTTTTCAACATTGGCAAAGCCTGCCTATGAACCGTCACTCTTTCATTTTACTTCCCTTGATCAAAAATATGACAATATTGGCAGAAGCAGATAGAGCCGCGAAGAAAGCTTATAGTGTGTTAGCGTTTATTAACAGGGGGTTTGAGTTTAAGAGCTGGGGTTATGCTGCAACTATACTGGACCTTGGTGAGACCACATTTGGAATATTGTGTGCAGTTCTGGTCACCTCACTATTGTTGTTTGTCCATCATCATCAATGAGGACCTTGACACCATTCGTCATTTTGAGGCTGTTTGCGGTGTGTCCGAAGATGACTGATCAGGCCAATTCGGGCACGGAATGTCCTGGCATATATTGGACAGACTTGTGTAGACACTGTAGTTGTTGTGCTGGTGGCTCTGGACTTGCGCAGCTTGCGCTTAAGTTGTGCTTCAGCAACACACCTTGCTTCGTAAACTTGACAGCCTTTGTGGATGAGGCAGTGCCAGATAGGGCAATTTTGTGCCAGCGTTTCCCAGGTGGTCGTGTCTATGTCAAGCGACTTCAGGGAGGTCTTGAGTGTGTCTTTGAAACATTTCTTCTGCCCTCTGTGCCAGCATCTTCCAGCAGAGAGTTCCCAAAAAGGAGCTGCTTGGGTATGCGCTCGTCTGGCGTACTAATGACATGACCTGCCCACCAGGTCTGCGCTCTCACCAGCAGTGTGTGGACTGATGGTAGACTTGCTCTAGAGAGAACTTCAGTGTCTGGTACTTTGTCTTGCAATCGGATGTGTAATATTCTGCCAAGACAAGTCATGTGGAAATGATTGAGCTGCCTTGCATGCCTTCAATACACAGTCCACATTTCACAGGAATACAGGAGGGTAGTGAGTACCGCGGGGCTGTAGACCTTCAGTTTTGTTGCTGGGCTGATTCCTCAATGTTCCCGTACAGTGGAGCGCAACCTACTAAAAGCAGAACTTGCCTTTGCTATTCTGCAGTTAATAGTCACTGCTTGGGAGGGGGTGCTACCAAGATAAGTGAACTGGTCCACTGCCTGTAATTTCTGCCCTTTGATTGTGATTACGGGTTCTGTGTACGGTGCATGAGGAGCAGGCTGGTGCGTGACTTTGGTCTTTTTAATGTTGATGGTGAGTCCAAAGTTGTCACAAGCCGTGGAAAGTTTGTCCATACTGACTTGCATCTCTGGCTCTGAGCCAGCATGATGTGGATGTGCCAGCGTTGGACTGGGGTAAACACAGTAAAAAGTCTGACAACACCAGGTTTTAGTCCAACCGATTTATTTGATAGTAAACTCACAAGCTTTCGAGGGGATTCCCTCTTCATCAGGTGAATGGAGAGTTCTGGCCTCAGACAGAGCATATAAAGCACAGACAGTTTAGAGATTACTGATTAGAATGCAAATCTTTACACCTAACCTGCTGTTTAAGTCCTAAAGTGGCTGACAATGTGTGTGGAAGGAGCACTGATCACAGGTTAAAGAGATGTGTATTGTCTCCAGACAGCACAGTGAGTGAGGTTTTGCAAACCCAGGCAAGTCACGGGGGTTACAGATAGTGCGACATGAACCCAAGATCTCTGTTGAGACCGTCCTCATGTGTGTGGAACTTGGCTATCAGTCTCTGCTCAGCGACTCTGCGCTGTCATGTGTCGTGAAGGCCGCCTTGGAGAATGCTTACCCAAAGGTCAGAGGCTTTAGGACTTAAACAGCAGGTTAGGTGTAAAGATTCGCATTCTAATCAGTATTCTGTAAACTGTCTGTGCTTTACATATGCTCTGTCCGAGGCCAGAACTCTACATTCACCTGATGAAGAGGGAATCCCCTCGAAAGCTTGTGAGTTTACTATCAAATAAATCGGTTGGACTAAAACCTGGTGTTGTCTGAGCCAGCATACAGGGCCCAGTCATCAGCAAAGAGGAAATCTCTCAGAACGGTCTCCTTCACTTTGGTAATAGTTTGAAGTCTTCTCAGGTTGAAGAGCTTCCCATCCACTCTGTACTTGAGGCTGATTCCAGCAACACTGTCCTGGAAGGCATCATTCAGCATGGCAGCAAACATCACGCTGAACAGTGTGGGTGCGAGCACACAGCCCTGTTTGATGCCATTGGTGACTGGGAATGCCTCAGAGGATTCTCCGCCATCCAGTACTCTGGCCATCATGGAACTGGCATACCATCTGAATGAATTTGGGGGGGGCAGCTGAAATTTGACATGATCCTCCACAGGCCTTGTCAGCTTACAGTGTCAAAGGCTTTTGCGAGGTCAACAAAGGTTGTGTCGAGCTCGTGATTCTGCTCCTGACACTTCTCCTGAAGTTGGCGCACAGCAAAAATCATGTCAATAGTCCCACGACCATTGTGGAAGCCACACTGTGACTCTGAAAGCAGGCCCAGCTCCAGATGAGTGACCAGACGATTTAGCAGGACTCTTGCGAGGGTTTTCCTGTGATGGAGAGCAGCGAGATTCCTCGGTGGTTGTTGCATACTTGCCAATTGCCCTTCCTCTTTTAGAGGTGTACAATGGAAGCATCTTTAAGTTCCTAAGGAATGGATCCTTGCTTCCAAAAGGACTGGAACAACTAGGTGAGCTTCTCAATAAGTGCAAGACCAGCAGCTTTGTAGATCTCTGTGGGTACGGCATCTGCCCCTGGGGCTTTGCCACTGGATAGCTGGCTGACAGCTTTTGTGACTTCGGCTACTACTGGTGGGCCATCCATGACATCAACCTGGGGAATCCTGCCTATTGCCTCGTAGTTAATTGATGACGGTTGTTTGAGGACGGTTTCAAAGTGTTCAGCCCATCTCTGCAGGATCTGAGCCCTCTCTATAATGAGAGTTGTACCATCTGTACTCAGGAGGAGGGAACTCTCGAGAGATTGAGGTCCTTAGTGAGTATTGAGGGCTTCGGAGAACCGTTTCAAGTCATTTCTGTCAGCATATCCCTGTATTTCACCTGCCTTGGCGCTCAGCCAGGCATCCTGCATTTTATGCAGTTTATTCTGGACTGTCCTGCGAGCACTGGTAAAAACGTTTTTCTTGGCAGCTGATGATGGGTCATTCTGACAGGCCCGATGAAGACAGTGCTTTTCAACAAATAAAGTCTGTATCTCCTCATCATTCTCATCAAACCAGTCATGCTGCTTGCAGGTAGAGGGCCCGAGCATCTTCAGCGCAGATGAATGGACAGCATCCCTGAAGTGTTCCCAGTCGTCCTCAGCGCTGCCTGCGAGGTGTAGGTCGGCAAGCTTAATTTCTAAGTCTTCAGCCAGTGCTGAAGCTATGCTGGGGATCTTTAGCTTGGCAGCATTGATTCTTTTCATGACCTTGTTTCCTTGTGGTCGCCTCTTGGGTCTGATGCAGAGCCTCATTTTGGAGACAATGAGCCTGTGATCTGTCCCGCAGTCAGCACCACACATGGCCTTGGTTACTCTGATATCCTGCCTGTCTTTTCTCCTGACAATGACATAGTTGAAAGATGCCAATGCTTAGAGCGGGGGTGCAGCCAAAACGTCTTGTTACGGGTAGGCAGATGGAAGGTTGTGTTGGTGATGAGGAGGTCGTGTGCTGCACAAGTCTTCATTAAGAGTAGGCCGTTACTGTTACACTTGCCCACTCCATGCTTCCCAATGACTCCCTGCCAGATTGCAGAGTCACACCCTACTCTTGTGTTGAAATCGCCAAGCAAGATCAGCTTGTCGGTACTGCTCACTGCTGATAGTAGGGCGTCTAGTTCTTCGTAGAACTTGTCTTTCTTCTCGCCTGGGTTGTTCATTGTGGGACATAGGCGCTGATCAGGGTGGCTTGACTTCTGTTCTGTAGCGGAAGCTGTAATGTTATAAGCTGGTGGTCCACACCCTTGGGTAGGCTATCAAGTTTCTGAACAAGGTGACTCCTGATGGCGAATCCAACTCCAGCATCACGACGCTTATCGCTGCTGTGACTGCTCCAGAAAAAAGTGTATCCACCTCCAGTTTTAGTCAACTGACCTACGTTGGCAAGACAAGTTTCACTCAGGGCTACAATGTCATTGTTGTATCTTGCAAGCTCTCTGGCAACTAAGGCTGTTCTTCTCTCTGGTCTGTCTGCTGTAGGGTTGTCCAAAAGTGTGCGCACATTCCAAGTGCCAATGGTGAGCTTGTATTTTATTTTGTGTGTTCGACTGCAAGATGGGATCCCTGCCAGCGCGGTAAACTGGCCAGGGTGGAGTGAAGTAGGCAATGTTTAGGGCACTTTTTCTCACCCCTTCCTCATTCTATGGAGGAGAGCAGTGCGTTCCTGAAGAGGACTGCTCAGTCTCCCAGGTAGACGCCAAATTTCACTGCTGCTTCGGTCAGCGGAAAGCGACCATTAGACCTGAGCCGCCTGTGTGCAGGTCTTTGACTACAGCTCCCAGTGTATCCACACCTGCTGCTTCCCCGCTCACCTATCGCCACAGGACTTCAAGGGTTGAACAGGGCACTGATGATGATGATGATGGTGTCGAGATTAGCACTTGATTTGGATTAAAGTGAGGGAGAGTTGCGCAGCGTTAGCCTCACTCTGTCTTCCCAAATCCCATCTAGATCCACTGGCAAGACAAGAGTCAAGATGGCTGGAGATGGGACAAGGCGCAGTGGATGACCAGGACGTCTTCTGTGTCTTGTCCTGCTCTTCGCGTTCTAAAATGCTTGCAAAGACTGCCTTCTTGACCGTGGAACCTTCCATTGGTCTCGTCTGAATCCGCCGGAGTCTGTTTTCACATGTTGGGATAGACATCTCCCTATCTCATCGAGGGTTGAGACCCGTCGGCTATGCTCCCCTGGTTTAGCCGGCTTGTGGAAGCCATTGCCTTGGGTGTGGCCGCTGTCACATGCAAACAGCTACGGGGAGCCAAGGTGAGAGCTGAGTGCCAGTTGGAGACAAAGTGTGGACAAACCGCCCTGAAAGGACGTGACATGTTCCCCCACCAGAGGTACTACACCTCCCTGACACCCCATACATGCCCATACACATCACTATAAGAAGGATATGGAAGCATTGGAGAGAGTGCAGAGGAGATTTAGCAGGACGCTGCCTGGTTTGGAGGATAGGTCTTATGAGGAAAGGTTGAGGGAGCTGGTGCTTTTCCTTTCAGAGCGGAGGAGGGTGAGATGCGACTTAATAGAGGTTTATAAGATGATGGGGGGAATAGATAGAATGGACATGCAGCGACGATTTCCTCGGGTGGATGTAGCTATTACTAGGGGACATAACTTTAAGGTTCATGATGGGAGTTATAGGTGGGATGTCCGAGGTAGATTCTTTACTCAGAGTGTGGTTGGGGTGTGGAATGCACTGCCTGCTGCTATAATGGAGTCAGACACTTTAGGAACTTTCAAGTAGTTATTGGATAGGCACATGGAGCACACCAGAATGATAGGGAGTGGGATAGCTTGATCTTGGGTTTGGACATAGTTCGGCACAATATCGAGGGCCGAAGGGCTGTACTGTGCTGTACTTTTCTATGTTTCTAAGATCCAGGCGATTTCCTGCTCACTTCTTGTCAGCCGGTAGTACACAATGGCTGAGGATGCAAAAGGTGCAAAGAAATTTAACGAAACATTTTCTCATCTTCCCCAAGGTTTCTGTAATTCAGTAGTACATTAGTGGCTGAATATCCCATGCACTATTTCATCTACCAAAACCAGATCAACTGCAAAACTTACCAGGATGCTACTGACAAGCAGCACTTCAAAGATGGTGGGACTTAGATTAAACACCAAGGCGCTCAGCACAAAGCTGATACCCCAATTTAACATGACCTTGCTTTCTGCGCGATAACATTTTATGGACCCCAACCATCGTGTAATAACGGGACTGCACTGTACTGCAGTTTGATTACATAGTGTTACAAATTGCAAGAAATTCTTTTGAAGATAAGTTACAGGCAGCGTAAGAGGGTTGTCAGCCTCACAGCTAATGCAAAGGAAAACAAACATCTTGATTCTTGCCTTGAGAGAGAAGAGCTAGTGAGAAGTACCACATAAGCTAGAGCTCTTCAACCTCAGGAGTTATCAAAAAGGAAGGAGTCACCAGATAGAAAAGTTAAACCCAAAACAAATGTTGTCAATATGCCAGAACATGCAGACAATTCTTGCAAAGGGCAAGTTTAAATGGTTTGTAAGAAGGACAGTGTAATAATCACGGGTGATTTTAATCTTCAGAGAGCTCAGATGAATCAAATTGGCAAAAGTAGCCTTGAGGATGAGCTCACAGAGTATATTCAGGAATTTCTTAGAATAGCATGTTCTGGACCAAGCTAAAAACAGCCTATTTTAGATCTGCCAATGTGTAATGAGACAGGAATAATTAATTATCTCATTGTAGAGATTTGTCTGGGCAAGAATGATCATAGCATGATAGAATTTCGTATTCAGTTTGAAGATGAGAAACTCAAGTTTGAAATTCATATCTTAAATTCAATGAAGACAAAGTTGGTTAAAGTAGACTGGGAAAATAAATTAAGAGATAAGATGGTAGATAAGCAGTGGCAGACATGTAAGGCAAGAATTCATGACTCTCAACATATATTCTATTGTGAAAGAAACTCTCTATGGCTAGATCTAGATTCCCTCATGAGGGGAAACATCCTTCCAGTTTCTTGCTTTTAATCTTTACCACAGAACCTTACATGTTTGAATAAGACTAACTTTTATTCTTCTTTTGTTCCTCTCAATCTTTCCTCATAAGCCAACCTCTTCAGTCCAGAAATTAATCTCGTGAACCTTCTTCGAACTCTCTTCAATGCAACTATAGCCCTTCTTAAATAAGCAGACTAAAATTGTATGAAACACTCCCTGTGCAGTCTAACCAATGTCCTGTATAGTTTAGAAAAACGTTTATACTTTCATATAGGCATTTCTCTTGCAATAAAGACAATGTTACAGGATTGAGGAACTGGAATGAGCTGTAAAGAATAATGACTGAAACCATGTGCTGTACACATTTTAAAAATTGAAATAGCAAGTAATACAGACCCTGTCTGTCACATGGAGAAAATTATGTGAAGATGCCCTGGCATTGGATTGGGGTGGGCACAGTAAGAAGTCTCACCACACCAGGTTGAAGTCCAACAGGTTTATTCGGAATCACGAGCCGATGAAGGAGCAGTGCTCCGAAACATGTGATTCCAAATAAATCTGTTGGACTTTAACCTAGTGTTGTGAGACTTCTTACATAGGAAAAAGACAAGTTAATAGTTTAGATTTGCTCCAGAAACAAGCAAATTAAAAGAGGACCCGAGACAGGCAGCCAGCAACAGCTAGAAGAGCAGGCAAGAGGCGTTGTCTGTAGCTCAGTATGAAGAAGGTCTCAGTCTTGTAGAGTTTGAAAGTAAGTATTTATTGCTTCTTGGCCTTTTGGCTAAGATTGAGCATCAGATCAAGCCTAAATTGTCAGCTTGGATCTAGTTTGTCTTTTTTGTGAGGAGCATGATTTGGATTCAACTAGATTTTGAATTTGGGTTTTGGAGCAACCAAGGAATGGGTAGAGCATACAAACCTAAGAATATACCAGCAGATAAGGTCAGAGGTTGTGAAAATTATAGTGAGAATTAAAAGCACTTTCTCTGAATGCATGCACCATTTGCAACAAGGTAGATGAATTGAATTCACAAATTGAAGTAAACAGATATGATCTAATTATGTTATGGAGACATAGCTCAAGAAGAACGTAGCCAGAAGCTGAATATTCAAGGGTATTCAACATTTAGGAAGGATAGGCAAATTAAAAAAGGTGAGAATTGTTAATAACAGAGGATGAGATGAGTCTATTAGCGAGTGGAAATCTTAGATTACAAGGACAAGATGTAAAATCAGTTTGGATGGACCGAAGAAACAGCAAATGCTGGTAGTTGTTTACACGCCACCAAGCAGTAGTGGTAGACCACAGTAGAAATCAGGAAATTAGAGGTGTGCGTAACAAGTTTAGTACAGTAATCATGGGAAACCTGAATCTACATATAGACTGGGTAAACCTGGTTAGCACTAATGCTGTGGAGGAAGGAATTCCATTAAATGGTTATCAAGCAGAATATGTTGAAGAACCAGTTTGAGATCATAGTGTTTAGGATCTTGTATTGTGATGAGGAAGGGCTACTAATCTCATTGTAAAGGAGCCTTGAAGGAATAGTGACCGTAACATGATAGAATTTTACATCAAGTTTGTAAGTGATGCAGTTCAATCCAAAACTAGGATCATTAATCTAAATAAAAGAAACAAAACAATTGAGAGACAAGTTGGCTATGGTAGTTTGAAAAACTACACTAAAAGATATGATGGCAGCCAGGCAATGGCTAGCATTTGAAGTATTAATATATGGTTTACAACAAATATACATGTACAAAAATCAAAAGGTAGGAAGAGTGATCTAACATTGGCTAAGAAGTTAAGAATTGTATTAGTTCAAAGAAAGAGGCCGATGAAGTTGCCAAAAATAAGCTGAGGATGAGTTCAGCGGAGAACCAATGACAAAATAGAATACGAAAATGAACTAGCAAGAAATGTAAAACTTTCTGTAAAAGCTTCAATGTGTATGTAAAAAGGAAAAGATTAGCAAAGACACGTGTGGACCTATTACAGGCAGAGACTGGAGAATTTATAATGGGGAATAAGGAAATGGCAGAAAAGTTAACAAATACTTTTTGTTGTTCTTTAGGGTGCAGTATAAAATGAACCTGCCTGAAATATTAAAGAATCAAGAGACTAGTGAAATTGAAGACCCAAAGGAATTAGTTAGTATTGGTTAAAATGCACAGGAGAAATTAATGGGACTGAAAGTTGGTAAATCCCCAAGAACTGATGATCCATATCCCAGGCGTTGGCACTGGTCAATATCTTCCAAAATTCTAGATTCTGGAACAGATCCTGCAGATTGGAGAGCAGCAAATGTAACCCTTTAAGAGGAGAGAAAACAGGGAACTAGGCCGGTTAGCCTGACATCTTTTGTAGGGTAAATGCTAATGCAAAGAACGTGATAATGGAACTCTTTGAAAATATTGGCAAGATTGGGTACAGTCAATATAGATTTATGAAAGGGAAACCATGCTTAACAAGCACGGAGTTTTTTGAGGATGTAACAAGTAGAATAACGGAGAACAAGTGGATAGAATGTATTTGAATTTTCAGAATGTCGTTGATAAGGTTTCACACAAGGGGCTAGGAAGCAAAATTTTAGAGCACATGAGATTGTAACATATTGACATGGATTGAGGATCCAATTTATGGACAGCACGGTGGCACAATGATTAGCATGCTGACTCAAAGCGCCAGGAATCAGTGTTAATTCCAGACTTGGGCCACTATCTGTATGGAGTTTGCACATTCTCCATGTCTGCATGGGTTTCCTCCAGTGCTCTGCTTTTCTCCCACAATGCAACGATGTGCAAGGTTAAGTTGATTGGCTGTGCTAAATTGACCTTACTGTCGGGGGATTAGCAGCGTAAATAAGCGGGATTATAGGAATTGGGCCTGGATGGGATTGTGGTCAGCGCAGACTCGATGGGCCAAATGGGCTCCTTCTGTACTGTATGGACTCCATGGACTGGTTAACCTACAGAAAACAGAAGTAAACAGGTCATTCTCAATGTTGGCAGCTGAGAATAATGAGCTACTAAGTGTCAGTATATATAGGCCCCAGCAATTCATGATTTCATATCAATCATTTGGATGTGGGAACAAAATATAATATTTCAAGTTTGCCAAAGACACAAAACTTGGGTGGGAATGAGTTGTGAGGAGGATGCAAAACAAGTTCCAAGGGATTTAGGCAGGGGAAGCGAATGGGCAAGAACATGGCATGTGGAATATGTGGTAAATGTGAACTTATCCACTTTGGTAGGAAAAACAAATGCAGATAATTTCTTAGAGACTGAAAGCATTAATATTCAAAGGACTTGTCCTGGTTTGCAAGTCACTAAAAATTAACATGCAGGTGCAACAAGCAATTAGAAAGGCAAACATTATATTGGCCTTTATTGCAAGATGATGAGTACACACAGAGCATAGCTGCAGTTCTGGAACTGAAATAAGATTTTCATGTGTGTAGTTTTGATCTCCTTACTCAAGGAAGCATAATGATCATAGAGTGCAACAAAGGTTTACCAGACTGCTTCCTGGCAGGATTGTCTTGATGAGACTGTGCCTGTATTCTCTATTACAAGAATGAGGAGTTCTCAGTGAGACATAAAAGTCCTACAGGGCAGATGCAGGAAGTATGTTTCCCCTGGCTAGTGAGTCTAGACAATGATGTAGAAATGCTGGCGTTGGACTGTGGTAAACACAGTAAGAAATCTCGCAATACCAGGTTAAAGTCCAACAGGTTTATTTGCTAGCAAATGCCACTAGCTTTCAGGGCTCTGCCCCTTCATCAGGTGAGTGAGGAGTTCTGATCACAAACAGGGCATATAAAGGCACACACTCAGTTTACAGAATACTGATTAGAATGCAAGTCTTTACAGCTAATCAAGTCTTAAAGGTGCAGACAATGTGAGTGGAAATAGCATTAAGCATAGGTTAAAGAGATGTGTATTGTCTCCAGACAGGACAGTAAGTGAGATTTTGCAAGCCCAGGCAAGTCATGGGGCTTGCAACATCTCATTATTATGTCCAGACAGGACAATGAGAACCAGATGACAGTCTCAATATAAGAGATAAGCCACTGGTCCAAGATGAGGGATTTTGTCATTCAGAGGGAGGTGAATATTTGAAATTCTCAGAGGGCTGTGGAATTTTATATATTGAACATACTCAGAGATTAACAGATTTCTAGTCATTAAAGATGTCAAGAGATATGGTGATAGTGCAGAAAAATGGCAAGGGTAAAAGGTGGAACAGGTTTGAGGAGCTGAATAGCCCATTCCTGCTCCTATTTCCTAAACAACGAACTATGTTTTGCTGCTGAGTTTGACAAACAATGTATTATTTTTATTAATCAGTACCAAAAACCCCATATTTGGCATATTGCTCATTATATTTAAACCATGATGATGCACTGAATTTGTGGAAGAGTTAAGCACTTGTACTTCTAAACTTTTCTACTTCTACAAAAAAAAGCACTATGAAGCAAGGCTAGTGATTTATACAAAACAAGCTAACTTTTTTTCAAATACACTTTATTTACAACCCGCACAGACATAAATGGTAATGAAAATTTCAAATATTGAATAATCGCATCATTCATTTTGAGCAGTTCAATACGTAACACTGCCAATTCGTACTCTTCATCCTGATGAGCTCAAACAAGGGGGAGCAGCAGTGGTGCTTGATGTACTGCTTAATGTGACATTAGGCATTACAATACCTAGATCAACACTCTAGAAATGATCTCCTGAATAGTTAGGTTAGAATGGTTAACATTGTTTCACTCTCCTTTACGTATGCAATTTCTTATCCTATGTTCTGATGGCTCTACATCTTTCTTGTCCAAAATAGAGTTCAAGCATCATTTCTTAAAATTAACATTTGCTATTGTCTTTCAAAATAAAAATTTACATGTGAGCCATTTAAAATATTTGCAGCCCAACAGAATAAATAAGTTTATTGGATCTCACTGTTAGAGTTGGCAATGCTCGTGAATACTTGATTACTCACATTTTGGACTGTTTGGAAAGGTGGATCTCCACTATTGGTGTTTGCTAGGCAACAAGTGACCATGGCAAGGGTCAATATATACCATATTTCTGCATTTTAAAAACAGCACAGGAAAAGTTTATGGGGTCAAACATTAAAGAAATCAGTCATGTGTTTATTGTCTTTTGAATTTGAATCTCCAGGTTTCTATTAAACATGCTTTGCTTTCCAAGTTTCTTAATCTTCCAGGTCCAAGTCATCTAACTCTTCATCTAGCTCATCCAGATCTTCTCCAGTGAAGAGATTTTCATCTACAGGGACACCATCAACATGACCATCTTCTAATTCTCCATCCAGTTTACCATCTTCAATATCATTAGTAATTCCTCCTGAAGCCTCATCTAATTTATTTTCTATAACAAAAGAAACAATTCATCACACAATTCACAAGTGTACCTTTGCAAGGTCAAAACTAACAGTCAATTTTCTGGTCATCTCCACGAAGATAGACCATTTAGTAAATTAAGAGTTAAAATGACCAAAGTGACTTTTTGGGGGTGGGTGGGGGAGAGAATAGGGATGGTTGTCTGAGAAGAACAAGCAGTATGTGCACTATTACAATATAGTACTGCAATACAGATAAGCAGCTTGATTTATGTTGCAAAGTAGAACAGCATGGACTGCAGTGATTCAAAGCAGCTCACTACCACCTTCTCAAAAGGTAATTGGGGATGAGAATAAATGCTAGCCTAACCAGCAATGGCCATATCCCATAAATGAATAAAAACGTTCCATTTGTATATTTTCTATTAATACTAATTAAATTTGCAGAAATGCACCATATCTAATGTGATTTCAGACATTCCCAGTTTTATGACTTGCTTCTCAATAAAACAAAATTATTCAACTGTTAAGACTTGCTTTCAAAACAGAAAAATAAAACAGCTGCAAATATACCAAGGGGGAAAAAAATTAAGTTAATTCAATCCAATTAGCCAACATTTTATAGCAAGAACAGGGAACACAAAGCTGCCATTCATTTTCTTCCTGGTCCTCTGTTTAAAACTGGGCACTGCTGCAGTTATATTAAGAATTGCAGACAGTTATGATATGTAATAAGGTATTAATCGTTTCAGGTGACAAACTGAGGTGCGGAAAGATGGTTTGTGTAGCAGTGGGTTAAACTATTGTCCTCTCACATTAAGGACCACGCTATGTCCCCAATAATAACAGCTTCTAGTGTTCTTTAAAAGTGACTAAAAAAATCGAAATGAGTTTCGGCAGACAACAAATTTCAAACTGGCACAACATTAAATTGTCCATGGATCAGTAAAAATTTGGCAGATTTTTTTCCCCGATAGTGGATCACAATTTATTTAGTTATTGTTGCCAATCATTTAAATGAAGACATATTCATTAAATTGTAAATCACGAAACTTTATGGAGCTGAGTTTACAAAACATCAGAGTTGCTGACGTGGCAAGAGAAAATTTAACCCAGATGACTAAGCAAAAGCAATGTTAAATTAGCTTCCAGCCATTTTTATACCATTACCTTGGTACGATTCCACTACACTTACAAAGGTGATCAAGACTAAGAGGGATGACTGACTACACTGAACTACCTGTGGTTTTTGGTACAGTTGACCATGGCAGTTTCTCTTTGTCTTCTGCATTTCTCAATCCATCTTGCCCGAATGTACAGCAATGGTTTCTCATGCTGCAGTGTTACAATCATCTCGAAGTCCAAATATTAACCTAGATTCTTTTCCTCATCTACAAACTACTCTTTTGTGAATCTCACCCGCTGACAAAGAAGCAGTTTCCTTGTGTACTGAGGATAACTAAGTTCTATCCCTCAATTTCTTTCTTCTGTGACAAATCTCTGTGTTGTTAGATTGCCCGATATCAGCATATGAACAAGTTAACATTAATTTCAAGTTAACATTTGGAAGACTGACAGCTGAATTGCAAACTTGCATCTTATTATTAAGATGGTTTACTTCCACTTGAACATTGCCCATTTGCTGCCTCTATGACAGCTGATTGCTGAAGTTCAATTTTTTCATCTTGAGACTCACTTCAAGTTTTCTCCTGACTGGAATCCTATCATAAGGTCCAATCAAATCCAAACCTCTGCTTCCTTGTTCTGTCCCACACGCCTATTTCTTCCATCCTTGCTAACTACAACGACCACCATCACACAAATTTAAAATACTCCGCATCTCTTTAAATTTGCCCACAATCTTACCTTATTGCATTATCAAAAACTCCTACAACTGCATTTCTCTTCCCAGCACCCTTCATTTCTGGGAGTTGATCATGTTGTACAATGTGTTTTCCCTTCCTCACCACTGATGACAATGCTCTCCTACTTTCATAAACCTCTTTCAACTTATTTTTCAGTGAACTCTTCTTGCTCTATGAGTTGCAGCCATTCTTTAGTCTTTTTCTTTTCGCCTCATCCTCCCCATCCTGACTCAGCATCTGAAAGCAACTTTGCATGCTCTCTGCACCAGAAGTGATACAATCAAACTGCTTATTGTGGACTTTTGTGTGACTGCAATTTGCTTACTGTACAAGATGGCTGGTAACCAGAGGGCTGAGAAACTGGAGGTGATGGGCAATGCAAGCATGGGACTATCTACTGTCATATTCTGCACCAGCTTTTCCAATTTAAATTTGCTTTAAATAATCCACTAAGCACATTTGGTAGAGTGGATCAGTCTGATCTCATGTATCATTTAATTAAAATCACTTATACAGAGGACACCCGGGCTAATGTCTGGATACTTTCCAATGGTTTACACTTCTCTATAATTTACATGCAATTAGGAAACCAAATGCTACAAATGTTTTACTACATTTTTTTGAGCACATAAGCTTTAAAATTCAATTTTTACAGAGATCTGGGGAAAAAAGTGGCAGAGTGAGACATGATAAAGAATAATGAATGGCCTCCTTTTGTGTAACCATTCTGGGATTCTAGCTTTATTTATGCATACTTGTTTACAATCAAAGCATTCTGAGTCCAGCCAAAAGCAAGTACATTAATTACCTCAGCGTACTATGCAACACTAAAGAGAGGTTTAATGTATATTGCAAAAATGAATCTGAATGCAGGCAAATGGCAAAGCCACTGTTTCCTGGAGAAAACAGTTAGAATAATTCTGGCATTTGATATTTAAATTTCAGAAACTAAAATGTAATTCGGGAATAAGTACAACCATTTCTCCCAAACTAGAAGACAACCAGCAACATTAAAAGTGATGGATGAGGAACAATTTTCTTTTTGGCTGTCCATCTTAAATGTGGACGATCTGTATTTAAATACCAGTTCTTGTCAACTGACATGAGCGTATGCTACAGAATTCCATTTAAAAATCATAAGCACATTTTAAAAAAAAAATCAGTCTAGGATTTTGTCACAGGAGATTTAATAGTATTCACTGGCAAATCAAAATGCTGAATTAAAATTCCTCCCTCATTCCAGAACTTGAGCTAGTGAACCTTGCGACTTGATTTTCATCCCATTTTTGGCTTCTATTCGCTCAATGTGTTAATAAAAGTACTATGGAACTTCACTCACCATCTGCATCATTGGACATTTCTTTGGGTAACCTTGCAGAATGTGTCGCACCCAACCGTTCAGTTCCAGTAGACACTGTAATGCCAGTATTATTTATCTCTATTGGCACAAGCCGGGAAATGTCAATGTCATTGACTTGTGTTGCTTCTTCAACCTAAAACAAAGACAGTTAGTTAAAAAACTATAATAAAAGCAAAATAGCAGTGGCCATTTTGTGCAATTGGAGTTACCTCTTCGCCTTGTTCTTGGGGATACTGTGTTTCATCTGCTTCTTCGTCATCAGCACTAATTAAATCAGGTCTAAATTCAAAGACTTCACGACCACTCACCTAAATATGAAAAATAATAATCAATCACTTTTGAACTAATTATAAAAAGCACTATTTCAGTAAACAATAGAAAGAACAAGTTTACATACACCAAAAGCTTTGCCAGCGTTGAAATCTGCTTTCCTCTTTTCCAGTTCTTGTAGAGCCTTTTCCGTTTTCTCATGTCTCTTCCTTTTTTTCCATTCCAAGAAAGTTTCTAGGGTGATTCTGGTTACATCTGGTCCCAGGGCTGCTCTCTTAAAATTTAAATACAATATAATAATTGACACTTTTGCAAGCAAGAGATACAGTCCAACTTTGTTATATGGCTAAGGATTCAAGGTAATTCAAATGACGTATTTGTACAAGACTTTATAATACTGAAGAAATTGCAATTTGGTATACCCAGAGGATTTTTTTAATATCTAGTGTCACCATGTGGTTAGAATGTGCATTGCAATTTCGAATGAACAAAATTAATTCAGATTAAACTGCCCATTAGTCTTACGATTTGTATTTTATCCTACAATTTTATATTACAAGAATTATTGAGTTTAATTAAATGAAGAGCAACCTAGTTAGTTTGATTCAATGAAATTTTCACCGGATATATGCCCCAAATTAAATTGGAATCTTAAAAGCACAGGAGTTTTTTGTTCATGGGATATTGACATGACCTGCAAGCACATACTTATTGCCCATGCTAGCTACTTTGAGAATGAGATGTTGGGCTGCTGGAATCTTTGCGTTGATGATGCTGCTAGGATGGTCTTGAAAAGAAAATTTTGGAAATTTAATCTGGTGACATAACGAATGGTAATACATGTTCAAGTCAGAATACTCTGCGACTGGAGCTTGGAGTTGGCTGTGTCCCATGATACTACTGTTGCTAATATTTCAAGTGAAGGTTTAGGGAGATGCTGTAAAAGTAGCCCTGGAGAGTTGCTGCAGTACATACTGAACATAGTACATGTGCAGTTTTACTGCTCCAGCAGGATTGCACAGAGTCTTCTGGCAGTAGTATAAAAAAATTGCCCCAGATACTGTCAGGCTTACTGAGTGTTGTTCTGGCTGCATGAATGCCATCACTCTCCGAACTTAAGCTCTGGTCAGAGTCTGAGGGGCCAGGGGAGTCAGCCACTCATACCTCACTAGGCAGCCTATGTTCTACTTACGTAGACACTCTAATGAAATGCCTGGCTAATGGAGACTCCCGAGAAGTTAATGTGGAACAATCAACAATGCTGGCATCATTGATAGTTCTTTTAAACTCTCTAGCACTGCTCTATTTCACTATATTCTGCAGCCTCTCCTTTCCTTCTCCTCTATGTACTCAATTAACTTTTCCTTGCATCCGAGTGAAATAACAAATCAAAAAAATCTGAGTTCAGAAAACCTGAATGCAGGAATCATTACCAAATAGTTCACTACTAATCTTATAATGAAATGAAGATTACTGACAAGCAGTTGAAGATGACTGGACCAAGAACACTAACCTGACAAACTGCAATGTGACAACATGGCCAAATACAAGTAAGTAAACTAAGAGGAAGTTGAATTAAATTTATGAACCCCCGCCTCTTTCCCCTCCAATGGATGACTGGAAGGGCCAGTAAAATCTTGTAACAAACTAAAAGCAACTTTGACTCAACAACCAGGCTTGTTCTCAGGCAGATTTCAGAACAGTTCACATGACCCCTTCACTCTTGTCATTTTTTCTTAAATTGAAGATATGGCTCAGTGTTTCAGCAACTAAGTGTTATAGTTGTAACAAAATCCCCACTTCTAGACTAGCACATTGCTTCTCATACAGGATGGAGAGTCCTAGATTCTGTGCAAATATGCCAGGAATATGAAAGGATAAGGCTTTCATATGCCAGACTTATCTGGCAGAACATTATTCGGTCTTGGTTCAAAATTTAAAATATGGTTTTTATCAGAATAGGAGCACTTTAAAAGGGGCTCCAAAAGCAAAGAAAAAACTCCATTTTTGATTGAAGTAATTCCATAGATAAATAAACATCAAAAAATTGAAAACATTTCTGAAATATCAGCCTGCATATGAACAAATATTCATAGAACAATTTTTGCCATTTAGCCTAAAAAGGCAGGAAGAGATGACGGTAAATAAAAGAAAATCTTTATTATTACCTCATTTTCTATCAAATCTTCTAATGAAATTTCTTCCTTTACTTCTTTTTTCTGATTTTTCTTCAATATAAAGCCAGGTGGTAAGGCATGGCGATACATGCAATTGTCTCCTCCTCCTGGACACACCCAGAACCAGCCATATTTGTTATTCTCTATGGCTTCAAGGAAATGTTTACATACCTAACATGGGAATAAGGCAAAGATGATCCAATCATATCTTTCCACGCAGTTTTACTCATTGTAGACTGTACCAATATTTTAAGTTAATGCCATAACAAAGTAGGGTGATCATTTTCAATTAACTTTGAATTGCATATCAAAACTTGTAAACACAAAATGTGTGTTAAAATACACTTCACTCTAATGTACAAAGAACTTTTGAACAGAACTAACTCAACTTGTAGTGGTAGTGGGAAAGACAGTTGAGAAAAATAAAAGCAAATTATTCATGTTTGGTGGCAACACTCAAAGTTCGTTTTCTCACTCTCCTCCTCAAGGAACCAATTTGTTTTTAGCGTATGATTGCTACTGACCATGGTCCAGCTAAACTACTAAGTTTAAAGTCTATGAAAGCTTTTGAGTGCCATAACTGAAACTGGTAAACCAGGTGTGTTTATTTCCATTTCCAGAAGCAAGTCAATGTGCCTCCCCAAGATGGAATGTGAGGTCAAATTGTAACACATTTACGAATGTCTAACAGATCAGCTATAAAAGTGACCACTTGCGATAGTTTCTGCACTGCATGATCCCACAATTCACTGAAAAAGAAAACCCCAATCTAGATTTTAATAAACATTCACGACTCAGCTCTTGTTTTCTGCTTGTTTGTTAGCTTTTGGTGCGACAGTCTGCCATGGCATGTGCTGTCTACCCTAAGGCAGGTCTTTGACTCATTATCTGTTGATGCTTCATCCCGAGCCATTTTTTTTGGCAGTTTTTGTGGTGGAAAAACCTGGCATTAGTCTCAAAGCTTTCCCATGCACTTCAAAGGATAATGGTCCGTGTAGATTAGGGCTTATGATGCCTTTTTCCAAATATAGACCTTGAATTGCTGAGGAGCAAACAAAATGCCTAACATCTCTTTCTGTTTACTTAACTTTTAGGAAAAATAGCCAATCGGGCTTTCAATTCCAGAGCGATCATCCTGGAACAGGACTGTATATCACTTGCTGAAGTTTAAGGCAGTTGGCTTAGGTCCATTTGTCAGGGTGGCTTTTAATTTCTCAAAAGTCTTTTGGCACACCTCTGTCCACACTAGCTTGCCAGTTTTCATTAGTAAATCATTAGGCGGGACAGCTAGAATATTAAAAAGCTTGGAAAAATTTGTAATTTAACCCACACGCTCCTAGAAGTGCAGGGTTTCTCTCTTCATTTTGGGAATGGGAAAATTCAGCAGGGTGTGCATTTTTATTTCCTGGTATAACACTTGATCTTGTCACATCACATGTCCAGGTCAAGTTACTTTTGCCTTAGCAAACTTTTAGCCAAGTTCACTCCAGGGTAATCCTTCTGTAGACCCTGAAATATGGCCACCAAGTGGTCTAAATGGTCCTTCCAGATAGCAGTTAATATTAACAGGTTATCCAGGTGTACGGCAAGGTTGGTTCATCCAGTTGCTACTTGGCTGGCTCATCCAGCTACCTGGTTGGCTAACCTCAAAGGTTAATGGGGTATTTTTAAGGCCGAAGGATATGAGGATGTCAAAAGCCAAGATTGCTCTCATTCCGGGGGTTGTAGGGGTTTTCCTGCCTTCTTTCAAAAGGGGTGATTTTACTGGTACAAGCAGTAACCCCACCTTATCCTTATAATTCTTGATGCATGAGATTGGATATGAATTGATTCAGATCATTGGACTTACTGTCTGATAGTTGACAGAGTCATTTTGATCTTTTCAGTTTTGGGGTTGTACAAGGGAGAAAATACAGCTGCTCTGGCTGGCCTCCATTACATAAATAATCAAGTGCTGCAGACAGTTATCTGACAAGATGTAGCTTGTCAGGGCTGTCAGTAGGGATTTTCCTTCATCAGTTGGGCACATCCCAGTTAGTTCCTACAGATTCCTTTAAATTCCCTGAACAAGGTGATTATATAATACTGTTGCTTTTGTGGTTAATAGGACATTTAAATTTTCCAGAATTTCAATATTTGCCAATCTAGCAGTCGGAAGGTTTGACCTGGGAATCCTTTCCACCTTGTCTGACTCCCCTGGTCATCTTTTGCTATCTCTACCCACTGGTTAACTAGATTCTCAGCTGTGATAGTTATTTGGCATATTAAGATGCTGAGCAGTGCTTCTTTCTCCAGTCAGGGACAAGAATCAGGTAATTGATCATACTAATACTTTTGGCAGCTACTGAATTTGGCCCCTAAAGGACCATTTGGCAGTGGCAGCAGCAGTAGGATCCATTCTCCTGGCTGGATAGTTCAGCTCTCAGTGCACCTGTCTATCTGTTCTTTCATGATTTGCAAGGAGGTTTCTTTAAATGCTACTTAGCCACAGCACAGGCATCAAAAAAATCATTCCCGGAACGCGAATACATACTCCAGTATGAAGGTGTCCTCCCTGAACCGCAGAAACATTTCTTTTCACAACTTCAAAAAGTCTCACACTTCATGCTCATAAATTAATTCAAATGAGTTGAAAGCCTATGGAGTAAGGAAGCCTAAACCCTTAACCTCGTCATAAAAGGTATTCCAGGCACAAAGTCCAAATCTATTTTTATGGTTGTGATGCCAATCTAATGTCTCTGCTTTGCCAGTGATAGGCTGATGGGCTATTCACAGGGTGTGGACAACCTCTTTTCCCCTGGTCTGACTGAATCTCTTTTGGCAGGCTGCGGTGGGTGAAGAACTGGACAAGTCCCATGCTGTAATCTTTTTGAGGGAATGGCTTCAGAATTTCAGGTGGCCAGGTCCACTACCATAAGGGGATACTGACACCCTGTGGCAGCCTTACACAACCTATCAGGATTCAAAGCATTTACCAAATGCCAGTGTGGGTTTGAGAGAAGCAATTTTAATCATGACCTGGAGTTTTCCTATAACCTGGCAAATGTGGCAGGGTTTTGCAGTGTTTGGCCACTTGAGACCACAGGTTAGGGTTAGGATTAGGATTAGGGTTAGCTCATGCGCGCTAAATTTCTGTGGGAACCCACGTACACTGCATGAACAATTTCCATATGATACTCTGGTGGAACACCCCCCCCCCCCACACCCACACCCACCCATACACATCTGTTTGGCTCCCAGAGGGGCATTCCTACTTCATCTCAAATTTACCAATACTTGGAGAGCTGGATGGCTACTGCCTCAGAGGAGAAAGCCTGTGTTATGCATTTTAACTTGGGATCTGTCTGCTGTCTTCCATTAAGGGGGAACGGCTGAGCACTTCCTCTTCTGCAACAGGCTTTTAAAGGTCTCAGCTAGCCAGACCTCAGGCTCATCCAGCTGGGCTTTAACAACAATTGAAAATCCTTGGAAGTTATCTTGTAGTTTTTGTTCATTTTCTCATTTGGCTTAAGGGATTAATCATCATAGAAACCCTACAGTACAGAGAGGCCCTTCAGCCCATCGAGTCTGCACCAGCCACAATCCCACCCAGGCTCTACCCGCAATCCGTACATATTTTAACCCACTAATCCTCTCTAACCTATGCATCTATGGTCAATTTTAGCATGGCCAATCAACCTAACCCACACATCTTTGCACTGTGGGAGGAAACCAGAGCCCCCGGAGGAAACCCACGCAGAAACGAGGAGAATGTGCAAACTCCACACAGACAGTGACCCAAGCCGGGAATCGAACCTAAGTCCCTGGAGCTGTGAAGCAGCAGTGCTAACCACTGTGCTGCCCAAGGGAGACAGTACCATTTTACTGCCAATCAAATCATTCACAGCAAGAAATCTATCCCTGTCACTAGCAGCTCAGGGACAACCCCGAGAGCGACTGGACCCAAGATAATGTTACCCTGTAGGTGGATCCAATGGAAGGGGACAAACATGCATCCATCTCCAACTCCCATGATTGGCTCGTTGGCTTACATAGAGGTATCAGGAGGAAGAGCAAGATTCTTCCTCAGCATCAGGGATACAGTGGCCCCTGTATTAGAGTAGTATCATGGACTTTGTTGTTTCCTTGGAGGGGTACAGGGACAATGCCCTTTGAAGGATGAAACTCAAGTCTTGGTAATTTTTCTAAGTATTCTGAAACTGTTTGTGGTATGCCTCCATCAAGAGTTCATAGGCACTAAAAATAGAAGCTTTCCTGTACTTACAACTGGCAGAATCGTCAGTGCACAACAGGAAATAAACCTTACAGAACTTTCTTTTTAAGTAATCTCACACCAGGAGAGTCCAGAACTCCCAGGTGACTTTAATTGATCTGCCAGCTCTTCAAAGGTTAAGAAAATTGCCACATCCTTTTCCTCAAACTTAGGCACAAGTCAGGAGTACTGTGATTTCCTAAAGTTTATGAGCTATGCAAATTTGAATTACCAGCAGAAACACCACTCAATAGCATGTTCCAAACCAGTGAACTCTTCCACCTTGAAGGACAAGGGCAGCAAGTGCATGAGAACACCATTAGATGCAAGTTTCCATCCAAACATGCACCACCTGAATTTGGAACTATATCACTGTTTCTTCACTGTCAAAGGCAAGATCGTGGAACTCCCTTACTGTGGGTATACCTACACCATGTGGATTACAGCAATTCAAGAAGGCAGTTTATCACTTCTGAGGGCAATTAGGGATTAACCATAAATGCTGGCCTAACCCGTGACATCCACACCCAGTGAAGAAACAAAAGGTATGTAATTTCTTGGAGGGTTTCAATGGTTTAAGATTGAAAGGATGATCTTGTAAAGTGAAGGTTCACAACAGGTTGTTACGTTTCTTGTAGTCAAAAAGCTAAGAGGCTGGTTCTCAGGCAAAATTTAAACTGGAAAAGTTTTCTTGACGGAGGGAGGTGCAGCACTGGGGATGGAATCCTTCTCACTATTAAGGTATCCTTCTTTCAAGTTACTGCTGATGCCATGGCTGCTTGATGATTCATGTGGTCTGGCTTTTGACCAACTGATGACTAACCTAGTTGATTTTTAAAAGCAGAAAAAAAACAAGTGGCTTTTCACAGATCACATCATTGTCCAAATATGGGGTAATGTGTATTTTGATTTCACATCTTGTGTGGTGGGTTTTGATCCCTTCTTTCAGTTTGAGATACAGAGCAAAGAATACTGATAATTTCTTAGCATTCTGTGTCAGTTCATGCTTAAACAAAGATGTGCAAATTCCTCAGATGGCTGTGAATGTCCATATTAATTAGGCATATTGCTGTGACTTGCCATTCCCTGCAGTTCAAATGCCAACTGCAAAATGATTTATAACAGCCATTTTAATAGCTTGTCTGTGTCCAGTTTTTAGGACAAAATTGATTGTGCCCACAATGTCATGAACTATGACAGAGTTGGATCAGTGTGTGGTGAGCCATGTGAATGGGTTGGGACTAGGCCAGGTTAAAGGATGGTCCTTTATAGCACATTGGAGGGAAAGATCAAAATAACACAGCAGATGACTTTGATGAAAAGCTTGATGGGACAGTACACAGGAGAGCAAAGGTGAACACGCGCATCAAGATGGTGGTGCATATCTTTCAGTCAATGAGCCTGGAGGACTCTACCCCTTTTCCATACATCGTGCAGACCATGAAGCACTGCAACTACTACCCCACGCCCGTTGCTCACTTACAACTCTGGTTGACCTTCTGTGAAAATGCAGCAACATGCTCTGACAAACCCAGGAACTCACTGTACCTCCAAAATAGCTCAAAATAGGGATTAGTCATAAATGCCAGCCTAACCCGTGACATCTCAACACCCAGTGAAGGAATAAAAGGTATGTCATTTCTTGGATGGTTACAATGGTTTAAGGTTGAAAGAATGATCTTGTAAAGTGAAGGTTCACAACAGATGTTAGGTTTCTTGTAGTCAAAAGCTAAGAGCTAATTGCCCTTAAAATACCTCAGTATTGTAGTACAAAAGTTCCTTTAAATAACATGAGTGCAATGACCATCTTTACAGATGCTTGCAGAGTGAACTATGAACAAGCTGTCTGCACGTACATCATACAAATTTGGATTGTGTGTCACAACATTAAGATCGCAGTAATTCAAAACTTTCCAGCTCACATAGAGGTTGCAATGCCAAACTGATTTTAAAAACAATGTTTAGTCTCCAAACTGCCCCTTAAGTGGCACCACGCAAAGAATTTCTAGCCCTTAATATATACTTACTATTACAGTTTTTTTCTGTTCTGCGTCACCATGTTTCTTTTGCACGACCTCTTCCAGTTTTCTCACATCCCAATTCTCCATCGTGTCTAAGATGAAAAAGTAAATATATCTAATGAAGATCAAATATTAACAAAAATGTTAAAAGGATCAACCCAACATTTAAATATATATTTATAAACAGAAACAATGAGAACTATAAATATTTAACTTGCATTCCAATTTGTGTTTACATTTGAAGATTAAGAAAAATGGAAAGGGCTTCTGATACGTAGTTAAAACGTTAACACGGAAATTGAAGCAACTCACATCAGCACACACTGCATTTCAACTGACAAAGCACTGTGCAAAACTTGATTTCAGTAAAATCGTTCTCTCGTCATCCAAGGAACTCTGAATCAGTTTGCCCTACCTATCTTTCTCTTTTGAGGGAATATACTTTGACTGCGCATCAAAGAACAGATGGTCCAGGCACAGTCAATGTATATCCTTGAAAGGGAAAGGCAATCCCTCAATGAGAAAAGAGAAAGAAAATCAGATAAGAAAGAAACAGTATGCTTATGACATCAGGTAGAAAGTACCTGATGTCATAAAGGTGGTTCAATGGGAGGTAAAAACACATATGAGAAGAAAATGGAAGACTGAAAATAGACTGAAAGCCAACACAAAAGGAAATCCTGAAGTCTTTTATAGGCACATAGAGTAATATGATGGTTTGAGAACTAGGGTCAGTGACCAAAAGGGGATTTACGCATGGAGGTAGAGTGCGTAACTGAGGTAATAAATGAATACTTTGCATCTACCTTTACCAAGGAAGAAAATGCTTGTCGGGTCATAGGGAAAGAGGAGGCAATTCAGACATTAGAAGGATTTAAAATTGATAAGTATTAGAACTATCTGCACACTGATAAGGCACAAGGAGCGGATGATATACTGAGGGAAGTGAGAATGAAAACTGCAGAAGCACTGGACAAAATTTTTCAGTTATCCTTAGACTCGGTAGTGGAGCACTGCAAACATTTACACCTTTGTTTAGAAAAGGGCATAAAAATATGCCCAGCAAACACAAACCAGTCAATTTACCTTCAGTTGTAGAGAAATTTTTAGAAACAGTAATTACAGACTAGCTTGGTCTCAGCTGGGTATTGCATTCAATCCTGGGTGCTGCAATGTGGGAATGATGTGAAGGCATTGGAGTGTGTGCAAAACACAACAGGTATGAGGAATGTTTGTTATGAACACGGATTGGAGAAGTTGGGACTGGTTTATTTGGAGAAGAGAAGGCGGAGGGGAGATTTGAAAGAGGTATTCAAAACATGAGGGATCTGGGCAGAGTAGATAGGGAGAAACTTTACCCACTTGTGCAAGGGTCAAGAAAAAAGTAATACAGATTGAAAGCAATTTCTTTACCATGTGGAATGTGAGTGGGAGCTTGCGCTCAGATCAAATAGGACAAGTTCCTAAGGATTTAAATGAGGCAGAAAAAGTCACCTAGTTTTGGCTAGAGGGTAGAATCTCCAGGATGATCCAAACATGGAAGTCAGGGATTAGAAGTCACCCGGCTTAAAAATGAAAAGGAAGCAAACCACTGAAGTGGAGGAAATAGCTTTGGATTGGCACCTGGGGAATGAATAAGTATCTACTTAAAGGAACAGAGTAAAGTACAACTAAAGTTATATTCACATAATGCAGTAACTGAAGTGGGAAAGTGTAATTCCTACATGAAAATCTTTCTCAGTTTCAACACCCATTATATATTCTACTGAAACGAAGTGTTCCACACCAACAACAGTATTTAATGAACGATGTGTGAAATACATTAGAAGAGTGTTGAAATGGGGAAAACAGCATATATTCCAAAAAGCAAACAAAACAAAAAGAAACATTAGAAATGGAGGTTAGTCTGCTTGTTGAACTGAAAAATTGCATAGAAATTATTGCATATATCCTTATAAGGCAAACACATTTACAGCATGACAGATATAAACTGGAGCTGTAAACATGTTTAGAAGATGGATGGAAACTTCTCATAGATAACAGCAAAATATTGCCAAGGCTGGAATCTGCAACAAAACTTTAAACTAGAAAGGTTGGGGGGAGGGAGCAGAGATGAGGAGACTGAGACTGAGGAGGTTAGCTTCCGGGTAGGGAAGGACTGTAGACAGTATGAGAAGGAGGTTAGATGGGTGGTGGAGAAGAGAAATGTCCAGACTGAGGGGCTGAGGTGTGTCTATTTTAATGCCAGGAGTGTAGTAAATAAGGTAGATGAGCTTAGGGCGTGGATTGCTGCTTGGGAATGTGATGTGGTGGCCATTACAGAGACTTGGATATCTCAGGGACAGGACTGGGTACTTTAGGTGCCAGGATTCAGATGCTTCAGGAAGGACAGGGTTGGGGGCAAAAGAGGTGGTGGAGTGGCACTGTTGATCAGGGACAGTGTTATGGCTGCAGAGAAGGAGGATGCCGTGGAGGGACTGTCCACAGAGTCATTGTGGGTGGAAGTTAGGAACAGCAAAGGGTTGATAACTTTGCTGGGTGTTTTCTATAGGCCGCCCAATAGTGACAGGGAAGTTGAGGTGCAGATAGGGAAACAGATCCTAGAGAGATGTAGTAATAACAGAGTTGTCGTGATGGGAGACTTTAATTTCCCAAACATCGATTGGAATATCCCTAGGGTAAGGGGTTTGGATGGGGAGGAGTTTGTTAGGTGTGTTCAGGAGGGTTTCCTGACACAGTACGTGGATAAGCCTACGAGAGGAGAGGCCGTACTTGACCTGGTGCTGGTTAATGAACCAGGATAGGTGTCGGATCGCTCGGTAGGAGAGCATCTTGGGGATGGAGATCATAATTCTATCTCCTTCACGATAGCTTTGGAAAGAGATAGGATCAGGCAGGCTAGGAAGGTGTCTGTCTAGAGTAAGGGGAAATATGAAGACATCAGGCAGATAATTGGACGGATAAACTGGAAGGAGGCGTTCTTGGGGAAAAGTACAGAAGGAAGGTGGCGGGTATTCAAGGAATGTTTGACTGGAACTCTGCACGATAACGTTCCGATGAGACAAGGAGGTTTTGGTAGGGCGCGGGAACTGTGGTGCACAAAGGTTGTGGTGAACCTAGTCAGGAAGAAAGGAAAGGTGTATATAAGGTTCAGAGAGCTAGGAGATGTTAAGGATCTAGAGGAGTATAAGGCTTGTGGAAAGGAAATTAGAAGAGCCAAAAGGGGTCATGAGAAGGCCTTGGCAGGTAAGATTAAGGAGAATCCCAAGGCCTTCTACAAATACGTGAAAAGTAAAAGGATGAGAAGAGAAGGGCTAGGACCTATAAAAGGTGAAGGGGGAAAAGTGTGTGGAACCAGAAGAAATGGCAGAGGTGCTTAATGAGTACTTTGCCTTGGTATTCACGGTGGAAAGTGATTTGGGAGGTTGTACTACAGGTTTGCGGCAGTCTGAAAAGATTGAGTATGTGGATGTTAAAGAAGAGGACGTGTTAGAACTTTTAAACTCTATCAAGATAGACAAGTCGCCGGGACCGGATAGGATGTACCCCAGGTTACTGTGTGAGGTGAGGGAAGTGATTGCAGAGCCCCTGGCCATGATCTTTGCGTTGTTGATGGAGACGGGAGAGGTTCTGGAGGATTGCGGACGTGGTTCCTATTTTCAAGAAAGGGAACAGGGCTAGTCCGGGAAATTACCGACCGGTGAGTCTGACCTCAGTGGTTGGTAAGTTGATGGAGGCTTCTGAGGGACAAGATTTATGAGCATTTGGAGAAGTTTAGAACGATCAGAAATAGTCACAGGTTTTGTTAAGGGCAGATCGTGCCTTACGAGCCTAGTTGAGTTCTTTGAGAACGCGACTGAGCACATTGACGAAGGAAGAGCGGTAGACGTGGTTTACATGGACTTCAGCAAGGCGTTTGATAAGGTCCCCCATGCAAGACTTCTTGAGAAGGTGAGAGGGCATGGGATCCAGGGGGCTTTGGCCTTGTGGATCCAGAACTGGCTTGCCTGCACAAGACAGAGAGTGGTTGTGGATGGGTCTTTTTCTGCATGGAGGTCAGTCACCAGTGGAGTGCCCCAGGGATCTGTTCTAGGACCCTTGCTGTTTGTCATTTTCATAAATGACCTGCATGAAGAAGTGGAGCGATGGGTTAGTAAGTTCGCAGATGATACGAAGGTTGGTGGTGTTGTGGATGGTCTGGAGAGATGTCAGAAGTTGCAGTGGGACATAGATAGGATGCAAGACTGGGCGGAGAAGTGGCAGATGGACTTCAATGCAGATAAATGTGTAGTGGTCCATTTTGGCAGGACCAATGGGATGAAGGAATACAATATCAAGGGTAGGAGTCTTAGCTGTGTTGAAGAGCAGAAGGATCTTGAGGTCCGGGTCCATAGGACTCTTAAATCGGTCTCACAGGTGAAGGATGTGGTCAAGAAGGTGTATGGTGTACTGGCCTTCATTAATCGAGGGATTGAGTTTAGGAGTCGGGAGGTAATGCTACAACTTTATAAGACCCTCGTCAGACCCCACTTGGAGTACTGTGCGCAGTGCTGGTCGCCTCACTATAGGAAGGATGTGGAAGCTATTGGAAGGGTGCAAAGGAGATTTACAAGGATGTTGCCTGGATTGGGAGGCATGCCTTATGAGGATAGGTTGAGCAAGCTAGGACTTTTCTCCCTGGAGAGACGAAGGTTGAGAGGCGACCTGATAGAGGTTTATAAGATGTTGAGAGGAATAGATAGGGTGGATTCTCAGAGGCTATTTCCCCGGGCTGAAATGGTCGCTACGAGAGGACACAGATTTAAGGTGCAGGGAAGCAAGTACAGAGGAGATGTTAGGGGTAAGTTTTTCACTCAGAGGGTGGTGAGTGAATGGAATCGGCTGCCGTCGGTGGTGGTGGAGGCGAACTCACTGGGGTCTTTTAAAAGACTTCTGGATGAGTATATGGGATCTATGGGTTATAGATAGGTCTATGGCTTAGTAGGTATAGAAGTGATCGGCGCAACTTGTGGGCCGAAGGGCCTGTTTGTGCTGTAGTGTTCTATGTTCTAAAAACAGAAAATGCTGGAAGATCTGACACGAGGTACCAGACAACCCCTCTGAGTCTAAGGATAACTGAAAAATTATGTCCAGCGCCTCCCCAACTTCTGTTCTCATTTCCCTCAGCATATTTGGATGCTTCTCATCCAGTCCACGTGCCTCCTGTTTGTGGGGGGAAGAGGAGACAAATGGTGGCACAGTGGTTGGCACTGCTGTCTCACAGTGCCAGGGACCTGGGTTCGATTCGCAGTTTGGGTCACTGCTTGTGTTGAGTTTACATGTTCGCCCCATGTCTGCATGGATTTCCTCCGGGTGTTCCGGTATCCTCTCACTGTCCAAAGGTGTGCTGGTTAGGTGAATTGGCCATACTAAATTCTTCCTCAGTGTACCTGAACAGGTGCTGGAGTGTGGCCACTTGGGGATTTTCACAGTAATTTCATTGCAGTGTGAATATAAGCCGACTCGTGGCTAATAAATAAATTTTACTTTAAAAGCACCTGTGGAGAGAGAATAGGGCCAATGTTTCAAGTCTGGACGACGCTTTGTCGTGTTTTCTGTATTTGAAACTTTTCATAAAGGCTAATGAGTAGGTACAAATTACTTAAAATGTTTGGTCTATAAAAGCATTCCTTAATTATGTTTAACTAAATTACAACATGCATATAAAATCTCACTAGTTTGTATTTTACAAAGGGAACCAAATGGGAAGTTTCAACGAAAGGTGCTATAATGAACTTAAATTAACATCTGTTTTATCAACATACCCTTTTCAAGCTCTTCATCCCTGGCATCTACATACATACTACGCTTTTCACTCTTCCTTTCCAGGCTGAGGTCGTGTGAAAACTTGCATTTGTCACCCTTAGTACATTGGCCTTGCTTGAAAAAAGCGCAGACCACAGATTTGGGATCTGCCCCTAGAAGAAAAAGCAAACAGAAGTCATAATTTGTCGTATTAATTTTTACTCTTACTTGACATTTCATTTTAAAAAATATTTTATTTGAGATAGAGTAATTTAAGATACTAGGACATAATCAAGTATAACAGCCAAGAAAATATTCTGACAGTGCCAGTGCCACCTTGAAATGTATACTGATCCTCTACAATCACTGAAACCTTAAAGTATCTGGCCTAGATTAGCATAGTCAGACATAAAATTCCAATGGCACCCTCTGATCCCATTTTCAATTCTCTTTGCAATACATTTTCTTTTTTTGAGCTTTTCCCTTTGCTTAATTATATAAACATTAGGATTACATCATCAGTAACCTCACCAGGGATTTGAGACCAAGCACAAAGCAACCATTGAAAATTCAAGTTCAATTCAGCTAAACAATGCATGCACTTTACATCAGGGTAAATGTACTAGGAACTTAAAAGCTGCAAATTATGCAACAAGGCTGATCTTTGCTTAGGCTGGGAGCAGGTTACAACTTAAAAGGGGAATAAACTAAGGGTGGGAGTTGGGAAGAGGGTGTGGGTGGAAAGTACAGAGGGAGTACTCTTTGAACAAATTATTCCTCTCCTGTTATGTTCAACAAAATACTGTACAGCAAAAATTTCCAACTCTTAAAAAAGAAATCACTCTTAGTACTGACTTGGGGGATGAGGACCTCAATTTGGAATGCTCTCTATCCTACGCTGTTCTATTCAGAGGTGCCAGTGTAAATCAATTCAAAAGCCTCATCACTGCTGTTAATCCCAGAAGAATCTACGAAAAGTTCTCCACAAATGTGATAAAACTTATCAATTATTTTACTATATGGACTTCCAACCAAATTATCCCATTACAAATAAGGACAATTTCTACTTCTTGTACACAGCAAGTATATTTCATTCAATTACATGATTTTTAAACATTTACAAAGTACATTAAATACAAAAGGTTAAGATAGCATCAAGAACATCAACTTAAAATTGTCAGTAACACGCATTTGTCATTACTCGATGAAAGAGGTCAGTACTATCTTGAAAAGCATACTGAAACTTCAAAAAAAACCTATCCTAGATCAGCAAAAAGTTAATTTCAAATAATCAGAAATACCATTCTATTGTTATCCTCCAATCTCATTTCTGATTTGCTTTGTAATACATTTAGTTATTTTAATTTTTTTTTTGGTTTTCTTATTTTCAACAAAATGGTTCACGTCTGGCAATGGCTGCTGTAGTTTCTGATTCAGGTCACTGTATGACAGGGCAATTCCTATACTGCAATACTATAGTCCTCGAAACTACTGTTGTTTTCTGCCTCTGTCCAGAAACATTATTGATTTGCAAGAGCAATAAGAGAATCATGCACAGAGCAATGCAAAATACACATTAATGAATAAATGAGTTACGATGTAGCTAGTGGCAAGAATCCAATATTGTAAAACTGCTTACAGAGAAACTTAAATCAAATGTTTGTCATGGTTAAAATTATGGACCTTTATTTTGTTATTATGTGATGGAACTGTCCAGAATTCTCAGCATTATCACAAACATACAGCATGTGCTTTTCTTTAGGGGTAGGGCCGGAGTGTGGGAGCAGCAGAGGATTTTGGATGTTAGTACATCCTTTGTAATAATGTAGTTAATGTCACCAGCTGATTTCTGAAACACATCTCTCTCCCTACCAAATCTGTGCAGGTCTATGAAGAACTGAAGAGTCAGAAACACTGATATGGTGCACTATTCCTGCTGGCCCAATGTCCTGCGATGCTGCCTTGCAGTTGCTGCTGAAATAGGAGAAAAAAAAACACAATGTGGGAAACAGACATGAAAGATAGTGTAATAATTGGGGAAGATACAAGGCAAGTCAGAGAGCGTGGGCTTGAGGAAAAACAGTGCTGGAGACCAACAGGTAAAAGTTGGTGACTGGGAGTCAGCAGAGGACAGAGTGAGCACTGCAAAAACATATCAATAAAGAAATCAAGGAATAAAATCACAGGACAGCAGGAGACGGTTAGCTATTTGGAGAATGGGCACCTGAAGGAATTTAGTGGTGCAGTACCAGTGTGAAGTGAGTGCGTCAGGGAGCTTGGTAATAAAACTAAAAGTAATGTCAGTACAAGGGAAGGTGCTGATTGGCAAATAGCTAGTGAGATTCTTAAAAATATAAATCTTTAATATTTCTAAGTCTAATAGTCTAAGAGGGACATGGCAGTTTACCACAGGACGTGGAATGTACAGCATGATTTTTGTGAGAATTCCAGGATGTTCCTCACATCTGGAGAACAAGAATTGGCTGAGCAGCAGGAAGCAGAGGGGATGTTGTTTTTCTGACCTGAAGCTTGTGTCCAGTGGGGTCCTGCAGGAATCAGTGTTGGGCCCCTTGATGTTTGTGGTTTATACAAATGATTTAGACTGCAATGTTAGAGGGTTGATACATAAATTTGCAGATGATGCAAAAATTGGTGGGGTAGCAAATTGCGAGGAGGATATAAATGGGATGGACAGGTGGGCTGATTGAATTCCATTTTCCACCAATCTGGATAAGTGTGAAGTGATGCATTTGGGTAGGACAAAAAAGGAATACATGAACAGGGAAGGGAGGTTCTTCTGGAACTACATAAAACGTTGATTAGGTCACAGTTAGAGTATTGTGGAGAGTTCTGGAAACCACATTATGGGAGGAATGTGATAGCACTGGAAAGGGTGCAGAGAAGATTTATCAGGGCGATGCCTGGGCTATAGAGTTTTAATTATGAAGAGAGATTGGATAGCCTAGAGTTGCTTTCCTTGGAGCAGAGGAGACCGAGAGAGAACATGATTGAGATGTATAATATTATGAGACACGGTAGACAAGAAGAAATTTTCACCCCATGGTGGAGGGAACAATGACTAAGGGCACAGATTTAAGCTAAGGGGCAAGAGGTTTAGAGGACCTATGAGGAAAAACCTTTTCTACAGAGTGGTGGACTTCTGGAAATCACTGCCCGGAAGGGAGGTGGAGACAGTGACCCTCATAACATTTAAGAAGCCAAGGCTATGGACAAAGTGCTGGAAAAGACAGCAGAATATTTGGGTAATTTGTTTTTGACTGGCAGTTGCAATGAGTCAAAGGGCCTTTTTCTGTGCCGTAGACCTTCATGATATGCAAAAAGTGCCATCAGCTAAAAAAAATTGAGCTCCGAGTTTTAGAATAAGAGTAGCAGTTGATGCTGCTGTGATACATTCTTGACATAGTTTAATGGATTGCATCTTTTTGGATGCAGTTGCCCTGCAGCCTAAGTTGTGCAGGCAAAGAGTGAAGGGGTGACTGCCAGGTAGTCAAGGAAGACCAAGCAAACAGTGCAGGAGTCTCCTCAGTGCATTGTGCTCTACAACAGTATTCACTTGTAAACACCTGTGTTTGTAATGATACATCGAGGGTTCAGCCCTGGTCAAGCACACAGCACCACTGGATTCCATCTTAATAAAATGCCACATAAACTTTACTTTTGCTCGCATGTCTGTTATGAAATAAAATGAAAAATGGTAGCATAGAGGCGAACTGGCTGAATGACAGAAAACAGAGGGGAGCAAAGTTTTTTTTTGGATTGGAGGAAGAGACACAATGAATTGGTGAAAGGACTGCTTCCCTGATACATATTACCAGCCTAGAGCTAGCTGTGCAGAAACAATTTCAAAATTTTCAGATGACAAAATTTGGAAGTATTGCGAACCATTGAGCAGGATAATTTTAGACTCCAGACGAACATAGGCTAGTGGAATGAGTGGACTTAGGGACAGATTAAATTTTACACACAATGTGGAATGGTACATCTTGGTAGAAATGAACAGAGGCAATACAAAATAAAGGGTACGATGGGGATGTACGTGCACAAGTCAACGAAGATGATAGGACTGCTTGAGAAGGTAGTTAAAAAGGCATATGGGATCTTGAGCACTATAATATGAATGCACGTATAGCATGTTATGATGAATCTTTATGAAGCTGTGGGTTTGGCCTCAACTGAAAGTGTGTCCAATTTGGGGCATTGCACTTTAGAAAAGATGTGAAGGCATTGAAAGATTGCAGAAAAGAATTGCGAAATTGGTCCCATTGATGACACACTTCAGTTATGTGAATAGGTTGGAGACATTGGGGCTATTCTCCTCAAGGGAAGGTTGAGAACAGATTTGATAGAGATGCTCAATATCATGTGGGGTCTGGACAGAGTAGATAGAAAAAAAACTATTCTCCCTGACAGAAGGGGCAAAAAAGAGGGGACATTAGTGCAAGGCATTTGGCAAAATTATCAATGGCAGTATGACAGTATGGAGATAAACTTTATGCAGTGGATGGTTAGGAGCTGGTATACACTACTTGAGTACGTGCTGGAGGAAGATATATTAGGGAACTGGATAAGTACCCAAAGAGAAAGAATTTGTAGGACTATGGGGAAAGTAAGGCAGGGGGTGCGGGGGAGGAGAGAGAGAGTGGGACTGAGTTGCACTTGCAGGCAGCTGTCACAAGACACAATGGTTCAAACGATCTCCTTCTGAATTGTTACCATTCCATGTGTCCGCGATTCTAAGTTAAAGGCTAGACCAAAGACAAAGGGGGTAGACAGGCAGACATTGATGAATAGACAGTGAAGACATGATGTAAAGTGTTCAGAAATAGGAAATGACAATGTGAGTATTTTTGCACTGTACCTTTGCTGAGTGTGCTATTAAAGGAGAGGAAATTAAAAACTGTAGTCTGTATGTTTTGAAATAATGTTGATAATTGCAGATTAGGACATCATTGATCTTGTATTTTTTTAACAATGTATTATACAATTGTTGTGCTAACGCAGCTGGATCAATAAGTCATATCTAGCTGGTAAATTATTAACTCAGACAAAATGTCAAGCTGTACTGTTTTGACCACTGGCAAAAATCAATATTTAGTCATGACCATCTTGTGTCTAAAGTAGCTGGCACTAATATTAGTGAAGCCCTATTATACATTGATAAAAGGGAGAGCATTGAACCAGTTTAGGGTAAATACTATTTTAATTATTTAACAGCATTTATGTCTGCTGGACACAGATGGTTATGGTTAAAGCCCTCACTCAAGGGAGCAACAGCATGTGACCTCATACAAATTTGCTTGGAGACAAACTTAGGTGATCCGGTTGCCATGGGTACAAAGACCCAGGTTGAAACTTATTGAAAATAAGATGAATGTTTCAACATTTTAACAAAAGAGAGAAGACTGCTGTTCACAGACTTACAAGGGTAATCAGACCAAGAGTTTCAAAGAAGACAACCCCCAACAGAAGTCGCTATGCCAAGTAGAGTAAGATTGCTTTTGGGTTAATCGCCAAGCAGATCATTGGTGAGGATGGAACCTACATTCAAGGGAATAAGGCCTGAAGAATTATTAAAGATCACAGAATCACCAGAGGGTACCTTGCATGGGGAAGTCCATTCACCTAAGCTCAATTTGTTGAGTGAAGGGAGCTTTGTTTAAAAGGACACTCGAAGATTCACCCTGTTGAAGCAGGGAGAAGAGACCCTGTTAGAGCACAGAGGAGTTTTTGGATTTTAATCACAAGAATAGAATTCTGTGGAGTACAGTGTAATGTATAAATGTGGCGTGGGTTCTGAGTTATCAGGGAGTACCTCTTCTGGAGGTTAGTGCATTAGTTGCTTACTAAAATCAACATAAACTAAACATTATTCAGTGTGTTTGTTAAATATCTTAAACTGTGGAATCTTGTCACATGATCCTTTGTATTGCTGCCTGGTAAATTCATTTCTCTTCCTAAATGTTATCAGTTTCTAAGAAGATTGTAACATTATTCATGCCATCATATGGATTTAATTTTTGATGTCAGAGTTGAAAAACAGTAAAAAATACCTTTGCTGATCTTTTGGGCAACTACTACAGGTTTAAAAAGTTCATTCAGCTCTTGAAGTTCTTTCTTTTTATCATCTTTCTTAGACTTCTTTTCTTCACCATAAGGTATCTAAAGAAAATAAACAAGCTTTCAATAAGCAAAAGAAACACACAGTAACTTTGCTTGGAAGCACTATAGTTTTTTTCTATTTCTTTCTGCTCCTGCTTTTGACAGAGAAGTTTCAGTGCCTCAATGATGTATCAACAATCCAAATGATAACTCACCTGCCTAATTCACAGCTCCAGTTCAACAAAACCTTACCACCCAGGTACAAGCCTCAGCTTATCTAACATATGTAGATTTTTAAAAAATGATTTGGTCGTCTTAAACTACTTGATCATTTCAAATAATTGAATGTCATTGATGTTCAGGTCTTTAAGGGTTACAAGGGCAGAACACATTCCCCATCACAACCTTTTAAACAAAAGTGAAAGATTTTGTCCAAATTTATCTGATTGCATTGTATGAAAAGCAGCCACATGTTCCACAACTTACAGGCCTTCAACATTTAAGTTATTGTACCTGCTTGCCACCTGTCTGTCCATGCTTGACTTGATTTGTAACAGTTTTGATAAATTTCTGTTGTTTTGCTCCTTTCTTGTTCTTCAGACCAAAGGTCTTATCCTGGAACAGCAAGAAGACAACATCTAAAGTTTGTGGGTGAACAGTATTTATAATACAACCTGCCTCACCTTCAATTATGGTGGATGCAATACTATGTTGGTACCTCTCCATTCATGGTACCTCTCCAGTGCTGTTTTCACTTTTTCTAGCTTTCAAGCAAATAAAGCCAGTGTCAAGCTTCCCTACAATAGGTGAAAACACTTTTAAAATGTAGGTTTTTCTCAAAGTAATCATCCTGTACAATAACACACCTACTGGTTCATTAGATAGTATTATTTCCATCAGTTTAACTTGTGAGGAACTACATACAGACAGACCTGTGTCCCATCATTTTAATATACACAATGGTGAAAACAAAAGTTGTGAATAACTATGAAACTGTCATCTAGTGCTCAGCTATGCTTTGGGAAAATAAGCAACTATGCGCTAACCATGATCATCAATCCACGTCAAAGTTCTAAGAAGACCTAAAGAGGTAACAAGAATGAGAAAAACAAGACTTTGGGCGATTGCAAGATTCATGTCGAATCAGGCCATAAAATGTAATGAGCTATCAATAGCAAAGGTGGCATCAGAAATGACAACATTTTCTTTAGAGCAGAAGGCTAATGTGCTGCACACAGCCTTATCATAACCAATACCAACTCCTAGTCGCTTAAAATAGGAAAGTATTTGGTTCTGATCTTGTTCCAACTGAGACATGTGAAGCTAGTTGTAGCATCTTAGTTAAACCAATTATTTCAACACATATAACATTAAGGAAAGTCGCCCCAGGAATTCAAAAATGTTTGAATGCACCAAGGAAAATTGCTTATCACTGCAGAATCTATTTAGCTCCCAATCTTCCAAGAGCAATGTTTCATAGCTTTGCTCAACACCTTAAATATCAAGTGGAATTTTTCTCAGAAAAACGGGTAACAGGTACAACCGACATGTTTGTGACAAGACTGTTCCTGAAAAACAGAGTATAAAACATGGACCTCTACTGTTTCTTTGTTGACATAGAAAAGGCATTCAAAGTTGCTGGGAAGGATTTTCTGGAGACCTTCTTTGCCAAGTTCAGGTGTCTTGATGAAATCACTGAAGTCATCAAACAATCCCATGAAGGCAAGATGGCTAGACTGTTGGAACAACTCCATTTACCTCCTAGTCACAAATGGTACTAGACACAAATGTGTCTTTATAACATTATTTCAGTGTTTTGCTTTCTGCTATGCTTTGAATCAAAGTCAAAATTTGATTCTTGAAAATCGGCAACTCTTCGGACTTAGAAGACTATATGCTGTAATAAAGGTGCTGAAAGAACTTGTTTGTGAACGTGCGTATTTTCCTGTGCGCCATCCTGGCAAATAATCTTGAATCACTATACAACAGCTCGTCTGCAATTTGGCAACTATCAATTTTAAGACGACAGCAGTATGCTTTCAATTAGGTAATTTATACCTATCATCACAAATCAATAATCACAGTTCAGGCTACTGACAAAACTCACCTAAAAATAGCCCCCTGTCTACAGATGTTGGTATCAATACTGAAGTATCCTGGAGGACCACCAAAGCCATCTTAAGCTTTGTACTGCTGGAGATATCAGCCTGCCAACCAAGCTCAAGTATAGAGACTCCCTTTCGACTAAGCCTGTTTTAAACCAGTGAAATTAAGAAAACACATATGTGCAATGTAAAAAAAATCATTTTCACAAAAACTGCCTGTTGACTAAAGAAGACAAGAAGAGATTTTTAAAAGCTGTAAATATATAAAATATTGGTGCTTGGATCATGAAAAAAAGGCCATGTGATGTGAATGAATAATAAATCCTGAAGATCTTTTACAGTGTACTGAAAACTGGAATACAGTCTCATGGTGTACAGCGAGAGATAGGAGAATTGCTAAAATTCAATTCTGCAACAGCGTAAAACATCCATAATCAAGAACAACTTGTTCAAGATAAAACCAAATGAGAAACAACCACAGGAGATTCCCTTCCCCTGCTACAAGGCCCATTATATTACTGATACTCAACCTGAATACGAACTGAGGATGTCTCGCCTATATCAAAAGTGACAAGGGAATGTTTGTCTACAGGCAACTCAAAGGAATGAATCTGACCTATCAGTTTCAATATAAAACAAATGCTACTGTCTAGCACGAAACATTGGTTAGGTTCATCTGGAATACAGCATTTGACTTTGCTCATCACAGAAGCTAGAAGATATAGAGGTTCTGAAAAACATTTGGAGCTGGACCACTAAATGAATATCCAGGTTAAAACTCAGTTTATAGCAATTGCCTAAGGCAGTTTGCATCTTTTAAACCTTAATAAAGCGGAGACTTTGGGAGACTTGAGTTAAGTATTTAAAACAAAAATGCATAGACCACTGGTGGACAACCTGCGGCCCAGGAGCCACATGCAGCCCATCTGAACAAAGAACAATACAACACACGAAACAGGCCCTTCGGCCCTCCAAGCCTGCGCCACTCATTGGTCCAACTAGACCATTCTTCTGTACCCCTCCATTCCCAGTATGCTCATAACCCTGCTCATAATCTGGGTTGAGTGCAGCCCAGTTTTATTGACTGATGCCCATGCGCAGGGTTGCCACATTCTGCTGATATCCAGCTGTGTAGTTTTTTTCCCTACTGTTATGACTGAAGTGATGCGCACTTAAAGCAAGGGCAAGTACAGTGAGGTGCGTATCAATTGCATACAACATAGACTGACGGTTGTGCATCGAGAGTGTAAACATTTATTTTGTTTTTAACAATTTGGAGTTGATGGTCCTAATATATAGGTGCTTAAGCATTTTCTATAACTCATGAAATAATTAATAAAAGCATTCAACCTTATTTATGGGGTCATTGTTGTGACCCCATAAATGATCTGGTGGCCCAGCTTGCCCATCACTGCATTAAACTACGTACGTGAACAGATTATTGAAAAGTTAGAATGAGAGATTAAGACCACGAGTTCTGCAGGAACAGACAAGTTGGAAGCCAGGTTTTTCTTTTCAGTCATTGGTCTATGGAACAGATTGCTACCTTGTGTAACAAGTGCAGATTCTCTGCAAACATCAAATGGAGCTCGATGGGGTTCCTCTAATTGTGTATAAGATATTGATTGTTATAGTTCATGGTCAATTATTTCCTAGAACTGTTTATTTTTAAAATCACTCTCAGAAATGAAAATGAATTTTCCCCAGAATTCTTTAATCTGCATTCTTCAGCAGATATCTGGGCAAGAATATCCTCCTCCACACACTTCACAATCCTCCCCTAATCAGCTGAGTTTCAAACGTCAAATCCTACCTTCAAGTATCCTATAAGCCTGTTATGAATGACTTACTGCACGTAATTTCATCTCTTTTCTCAATTCTCCTTGCTGTCTCTTCTTTCAAATTCACTGCCTTCCCTAAAAACTATGACCATACCACCATCCATAACCTCTCTATTCTATGAGCTATTGGCAAGGCCATCTTTGACTACTTCCTTATATCTCTGTCAGCAACTGCTACCCCTTCTTCCAACCAATCCATGTTCACTCCATAAAACACTTGCACATCACTTACAAGCAATTTAAAATTAACTTTTGGGGGCTCTATTCACCGCAATTCTACTGTACAACCTTAGCACCAATGATACCTTTGTCCCGGCAAAACTATTCCAGCTGTTTCTGTTAAGGCCCATACATTTCTTCCTCAAATCCGGGGGGGCTAACTTAAATCAGCATCAAAACTGCCCTACCAACTTTCAAACTGCTCCTGCTTGTATGACACCATTTCAAACGCGCCGCAATTTTCTCCAGCTAAACTTTGGGAAAATCAAGGCCATTTGCCACAATTTCACAGTGAACAGTGCCATGGGCGCAGAAGCCCACGAGACTCGAAATACGAGAATCTTACCGGTGAGGTTGTTTTCTGATTCTTCCCCACCCCAGTGACATAATGAGGCTCCTGGGCAGAGACTTATCTTTAATAAGTTAGAGGGCTTCCCTGTCACATTACCCCAAGATTTGGAACTCCCCTTGCTGGCTCGACATCACATTGGGAGATTTTCTAAACCTGAACCAGATGTAGCGAACCCAGCGGGGGATCACAGTTAAGTTAGTCACCCCCACCAACCCCCAACAGCTCAGGACAACTGGCTGTGCAGAATGCAAGCCAGTTTTCTTTGCCTCAGCCAGCACTTTGTACAAATAACAGAAAATTCCATGCATTATCTTTTACCATAGCAAAAGCTCAATAGCCTCACCACCAGCTTCATCTGCCTAATAATCAACTGACTGAGGTTTGACAAAATCATCTGCAAACTTAACATCTTAAATCAAGCCTTGCTAAGCATTAAAACCTTATCAACCCATCATACAAGAACAGTCTCCCACCTACTCTATACTTCGACCATTTTCTGCCCCCATCCATATCCTTGTCATTTCCAGGCTCAGTTATCCCAAAGAATGTTTTATAAACTTCAGTTCCTTTAAAACTCTGTTCCACTTCTCATTCTGAACCACGTCCCCACTCATGCATCACTCTACTCTCACGGAATTATCTCCCAGTTTACTAACATCTCACATCAAAAATTTTCATCCTTGAATTTAAATCCCTCCTTAGCTTTGATACTGCACATCTCTAAACTTCTTCAGTAATATATCTCTCCCAATTCACGTTTGTCTCCTGGGTTCCCCCTGCTTTAAACACACTATTGGGCTGGTTTACAATTCCCTTAGTCACATGCTCTAGAATTCCCTCTCTTGACCTGTTTTGCTTTCCAAAATCTACTATTCTGACCCAGCTTTTAGCCACTTCCAGTATCTCCATCCTTGACTTGCATCCACATTTAAAAAAAACAATGTTTTCAACTTTATAAAATATAAAGAGGAGTAAACAAGATGGCTCTTTGATGGAGCTGGTTCATTCGGTAAGATCATGGCTGAATTTATACTTAACCCCATATTCCCATACTAGCCATGACACTCTTACTTTGCAAAAATCTATCAACCTCTTCTATCTTGAATATAAAGTTACCATTGCCCCAGATGAAGATAGGTTGTCTTTCCCTTTGAAAGGGAGAGCTGACTGATGGTGATTAAATCTGATGATCTCCACATCTCAGGCGAGGGGCATGGCCTTCACGAATAACCCCAGCAGGTATGGGAATTGACCCACACTGTTGACATTGCTCTGCATCATGAACCAGCTGTTCAGCCAACTGAGCTAAGCGGCCTCAACAACTGATCATTGTCAGCTCTCTGGGGTAATGAATTCCAAAGATTCACAAACCTTTAGTGAAGAAATCTCTCACTGCAGTCCTATATGGCTGATCTCAATCTGGGACTGAGATTGTTAGTTTTTGTTCAGTTAGGAATGACATACATCATAGCAGGTCATTCATCCCATCAAGCCTCACTGACGACGACCCCAGGCCCTATCCCCCAAAACCCCACATATTTAGTCCGCTAATACCCTTGACACTTAGGGGCCACATATCAAGGCCAATCGATTTAATCTGCATATCTTTAATCTGTGGAAGGGAACTGGAACACCTTAAGCCACTGAAGATTTTTTAGCTGTTTCAATGAGATTATCTAATTCTTAGATGAATTATAGGTCTAGACTGTTCAATCTCTATTCCAATCATATCAGCACATATGAAGCTTTCACAATCCTGCTGTCTCCAGTTAGCTTATAGTCGTATTCTGTCACTTTATTCTCATTCCAAATTCTCAGGCATACCACTATTTTTGGTAATATTACAAATCCCTTCCGAGATACATTCCTTTTTAAGCAAAGAATCACAATAGGTGATGTGGCACAGAAGCAGGTCATTTTGTCCAACTCATCCATCCTGGATATTCCATCTATCTTTTCTCAATTAAAATTTACCATCACAACCATCCCTTCTCTCTTACACTTGTCTAGCTCCTCTTAAATTTATCTATAATAATCCTTGCAACCACTTCCCATAGTAGCAAGTTCCACCTTCTTACCTCTCACTGGACAAAGTAACTTCTTCATAGAATCCCTACTGTACAGGAGGCCATTTGACCCATTGAGTCTGTACCAAACACAGGCTCTATTCCCATCACGCCACACATTTACGTTCTAATCCCTGACACTAGGGTCAATTTAGCACGGCTAATCAACCTAACCCGCACATCTTCAGACTGTGGGAGGAAACGAGAGCACTTGGGAGAAACCCATGCAGATACTGGGAGAAAGTGCAATCTCCACACAGCCAGTGACCCAAGGCCGGAATTGAACCTGGGACCCTGGTGCTGTGAGGCCATGATGTGGAAATGCCGGTGTTGGACTGGGGAAGCACAGTAAGAAGTCTCACAACACCAGGTTAAAATCCAACAGATTTATATAATAGCACAAGCCAAGAGCTTTTGGAGCACTGGTCCTTCTGTGAGGCAGCCGTGTTGTGTTACTGTATCACCCATTCTTCTGAATTCTCTACTCGATTTCTTTGTGACTATCTGATATTGATGGTTTCTAGTTATTCTGTTTCCCACCATCAACAATTCATATTTTAAAGACAACCCATGGTCAGCCTTCACCAACCACCCCCTCCACCACACATCCAAAAGCTCCTCTATGAAATAAAGAATAACTTGGAATTAATACATCTTGCAGTAACATATAGCATTAACGTATTTTTTTATGCAGAAACATTAAATGCTGCATTGATTCTACAGTTAACCAACCAAATTAAGAATCAGGAGTAGCACTTCAAGCTGACGACCTTTCATTATAATTCTGAAGGGTCAGCAATCTAAGACATTAGTCACCTCACTCGCCACAGGATCTGCCAACTCTGAGACTTTCCAACATGTTCCCTCATCTTCCAAGTTACCAGAACTGAGGGTTCTGATACCAGAATTGAGAGTCTTGACTAATTGCAGGCTGGAAATTGTTTAAGGTAATCCAGGGCAAAAGGAGGCGGTTATTGTAGTCACAGGCGGTGCCAAAATTGCCACAGGATGCTGCAGCTGCTGGGAACGGGAAATGAAGAGAAACCGGGAAAGCGCTGGAAAAGCCTGACAGCTGCCCTGGAGAGAGTGATAGGAACAAGAGTTAATATTTCAGCTTCAGTGACCTTCCATCAGAGCTGGACACTGACAGCTTGCCTCTTCCCCCAGGCTGTGGTGTGAGGATCAGCCGCCCGCCTACCCAGCCAGCCAGCCAGCCCGGGCTTCACAACTCTACCGAGAAGACTAACCTGGGCAGCGGGGGGAAGCCAGTCCGGGGTGGAAACAGGGAGCTCTCGCTCTCTCCCTCTCCCTGCCCTGCCTCCTCCAACCCTGAGGCCTCCTCCAACCCCGGGGCCTCCTCCACCCCGCTGCCGGGAAGGCACAGGGCCTGTCGGCACTGCCGGAGAGGAGGGTAAGTAATCAGACCTCTCACCTCGATGACCTTCTCTTTCTTCTTCTGCTCAGCCTTCTTGCTGGGCTGGCTGCTGGATTTCTTGGGGGGCATCTCCACACTCACTCACTCGCTGCCTGGCTGTCCGCCTCTCCGGCCTTGCCGGCTCTCCAGGATCCGCTCACGCGGAGGAAGTGGCGCCTCCGCCGGATTGTGGGTAAAATCCCGGCCCGCACTGCGCACGCGCCGCAACCCCAGCAACCACAATGGGAGAGTGGGCGGGGCCTCGGCGGGGCGGCGGGAGCGTAGCGAGCCTGAGTGGAACCGCGCTCGGAGCACACCTGCCTGGGCGCGGATTCCGCGCGGAGCAAACCTGCATGGGCGCGGATTCCGCCCGGGGAGAATCTTCCCGGGCGCGATTCCGCCTAGGGAAAACGTTCCTGGGTGCAAATTCCGCTTGGCTCAAATATGGTCCGGCCATCAATAAAGCGTAAAGTTTGTTTATTAGTCACAAGTAGGCTTATGTTAACACCATAATTAAGTTACTGTGAAAATCTACATGGACTTGGGACAAGATCTTACCAAAAAATGGCAGAGGGCAAATTGTGGTGGTTGGGGGGGGGCGTTGGTGGTGCGGTTGAGTTTGAGTTCGGTGCTTTGAGAACTTGGTTACTGTCAGTGAGAGCTGCAGGAGGGAATGCTAGATGTTGAGTGTGACTGAAAGGATCTGTGCGTGCTACTTTGTGTGCAATTTTGGTCTTTTTTTAAGGAAGGATGCTCTTGCTTTTGAGGAAGTGTGGTGAACGTTTACCAGGTTGATTTTGGGGATGGCATGACTGATGCAGTGGAGAGATTGACTAGGTTAGGATTGTTTTCACCACTGGAGTTTAGACAATTGAGGGGGGATCTCATAGAGACACATAAAATTCTAACAGGACTAGACGGTAGATGCAGGGAGAATGTTCCTGATGATGAACCAGGAGTCACAGTCTGAGGATTTGGAATAGACCATTTAGGAAAGAGATGAGGAGACATTTCATCCGAAGAGTGGTGAGCCTGTGGAATTCTTTACCGCAGAAAGTAGTTGATGCCAAAATGTTGAATGTATTCAAGAGGCGGCTGGATATAGCACTTGGGATGAACAGGATCAAAGGTTATGGGAGAGAAAGCAGGATTAGGCTATTGAGTTGGATGATCAGCCATGATGGTGATGCAGAGCTGGCTTGAAGGGCCAGATGGCCTTCTCCTAGCCTATCTTCTATGTTTCTATTCCCAATCTGGAAGCTGTGGTAGCAATTCCCCTTTGAGTTGCAGCATGAGAGGAAGTTGGCAAAGAGACAACAAATGAGAGGGTAAGCTCCTCACTGAGAGAGAGGTTGGAGAAGAGGTCGGCAGCGTTATCCACTTTGGCTTTTCCAGGAGCATTACTCTTACCTTCACCTAAGCGAGGAGCAGTGTGAGCATTGTCTTTGCTTTACAAAACAGGTGCTCACATAACTCTGCCATTTCTTGAAACCTGATTTATTGTCTCAAAGCAGGATGAGGACAGTGCTGTCAGAGGCTGTGAAGGTGTCTGTGAAGCTAAATTTAATTTTGTTGGTTTCTTTCAGGCTGGAGCAGGTGGTGTAAGTAAGTTCACCATCCCCTTTCACGTCAAAGAGATGACAGGGAATCTATTTGCCACAAAAGGAGAGTTCATTGTGTTCTTTCTTAATGGATAGAAACAAGCAGAGCATCCATATGGCTTTACTAGGATAACAAAGAGCCAAGAACAGTACAGCATAGGAACAGACCCTTCGGCCTACCAAGTCTGTGCTGACACAGATGCCTCTCTAATATTTTCTTGCCTCAATGAGCTCCATGTCCCTCTATTCCCTGCCTATTCATGTATTTATCCAGATGCCTCTTGAACGTTGATATAGAACCACCTCCTCCAGCAGTGTGTTCCAGGCATTCACCACCCTTTGTGTGAAAAGCTTGCCCTTTACATCTCTTTTAAATTTTCCCCCTCTCACTTTCAACCCATGCCCCTGAGTAATTGACCTTACAACCCTGGGAGAAAGACTCTTGACTATCCACTTTATCCAAGCCCATCATAATTTTGTAAACCTCTATCAGGTCCACCCTCATTTTTCGACACTTCAATGAAAACAATCCAAGTTTGTTCAACCTTTCTTCATAGTCCATATCCTCCAAACCAGGTAACATCTTGGTAAATCTCTCCTTCCAGTAGCTGGTGACCAGAATTGTACACAATACTCCAAATGCCTAACCAAAATTTCATACAACATGATTTTCCAATTTCTGTACTCAACGCCCTGACCGATGAAGGCCAGCATACTATATGCCTTCTTGACCACCTTGTCCACCTGAGTTGCCACCTTCAGGGAACTGTGGATTTGCACACCTAGATCCCTCTGTATGCTAATATTTCTAAGGGCGCTACCATTTACTATTTGCGTTCCTTCTGCAGCAGACCTTCCAACTCACATTACCTCACATTTGTCCAGGTTAAATTCCATCTGTCATCTTTTGACCCAGGCCTTTAGGCTATTTATATCCTGCTGTATCCTCTTTACTATCCGCTACTTCCCCAATTTTTTATATTATCTGCAATTTTACTAATTAGATCACCTGTATTTTCCTCCAAATCATTTATGTATATTACAAACATAAATAATATGGCATCCTTGTGGAACACTGCTTATCCAGTTAGAAAAGTACCCTTCCACTGCGACTCTCTGCTTTCTATGCCCAAGCCAATTTTGTATCCATCTTACCTCGAGCTCACCTCGGATCCCATATAACTTCACCTTCCATATCAGCCTGCCTTGAGGAACGTTATTGAAGGCTTTACTGAAGTCCATGTATATAACATCCACTGCCCTGCCCTGATAATTTTTTCTTGTTACTGCCTCAAAGAACTCAATGAAGTTTGTGACTCACGACCTCCTCTTCACAAAACCGTGCTGCCTATTGCTAATAAGCCTATTCTCTCCCATATGTGAGTATATCCTGTCCCTAAGAATCTTCTCCAATTGTTTCCCCACCACTGATGTAAGGCTCAGAGGCCTGTAATTTCCCAGATTGTCTCTTCTGCCCTTCTTAAACAGAGGAATAATGTTAACTATTCTCCAATCCTCTGGTACCTTGCCCCTGGCTAAAGAGGATGTAAAGATTTTGGCCAAAGCCTCAGCAGTTTCTTCCGTTGCCTCTCTCTGTATTCTGGGATAGACCCTATCTGACCCTGAGGATTTGTCCCCCTTAATGTTTTCAAAACCCTCAATACCTCCTTCCTTTTCATCTCGACATGTCCTAGAATGTCAACAATACCTCCTCTCTACATTCACCATCCACCACATCCTTCTTGTGTAAATACTGATGCTAAGTACTTGTAAAGGATCTCACCCACCTCATCTGCCTCCACACATAAATTCCCTCCATTGTCCTTGAGTGGACTTACCCTTATGTAAGGAGAAAAAGCCTTGGGATTCTCCATAATCCTGCCTGCCACTGATATCTCATGGCCCCTTTTTGCCCTCCTAAGTCCCTGTTTAAGTTCTTTCCTACTATCTTTGTATTCCTCAAGATCCTTATCCTTTTTCAATTTCCTGAAATTTATGTATGCCTCCTTCTTTTTCACTAAGCTCACAATCTCTCTTGTCATCCCAAATCTTGCCATCTTTACCCTTCATTTTTACAGGGACATACTTGGCCTGAATTGTTAACAACTGACTTTTAAAAAACTCCCACCTATTGGATGTGGATTTACCTTCAAATAGCCATCCCCAGTCTACATTCCCTAGCTCTTGCCTAATATTGTCATAGTTAGCCTTCCCCCAGTTTAGTACTTTCACTCTGGGACTACTTCTACTCTTTTCTACAAATATCTTGAAACTTACAGAATTGTGATCACTGTATCCAAAATGGTGCCCCACTGAGACATCAATCACCTGTCTGGGCTCGTTTCCCAGAACCAGGTCTAAGATAGCCCCTTCCTGAATTGGACTATCTACGTATGGTCTCAAGAAGAACTCTTGGACACACTGGACAAACTCTGCCGCATCCAAACCTCTGGCACGAAAGGAATCCCAGTCTATGTTGGGGAAGTTAAAATAGCCTATCACAACAACTCTGTTGCTTTTACATCTTCCCATAATCTGCTGACATATCAATTCCTCCACTTCACACTGGTTGTTGGAAGGTCTGTAGTACAACCCCAACAGTGTGATTGCACCGCTCCTGCTCCTGAGTTCTACCCATACGGCCTCACTACATGATCCCACCAAAGCGTCCTCCCTCTGATATTCTTTTGTCACTCTCTCTATCTCACCTGAACTTCTAAATCCTGGAATGCTAAGCTGGCAGTACTGCCCTTCTTTCATCCAAGTCTCCGTAATTGCCACAGCATCACAGTTCTGTGTAGTAATCCAATCTTTAAGTTCATCTGCCTTACCTGTCATACTCCTTGCGTTAAAGCAAACACACCTTAGACCATCTGTCCTGTCATGTTTTGTACACTCTCCCGTGTTTTATTTCTCTTAGCCTTACTGGACCCATTCACTGAGTTCTCCACAGTCCCTGTACTCCCTGACCTACTACTGTGGATCCCACCTTATTAGTTTAAATCCTTAGCAGGATAGCAGGAATCCCTATGGAGCAGGACCCGGCTGCATGCACTGGGCATCACTTCTTAATGCTGAATTATAGGCTAAAACTAACTGTCACATTTATTTACAAAAAGAATAATGCCCAGAACCAGTAAGATGGAACAAAATACAAATGGTTCAATACTTAAATAGTAAGTATAGAAATAGTCAGTGAAAAATAAAACCAATACCCTTTTTATAGCATTTCTCATGTAGGTTGATAAACAACAAACTTTTTGATAATTCATTCTCGAGAGATAGGCATCACAACCAAACCAATATCTAGTGTCCATCCCTCACTGTCCTTGAGAAGTTATTGTACAATTTGACAAAATGCATCTTCCAGTAATAGATTAGTGAAATTTCCAATGGATTCTGCGTGCAAAATCCAGACATAATACCTGCACAATCTGCATTTGGATTTATTGTGCTATTGTTCACATTTTCTTCAATTTGTGAACAGCACAATACGTTTTGTAGTTATAAACAATCAAAGATAGCATCCACTAAAAAAACAGCTGACGTGTTCCTCTGCAATTGCAGGTTCAAATCCCATTATGGTTGTGTCGAATATCGAGTTATATATGTGATAAGCTTGCCAGTTCTCAGTCAGCTGTTTGTCAGAATGGTCATTGGTATCAAACCGACAGTTCTAGCTTTGTAATAATGTGATTCAGAATCCATAAAGTCACAGAAGTGTAAGACTGGGGACTGCAAGGCTGGGGACTATAGTTCTGACTGGAAGACTATTAGTGGGACAATTTGGATGTTAGAGATGTGACATTCAGGGTCAGTAATATTTGTAATTTGGTTAACCAGAGGGATTCAGGGTTCTCCTAATGCATTTGTCTCGATACATAACTTCTTACATTCTGAAAAATAAAAAGAAATGTTGCCATAATATTAGCATGCTGCCGTTAACAAAAATTAAATTTTCATACTGTGACTGAAACTAAAAAGGAAGCTGTCTTTCCTGGTCAAATTTCAAAATGGAGAACATTGAGACACAGATGTGAGAATCCCAGGAAATCCCGATTTCTGTTATCCGTTCTAATTAGTGGCAATTCATTTAAAAATGTGACTGACTGTAGATTGGAGTTGGATTTTATGATCCCCTTCCTGCAGCTTTGAAAGCCTGGGGACACATAAAATCCAATGGACTTTTTTCCTACTGCTTACCCGTCTGCCTTCAACTTGTCTCAAATTGTAAGAGGAACAGGGAAGGCCAATTAATGGCCACTTAAGTGCCTCGGCTGCAATCTGGTGCTTTCCAGTGACCGGGGTAGGCCCATGAAGATTTAGCTGCTTAAACTGGTGCCAGACAAGGACAGTGGATCTCCTTTGTTGGTCCTCAGGGCCCATTGGAGACATTGTGACCCCTTCTGCCCTTACTCCCGGCCTCTCCCTTCACGGTTCCCCCTTCTTCAAATACTATCCCCCCCAGCTCAGTCCTTTCTCGGACAAGGCTTTAATTACTTCAATTGGCTCACCACCATGTCTGGGCAGGTAGCCCTGCTGACTTCCAATCTAGCTTCTATGTATATGGCATAGGGGCAGGATTTGGCATACAGACCAGTGGTATTGCTTTTAACAAACTAATGTTACCACTTCTGGATACAGCAGGGACCAAAAATCTGTCCCAATCTTTAAATCCTACTTGTAATATGCCCTGGGTAGAAGCAGTTGAGAGGTGACATGGTGGGAAAATGTGGCCTGCGTTTTTTTATTGACAGTAAATGATCAAAAAGAAATTCAAGTGGTGCATGTATTGTGAGAGCCAAAAACATAATAACTTGGTACCATTCCAGAGACCCAAATAAAGTGTCGATAAAAGAGTAATGCCTTGAATCCAAGACAAATGGTTGGGTACAAAGGCCACCATGTCCTATTTGCTTTGGCCAGGCACTGTCATCAAAGTGTTAACATGCTAATTGTGGACCGAGTGTCTGAAAAGAAGTTGATGTCAGAGATCATGAAACACTGGCTTGACCTGAGGTGGGTAGATGGTTATGTGGCAACCTCTGTAATATTGGACAGCTTAAATAATAGCAAAACACTGATAGTGTTAAATCAGTGTCCATGGGCTTTGCTGTGCAGCAAGATTATAAACAAATGTGCTATAAACATTTCATATGTAGAGGTATTCATCCAGAGCTTTGGAACCATCCTGCAGATAAACCTTCGTAGAAGGACAGGCTGGAGGAGGGAACATATGTGTGTACTTTGCATTGACTGATATGATGCTCAGGTTGTTTGTTCTATATGTCAGTCAGGGTAAATGGGCCTATTATCATAAGTGTTAATTAGGTCAATTAAGCTGCACCTACCTACCAGTGAACGGGAAGTGGGAAGGGCCAGGATAAGGGATGTAAAATGGAAGGAGCTAACCATCTTCCTACCTGACAGCAGGCCTTATAGTCAAAGCTGCTAGGCTCCTCAGCTTGCCTCTGCCTTCTCCAGCTACATGTAAAATAGTGGTAGAGACCTAACAAGGCCCCTAAGTAGCTATTGATTGTCCACTTAGATGCTCCTATGCCTACGGGTGGGTGGACAGTGTGGACATGTTGCCAGTTCACTCTAATACGGGAGACAGTTCGGGTGGGTAAGAAGATGGTGGGTAGGCCGTCCATTTTATTTTACGAGTCGCCCCCAACTTCATTGACAGGAGGCCTTAAAATTAATCTCTCTGTTCTTTAATTGTAAGCTATGAAACATGCCATAACTATTCTTCTAAAAAAAACGTTGTCTTGTAAGATATCTCTGAACATTATTCGATTAAAGCTGAAATAATGACTTCCTGGTACATAAGTTCTGTAGATTTTTAATGCAGATTTCCAAAAACGGTAATTTTAAAGTGCTTTTAGTGGCATTCTGTTTTGAGCCACCTGGGGCTGGATCTTCAATCATGACTGGGGACAGGGAATGGGAGCTGGTTTAGGCACACCCACCACAATTTTCAATGCTCCAGCCAATTAAAGGGCAGGGAGTGAGCTCATCATCCAATCAGGGACAGCATCTCAATGCTGGAGGACAAAATCCAGAATTCAGAAAATGGCAGGTCGGCAAGTTAAGGTGATGATTATTGATGTGAGCATTAAGCCTGCAAGGGATAAGCAGAGGTAAGTTTATTTACACGGGCGCATGGTGGCACAATTGTTAACATTGCTGCCTCACAAGTGCCAGGGACCCAGGTTTGATTCCTGGCTTGGGTCAGTATCTGTGCAGAGTCTGCATGTTCTCCCTGTGTCTGTGTGGGTTTTCTCTGGGTGCTCCAGTTTCTTCCCACAGTCTGAAAGATGTTCTGGTTAGTGCTTTGGCCATGCTAAATTCTCCCTCAGTGTTCCCAAACAGGCGCTGGAGTATGGTGACTAGGGAGTTTTCACAGCAACTTCACTGTAGTGTTAATGTAAACCTACTTGTGACACAAATAAATAATTAAGCTTTAAAAATGTCACAGCTGCTTGTCCATGTTCCTGGAGGAGTATTGTCTCCAGGGAACAGCCAGTTGTGACCTGGCAGCCATTATGGATCTGAAGAAATTTCTGGAAGACCAGCAAAATTTGTTTTGCTGTGATCAATATTAACACTGTTTCCATATTGTGCTTGTACAGAACAGCAGCATTATCCCCTCCACAAATGTTAATGTCACTCAACCAATCAGCTATCAATGTCCACATGATGTTTTCATCATGGTTTATCAAGTTCCACACCATCAGCTTCCTTGAAAGAAAATTTTGAGTGTGAAGGGAAGTCTGAAGCATAGTTGTATGTAGTGGTCTAGATTTAATAATTCATTGCACTTGCTCACAGACTTTCCATGGAATCTTACACTGGAACATACTGTAATTCAAAAGCCATTCTTACACTTGAACACTAACTACAAAATACTCAGAACTTTTCCATTTGCCAAGCAAGTAACTGCATCTAGAATTTAAGGCTCCACCACACAGGATTGGACAGGGGGCAGTTAAAATGGCAATAGGATGGCTTGTGTTGGAGAACCTGTTGACTTTCAAGATGTCCCAATTCAATCCATGGCAGGAAGGGTTGAGCTAGGGGGCCATTTAAATATTCTTCCAGTGGTGTTGGGGGGAAGTGTGTGGGGGAGTGGTGGAGGGGGGAACGGTGGAGATTGACAGGCAATCAGGGTAGCCACATCACATTGGAAAACTTGACAGGCTTGCTAGCAATTTGAAAGGTACCCCTACTGCACAGGCATCCTGTACCCAAGAGAATCTGCTGGAGACAAGGCTTCCTCTCCCTTGGTGGGAAGAACCCCCCCCCCCCCCCCCCCCCACCACTGCCCTTCAAGTCAACACCCTCATTCTGCTTCACCAAGGCCTGTTTGACTGGCCCTGGTGAGCGTAGCCCATTTACCTCCTGCAGTAACGATCCTTCTTCTGGAGTCTATTATGGTGCTGGTGTAGAATTCTTACAAAAGTGATGCTTTTGGTACTGAAGATCTGCCAGCCGTCTAATTGGTCAGAAGCTCTCAGATGAGGGATTGCCACTCTGCAGGACTGGGAAACTTGATGCTGACCAGATAGGTGCCTGATTAACTTTTATTCACATTAGGGTTCCTGAGAATGGTCATGGGGGTGGGGGGGGGGGCTGGGTGGTGGTGGGTGTTGCTGTCACTGACTCTCCATAGTGGATGAACCCACCACAAAACCATTGAATTCACCAATAGGACTGAAGAAGCACAAATGAGTGGCACAGAGTTTGAACCAGGAGTCTGCCATGATTTGACTCGATGATAAATCAGGTTTACAAATCAAAATTCATAGAGGGAAAGAAAATTTGGTTAAGACAGACGGATAAAAGAGACACAATGAGCTGAATTTTGAGGCCTCACTCATCCTAAAGCCATAAAATCCCACCACAATTGAATAGACCTTTCCATTGTCTGCCCCCCGCCTGTTCTGATTCCTGTGGCGGGTGGGGCAGTAAAATTCCAGCCAAAGTAAAGAAAATGTCTTAATTAAGTTTTTTAAAAAAAATTTAAACAAATCTCCAACAATAATGAAAACTAATTAATTAAAATTTCACGAGTTATTTTTTTCGGTGCCAAAGAGCTGTTTAGCAATAATTAAGACTTGACATGTCATTAAAACGTATTTACACTGGAATGGACAAGTGTATATCCTTCCTTGTGGGGTTAGTAGGTATGTACAGCCTCTTCATCCCTTTCACTGCATTTCATTAATGAGTTAGCTAACTGTCATTGTCACAAAGCTTCTGGAATAGCAGAGCACCCTAGACACGGATTCCTGAGTTATGCATTTAGTTTCACATGTGCCATTGTGGAAAGGTGCTGTTTGATTGACACATCAGTAACAGTGGGCATTATTAACCTCGCCATTTACTGCAACAACCCATGTTTTTTAAAAATTTTTTCTTCACCATCCTTAAATTTACAACGCCAATGCTCAGGTTGGACCAGGCAAACCCAAATCATAGTATCTATCATAGAATTCCTAAAGCGCAGAAAGAGGCCATTTGACCCATTGAACCTGCACTGACAACAATCCCACCCAGGCCTTATCCCCGTATTTACTCCGCTAGCCCCCCTGACACCAAGGGGCAATTTAGCATGTCCAATCAACCAAATCCATTCCTTGCTTGCTCCAAAAATCAAATTCAAAATCCAAATGAATCCAATACAAGGCCCCCATAAAAGGGACAAAGAAGATCTAAGCTGACAAGATGAGGCTTTGTACCCCATCTTGGGCTTGATCTGATGCTTGATCTTAGCCAGAAGTGCAAATCATTGCCAATTGCTAAACTTGAAATTACATAGTGCTTCTTTTCATACTGTTTGTTCTCTTCATGGCCAGGAATATTTAGGTTGAATCATTCTCACCTAATGTCTTCATGTTTTCCTTTGGCAGTCTGTTCTACTTAGTGCATCATTTTAGCTCCAGCATGTAATTGAGTAAACTTATTCCTTTGTGACACTAATCAGGCAAACATGCCCAACATCGAAATCAACCTTGGATTCCCATATTTGGAAGGACAGGACAGAAGGACAGGATTTGCATTTATACTGCGCCTTATCACACCCACAAGACATCCCAAAGTGGTTCATAAATTATGTTTCCCTGCAGCCACTATTATTACAAAGGTGGCTGTAGCATCCAATTTGTGTGTTACAATGCTCCACAAACAGTGAATGAGATGAATGACCAGTTAATCTTTTATTCATGGGACTAGTTCTCCAGGACATCTAATAAGGATCTGGAATTCTTTCAAGTTTTGCTTTTGTGTTAAATGGAACCATTTATGTTCACCTTAACCATCAGAACATTGAAACTTTAATTTTAAGTTTCAAATATCAGAGGAAACTTCTAATATTGCAACACATTGTAGATCTGGATTTTCACTGAGTTAGAGTGATATGGTGCCCTTTAAATATGACATCTGGGATACGATTCTGGGATTCCTGACCACATTCCTAGAATTTCTGATTTTTGGGAATGCCTTTTACCTCTGCAATTTTCATAGATCTAGGCCAGGATTTCAGTGAATTTGGGTTTATAGCACCTCAGAGTTGTTGTGAACTATAGGCTGTATACAGAGACCTTTCAATAGGTAAGTTCACATCATCATGTCAATATGCCAAGGTATGCTACCCCCTCCCCAATGGCCCCTCATGCCCCACATGCCGAGATACAACCCCCCATCCATCTCCAAAGCCAATCATGTCCCTGTGCCAATGTATGCTCCAGACAATTCAAATGGCCCCTCATGCCCCATGCCAAGCTTTGCCACTTTTATGCCCATTCACCACTACACAATGTCTCAAATCAAATAACCCTTTTGGAACAGTCTATATGTAATAATATGTTTAAAGAATGGTAGGTCATTGATAACTTTCCATTTTCTTCAATAAAATTCCTATTTACTACAGCCCAATGAAAGTGTGAAATAGCCAGACCTTTAAAGTTTCAGTAGCTGAAACTGCAAACACTTAAAACCTCATAACTTTCTGTAAATAAACATTGTGCAATTGATAGCTGAGATCAGAGAGGCAGAAATCTCAATCAAGCAATGTTTTCTCTGGGTCCCAAGTGTTTTAATACACTAATGAAGGTCTGGGCTATTAGCCAAGCATACATAGTATGACTTGACTATTAGCTTGTTGAAACACCTGAGTCCCAGAGAAAGCATTGCTTGATTGAAACTGTAAAAGATGTGGATCAAAATCCAGGCAGAAATGTCAAACTGTATGCTCAATTTCTGCATTGAAATTTGAATCAATGACCTTCTGGCCAAAGGCAAGAGTATTAGCAATTGAGCACACTGATGCGTAAGATAATTGACAATCCCAGTAGGATAGTGTTGGATAATTTACAGAATCCTCACTGTATCAAATCTGTTATGGTAAACAATCAGACTTCTTTCCATGTACATTGAATGGGGAAATTTGCATTCACTCTCCATATGGTAGTATGGCTCTTATTAAAGGAGTTTTCTTCCACCTTCAAAGGAATATTTGCCATTCTGTCAGAATGTCCACATTAGTCTGCCCAGTTTCTTCGCTGCGTGGGTTTCTTTTACATAAATATACAAATGTATACATTCCTTTGGTGTACCAATATGCTTTGTTATTTATTATTTAGATGTTTGTTTAGATAGTTAACCGGTGATAAAATTACATTGTTACCAATAACAATTTTGGTTGGATCCTCAATTGACTATGAGTTGTCATGTATCCAAATTAAAAAAAAAGTAGTGCAGGGCAGTGTTTTTCAAAGTGGGAGTTATGACTGTAGTGGGTCAAAAGATGATCCCCAAAGATTAACTGACCTTTTTCCGTTTCCTTTCTGGGTAAATTCTCGCTGCAGTACTGTGTATGACCACATGAGGCAAGAGGTCAGTGTGCCCTGTATGTGCACTTGATGCCAAGCGTCCTGTACTTATGTGCACTTGGTGCCAACTTTATTCCCTTTCTAGTAAACCAATTGTAGACATTGATTGTTTTGTTGCACGAAGGAGAGGGCCGGAGATGTTAATAGCTGATAAACCTATTGGCCAGGATCCGAATCTATTGGAGAGAGCGCAGTGTAAGGTGCACAAAAGTTACATTAATTTCTGCATTTTGTTAAATCCATGTTTGCAGTATTAGAATCCAGAGGGGTTACTTGATTCATCTGGTATTATATTAGTAATGGGCCCTGTTTCAAAGTTTTCATTTTCACAGAAGGAAATTGAATGCTGTTCTTTCTGGGCCACATGTAAAAGCAATCAAGTTTTTAAAATTAATTGTGATTTAGTAAGCTCTTATATTTAGCCCAGCAGTGTTTTTTCGACAATTTAAATTTTATCTTTGGGAATAGACATAGCAAATGAACATTCTGGTCCATTAACTATTGGTTTTGAGTGGTAGAGCCCAGAGCTATTTTCTCAAACTTCATCAACTCGCAAAATGAACATTTATTTTCATTAGAGGAAAACAGTGATATTTCACTAATTGAAAATATAATCAGTTTTCCATGAAATCATTTTCTAGCTGAATTTGTCAAACACACTCAATAAAACCTGGCCATGACTGGAAAAGATAATTGCATTTGAATAGTTACCTCAGTTTAATTATACTCTTACATACACCAGAACAGATAAAAACACTAATACACAAGCAAAATACTGCAGATACTACCAATAGACAATGCTCAAAATATTCATCAGGTCAGGCAGTACCTTTACAGAGAGGAATGTTCATCAGCTCAAACTGTCAACCTGGACTTTCTGGTCTGAATTGGCACTGGTTGGATTGGAAATTGTGGAGAGTAGCCAAAGGTCCGTAGACTTCAGGTGGGAATTTGGGACTGGAAAATCTGTTTGTCTATCCACAGTTGCTGCCTAATCTGCTGAGTGTTTATTTTCAGCATTTTTTGTTATAGCTGTAGTATTTTGTACTTCCAGTCATAGCTAGGCTTTACAATAAGCCTAGAGAACTCTGGATGTCATGAATATTCTTGTCTGGATGAAAAAGAAGAGGCTTTTAGCAGGTATGAAGGGTACAAATTAACAGAAACTTTAGCATTGTATAGAAAGTGCAGGGGGTAACTCCAGAAAGCAATTAGGAGAGAAAAGAGAACACTGGAGGATAAAGTTAGGGAGAACCCCAAGCTATTCTCTAGGTATGTTAAGGGGATGAGGATAACTAGGGAAAGAATACGTTCTATTAGGGACTAAGAGGGCAATCTATGCATGGAGCTGGAGGATACTGGTAGGGTGTTAAACTAGTACTTCACATCTGTTTTCCTTGGGACAAGGAGGATGTGGGCACAGAATTTGGGGAGAGGGACTGTAATCCTCTTGAACAGTTTGACATGGGGGTGGTGATCTTACTATGGTGCCCTGCCAGCTGATGGGTAGGGAAAGCCGATACAGTTGCACAAGAGACGGGAAATCCGGTTCGGACCCAATTTCTTGTGATCTTTCTGGCACTGGATACCTGGCACAAACAAGCTCCCAAGAGATTCTTGGCGAGAGGCTGAATAAATAATTTAAATTCAATTTGAATGTATTTTAAATGGAATTGCGAGCCTGGGTCATTATTGTCCGGCTCACTTGCCTCTGTGACTTCACCGGGAGAGGTTCTCTCCAGTGAGAATCACAGCTGGTCCCCAGCAATGGGGTCCAGTTGTGATGGCCTCGTCGGTAGAACTGGAGGCAATTGAGGCCCCTTGAGAGGTTGAGGACAATAGGGGGGTACCCATTGGGCAGTGCCAGTCTGACACTGTGGCACCCTGGCACTGTGCACCTTGGCACTGCCCACTGAGCATCTTGCTACTGTCCACCAGGAACTTTGGCACTGTAGGGCCTGAGGGGAAGGGCTATGGGGGTATCCTGAAGGGGTGGGGCCTGAAAGGGGGGGCTGATTGGGTGGGCAGGGAGCACCCACTGGCACTTTGCAAGTAATTGATGGTGGGGTGGGGGGGAGGGGGACCAACTGACAAGGAATGGTTCAGCCCATTTTTTCCAGTACTAAGTGGATAAAATATTGGATTTGAACTCGCCCAAAAAATGAGTGAGAAATTCTCCCATTTGCCCACCTGTCCTGGACTTCGAATTCTTTTGGTAAAATGAACCTCAGAGGAGGTTCTGGTGGGCTTAAAAATGGACAAATCCCAAGGCCCAGATGAGTTGTATCTCAAACTGCTGTGAGAGGCAAGGGAGGTAATGCAGGAGCTCTGACCCAAATTTCTAATTCCTCTCTGGCAACAGTGGAGGTGCCAGAGGATTGGAGGACAGCTAATGTGGTTCAGCTTTTCAGGAAGGGTAGCAGAGATAAACCAGAGAATTACAGACCAGTGAATCTCATATCAGTGGTAGGGAAACTATTGGAGAAAATCCTGAAGGAGAAAATTAATCTCCACTTGGAAAGGTTAGGTTTGATCAGGGAGAGTCAGCATGGTTTGGACAGAGGGAGCTCATGCCTAACAAAATTTGATTGAATTTTTTGAGGGAGTGATCGGGCGTGTGGATGAGGATAAGGCAGTTGATGCGGTTTATTTGGATTTCAGCAAAGCCTTTGATGAGTTTCCACATGGGAGACTGATAAAAAAAGTGGAAGCACATGAGATCCAGGGTAACTTAGTAAGTTGAATTCAAAATTGACTTGAAGTGAATTTTATCTCATACTGCTGTGAGAGGCAAGGGAAGTCATTCAGGAGCTCTGACCCAAATTTCTAATTCCTCTCTGGCAACAGTGGAGATGCCAGATGATTGGAGGACAGCTAATGTGGTTCAGCTTTTCAGGAAGGGTAGTAGAGATAAACCAGGGAATTACAGACCCATAAGTCTCATATCAGTGGTAGGGAAACTATTGGAGAAAATCCTGAAGGAGAAAATTAATCTCCACTTGTCACAAGTAAGGCTTACATTAACACTGCAATGAAGTTAGTGTGAAATTCCTCGATTCACTGCGCTTCGGTGCCTGTTCAGGTCAATGCATCTAACCAACACATGTTTCAGACTGTAGGAGGAAACTGGAGTACCTGGAGGAAACTCATGCAGACACAAGAAGAACGTGCAACCTCCACACAGACAGTGACCCAAGCTAGGAATTGAACCTGGGTCCCTGGCATTGTGAGGCAACAGGGTTAACCACTGCTTAGTAGTGGGAGGTAGAGGGTGGTGGTAGAAGACTGTTTGTGTGATTGGAGACTGGTATCCAGTGGCGTTCCACAGTGATCAGTGCTAGATCCCTTATTCTTTGTGATATATACAAATGATGTAGTTGAGAATGTGGGGTACTACATAAGTTTGTGAATGACACACATATGGCAGGGTGGTTAATTGTGAGGAAGAAGGTATTAGGTCGTAGGAAGATATAGATGGGTTGGTCAGATGGGCAGATTAGTGGCAGATGGAATTTAATCCTGAAAAGTGTGAGATGATTCAATTTGGAAGGAGTAACAAGACAAGAGAGCCCTCAATGAATGGCAGGATACTAGGAAGCTTAAAAGAACAGAGGGATCTTGGGTGCTTGCCCACAGATCCTTGAAGATAGCAGGAAAAATTAATAGGGTAGTTAAGAAGGCATACAGGATACTTTATCAGTCTTGGCATAAATTATAAGAGTGGGGAGGTTATGTTGGAGTTGTACAAAACTATGGTTCACCCACAGCTGGAGTACTGTGTGCAGTTCTGGCTGAGAGCAGCAGAGGGCACCATTGTGCATATGCAACCCTGCCCCCACCTGGACTGATCTATGCCCAAGGTCGAATTTTTTTCCTCAAGGGGTGGAAGCTCAGACATTGGTGGATGCTGGGTTAATGGATATACAAGGCTGAGTTAGACAGATTCTTGATCTACAAGGGGGTCAAGGGTTATGGGAGGGCAGGGAAGAAAGTGGAGCAAAGGTCACACTCAGATCAGCCATGATATTATTGAATGGTGGGATCAGGCTCAAGGGACCAATTGGCCTAATCCTGCTCCTATTTCTAATATTCCTATCTACAACATTTTGAAATATATTAATAATTGGCACAAAGAAAAACATTTCTTTACAGGGTTGAATTTTGCATGATAATGTTTTCCCTCATCAACCTGGCTAAAAAGTCAAATTAATTACTTTAAGAAAAGATTTCTGTCCATTTTTCTGGAGGAATTCCCGCCTTAGTGAGCTGATGCTATACCTGATTGGTCAGTAGCTCTGTCATCTCGGCAACATGACAGTGATGGCCATTTTACAAGTCCAGGTAAGTCCGGAAGCCCAGGTAAGTCCAGGTTTGGAGGGGAGGGCAGCTCTCTGTGAAGGGCTGTGGGTTGGGTGGTGGCTGGGTTCAAGGAGACCCACAGAAGGATGGGCAATGACCTTGGGTGGGATACCTCCACAAAGAAAGTCTTGTCATCCAGTCCCCTTGCCTGAAAGTAGCACACGCAGCTAAAGCTGCCAGGCTTCCTAGATGGTGTGGGTGTCTTATTGTCCTGGGTAAAATATTGGCGCTGGTGGGATGAGGCCCAGAGCAAGTTAGTGGATTGGCCACTCGATGCCTTCTCTGCCACACGTAAAATTTCAGACAGGTCGGGTGTGGACGAATGAACGTCAGGAAGGTCTCCTGTTGGATTTTACTGCACCCTCACCTTCAAGCCCACCAGTGGGGCAGTGTATATACTGCCCACAAATGCAAAACAAAATAAGGAGCCACAGGATAAAAGAATGTCTAGTGTTCCAGAGTGCATTACAAGTTGAAAATTCAGGACACAAAACCACTTTCAGCATCCCAACAGGGAACAAATAATTCAGACCAGTACTCTTATTTCCCAGTTTCTACTGGTGTTCCATTTTAAGGTATACAAGGCCAATTCGGACTAATTCTGAAAGATGTGCTGGTTAGGTGTATTGGTCACACTAAATTCTCCCTTAGTGTACCTGAACAAGCGCTGGAGTGTGGCAACTCGGGGATTTTCACAGAAACTTCATTGCAGTGTTAATGTAAGCCTACATATGACACTAATAAATAAACTTACCCTGTTTTGACTTTTCTTCTGGGATGTGATAATATAAAAATAAAATTAGCAGTAGACAATGGACTGGTGTGTAGTTGTAGAGGAAATGAAATATCTTTATGTGAGGAGGAGAGAGAATGGCAACGGAAGCTGGGGGAAAGAAAGAAAGACTCAATATGTACATTCATAATGAAAATATAACTAGGTCCAATGGTAGTGGGTTAACATTGATATTTGCTTATATAGCAAGTCAACCACAAGAGTGCACTGTTACATTACGATATTAATTGTTTCTTGCCCTATCTAGCTCCATCTGGTAGAAGTGACAGGAATTACAACCATTTTTGTCATAAACAAGCTTCTGGTTCATATCATTGAATCATAGGATCCACAGTGCTGAAGGAGGCCACTTGGCCCATCGAGCCTGCACTGACAACAATCCCATCTAGGCCCTATCCCCACAACCCCATATATTTACCCTCTTAGTATCCCTGACACTAAGGGGAAATTTAGCATGGCCAATCAACCTAACCTTTGGAGTGTGGGAGGAAACTGGAGCACCCAGAGAAAATCCATGCAAACTGGGGAGAACATGCAAACTCCACATAGACAGTGACCCGAGTGGCATAATATTCTAGACCATTAGTTTGCAAAGGAGGAAAAAATGAGCCAATAAACCACAAGCTTAAGAGTAGCCTTTTATTTGCCAGATTGGTCCAGATCCTCTAGTCTCTATCTGAAATATGGTCCAAAATGTATGCAGAACTCCCGTTGCACTGACCTCCGTGGGAATTGCCTAAGAAATCTGAAGTTCCGATGATCAATTTCCCTGCTCCCTGCACCTTCCATTGGAGATTTTGAATGGTTCCGAGGTAATTATCTGAATAGATACATAGGAAATATTAGCCATATTAAACATAGTCTAACACCTGCGTAACTACAAATCTGACAACCCAATCACTCACACTGAGCCCCTGATTTCCCCCACAGCCCCTCCAACCCCACAACCCACTGATTAGCCCTCCTTACCCTGCCATTACCACCTTGAGCTCATCCCACCCAACTACTGCCCTGACCACGTGACTACCCCCTGATCAGTCAACTATCCTTAGGCCTGACCCACCCCAATTAACTCCCACCACCTGACTCCTCCCTGATTTCCCATCCAACTTGACTACTTCCTGACCCCTCCCCCTGTCACCTCACTACTGCACCCACCTGCTATCCATTCCACTTGCCCCCCCTGCAGCCACCACTGCCACTTACCCCATATACATCTGCAACCCTACTCATCTACCACCTCACCCATCTTCCACCCTACTATTTAATTCACACAATCTACCACTTACCCCACTAACCCTATCCATTCTTTCATTCATCCACTTGTCCATTCACCCATTTACCAACATTCATCTATTTACCCATTCATTGGCATTCACGTTGAAGGATGAATATTACCATACAGCAGCTAGTGTCATTTAAAAAGGTTGGGGGAGCTTGCCTTCCTCACAACGTACAGTGCTGAGATGAATTTCTCCGAGGGATGCTTATACCAGCATTGAGGCTTGAGTGAAGTGGGAATCTGGTAATAATTGCCACATTGCCACAGATCAGGCCATTGTTTCAAAAGAATCCAATACTTTTGAGAACTCTTTTTACTCTATGTGACCTCCTTTCAACATATTCTTTTCTAAAAAGTCACTGTGTAAAATTAAATTGTTGCAGAGCAATTTCTGAAGAAAATGCAGAAACAGTACAAAAGCGATGAAATATGAGTTGCCTGTTTTTGGAAGTGGCCCAGAAACATTTGTTGCTGCAATTCAGAAAGGAGAGGGTGGCATTCTGTGATGCTGTGTGCAATGGAAAAGAGAGTCATAGAGGTTTACAGCATGGAAACAGGCCCTTTGGCCCAACTTGTCCATGTCGCCTTTTTTTTTAAAAACCCCTAAACTAATCCCAATTGCCTGCATTTGTCCCATATCCCTCTATACGCACCGTACCCATGTAAATATCTAATGCTTTTTAAAAGATAAAATTGTACCTGCTTCTATTACTATCTCTTGCAGCTTGTTCCAGACACTCACCATCCTCTGTGTTAAAAAAATTGCCCCTCTGGACACTTTTGTATCTCTCCCTTCTCACCTTAAACCTAAACCCTCTAGTTTTAGACTCCCCTACCTTTGGGAAAAGATATTGACTATCTACCTTGTTTATGCCCCTCATTATTTTATCAACTTCTATAAGGTCATCCCTCAGCCTCCTACACTCCAGAGAGAAAAGTCCCAGTCTATTCAGCCTCTCCTTAGAATTCAATCCATTAAGTCCCAGTAGCATCCTAGTAAAACTTTCCTGCACTCTTTCTAGTTTAATAATATCCTTTCTTTAATCGGGTGGCCAGAATTGCAGACAATATTCCAAGTGTGGCCTCACCAATGTCTTGTACAACTTCAACAAGACGTCCCAACTCCTGTATTCAATGTTCTGACTGATGAAACCAAGCATGCTGAATGCTTTCTTCACCACTCTGTCCACCTGTGACTCCACTTTCAAGGAGCTATGAACATGTATCCCTAGATCTCTTATTTCTGTAACTCTCCCCAATACCCTATCATTAACTGAGTACGTCTTGCCCTTCAATCTACCAAAATACATCACCTCATATTTGTCCAAAGAGGAGGTAGCTTCTTCTACACAATCCCATGAGTTCTTTGCTTCACCCAATCTTTTTCTGGAATGCATTGATTGGGAAAATGTAATCAGTCTTTTGGTACAAAAGGAAGGAAAACCGAAGGACAAATCGGTGTGAATTACTCTCCTGCCACTTACAGGCCCTTTGTCAGAAGATAAAATTGCCACTTTGGCTGGGAATTGTCGATGGACTAAAAAGATCCATAAACCCAGACTCGAGTTGAAATCCCACCACTCGCAGATAGTGAATTTTGAATTCAATAAAAATCAAACGATGACCACGTTTGCCAGAAAAACCCATCTTGTTCACTGAACGCCCTTTAGGAAGGAAATCTGTTATCCATACCTGGTCTAGCCTACGTGTGACTCAGATCCACAGCAATGTGGTTGACTTTCAAATGCTTCTGAAATGGAGGGCAGTTAGGGATGGGCAATGAATGCTGGCCCAGCCAGTGACAGCCACGTCCCATTAAAAAAAATGCACCAACCTAGTTCCACTCAAACCAAGTTGACGCAACCACCTTTTTATATCAGTTTCTCTGAAGCATCCATTTCCCCCAATCTCCACCCCACCATCCAACACAAATCAAACTATGAAACATTAGCAGCTTCTAATTGAATTGCTTCTTAGGACAGTCCTGTAAGAATTAATCATCCTTAGAAAACACTCCCAGCTGGCTACTTTAATTATGGTTTTGTTTTAAGTATATTAAATTTTAATTACTGTTTTGGCTGCCCCAAACATGGCTTGTTGGCAAAGGTAGGAAGATGCAGACTTTTTATGTCTGGCAGACATTTATCTATATATATATTTCCACGTATATTTGACTGCAAAGCCCGATACTTAAAAAAAACTGTATTTGTGTTCAACAACAAAAAAAACACATTCCTCAGCAGATGCCCCATCTACATCTAATTATTCAGAATTCCACATTCCGTGTTCACTTTGCAATATGAATTATTCACTGTTCCATTACAGAATTGACTCTCTTCCAAACAAGCTTTGGCTATTTTCACTTCTAAAGTAGGCATAGATACATTAATACTTTTATGGTCTCCAGGAAAATATAGAAGCAGGAATGAAAGATGGGGTTGCCAGCCAGAATAATCAATGATATCTCAGTTGATTGATTGATTTTATTCTCTGAAGTACTCTTTGTTGTATTGCTTCTAGTTAAGTATTTTGTTTTACTTCAGAATTTCAGACTCTCGGTATCTTGTTTTTCTAATGACCAGCAGATGCTTGTCATCTTTCACCTGTAATTCTCTTTGCCTGCCTATAAGCGCTGTCAAAACTATAGACCCATCAAGCTCTTGCAGCCCAGTAGCAGTGGGGCATTTTTCTTCCCTGTCACTTATCTCTGGTCTCACTTGCCTCAGGTGCATAAAGGTGTGTATGTGGAAAGAACCTATTCTTCAAACCTGTCATATCCTGTAGAGCAAAGATAAGAATCATTCAAAAGCAATTTTCCAGACTCTTCTCAGCTGTAGCAAGGAGTCAGATGCACCATGTGCTACTGGGCAAAAAACTGGGGAGTACAACAATGAGATTCAATGGGGGCGATTTTCCGAAAAAAATTCTAATTACCAAATTCGCATGAAAACTGGAGTAACACCAACAAATGTTTTAGTCAGATTTTCAAACTGAATCTCCCACACTCTGAGTAGCAGGGTGTCCTAATGGGATTCAGTCTGAAAAGTGATGGGCAGGGCCTATTCCTGCTAAAGAGACTGAAATCAGCACACAGAGTGGGCCAACATGTGTGCGTTGATCTCTGGGAGGGCGAGGTGTGAGAACCAGTGGTGGGTCCAGCGATGCCATGGGGGAGAGTGAGAACCAGTGATGGGGCCAGCAATACTGTGGGGAGAGTGAGAACTAGCAATTGTCCGTGGGGTGAATGGGAAGCCAGTGATGGGGCCAGCGATAATTGTGGAGGGGTGAGAGGCGGTGATGGGGTCGGCAATGCAATGCAATCTCTGGCCTCTCACTCCCCCCACCATGGCATTGCTGGCCCCATCGCTGGTTCTCACTCCCCCACAGACATCACTGGCCCCCCCATCCCCCACTGAAATGGATATCACTGACCTCCAACATACTAACCATCTCCCTACCACCCTCCACAACAGTGCACTAGCCCCTCCCTTCACCCACAGTGCACTGGCTCCCGGTTCACCCACCATGTGTGGGGACCCCCCCCCCCCATTCACTCACTGTGTGCTGAGCCCCCCTGTTCACTCACTGTGTGCTGGGCCCCCCTGTTCACTCACTGTGTGCTGGGGCCCCCTGTTCACTCACTGTGTGCTGGGGCCCCCGTTCACTCACTGTGTGCTGGGGCCCCCTGTTCACTCACTGTGTGCTGGGGCCCCCTGTTCACTCACTGTGTGCTGGGGCCCCCTGTTCACTCACTGTGTGCTGGGGCCCCCTGTTCACTCACTGTGTGCTGGGGCCCCCTGTTCACTCACTGTGTGCTGGGGCCCCCTGTTCACTCACTGTGTGCTGGGGCCCCCTGTTCACTCACTGTGTGCTGAGCCCCCCTCTTCACTCACCGTGTGCTGAGCCCCCCATTCACCCACCATGTGCTGGTGCAACACCTCCCCCCCCCAGCCATTCATCCACAGTGTGCTGGCCCCACTGCTGACTTTAACCTACAGAGCACTGGGCTGCCTGCAAGGATTCCCCCTTGTTGAGTGAAACCCTTGAGCATTGCACCTCCCCCCCACCCCCAACTTGATACAGTACTTAGTTGAGTTAACCAGGTTGCCTGCACATTATTTGCAATGAAATTTAACTAATGGGTGCTTAAGTGGCCCAAACTGACTGCACTTGGAATCCCTTAACAAGGCAGAGCTGTATGTAAGCTGTAAGTATGGACACACAGCCAGTCACGCCAGGAAGATGGCACAGAAGAGAAGTGCCCCCAGATTCTCAAAGGGTGAGCAGACTTGGCTGCTGGATGTCATGGAGGAGAGGTACCAGCTGCTGTACCCCACTCAGGGCTGCAGCCCAAGGGGTCGCACAGCCAAAGCCATCCAGGAGGCTGTGCCTGCATCTATACGTTGTACTGGGGTTCAGTGCTGTAAAAAGATGAATGGCCTTCTTTGGGTCGCAAGGGTACATTTGCTGACCTTACAAAGTCAAACCATCCCCAGACACCTCAAGGACCACCTGCAGCACTGCCACCAACCCCCGTGGCACCCCCTCCAATCCGTGCCCCACCCGGGCACCTCCACCCCTGACACACATTGCACCCCATGCCCTGTCATATATCATGCTTTCAATCCCTCTTACATCCCCACAGGAGAAAACCGTGCATAATAGAAAGGATAGGAGACAACTGGTGGTGGTGTACCAGAGCTGTGCCCGCTCATGGGGTTTGAGCAGGGCGCCCTGGAGCTGGCAGCGGGGGGTGAGCCTAGAATGGTCACCGACAGCCAGGTCAGCGTCCGACATGCAAGTGAGAATCAGCTGAACCCTATCCCTAAGCTCTTCTTTGAAGTAAGTGCCATACTGCACCAGCTGTTTTCCCTCCCTTCCCCTAATGTGTGTTCTTTCTTACAGGGGATGATCCTGATGCTCCAGGCCCTTATGGTATTGCTGCCTAATCCTGCTGAGACTCCCCAGGACACCTCACCCACCTCCTTGGAGGAATCTTCCGAGAACAGCACCAATGATTCGGCACAGGCATCAACCACACAACCCACCAACACAGAGACTATCACCATGCTGGTTAGTGCTGAGGCTTCTGGGTGACTTACTGTTGAGCACATCATAGATGCTGTTGCACATTGGGTGGAGGCGGGCACATCTGAGGACTCAGACAAACAGAATTCTTCCAGAGGCGGGGATTTAGCTGGCCCCAAGCCAGCTTCCGGGCCTCAGGGTTTGTTCATCCTGAAGCTGATGGAGATGCATCGGCAAATTCGGGGAGTTGTGGATGGTCTGTCAGCAACCATGCTGCGGCTGCAATGCTGTTTAGGGGGAGTCAAACAGAGTGCAGTCGCAGAAGGTGATGCTGGCACAGTGTGGTAACCAGGCCAACACTTCAAGAGTGGGCTCCATAGTAGAAAATCTGGGTTAGGGATTTGTCCTCATGGATGATAGTGTCCTGGCCATCCTGAGGACACAGCAGGCCACGGGTGAAGGTGTCTCTGGCATTCTCGAGGCATATCAAGCCATGGCCATAGGTGTTGGGGGCATGTTGGAGACACTGCTGGGCCACAGTGGGGATTCCGGAGACACAGCAGGCCCTAGCAATGAGCCTCGACAACTTAGCCCAGGCTCAGAGGGCTAATGCTGAGCAACTCCAGAGCCTGGCTTGCTCACAGAATGCTGTAGCGGAGTTACAGAGGGCCAGGACTGAGAGATCGCAGACCATGGGGCAGATACATCAGGGTCTCCAGAACTGGCAGAGCCAAGCGATGTCAAGGCTTGTGGAGTTCAGTCCAGCTGCACATGGAGTTTTCCAGGGGCCCATGGGCACCTCAAGGGGGGAGGATGATCTACAGCCCATGCCAGGGCTTTCCAACCAGGAAACTCCAGACATCCCGAGACCTTCCAATTCCCCCCTTCCTCATACCTTGGCATCTCAGGGCCAGTTGGATGAACGGAGTGGCACAGAAACATCAGTGTCATCTGCAACTTGGCTGGGGCCCTCTAGGTCTTGGCCTCCTGGAGCTGCCTGCCAAGGGCATCACAGACTATGGGGCACAGATCACAACGGGATACCACCACCTCCAATGTGCATCCATTGGGAGCACCTACATGAAGCATGTAAGATTAGAAAGCCATAGAGTCAGTAAGAGGGCAAGGGTGAAGGTCATCAGTAGACAGGGTTAAGGTTTTTGTGAATGTTAAGATCACAATTAAAAGTTTGTTGCCCCTCAGAGCTGTGACTAATCTGTCTCTGATTCTTCCCCCACAGAGCGCAGTTTACCCCAATCCCACACATTGAGGCACAGTCTGCTCTCCACGATACTAGTGCCTTGGTCAAAAGTTATAGTCCGCCTCCCTTACTTTCCACAGCATCCACTGGACCCTTCATCAAACATCACCCCCTGGCATCTGATCATCCTACCACTCCCAACCTAATCCCAGTCCATTGGCCCACATGCTTGTGTCAAACGCTTACTCCTATGTGGGCCCACGTACTAGTGTACTGCTGGAGAACAGGTAGGAGTCAGACTAGTGTGACAACAGACCAGGATCCCAGTATGCTTTACAGTGAGTCATCATCACCCTCCTGCCTTGACCAAAGACTCGTTCACATGGCCAGCCCAGGCCCCTCACTCTGTTGTGCTGTGACTTGGAACTGGGCGAAGGAGGGGTTGAAAGAAGACGGGGGAGGGGAAGGGTCGGAGGGGTTACATAAGAACATAAGAAGTAGAAGCAGCAGTAGGCCATCTAGCCCCTTGTGTCTACTCCGCCATTCAATAAGACCATTGTTGATCTTTTTGTGGACTCAGCTCCACTTATCCACCCGCTCACCATAACCCTTAATTCCTTTACTGTTCAAAAATTTATCTATCCTTGCCTTAAAAACATTCAACAAGATAGCCTCAACTGCTTCACTGGGCAGGGAATTCCACAGATTCACAATCCTTTGTGTGAAGAAGTTCCTCCTTAACTCAGTCCTAAATCTGCTCCCCTTATTTTGAGGCTATGCCTCCTAGTTCTAGTTTCACCCGCCAGTGGAAACAACTTCCCTGCTTCTATCATATTTATTCCTGTCATAATCTTATATGTTTTTATAAGATCTCCCCTCATTCTTCTGAATTCCAATGAGTATAGCCCCAGTCTACTCAACCTCTCTTCGCAAGCCAACACTCTCAACTCCCGAATCAACCTTGTGAATCTTCTCTGCACCCCCTCCAGTGCCATTATATCCTTTCTCCAGTAAGGAGACCAAAACTGTACACAGTACTCCAGGTGTGGCCTCACCAGCACCTTATACAGCTGAAACATAATGTTGTGGTTTTTAAACTCCATCCCTCTTGCAACGAAGGACAACATTCCACTTGCCTTCTTAATTACCTGCTGCACTTGCAAAACCGATTTCTTGAGATTCCTGCACGAGGACAGCCAGGTCCCTCTGCACAACATCATGCTGCAATGTTTTACCAATCAAATAATAGTCCATTTTGCTGTTATTCTTACCAAAATGGATGACCACACATTTACCAACACTGTACTCCATCTGTCAGACCCTTGCCCACTCGCTTAGATTATCTATATCCCTTTGCAGACTTTCAGCGTCTTCTGCACACTTTGCTCTTCCACCCATCTTAGTGTCTGTGAATTTTGACACACCACCTTGATCCCCAACTCCAAATCATCTATGTAAATCATAAACAATTGGGGTCCCAGCATTGATCCCTGAGGTACACTACTAGTCACTGATTGCCAACCAGAAAAACACCCATTCTTTGCTTACTGTTATTTAACCAATCCTCCATCCATGCTAATACATTGCCCGTACCTTTATCTTATGTAGCAGTCTTTGGTGCGGCACCTTGTCAAATGACTTCTGGAAATCCAGATACACCACATTCACAGGTTCCTCATTGCCCATTGCACATCTAATATACTCAAATAATTCCACCAAATTAGTTAAACATGACCTGCCCTTCATAAACCCATGCTGTGTTTTACCAATGGGAAATTCATAATCCAGACTTTTCGCAATTTCTTCCTTGATGATAGATTCAAGCATTTTCCCTACTACACAAGTTAAGCTAACCAGCCTATAGTTACCTGCCTTTTGTCTACCTCCGTTTTTTAAATAGTGCTGTCACATTTGCCACTGGGTTGAGGGGGCAGCTTGGGGTTGGGGGGGGTTGCAGCTGCAGTGTCTCCTGGGTGTGGTGGGAGGATGGTGGTAGCAATCGTCACACTGCACAGCAGCAACTAGGTGAACCGTGCTGCAATTAAAGCATCCCTTGCTGCCTTGCTCTGCTGGAACCTCACCATCGCTGCCTCCATCCTCCAGCTCCTCGTACAGTAGCTCCTCCATGTCCTGCTTAATGTTTACAGTTACTTGAAGTTATACAATTCTCCTGAAACCAAGGTGTATCACTGTTCTCAGGAATTCACTCCAATTCTCTTTAGTTTCCCTGTTATCTCCCAAGATGAGGGTGTTCTTGGAGATGTTCACATGAACATTGGCCAGGTGAATCCGCCAGCCCTATTTCAACACTTTAAAAATAGGGATTTCTGCAGGTTCAGTGCAGGCTTCACTCACATCCATGCATAGTGACTTCAACTCAGAAACACTCTGGTTCCTGATGGCTCTCTGCTCCTTGGCCTTGCTACTGAAAGCTTTGATGTTTGTTTTCTGCAAACTTCTCCAGACATACATTGGACACAGTGGCACAGTGGTTAGCACGGCTCCTTCACAGTGCCATGGGACCGGGTTCAATTCCTAGCTTGGGTCACTGTCTGTAAGGACAGTTGGCAATCTTCCTCCTCCTCCTCCTCCTCCAGGTGGTTTCCCTGCTGCTATGCCATATTGCGAAGCAAGCAGCACACGATGATGATGCAGGAGGGCGATATTGGAGAGCTGCATCCAAGTAGGTGCACCCACAGTGCTGTTAGGAATGGATTCCCTGGATTTTAATCCAGCGACAGAGAGGTCCAGGCATCGAACCACATCTTCAGCAGACCTATGCATTGCTCCACAATGGGCCAGGTAGCAGCCTGGGCCTCATTGTAGCAGGTCTCTGCCTTGGTCTTGGGCCTCCACACTGATGTCATTAGCCATGATCTCAGCAGGTAGCCCTTGTCCCCCCAAAAGACATCCTGGCAGCCTGGACTGGTCTTTAAATAGCCCAGGGATGTCCAAATAGCTCAGGACATAGCTGTCATGAACACTCCCTGGGTACTGTGCACCCACCTACATAATGATCAGCTTGTGGTCACAGACTATCTGCACGTTTAGCGAGTGGAAGCTCTATTCCTCTCTGCGCTGCAGAGCTGGACAAAAAGAGAGGCGAATCAAGCAGAAAAGGGGACATGTCCTTTCTCTGTCTAACCCTAACCCTATCCTTAACCCCAACACTAATCCTAACCCTAAACAGGGGACAAGTCCTGTCTTTGTCCAACCCCAAAAACCTAACCCCAATGCAAGGCACAGCACATCTCCATTCTGGACACCTTTTGCTTTTACTTATTGATGTGCTGCTGATAGATCTGTCCAAGTACTTGAATTGCATTTTCAGCAGTTCAATAATTCTTTGAATGCCCTTGTACCCTCCTGTTATACCTTTCCTCTGCATGCCCTCGCTGAATATCGCTTGAGTAAATGCCTGTAGGCATGTGGAAGAGAGTTTGAAGTTGAGGTATAAACTGGGGTTGGTGGGAAATTCGAGGGAGGGGGGTCTTAAGTTATTCATGTAATTTTTCGAGATCAAAGAAAGGTTTGAGGGCACCAGATAAACAAGGGAAGATTTTAAAATATCCATATAATTTTTAGATCATAGCACAGGGTAAAAATTAAAGATAATTAATTTTAATTTTAATCTGGGAACAGGCCCTGTGTGTCACATGCCATGGAGATGGGCTCTGGGGATTAGGAAGTAATTTTTTTGTTTTGGTATGTATCAATTGTATTGTTTAAAATTTATTTATTAGTGTCACAAGTAGGCTTATATTAACACTGCAATGAAAGTCCTCTAGTCATTATACTCCGGTGCCTGTTAGGATACACTGAGGGAGAATTTAGCATGGCCATGCATCTAATCAGCATGTCTTTCATATTGTGGGAGTAAACCGAGGCATCCAGAAGAAATCCACACAGACACAGAGAGTGTGCAGACTCCTTACAGACAGTGACCCAAGCTAGGAATTGAACCCGGTCCCATGGCACTGTGAAGGAGCCGTACTAACCACTGTGCCACTGTGTCCAATGTATGTCTGGAGAAGTTTGCAGAAAGCAAACATCAAAGCTTCCAGCAACAAGGCCAAGGAGCAGAAAGCCATCAGGAACCAGGGTGTTTCTGAGTTGAAGTCACTATGCATGGATGTGAGTGAAGCCTGCACTGAACCTGCAGAAATCCCTATTTTTAAAGTGTTGAAATAGGGCTGGAGGATTCACCTGGCCAATGTTCATGTGAACATCTCCAAGAACACCCTCATCTTGGAAGATAACAGGGAAACTAAAGAGAATTGGAGTGAATTCCTGAGAACAGTGATATACCTTGGTTTGGTTCCAGGAGAATTGTACAACTTCAGGTAACTGTAAACATTAAGAAGAGTTCTCAGTTGAAATTAAACACCAGAATGGAAAAAGTTGTTTGGAATTTTGGATTAATATATAAGTGCTTACAAATATAGGATGGAATTCTCCCATTTTGAGATGAAGTATGGTGGTAGGAGTGGGAAAGTGGACTATTTCCTGCTATGGAAACTGGTGGGAAACATGCCAAGTGATCAGGCTCTGGCCTCATTAATTATATACCCGGCAGTTTTACCCCTTATTCAATGGTGGCATGTCTGCATGGTGCATAGTCCTCCATTGTGTATGGAGGACTATATTGAAAAGGCACCCAACATCACTGACCCATTATTTAAGAAAGAAGGTGGACCTCCTGAAAATGAAATCTTCAAGAGCACTCTGAGACTGGAAGATGGACCTTCTGAGAATGAAGATGGATCTCCAGGAACATTCTGAGGTTGGAAGATGGACCCCATCCACGATGCCAAATCTGGAAGGTCCGCTTGTAGATGCTTTCCCGACCCATTGCTATGGTCCTCCAGGGTCTAAGGTTTTGGGTGGCCTTCATTCTGAACTCCTGTGACTCCAGACATTGTTTAGGTGAGTCCTGACTTCTGCATGCCACATTGTTCCAAACATGCTTCACACTTAGTGCGTTTTCCTGCTGGCATTGCAGAGATTCTGATGTGAGGAGTTTGAACATTCATCTGCATCCCCCTAATAAGATACATATGAGGTTCATGCCAGCCTCTGGTAGGTTTTCTGACCTGCCATGGCAGACACCTGTGTATCATCCTGCTGTAAATTCACGCTGGTGTAAAAGTAAATACTGGGCCTCCTGCCATATTCTCCCCACGCCCGCCCATAGTGTTAAGTTGATAGTGTTTGCTTATATTTTTTGTGAGAAAAGATTTTCCCTTTAAAACACAAAATTGTGTTATGTGGTATCTTTGGTTATTTATGAGAAATATAAATTTCCTTTTCAGAAGTTACTGCACTCTGTTGAGATTATAACAAATTCCTCCCGATAGATAAATATGACTGGATGATCTGAGGGTGACTTGATTGCCACATCTATGCAGTTAAGGATTCCCTGTACCTGTGGGAATCTAGCCACTGCAGAAGATGAAAGAGGCCTCTGTATCTGACTGACCTTGTCGGAAGCAAACTGACCCTACGTGGTGACCCTGGCAAACATTGCATCAATCACCTCCAGCAGATTGTGAACTGCTGCAGATGTCACCAGCAGATCCCGAAAAGGAGTCACTAATGTAGCAATTTAGGGCTGTGAAGTGACTACCTGGGTACGTGTGCACATGATCCACTGGGGAAGGGTGTCCTATTCCAGGATGTTGTAGTTGACAGCAAGGGCCTGCCTTGAAAACCTAAGCCTCCTAAGGCAGTGTTACTCTGCTTTGCCTAGGAAGCTAACCTCTGTCTGTATATACTGTTCTTGTGGGAATGGTCCTCTTTGAACTAAAGCTCTGTGCCCAACCCGTCTGATGTGGGTATGCCGGCGTTGGACTGGCGTAAACACAGTAAAAAGTCTGACAACACCAGGTTTTAGTCCAACCTATTTATTTGATAATATTCTCACAAGCTTTCGAGGGGACAGCCTCTTCGTCAGGTGAATGGAGAGTTCTGGCCTCAGACAGAGCATATAAAGCACAGACAGTTTAGAGATTAATCAGTAATCTCTGAACTGTCTGTGCTTTATATGCTCTGTCTGAGGCCAGAACTCTCCATTCACCTGACGAAGAGGCTGTCCCCTCGAAAGCTTGTGAGAATATTATCAAATAAATAGGTTGGACTAAAACCTGGTGTTGTCAGACTTTTTACTGTCCCAACCCATCTGTCCAGTGGAGTGACATGTGACTATGGAGAAAACAGTTGCTGTTATTCCTGATGCTCCTGGTGTTGCTGCTCCTCTTGTTCCTCAGCAGAGGTCCAAGGTAGAGCTGTATTAGTTGCATTAGCTGCTCCTGTGCTGCAATGAAGGTTGACAGCAGGAGAGTGTAGATCAAGGTGAGTGAAGTGCAAGAATAGTAGAATCCTTACAATGCAGAAGGAGGCCATTTGATCCATCAAGCCTGCACTGACAACCATCCCACTCAGGCTCTATCCGTGTAACTCCATGTATTTACTCTGCAAGTCGCCCTGACACTAAGGGGCAATATAGCATGACCAATCAACCTAACCTGTGCATCTTTAGACTGGGAGGAAATTAGAGCATCTGGAGGAAACCTTCACAGACACGGGGAGAAGATGCAAATTCCATGCAGACAGTCACTAGAGGCCGTAATAGTAACCGGGTCCCTGGCGCTGTGAGGCAGCAGTGCTAACCACTATGCCACTGTGCCACCCTTGGACAGAAAGGTGAAATAACTTTCAGAAAGCTGGAAATCACCTATACAGCAGTGAAAACACACTCTAAGAAGTCTTATGTGCATAAACCTTTCACATAAGCAGCTGTGCAGTTTCACTCTTTAAAGGCTTTCCAGCCTATCTGTTTTACAGAGCAATGAGTATCTACTGTGTTCTCACCTTAGTGATCTTAGCAACTTCCAGACAGCTCAAGAAACTTGTGTGCTGGCTGCCAAACACAGATTACTATGTTAAAGTTAACTGGCTCCTAATGTATTTAAAAGACCAAACTGACATTTCCATGAATGTTCTCACATGTCTCTAAGAGCTTCCTGGTAAAGGTTGGGAGTGAATGGGATCATGTTGGTATTTTTCGGTGATTTAGTTCCTGAACCCACCAGCCCCCCACTCCCCCACCCCAGTCCCTTGCCAGTTAAAATTTTGTCTGAAGTTTAATTTTAATTACTGCTTTATTTAAACTATTTAAAATAGTTCATTTTGTGTTGCAGTATGATCAACATCTCTCGCTGAATGCATTTAAACAAAATCTCTGGTGCCTGATAGGTAGGCGGATGAAAAGTTCACATTTAAATTCATCAAAAGACAGGATGGATTAAATTGGCATGATAGACCCAAGGGAAATGCCTTGTGCATCTTTGTTGAGTAAGATGATGCTGATCTGAATCATGCATAGGATCTTGATGATACTATTTAGCACTTATCAAAATTTATTTGTTAACTGTCTTTCAAACAAATGTAATTCAGAAGTTGAATAAACATGAAACCCATTGTCAGAATTTTTATTTCTGATACCATCTGAAGTGCAGCAGAAAATGACATTTGTTGGCAGTGAGGTCTATGACAGACTCACTGTACAGATCACATTTCTGCTGACCATTCACTCCTTCCCTGCTTACGGTGTAAAAATGGTATTGGGCTGGATTGAGCCCCAGTCTGTCACCTTATAGGGTTATCTAATGTAAGATGCCACCTAAGCACCATGAAGTGGTCCTCATCTCTTTCAGTTCAGGGAAAGGGCCTTGTAGCTTTCTCCTCTCCCTCCAATATAGCCCCTGTGACCTCACACTATGGACATTGCTCTCTCAAAGAGTTATGCTCTTTTAACTTTGCCCCCTCATCTTTGTGAGCTCCAATAGTCACTCTGCTATGCAATCAGCATGACCTCCTTTGGAGCCAACTTCCATCCTGGTGGTAAGAATCCCACTGGAGGCCCATCCGATGAATCTAAAGGAGTGAAATCGAAGATGTGGATGGAAGTTCTGACCTACTAGATCTCCATTTTCTGTATATATTTTGGGGGCAGAGGCTGTTTAGCAGGTCCCCCATTAGGTGCCACAGCCTCCGCGAGTCTCTGACATTGGGTTTGCTGGAATTGTCGGTTCTGCACCAGAAGTCAGCGTGGAGCTCATTTAAATGTTAAGATTTCCATTTAGATATCATTAGCAGATCTGGAGACTTAAGTCTCCCTCCCACCAGGAGTGGTTCACCAGCAAGGTTTCCAACAGCTTCCCAATAGCGGGTATCTGGTGGCTGACCCCGCTGGAGTGAACAAAGGCCATTGAAGCCCCCACCCAGGAGGTTGCAGGTAAAGGTGGGTGTCCCTGGGCAGTGCCAGCCTGGCCCCTGGCAATGCCCAAGGGGCAAAGTGGCAATGGCCAACAGGCATAGGTAGTGCCAAAGGTGCAGGGCCAGGAGGGTGGGATTGGTAGGAGTGAGGAATCCCGTTGCCACTCTGCAAAAAGATCACAGGTAGAGAGAGGATGGATGGTGATCGGGACTGGCCATCTAGGTGTGGTGGTGGGGGGTCGGAGCTGTCGGTGGGGGGTGTTGGGATTGCTGGGGGTGGTGAGGGTCAGGGAGAAGATCAGGACTGTCAGGCAGATGGTCAGGCAGAACAGGGCTGGACGGGGGTGGGGGGAAGGTGGAGGAGGAATATTGGGGCTGGCCCAGAGATATGCAGGAGGCCAGCAATCAGGGGGTGATGGCTTGAAGGGGCAGTGATGGGGAGGGGGGGGGGGGGGGGTGGGGGGGGGGTGCGGCGCGGTCATGCGCCTGGCCAGTGATCGGGCGGCTGGCAGTGCGGTGCTACTGCACATGTGCCTATATCAGTGCTGACTGATCGGCGCGTGCACAGTGACCCGCTCAACGCTATGCTGCCGGTCTCTCAAGTGGGAATAGGCTCCACCCCTGGTTTTCAGCATGAATCTCTCTGAGGCACTCTGCCGTGTTCAGAGTGTGGGATATTCACTTTGAAACTCCTGCTATAGTGGGAATTGCTCCAGTTTTGACGCAAATTTGGCACTTGGAATTTTTTTGGGAGAATCGCTCCCTTGATCTTTAGTTTTTGATGAGCCATTATTCTTGATTCTTGACTACTCAATAGAAACTCACCACGCCAAAAGAGAGAAACATGTGAAAGGATTGAGAACATGAAATTGTGTACGAACGAAAAGGCTCTCTGCGCTGATTTCTATTCGTGTTATCATTTTTAAGTAATGGGTGCACACAAAATAATTGTAATTGGCCAAAATTTGGGTATGAGAAAATGAATCTGACATGTCACATCATTCAAGTCACTTCAGGTTACGAATTAGGTTGATTCATTGTTCTCACTAAATAATTTGTAAGATCTCCAAAATATTCTTACATATTTACAGTTTCTTACTTTTGAAACAGTGAAGCATTGGTCGCAATGGTATTTTTCACTCAGTGGAAACATTTATAGCGCATATTTAAAAAGAAAATCAGTATTATAATTTGTTTCAATTTTCCTTGTTCCATTTTCCATTGTATCTTTCTTAGAAACATAGAATCTTACACTGGAGAAGGAGATCACTCATCCGATATTGCCTGTGCTGGGTCTTTGAAAGAGCTATTTATTTTGTCTCATTCCCCTTTCTTTCCCTGAAGCATGGCAATTGTTTGGTTAAGGAAATGACCAATTCCATTTGGAAAGTTACTGCTGGGATCCTCCATGCATAAAGAATGCACAATTGCATACCTGTGACTGTTACCAACACTTAGAGGTACAGAAGTAACCCAGGGTGTCAAACTGATGATGAATCAGAAAAAAAGCAAAATACTGCAATGCTGGAATCTGAAACAAAAACAAAAAATGCTGGCAAATCTCAGCACATCTGACAGTATCTGTGGGGAGAGAATTGGTTCTATTCTCTCCCCACAGATGCTGTCAGAGCTGCTGAGATTTGCCAGAACTTTGTTGATGATGAATCAGTGCTCCTCCATGTTGAACACCACTTAGAAAAAGTTGCAAAGGCGCATAATGTTCTCTTGGTGAAGGTGTTTGATTTGATTTGATTTATTATTGTCACACGTGTTAACATACAGTGAAAAGTATTGCTTCTTGTGCATTATACAGACCAAGCATACCATTCATAGAGAAGGAAAGGAGAGAATGCAGAATGTAGTGTTACTGTCATAGCTAGGGTGTGGAGAAAGATCAACTTAATGCAAGGTAGGTCCATTTGAAAGTCTGATGGCAGCAGGGAAGAAGCTATTCTTGAGTTAGTTGGTACATGACCTCAGACTTTTGTATCTTTTTCCCAATAGAAGAAGGTGGAAAAGAGAATGCCCGGATGCATGGGGTCCTTAATTATGCTGGCTGCTTTGCTGAGGCAGTGGGAAGTGAATGGGAGGCTGGTTTGTATGATGGATTGGGCTACATTCACGACCCTTTGTAGTTTCTTGTGGTCTTGGGCAGAGCAGGAGCCATACCAAGCAGTGGTACAACGAGAATGAACTTCAATATCCATCAACAAGAGTCACTTGATAGCTTAATACTGATCAAACTGACCAAATCCAGGAGGAAATATTTATCAGACTAGTTTGCAGCAAGTGATGACAGAAACAGCAGAAGGAAAAAACATACTTGATCCCATCCTTATTAATCTACTTGTCACAGATGCATCTGTTCATTACAGCACTGATAGGAGTGACAACCACACAATCCTTGTGAAGTTGAAGGCCCACCTTCACACTGATGACATGCTCGTTTGTGTTGTGTGGCACAACCACAATGCTAAATGGGATAGATTTAGAACAGACTGAGCAGTTTAAAACTGGGCATTCATGAGGTGCAGTGCGCCATCTGCAGCAGCATAAATGTATTCAATTATTATCTGTACTTTCATGGTCTGGCACATCCCTCATTGTACTATTATTATCAAACCAGGGAACCAAAGCTCGCTCAAAGAAGAGTGTAGGAGAGCTTCCCAGGAGTAGCAAAGATTCACCAATGATTGAGAAGGATAAGGGTTTCCAGGAAAGCACTGCTTATTGAAATGAGATGGAAATATTGACCAAAGTAAATGACTTAATCAAATAACTATGCAAATACAAGTTATATTATACGAGAAGACACAGCCTGAGCTCACTGTACAAAATAAGTTTCAATCCTCATGTTGTTGCTTCAAAAATTCACACGACTGCTATTGCCAGTTCGCTGGTGCTGTTAATGTGCTTGCTTGTTGCTTGGATCTGAATCTCGTTCCCGGCAACAACTTAAGAAGATGGTTAGGATGCATTGCTCCCAGACTCCTGGCAACTGAATGTAGGATGGGGTCAGAAATTTTGAGGTTGGATCAATGATTTTGCAGGTGTATAGGGGACGCCTATTTAATAAATTCCACATTAATAATTTGCTACAGAGAAGGACCATTTCATATGGCTGGAATTCTAAAATCAAGGAATTCTCTACCCAAGAAGACTGTGGATGCACAGCCATTCAGAAGAGAGACTGATAGAATTGAGACTGATAGATTTCTGGACTTTAAACAATTCAGGTTATAAGGGGATAGAGTAGGAAAGTGGAGTTGAGGTAGGAGATCATCCAAGATCTCTTATTGAATATCCAGGGTTGTACAGCCTATTCCTGCTCCTGTTTCTTAAGTTGTACTTGATGCAGATCTGTGCATTGAATAAAAAGATTTGATAGCAACAAAATAGAAGTTGCATCCACACATGTTTTGGCAATATCTCTAGAACTACATAAGAAATAGAAGCAGGAGTAGGTCACACAGCCCCTCAAGTCTGCTCCACTATTTAATACAAACACAGCTGGTCTTTGACTTGAACTCTACTTTCCCCAGCCTGCCCTGTTATCTCTTGGTTCTGTTAGAGTCCAAGCATGTATTGAATTCAGACTTGGAATATTCTCAGCAACTGAGCACCCTCTGCCCTCTGGGAAAGAGAAATTCAAAAATTCATGGACAATGGCTGAAAAATCCCACTGCCAGCCAATGGCAGTAAAAAGTCTGACAACACCAGGTTTTAGTCCAACCGATTTATTTGATAGTAAACTCACAAGCTTTTGAGGGGATTCCCTCTTCGTCAGGTGAATGGAGAGTTCTGGCCTCGGACAGAGCATATAAAGCACAGACAGTTTAGAGATTACTGATTAGAATGCGAATCTTTACACCTAACCTGCTGTTCAAGTCCTAAAGTCCTAACAGCAGGTTAGGTGTAAAGATTCGCATTCTAATCAGTAATCTCTAAACTGTCTGTGCTTTATACGCTCTGTCTGAGGCCAGAACTCTCCATTCACCTGACGAAGAGGGAGTCCCCTCGAAAGCTTGTGAGTTTACTATCAAATAAATCGGTTGGACTAAAACCTGGTGTTGTCAGACTTTTTACTGTGTTTACCCCAGTCCAATGCTGGCACTTCCACATCAAGCCAATGGCAGGCCATGGCCGCAAAACATACTGTTGCCCGGGTGGGGGAGGGACGCATGGAAAATCCCATTCAAAGCTTCTTCTCATAAGAACATAAGAAATAGGAGCAGGAGTAGGCCATCCAGCCCTTCGAGCCTGCCCCGCCATTCAATAAGATCATGGCTGATCTGTCGTGTCTCAGTTCCACATTCCCGCCCTCTCCCCATGACCCTTAATCCCCTCTCTTATCAAAAACCCATCAACCCGCGTCTTAAAAATATTTAGCGAGGCAGCCTCCACCACTTCAACGGGCAGAGAATTCCAGAGATTCACCACCCTTTGAGTGAAGAAGTTCCTCCTCAACTCCGTTCTAAACCGCCCCCCCTTTATCTTGAGGCTGTGCCCCCTAGTCCTACTATCCTTTCTGAGCGGGAAGAGCCTCTCCACCTCTATCCTATCCATCCCATTCATCATCTTATATGTCTCAATGAGATCTCCCCTCATTCTTCTAAACTCCAACGAGTACAAGCCCAGTTTATTCAGCCTCTCCTCATAGCTCAACCCCCTCAACTCCGGAATCAGCCTAGTAAACCTCCTCTGCACTCCCTCCAAGGCCAAAATATCCTTGCGTAAGTACGGCGACCAAAACTGCACACAGTACTCCAGCTGCGGCCACACCAATGCCCTATACAGCTGCAGCAAGACCTCCCTACTTTTATATTCAATCCCCCTCGCTATGAAGGCCAGCATCCCATTCGCCTTCCTGACCACCTGCTGCACCTGCAAGCTGGGTTTTTGTGACTCATGCACAAGGACCCCGAGGTCCCTCTGCACCGTCGCCTGCTGCAGTTTTTCGCCCCGTAAGTAATAGTCCTTCCTACCATTATTCCTACCAAAGTGGACCACCTCGCACTTGCCAACATTAAATTCCATTTGCCATTTCCTGGCCCATTCGCCCAGCCTGGCTGAGTCCTTATCCTGAAACTACACCTTCAGAACAAGTAAGAGAGCCTGTCAGCATCTCACAGAACTTTATGCGCTTCTAGTTTTAAAGTTTATTTATTAATCATGAGTAGGCTTACACTAACACTGCAATGAAGTTACTGTGAAAATCGTCTAGTCGTCACACTCTGGCGCCTGTTTGGATGCACTAAGGGAGAATTTAGCATAGCCCATCCATATAATATTTTGGACTGTGTGAGGAAACTGGAGCACCTGGAGGAATCTGACACAGACAGGGTGAGAAGGTGCACACTCCACACAGATGGTCACCCAAGCCAGGAATCAAACCAGTTCCCTGGGTGCTGTGACGTAGAAGGTCACCTCAGATTCTTCTAAATTCCAGAAAGTATTGGCCTATTCTACTCAACTACAATCACTGCTAATACAGCCACCTCTCAGAATTGGAGCAGATGCACGGAATAGCAGCCGCACAGATTTGCTCACCATTTCTCCCATCTGTGGAATGGCTTCCCAGAAACTGCTAGTTGTAATCACATCTCTTGTTTGCAAAAGTTCAAATACTGAGTTCACCATCATGTTGAAACAATCTGTAGGCTACATAAGCACTTCATTGGTAATGGCAGCACAATTTCTCTATGTTCAACAAACATCAGTGTCAGCATTGGGAGACAGCTGTCATAGTTGCTACCTTTTATGCACCTTATAAACTCCAAAAAATAGAAGTACTCACCAATAATAGGCAGAACAAAAACATGAAGATATGAAACAAGATCATAAATCTATATTATAAATTTACATAAGTCCTCTTGCCAATTGGACTTAGTATTCACCACCTCCATCAGCAAAATGTTATAGCTGCAGTATTTACAATGCACTGCAGTATCTCATCAACCTCTGCCGTAGAGAAGTATATCGCTGTTCCCGCATTGTTTATGGTTAATGTTTTGCAATTCCATACTGAACATCATCGTTGGAATACCTTCTCCATAGGACTGCAGTGACTCAAAGAGAAGCCCCACCACCAACTTCTTAGCCAACTAAGAACGGGTATTTTAAAACGTATTGCTAGTATTGTTCACATCCTGAAGATGCATTTTAAAAAGGCATGTCCTAGAAAACATCTCCAAACATTAAAACTTCATCTCACGCTTTGTTAAAATATTTGAAAAAGATATGAATTGAAATTGCCATTCTTGTTCTCCAAATAGCTGGAATGTACATTAAGCACCCCTGCAGTCGTGTTTTAGTACTATTTGTCACAGGTATTTTCCTAATAGAAATTTTGCATTGCTTACCAAGGTGACAGAAGAGTAGATGTCCAGAAAAAAACAGAATCATGTAATCTTCAATGAGATCATCTCTCATTCTTGTAAACTCAAGACAGTACAGGCCCAATTGTCTTAGATGTCTAAAAACAATGTTAAAAGCATATTGGGTGGATACTTCCACAGAGTCGAAACCGAGTGGCTGATGTGTACCAACACATTCGTCGCACTTTATTGACATGAAGCTGAGATTGGAAGCTGGGTGAGAGGGATATTATATGATAAGAAGCTGAGGAAATTGAGCCTGTACTCTCTAGAGTTTAAAAGAATGATCTCATTGAAGAATACATGATTTTGAAGTTGCTTGACAGGGTAGACATTGAGAAGTTGTCTGAGATGTTTCTTCACTTAAAGAGTCATGAATCTTTGGAATTCCATACCTATACACCATCTTCGAATATATTTAGGACGGGGGTAGACAGACCCTTGGCTCTCAGGTAATTGAGGGATATGAGGAATATTTGGGAAAGTGGAGCTGAAGCAGAAGATCAGCCATGCTTTTATTGAATGACAGGGCAAGTTTGAAGGGTCAAATGACTGATTATTGCACCTGCTTCTTCCTTAAGTCTACATAAGAAACAGCAATGGCCCTAATGCAGACCCCTCAGGAACACATCACTATATAATTCCCTCCAGTCTGAAAAATAACCATTCACCACCAGTTTTGATTTGAAGAAAAATCTGTGCTGATAATTTGAACATTTTTTCTTTGGACAAAGATTCCAATCTGTTTCCTTAATAAACAACGCCACTATCAAAATCTGTAAATGGCATTTTCCATTTCAAATTTCCTCTGAAACAATACTTATCCATCTGTCAATGTCAGTTAATAACTGGAAAAGAAAAATAGAATATAGAAAATGCTGTCCTGTGTGATTAGAAAATTCATATTTGATACATAGATTGGTTGTGAACTTCTTTCTAAAATCTAAACATAACAAAACCCTTTAATGGATTGGATTTTATACTCCCTTGCTGGGTGTTTTTCCAGGTGGGGTGGGTGGGGGCAGTAGTGCCTGAGGGAAAGATGGATGTAAAATATAGGGTGAGATTGTCTGGCCTCCCAGCTGTGTGCTTTCTGCCAGCGGGAGGTGGCGCGTCATTTACTAGCGATGGGATTCTCTGGTCCCGCTGCTGTCAATGGGGATTCCCCATTGGCATCACCCCATACTAGCGGGAAACCCAATGGCGGGGGTATGCTGGCGGCAGGAACGGAGTCTTGCCAGCATGAGTAGCTGGAGAGTTCCAGCCATGATAAATGGCTCACACACTGCCACCACGCCCAGCCCAACTGGATTCCCATTAAAAATTAAAGCAGCTAATGTCAAAATCAGCAGCTTGCCGCCATTTCAGAAAATAATTAATGGGCAATTAAGCTTGTTAATACCTCCGCAGCTCACATCATAATACGATTGCAGTAAGCCCATCTTTTTAACAAAACTGTTTCAAATGCAGGAAGGAAGAGGATGACATCAGAGGTGCCAGGAGAGTATTAGGGATGCTGTCCCACACTCCAAAATGTTACCCTCTTTTGCCACTTCCTGCTTGGCCACCTAAATCCATCTCCTCTTCCCTTGACTCCCCAATCCTTTCCCGTCCAATATCCTGGCTTACCTTTCTTTGAGAGCCATCTTATCTTCATTGCAGGGTTGGGTCTGGCAGAGCCTACCATTGAGTTGTGATGCTATTGGGATTGCTCGAGCAGGACTTCCTCCTATTGCTGGGTGGAAATACCACTGTGAGCTTGTTAGGCCATCACCGCTGTGTTATCTCTGTGGGTGGGCGTGTTTTAAAGGTGGCTTGTGCATAGGTACTGACTTTTCTTCCAGGGAGTGAACAGTATGTTCCTCCAATAAAATTCTGCCCAATATCACACAAAGGATAATGAATCTATCAAATTCTTTACCCCAAAATGCTGTGGTTGCTCAGTTGGAAAGTATATTTAAGACTGAGGAGTAGATTTTTGGTTATTAAGGGAATTAAGTGATGTGCGAATGCTATAGGAATGTGGAGTTGAGGTAGAAGATCTACCATTATCTTGTTGAATGGCTGAATAGGCTCAAGAAGCCAAATTAGCAATTCCTGCTCCTATCCCCTACATTCTTATGTATTTATCTCTGGTAAACTGCCACTCTGGAGGGGCTTACCCACATTGAAATTTTAAAGACCCTTTCTTGCCCAACCTTCTTCCCTCAGGCTGGGTGAGATAGGAGCTGCAAAGCACATCTCTGGCTTTATCAATGCAGGATAACTGGGGGAGTGGGAAAGAAAGACATGCCCCCCTTTTACAGCACCGGGGGAGGGGATGGGGAGGGAAGGGGGTTGTTCTGGGTGGGTCAGAAAGGGAGAGTGGGGGGTTGTGTCAAACTGGAGAGAGAGAGGGGTCGGGTTGGGCTGGGAGAAAATGGAAATTGATGGGATCGCACTGGTGGGGAGTGGGTGTCCAGTGTCGTTTAGGGCAAGCGTGTGTGCTGGGGGCTCCCTGGGGGGCTTTTTGGGTTTGTGGGTTGTCCCATGAGAAGCCGGTCTGCGCTCTTTAAGTAGTTACTCTGGAGAAACTATTTTTTTCCCTTTTAACTTTTTCAGAGTAACTATCAAGGTAAAGCTAAAAGCAGCATCCAAAGTTAGAAATTTGACTCGCTTCTGTCAGACGACTCCCAGGCCAGCGCCATTATCCAGCAGATGTTAGCATTTCTGGACAATTGCTGAGTAAACCCTAATGTGGGAACTTCCTAGAGAGAGATTCCCCGGCGCATCGTTACTATAACCCCCGAAAGCAAAGCTGTCAAGCCAGGAAGTTACAAGCTGAAAATTATTTTCTCACAGTAGACAGAAAAAGCCAGGTCAGGAGAAGTTTTGGATTAGAGATAAAGCACCATCAATGGAGGTCTTTAAGATTCTGAAGAGTTTGATAGGGTCGGTGAGGAAGATGTTTCCAAGATGGGGGAGATCAGAAAGAGGGGCCATCACTGTGAGTCAAAATAAATCCAGTAAAGAATTCAGGAGAAACCTCTTCACCCAGATAGCTGTGAGAATATAGGGTGAGATTGTCTGGCCTCCCAGCTGTGTGCACAGGGAATTCTTGTGACATATAGAATTGATGCGTTTAAAGGGAGTCTGAGGGAGGAAGGAATAGAAGGATATGTTGGGTGGATGAGATAAATAAGGATGGGAGGAGACCCTTGAACACCATCATGGACTGGATGGATCAAATGTCCTGTTTCTGTGCTGTAAGCATCTGTAATTTTGTAAGGAATTGGCCTTGGATTAAGGAGTTTGGACCTAAATCAGTAAAATGGCCTTGGCCTCAGATGGATATGACCACATGAACTTAACATTCACCCTATTTTCCCCAAGACTGCTCTCAGATAAAATGAAAACTTCAGAGAGTTAACAAAGTTTTTCAATGTAATTTTAGACTTCTATACACTTTTTAGTTTAATTACCCATTTTTATTCCTCAGCTTCCATTTTGTCATGAATGTATTATCCTCTTAAGTATGAAGTCAACTGAGTGAAACAGAATGCATTTTCTTACAGTGTCTCTGTGCTGCAAATACATGCATGTTATAAATGGGACAAAATTGTTCGAAATCCACTTTTCCTGGGGGTATAATGTATTGTTTGACTATTTCTGAGAAAGTCATATGAAATGATACACCATGTGTGACTGGGATCATGTTCATGCCTTAATTGCAGAGCTTTAGGGCTGAGATGATTGAAACAGTGTTGTTTTTTGTGAAATGTATCACTCTGCACTTGATTAAAAGACATATGTCTTCTGTGGCATACTCAGACTTTCAAACACTGACACCCATTTGAAAAGGTTACAAAGGTTGGATAGCATTGGTATTTACTGATTGACAGTGGAACTGAGTAAAGAACATGAGGCTCTTGGGAACAAATGCTATAACATTTTGAATAACTGAGACCCGGATCTTCTCCTCCACTGTTCTTTAGTCTGTAGTCTGTAGTGAGCAGATGGTTCTAAATGAGTTACAATGAGTTTTGTGAATGCTATGGGGATACCCTTTGGCTTCTAAGAAGTTTGGTAAATGAATGTTGCTGGGATACGAGTTTAGAACAATTGCTTCATCTTAACCTCTCTGAGATTCTGACTCTTTATCAGAGAAGATTTGTGGCTATTTCCATTTAAGGGGAAAAATAATAAAATGACTCAATCCCTGTTTTGTACATTTGAACATACATTACTGCTAATTCCATATTTTTTATGACTCAGATAGTCAGTGGTTGAATGTTTTCACAAAGCTATTAAATAGAAGCATAGAGAAATGCCATTCAGTTCCATTGATCGATTCCAATGTTTATATTCCACACCGGCCTCCTCCCACTCCTCCACCATATTACTATATTCATTCTTCATCGAATTCCTTTTAGCAATGAATTCTATATTTCCATTATTCTATTTATAAAATAATTACTCCTTTTCTGTGATCTGTTAATTATGTCCATGTAACCTTGGTTTAGATTCACAAATGAGAACAGTTTTTCCACATTCACCCTATCAAAAACCTTGCTAATTTTTAAGACTTCCACCAGTCTTCTCTATTCCTGAGAAAAGAACCCCGTCTGTTTATTCTTTTCAAATAAGTACATCCTCTGAACTCTAATAACATCCTTGTAAACCTTTTCTGCACTTCCACCAGTGCTTTAACATCCTTTTTGTCGTGCACATGGTTTACAGCTGGGATTTTCCAGTCTGACTTTTAGCCGCTCTTCAAATTTTCCCATTCCACCTGTGAAGATGCCCATCACTGGTGGGTCCGGAAAATCCCTGTCTATCAGTGTACCCAATCAAAGTTCTGATTCTATTAGCTGCTATAGTAGCTTCCTATCTTAAACTGGTGTCTTCACTTCCAGTGCCACTTCTGAATGCAGTTTTTGTTCCAACAGTTGGACCACACTGTTTTGTGTGCTCTGAAGTTTTTGGGCACCCTTCTCAGCACTCTCCATCACTAGTGCTATTCCCAGCGCCTTTTTAAAATTAATTTCTTTTCTCTGCCAGCAGCTTTCTCTGGACGGCCTCATGATTAACTCCACAAACTAAGCCGTCCCTCAGCATGTCATTCAGCGTGGCCCAGAAATCACAGTACTCAGCAATTTGTCTAAGCTTAGCAATGTAGGTTGCAATAGTCTCCCCTGGGGCACTCTTCGTGGAATTGAATTTAAAATGCTGCAGAATCACTGAAGGTTTTGGGTGATAGTGTCCTATCAATCCACTATTTCAGCAAATTAATTTGAATTGGGCACATTTTGAGACATGAGGCTGTGGATTAGATTGTTGGCTTGAGTCCCACATGTGCTTAACTAGATTGTCTTTTTTTCCCCTTCGCTTCCATTTCATTTGACTTAAAATAATATCCTAACCGCTCAATATATTATACCCAGTCTTCAACGGAGGTATCAAAGGGATCCCATCAACTGAAAAAAGGTATTTCCACAGCTCACTTCTCTTTTGCAACCTGACTTCAGTCTCAACAGGATTCTCTTCTCACAATCTTGAGACTACACTTGCTGCTTTTTCCTCATCATCAATACAATAATGTTGGGTCCACCAGTTCGGTACATACAATAAATGTTTATTTACACAACATGCTCTTTACAGAATAATGCAGCTTTGATGCTGCCATCTTCCTCCTGGATCAAGCTGAAGAAAAACCTTCACTCCAGGAGGCTGATCCCCTACCTGGTTCCCAATTGGACTCCTTGGATCATGTGTCCATATCAGAAGATCACCCCTTAAAAGGACAAGACATCACACCAACTCTGTGAGGTGCAATGCTGGACAGGTTTCCATTAATGGGAGCGACCATTTCTCATGCGGGCTATCAGATCAGACAGTGATCAAACATTTGTGACACGACCAAGAAAAAGCGTCTGAAGACTGACAGTCTCCAACAGCTTGATGAAGGCTGAAAAAGACCTTCATTGCCGTTAAGTAGTTTCTTTGGGCATTGGGATGTGATTGCACTGAAATACAGCTTCGTGGGTGAGGGCTAACAAAAACATGGGTCAGCAACAGTGTTATTAATCCTAATTCTATCAATAAGGTGTGGCCATTCAAGGAACCTCAGGCAAGTGGAGCCACAGAATTTAAATCCTGACGAATTGTAGACCTGAATATTTGATCCTGCCATAGATATAATTGAAACTCCTGTAAATACTGACAGGATGAATACAACATTTCCATCCATGAATTGGAAGCTGGCAGACTTCCATACTGAGTTCAATTTGTTCAGGCAAATGATTGAACAACGTTTTCAGGACCTGTCTGTCTCTGAACTGGACAAGAAGCCATCAAAGTCAAAGCAGCCATTGGAAATGAGGGTCTTCACAGACTGAACACATCAGAACTGTTAAACAATGACCTCAAGGACCCAAGCAATGTATGGTCCACATTGGAAGACCATTAAAATTAAGCTTAATTTTTGCATATTAGTGGCTTAAATTTATGTCCTTTGGACAGCGATCCAAAGTGACAATGGATCAGTCAGCGAGTCACTGCAGAGATATGCAGTATGATTTTTAGAAGCAGAACTGGCTATTAGAATCATACAGCTTGTGATTGCTTCCACTCTTACTGAAGCATATTAAAAGGGTATTTTTGGCTAAACCAAAGATTGCAGTTTGGAAGCATTGTTAAAAAGCGGACACAACTATGAAACAACCATCATGGGTAAGTACACACCAGTGCAGGTGGTGCAGTCTAGTACATGCCCCTAGAAGTTGCCTAGTTTTCCATGACATATGCATGGCGTGTGGCTCTATAAGGCACTGAAAGCACCAATGGAAAAAGCCATGCACAGAGCAGAGGGGTTGACACCAGGACAAGGCCCAGTTAGCTGCAACACAGGCACAGCATTATAGCAAACAAAGGGAACATACTAAATGATGAGTACATGGGATTTAATGGGATTGAGAGTTATAGGTAGGTCTAGTAGGTAGGGATATGATCAGCTCAACTTGTGGGCTGAAGGGCCTGTTTGTGCTGTAGTTTTCTATGTTCTATAAATATCACAAACAGCAAATCAACAGAATGACCTCCAGACCATATGTTTGATTAATGAGAATGAGCAAGGCATTCTGTACACTTAACATCATAGAACATACTGACAGCAGTGGATTACTCAAAGTCACTTCAGAGTTCTCTGAAATGAAGGAGTGAAGATGTTGATCACAGAGCAGCTTGAAATCACGATGCCAGGGGTGAGCTTTAGGTCTGCCAGGGCTACAAGGGGCAGTCCAGCAATGACACCCCATTCCAGGGACAGTGGTGAAGTCAACATCTTGCCCTCAGCCCAAGCCCACAGAATCACAGGACCTTCCTCTGCAGCCTTGTGGCAGCAGCCGGGCAAATGGCCACTGGACAGTCCTCCTCAAGCCCCCTCAGGGTCCAGATTGCCAGGCCAAGGTGTCAGTGCCAAGGTGCTGGGGGCAGTGCACTGTTGGCACAATGAAGGTGTTTGGCGTGAAGGTAGGCTGAGTGGGGAGTCTGAGGGGGGAGGGGGACTTAGTGGGGAGTCTGTTGGGGGAAGGGGGGTGCTGAGTGGTGGGTCAGGTCGGATGGACCTTATACCTCTGTGGTGTTGGAGGGGCGGGGGGAAGGATGGCCTCTCATTGCTGAGGGATTGGTTATGCTTTTTGACCTTTGTAGTTCAGCACGCCAGGTCCTCACTTGTGAGGACTTGTATTAAAGCCTGCTTGCTGTAGATCCTTCTGGGGAGGTGCGTGAATGGCAAGGATCTGTTAATAACATTTAAATGGATGTACTTGCATATTAATAGGCTTCCCATTTGCTCTAGCTGGGAACCTGATTGGTGTCAGTAGTGCGGCCTGGAAGGGTTGCGCTGGCTTTAGCACCCGCTGCAAAACCTGCTTTCCCTCTGACTCCGATTCCCTGGGCCATCGTGGATCACAATCAGTGTTGGTGGGTCTGGAAAACCAGTGTTTCTTCAGCCTCAGGAATTTTCCAAGGGATGATGAAACAAAATTCTCAAGGAATTTAAAGGTGGCGCGGTGGCACAGTGGTTAGCACTGCTGCCTCACAGTGCCAGGGACCCAGGTTCAATTCCAGCCTCAGGTCACCGTCTATGTGGAGTTTGCACCTTCTCCCCGTGTCTGTGTGGGTTTTCTTCGGGTGCTCCGGTTTCCTCCCGCAGTCCAAAGATATGCAGGTTAGGTTGATTGGCCATGCTAAATTGATCCTAGTGTCAGGGGGATTAGCAGAGTAAATGCAAGGGGTTATGGGAATCGGGCCTGGGGTGGGATTCTGGTCACTGCAGACTCAATGGACCGAATAGTTCTATGATCTATGAATTGAGAGAGATGTGTGCAATTTGAATGAAATACTCATTTCAGCTCTAAGCAGACAGATCCATGATGACAGGCTGAATTAAATGTTCCAACGTTTAAAAAAGCTTAGAGTTCAGATGAAGGCACACAAATGTGATATGTTTCAAAACTGTGTAGCATATTTGGGTTAAAGGGTTGGTGAAGATTGGTTATATTCTACCAAGGGCAAGGTTCTAGCAATGAGAAATGCTCCACACCCTCAAAATAAATCTGAACTTCAATCTTTTTTGAGTTTGGTGAATTATCACAGTAAACTCATACCAAATTTGGCAACCTTATTTCATCCATTGAATTAACTCTTGAGGAAGGGTGTTCTGTGGAATTGGACAAAAGCATTCAAGTTGTTTAGAAGTCAACTGGTAGTTGGCACAATTCCGATGAATCCAAAGAAATTAAGCTGCCTCTCCATACGGAGTAGGTACTGCCATCTCTCATGTGTTGGATCTTGGTAAGGATAGGCGGGTTGTATTCAGTAATAAATTATGCTCAGATTGAACAGGCTGGATTCTCCAACAGCGCCTGCAACTGGATTTTCCAGTCCCACTGCATTGGGCAGCGTGGTAGCACAGTGGTCAGCACTGCTGCTTCACAGCTCCAGGGTCCTGCGTTCGATTCCGGGCTTGGGTCATTGTCTGTGTGGAGTTTGCATGTTCTCCTTGTGTGTGTGTGGGTTTCCTCCGGGTGCTCCGGTTTCCTCCCACAGTCCAAAGATGTGCAGGTTAGGCTGATTGGCCATGCTAAGAAATTGCCCCTTAGTGTCTAGGGATGTGTAAGTCAGAGGGATTAGTGGGTATAATATGTAGGGATATGGGGGTAGGGCCTGGGTGGGATTGTGTTTGGTGCAGACTCGATGGGCCGAAGGGCCTCTCTCTGTACTGTAGGGTTCTAATAAAGATTTGGCTGAGTGCCAAATTCATCATTCTCCCTGGTAGCAGTAGTGGGATGAGTTTGCATTTCCTTCATGTGTGACAATGATGTTTCAGAGCAAAAAAATATTCATTTGGACAATGTTGGCATTGTTATATCTTTTGGTTTGGAAACGGTATTTTTCAGAAATTTTAATTGTTCTTGACAAATGGGGATTAACTGTTCAGATGGCAGATTCTTTTGAAAGCTGGAGCTAAATTCCTCTGGCTGTTTTAAGCTCTGCAAAGTACCTTGATTATTTCCGTGTGCATCAAATCCTTTGACTGACTTTATGCTACAGTTACTTATTTATTTGGTCATCTGGACCAACAGATAGCACAGCAAATATATATCTGAAGGGCATAATATAATTATAGAAAAGAAACACAGGTTAAAAAAAAGTTCCAATAAATAAATAATGAAATGTTAAACTTGAAATCCTTTGAATTATCAGAAATAAGTCGCTTGTGAGCACTGAATAAATATAATGGCTGTAGATTTTTATATTTAAAAATGCCTTTTAAAAATCTACTTTCATAACTATGTCATTACAAAGTGACTTAATTTCTAAACAGGTTTGAAAAAAAGAGTCCTTTCACACTTATCTTCTTATTCTTTGTTGCCATTCATTATGCTTTAAAATGATTATTTGGAGGCAATTCAGGAGCAGACATTTTGTATTGGATATTCACGGAGTCGGGAATATTCTGCTGACCTTTAAAAATGGCTGTTGAGACTTGGATGAGGAAGTCCCAGTTCACAACAGATCCCATTTATACTGGTAGGGGAAAAGCAGAAGGGTGTGATTCACTTAGGCAGGAAACACAAACTCAGCAGGGACATTTGAACTCAGCGTTGAGTTCAAACAAATCCCATTTTGTTTGTTAACAGGGCCTTAACTGCTGTGGAGTAGATGTAAAAGCTTTTGAGAGGCTGATAAGGTCCGTTTAACTATAATGATCTGAAGTTTACAAAAAACTTCTCCTCTTCAAACTGTTAAAAAATAGGCTTCAGCTGATAGAGATTGTTTAAAAAAACTCTGCTGGGAACTGCTTTGATTGACAGGACAGCTGGTTCAGCATCTGTTTCAGCAGCTTCAATTCAGATCTTGTTGACATTTCCTTAAGGGTCTTCCCCCATGAATGCTTGGCTGAATTTCAAAAGCTATAGTTATCTCAGCAAGGGGTTCTGAGTTCAAAGTTTAATTGACAGCTTAAAAAATATTAACAGGAGTTTGTATTTTTATAAGAGGTTAGCCATTTGTCACAGAAAACTGAGAGGACCTTCTAACAAGCCCACCTCAGCACTTGCCTACCCTGTTGGCCACATATACTCTGCTTCAGGAATTGGAAAACATGACTGCATTCCACATCTCCTTCCTGAATCAAAAATCACATGTTTTGAGGTACTTTTTATTGAAGTGGTCTGGTGGATTGGGAAATTTTCCAGCTGAAGTTATCTGTAGGCAAAATTCAATCCTTTGCTTGAAACTCTTCCTGATGTGTGATTACAAAGTTCTATTCTAGTGGCATGAAATGGGTGAGCTGTCCACAGTCTATTATTTTTATTCACTGATTAACTTTCCCAGTATGAAACTAAACACATAGAGGATGATTTTAACTCCCTCCACCCAGTGCAACTGGAGTGCTACAGGCATTAAAATGGAGGCAGTGCACTCCCCCCCCTCACCTTTTTCTCTGGAGCCTTCTGTTGGGTAGCTAGCCACCTGCCTGCATTAGATGGATCTTCATTGATCTGTTCAAACAGTGATTCTATGACTGACACAGAACCTTGAGGTCGTTCTAATTATCTGCTGAATGGAACAGGCATTATGGTTGCTTTGTTCTATCAAACATTACAGCACAGTGGAAGAAGCCTGAAAAGGAAAGTGCTAAAATTATTATTATAGAACTAGGCAAAGCAGCTATGCTCCTCTAGGATCCATATGAGTAATGTAAACATTGGTAGCTCCTTTGCCACTACCATCTACTGGCATTATCAAACCCCACCAGTCACCTGGCTGATAGTTAAATTCCTTAATATGATAACAACGTATATGTTATCTCTGTTGTTACTCTTGCTTTTTATGGTAAGGAAGGAATTGGAACCAATGTTTCTCTTTGGATCTAAGTCAATTAAAACCTGGCAGAGATACACATAGATTAGAATTTTACTGGCCCATCCACCGTGGGAATTGGAGTGGGCGAGAGGCAGAGCATGGGAAGATCCGTTGACCTCGAGCAGGATTTTATGGTTTTGGGATGAGCGAGGCCATAAAATCTTGCCCATAGTATTTGAAATAACGCCTTAGAGGCTGATATCCCTTCACCAGATTCCCTTTATTTATAAACTCAATTCCACTCCTTCAGGGACAAAGTCAGAATCCAGAGTGTCAATAGCCCTGACACTCTTCAATACATAGGTGAGATTCCCTGATTGGGCAGACAATCCTACCTCAATCAGGGAGCTCATATTCCAAGAGGCCAACCTCATGGGCTTTGTTGAGGAGTTTAATGACAATAGTAACTCAGCGGAATAGTAATAACAGTAATAACAATGAAAACAGGAGCGCCAGTAAAACAGGTCTTGCTCATAGAATGCTGTCTTGCAGACTGAAAAGCCCTCCAAAAACTATACATGCTAAGAACCCTCAACCGACGTCAGAAAAATTGTGTAGGAGAAAAGGCCATTGTTTGCCATTTGAGTTAATTTGTATTGCAAAGTATTCTTTATGAGTTCCTCTTAAGTGTATCAGTAAGAGGTCTATTCAACAGATATATTAATCCAAGTACTAATTAAAATCTTTATCCATCACCCTCAGCTCAGACAAAAGGAAACTCATTAATACATATGTTAATAGTACATAATCTGTAAATCAAATGAGCGTGTTGAGTTACCCACAGGCATAGAGTCCTGTGGTTATATACAGCATGAGGTGACAAGCAGGGAAACTGTACTTCAATGATGGCTGTAATTCTTTAGCAACAATAGTCATTTCTTTCTCTGCAGGAGGTGGAAAGATCTCGACTGTAGATTTCTGCATTAATGATCAGATTTTATTAAATCCAACAATGATATCAGTTTCTCAAATAATTGACAAGGGGCATAAACAACTTTGTCAGTGTTATATTGTTTCTTACAGAATTCATATTTTAATTTTCATGGTTTCGTTCAACATGTTCTTTCCTGCTTTTTCACTCTTATCTCCTTTAAGCTTTGTGTTAAGCCTTGACCCTATTCCAGCTGACAGGTTACACAAAAGTCATGAGTCTCTTTATCTGCAATTTTGAGCCAGTTTCTAGGAGCTGGGCAGAATTTCCCCATCCTCCCTACCATGGGAATCGTGTACAGGTCCGTTGGTCTCGGGTGGGATTTTCCGGTCTTGGGGTGAATGTGGCCAGAAAATCCAAGTGGCTGCCAAACAGGAGTAACTCTGGCTCTCCTGAGTAATTTTGACATAGTGCAATTGTGTTCCAATGGACTGTGGTAAGTTTTAAAATACCACTAATTCTCTGATTGTGCACAGGTGTTGGCTCATGTTGATTTATCAACAATTAAAGGCCCCACTAGCTCACTCCAGACTAATGAGTCGTGGAAGAATATATTCATCATCACAACCAACTCCAATCCTGGACCTGAAAACATCCACATTCAAAGAGGGGTCACTGAATAGTGATCAGGTGTTGGAGTCTTGGATGCTTTTCTTCTCTTCTAACTCAATGGCATGAGACCACATTCAATGTCTCTATAAGTCACCCTGATTCAGTTAATCAGCTCATTGCAGATTGAGGTTTTCTGTTTGTGCTTCACTTTCATAGTGCAGTAGTAATTCAGCCAAATGCCAGCTTCCCATCACCAAACACCCTTTATTGTGCACCAAAGAGAAGGGTCACACCTGCGGCTTAGAGCTAGACACTTTACACCTCGAAGCCTACCTAAAAACCCTCGCTGTTCACTTCTCATTGGAAGCTCATACTCCACAAAGCCCACGGGGAGATCTGTCGATGATTCCCTGTGACCTTCATGGCCAGCAAAACAGGTAACTTGATCATCTATTATCATCAGTGGTACCTGCCTATTAAAATGAATTAATTATCTTAATTTTTGTAGGTGCTGTTATGAGCTGCAACAATACAATCTCTCTACTACTGTGCACTAGTGTACTACTTTTATTCAGTTCCAGCTCAGCACTGTTATAACCCACCAGACACATGCAAAACCCATACCCTGCAGATAACAAGTCTTCACTAATTCATATTCCTGCATTGAATTGGTACAGCCAAATATTCTAATATATTAATCATTCCAAAGAGCCTTGTCCAATGAAAAGTGCGATTAGATACTATACTAGCTATCTCATAATTAGAAAATCAGCCAGCAATACGTGGTATCTTGAGACATAAGGAAAGAATTGACAAATGTTTAAGACACACTTCAGAAATATAGATTAAAAAAACAAATATGTTCAAAAGGCTAAATGGTACAGCAGCCTGCACACAATGGATATTTCTGATTTTATTTTAAAATACTTTTAGAGAAGATATGTTCAAGTGATTAAGGATATTTTGCAGGACTGGCAAACATAAATCTTTAAGCTCCATTGTTGGATTAATTCCCTGATGCAAGAATGCAGTTGATGAATGAATAGAAAAAGGACTACCATACAGTGCACATTCATGTGTAAAATGAAATTTCTATTACAGTGCATTGCTTCAATAAAATAGGCTTTTACGCACTCTCTGGGGAGATGCTTGCTGATTTCTGACACAACCTGCCAAAAGCTACACTTTCTAATTATATATTCGTGTGCATCATTAGAGAAGTCATGTGCAGATTTTTTTTTCATTACTGCTGTAATAAAGATTACACCTGTCAGTTGAATCACTTCTGCTTTCGCTGCGTAACGTGGCAAAGGAAATAACAGAGCAAAAGAGATGGTTATGAGTATCAGTGGAAGCAGAATTGGTGAAACGCTGCTGGATTTAGTTTACTGACAAGAAAACTGAAGGGCTTCCTCTATAAAATTTGGAGGCAATGTTCATTACCGTAAAAAAAAGGTGATCAGTTAATCGTCTTCAAAAGGTATATGTAAATAAGCCCACCTGAAATGGACCAGATTGAAACATATATAAAATAACTTCTGATTGCTGGAAAAGAGTGTGTTGAGTGTGCTAAGAATCACATTGATGTGGAGGTGCCGATGTTGGACAGGGGTGGGCACAATAAGAAATTTGACAACACCAGGTTAAAGTCCAACAGGTTTCTTTGGAATCGTGGGCTTTCGGTTCTCAGCCTCTTGGCTAAGATCAAGTGTAGTATCAACATGCTGCACTTGGTTGGAGCCATTAGGTTACATTTGAGCTTCATTTGAAGCAATTTTTTAAAGTGGCATCTTAGCCTTTTGGCTAAGATGCAACTTAGATCAAGCCTTGGAGGTGGAGCTACACCTACTCCAATCAGCTTGGAACATGTAGGTCAAGCCCAAGACAGGAGGTGAGAGTCCTGTCTTGTCAGCTTGGATCGGGAATGTCCCAACTTGTTGGGACTCTGAATTGGCTTTAATTTGACTTGATTGGATTGGAATAAAGTTTAAAAAAAAACTCGTGGGCTTTTGGTACGCTGCACCTTCATCAGCTCTTTCATTCACCATTACATTAACAACAAATTGAAAAGTGTTGGTTGGGTTTGCAATGTGGTTCACTTATGCTTGCTAGAAGTTTCATATAAATTCAGATGCAGGAACATGTCCTCTGCAACCAAAAGGAAAAAATCTAGACATTGCACCTTTTTTTAATTGCTCGTAATGCGTGCAATTTATGTGAAAATTGTGATAAATGCTAATTATAATAAAAGGCACAATATATTTCCTAAGTGTCTTAATTTACATATTTAGATTGATTATAAAATAGAGTTTTCACTGTAGCTCTTCAGTTTAAGTGTCTCTTGCTCAGATAAAATAGTGTGAGTTTTATTTTTCTCAAGGAGTGATCAGCCTATGGGAAAGCATTCCGGAAATAGTAGGGAGAGCTGACCCTTTCAGTCCTTTGAAAAATCATTATATCCATTTATGGAAAACTATTACATTATAGTAAAAGATTGTTTATTTCACAAGGGGAGACTATAGATGGTCTAACAGGATGTCCTCAAGTGGCTCCGGGCCTTAAGAGTCTAACTTTGGGACGCACCACATTGGCACGGGTGTCAAGAGTCTGGACTAGCTATCTGACAGGCAGCAGCAAGGGCGCAGGTGGAGTGGCAGTGGTGGAAGTATGAATGCAGCCACCCTGAGAGAGAGGATGGCAGGTTCATGCTTCACGGAGGCTGTTCCCGAAGGAATACATTTCACCAATTCAAGTAATCTGTTGCAGCACAGTTTGCTGGACTGCTGTGAGTGTCTGCAAGTCTTCTTGAGCCCTGGTATCCACAGCTATGATGATAGCAAGGGCTGCATTACATCAAGCTGGGCTTACGTGGCAACAGGCTGTGATTTCATATTAGTCTGAGCTTGTACTGCAGAACTCAAACTTTGCGTGACTTCTGCTTGTTCTGCAATAAAACTGGAACACTGAGCATTAGCATGATGGTCAGGTGTGCAAATGTTCACTTGGCCATCCCCTCCACACTGGAAAAGGTGGCTCAAAATTCTGCACAAAGCCCTGTGCCAAGTTGCAGCCAATGCAGCAATCATTCCTGTGTACATGCCCATCAGTCTTTTGCTATACTCTGCCCTGTCAAAGTTGGCATCCAACTCCTATGCAGCCAAATATATGTATGATCTCACCAGGCAGGGAACTGGCACCCAAGCAATCTTTCCACCTGGCCTAATGATGCAGCATGGTGAATATCCCATCGATACCCACCTTCTAAGCTCCATTCAGTCTCAACACATAAATGTGGTGGCTGTCCGATTGTGGTGACTGTGTCAGATTGAGTGGAAATGTCCCTTCCTCCTCAGTCAATTCTCCCACGCAAACTTCAGCCTTAGACTGCACAAGTTGGCCAGGCAGCCAGCAGTTGTTAGGCATCCGAAAGCGTGAACGAACAATGATAGAGTTTGGGTGAGGGAGAGGATAGGAGGAAAGCAACATGTATTAGATTGCATGATGAGAACAAAGTGGTATTTGAAAAGGCGCTTTACACAGAAACATAACATTATCTTTGAAAGCTTCGAGCTTAGTGATGGCCACTGCTACCACTGCCAGCAGTGCCATGCCTATGGGAATGAACATAGGTAGACATCTCTGCCACCTACCAGTTTAGAAACCCTACGGTACAGAAAAAGGCCATTCAGCCCATCAAGTCTGCACCAACCACAATCCCACCCAGGCCCCACTCCCATATCCGTACACATTTTACCTGCTAATCCCTCTATCTACGCATCTCAGGACACTAAAGGGCAATTAATTTTTAGCATGGCCAATCAACCTAACCCACACATCTTTGGACTGTGGGAGGAAACTGGAGCATCTGGAGGAAACCCATGCAGACACGAGGAGAATGTGCAAACTCCACACAGACAGTGACCCAAGCCGGGAATTGAACCCAGATCCCTGGAGCTGTGAAGCAGCAGTGCTAACCACTGCACTACCAATGCTGCCCAAAGTTTACTGCTGCTGCTGTCAATTATTGGCCAGCTTGTCCTTAAATGAGAGGGAAGTACATCAATATATGATATCCTGTTCCTGTAAGAATGAAGGGTAAGTATGGCAAGTTTCAGGAATCTTGGATAACGAGAGATATTGTGCACCTAGGCAAACAGAAAAAGGAAGCTCTTGTCAAGGCTGGGAGGCTGGGAACACACAAAGCAAGTGTGGAATACAATGGAAGTAGAAAGAAACTTAAGCAAGGAGTCAGGAAGGTTAAAAAGGATCGCGAAAAGTCATTGGCCAACAGGATTAAGGAAAATCCAAGGCTTTTTATACATATATAAAAAGCAAGATGGTAGCCAGGGAGAGGTTTGACCCACTCAAGGACAGGGAAGGGAATCAATGCTTGAAGCCAGAGGAAATGGGTGAGGTGTTAAATAAGGACTTTGCATCAGTGTTTAGCAAAGAGAAGGATTTGGTAGATGATTAGTCTGGGGGAGTGTAGACAGTTTGGGTCATGTTGAGACCAAAATGGTGGAGGTTTTGGCGGTCTTGAGAAACGTTAAGTTAGATTAATCCCTAGGGCCTGATGGGATGGATATACCCCAGAATACTGAGAAAGGCAAAGGAGGATATTGCTGGGGCCTTGAGAGAAATCTTTATATCCTTATTGGCTGCAGGGGAGATCCTACCGGATTGAAGAACAACCAGTGTTGTTCCTTTGTTTAAGGTGGGTAGCAAGGATAATTACAGGCTGGTGAGCCTTACATCAGTGGTAGGGAAATTATTAGAGATTCCAGAAAAATGGGCTGAAAAATGACAAATGGAATTTAACGCAGACAAATGCGAGCTATTGCACTTTGGAAGGGCAAACCAAAGTAGAACATACAGGGTAAATGGTAGGACTCTGAAGAGTGCAGTTGAACAGAGGGATCTGGGTACAGAATTCCCTAAAAGTAACATCACAGGTGGATAGGGTCATAAAGAGTTCTTTTGGTACATTGGCCTTTATAAATCGGAGTATTGAGTATAAAAGTTGGAGTGTTATATAAGGTTATATAAGGCATTGGTGAGGCCGAATTTCGAGTATTGTGTACAGTTTTGGTCACCTAGTTACAGGAAGGATGTAAATAAGGTTGAAAGAGTGCAGAGAAGGTTCTCGAGGATGTTGCCGGGACTTGAGAAGCTGAGTTACAGAGAGAGATTGAATAGGTTAGGACTTTATTCCCTGGAACGTAGAAGAATGAGGGGAGATTTGATAGAGGTGTATAAAATTTTGATGGGTATAGATAGAATGAATGCAAGCAGGCTTTTTCCACTGAGGCTAGGGGAGAAAAAAACCAGAGGGCATGGGTTAAGGGTGAAAGGAGAAAAGTTTAAAGGGAATATTAGGGGGGGATTCATCACGCAGAGAGTGGTGGGAGTGTGGAATGAGCTGCCGGATAAAGTGGTAAATGCAGGGTCACTTTTAACACTTAAGAAAAACTTGGATGGGTACATGGATGAGAGGGGTGTGGAGGGATATGGTCCAAGTGCAGGTCAGTGGGACTAGGTGAAAAATGGTTTGGCACAGACAAGAAGGGCCAAAAGGCCTGTTTCTGAGCTGTAATTTTCTATGGTTCTATTCTTCGAGACAGGATTTACTCCCATTTGGAATTAAGTGGGCATCTTAGCGAGAAGCAACATGGTTTTGTGAAGAGGAGGTTGTGTCTCACTAACTTGATCAAGTTTTCGAGGAAATGACAAAGATTGTTCAAGAGGGTAGAGCAATGGATGTTATCTACATGGCCTTCAGCAAGGCCCTTATCAAGGTCCCTCATGGCAGACTAGTATAGAAGGTGAAGTTGTATGGAATTGAAGGTGAAGTTGTATAGAATCAGAGGTGAAGTTGTATGGAATCAGAGGTGAGCTGGCAAGACTGTTGCAGAACTGGCTTGGTCATAGAAGACAGAGCGTAGCAGTGGAAGGGTGCATTTCAGAATGGAGGACTGTGACTGGTAGCATCCCTCAGGGATCAGTGCTGGGACCTTTTCTGTTTTGTACTATATATAAATGATTTAGAGGAAAATGTAATTGGTTTGATTAGTAAGTTTGTTGTCGACACAAAGATTGGTGGCATTGCAGTTATTGATGAGGTTATTGTCAGAGGATACAGCAGCATATAGATCGGTTGGAGACTTTGGCGGAGAGATAGCAGATCGAGTTTAATGCGGACAAATTTGAAGTAATGCATTGTGGAAGGTCTAATACATATGGGAAATATTACAGTAAGTGGCAGAACCCCTAAGAGTATTGATAGGCGAAAGGATCTGGATGTTTGGGTGTACGGGTCACTGAAAGTGGCAACACAGGTGGAGAAGATAGTCAAGGAGGCATGTTCGTCTATCAGCCGGGGCACTGAGCTTAAAAATTGGCAAGTCATATTGCAGTTTTCTAGAATCTTAGACCACACTTGGAATGTCGTGTTCAATTCTGGTTGCCACATTGCCAGAAGGATGTTGAGAGGGTACAGAAAAGATTTACCAGGATGCTGCCTGGTAAGGAGGGCATTAGCTGTGCGGAGGCATTGGAGGCATTAGTTCAGTTTGTTCTCGCTGGAATAACGGAGGTTAAGGGGCGATCTGATAGAAGTCTACAAGACTATGAGGGGTATGGACAGTGTGGGTACAAAGAACAAAGAAAATTACAGCACTGGATCAGGCCCTTTGGTCCTCCAAGCCTGCACTGACCATGATGCCCGACTTAACTAAAATCTCCTACCCTTCCGGGGACCACATCCCTCTATTCCAATCCTATTCATGTATTTGTCAAGACGCCCCTTAAGTTGCTGCCATATCCACTTCTACTACCTCCCCTGGCAATGTGTTCCAGGCAACCACTACTCTCTGTGTAAAAAATCTGCCTCGTACATCTCCTTTAAACCTTGCCCCTCGCACCTTAAACCCTGCCCCCTAGTAATTGATTCTTCCACCCTGGGAAAAAGCTTCTGATTATCCACTCTGTCCATGCCTCTCATAATCTTGTAGACTTCTATCACGTCGCTCCTCAACATCTGTCATTCCAATGAAAACAAACCAAGTTTCTCCAACCTTTCCTCATAGCTAATGCCTTCCATACCAGGCAACATCCTTGTAAATCTTTTCTGTACCCTCTCCAAAGCCTCCATATCCTTCTGGTAGAATTGAACACTATATTCCAAGTGTGGGCTAACAAATGTTCTATAAAGCTGCAACATAACTTGCCAATTTTGAAACTCAATATCCTGGTAGATAAAGGCAAGCGTGCTGTATGCCTTTTTGACTACCTGCTCCATTTGCATTGCCACTACCTTTACACCCAGATCCCTTTGTCTATCAATACTCTTAAGGGTTCTGCCATTCACCGTATATTTCCTATCTGTTATTGACCTTCCAAAGTTCATTACCTGACATTTGTCTGGATTAAATTCCATCTGCCATCTCTCTGCGCAAGTCTCCAACTAATCTATATCCTGCTGTATCCTCTGATGAGCCTCACCGTTATACGTAAATCCACCAACCTTTGTGTCGTCCGCAGACTTACTTATCAATCCAGTTACATTTTCCTCCAAATCATTTATATATATTACAAACAGCAAAGGTTCCAGCACTGATCCCTGAGGAGCAACACTTGTCACAGCCCTCCATTCAGAAACATACCCTTCCACTGCTACCCTCTGTCTTCTTTGATCAAGCCAATTTTGTATCCACCTTGCCAGCTCACCTCTGATCCCATACTACTTCACCTTCTGCACCAGTCTGCCATGAGGGACCTTGTCAAAGGCCTTACTGAAGTCCGTGTAGATAACATCCACTGCCCTACCCTCATCAATCATCTTCATAACTTCCTCGAAAAATTCAGTCAAGTTCGTGAGACATGACCTCCCTTTACAAAATTATGTTGCTTCTCACTAATACATCCACTTATTTCCAAGTGGGAATAAATCCTGTCTTGAAGAATCCTCTCCAATAATTTCCCTACCATTGAAGTAAGACTCACCGGCCTGTAATTACTTGGATTATTCTTGCGACCCTTCTTAAACAGGAGTTAGAAGCATTTTCTTAGGGTGGAAGAGTCAATTACCAGGGGGCATAGGTTTAAAGTGTGAGGGGTAAGGTTTAAAGGAGATGTACGAGGCAAGTTTTTTACCCAGAGGGTGGTGGGTGCCTGGAACTGGTACCGAGAGAGGTAGTGGAAGCAGATAAGAAGTGACTTCTAAGGGATATCTTGACAAATACACAAATAGAATGGGAATGGAGGGATATGGTTCCTGGAAGGGTAGGAGGTTTTAGTTCAGTCAGGCAGCATGTCGGTGCAGGCTTGGATGGCCAAAGGACCTGTTCCTGGGCTGTAATTTTCTTTGTTCTTTGTTCTTGTTCTATCCCTTTCACAGTGGAATAGCTGGCTGTGTGTACAAGCAAGGGATGTGAATGTACAATTTTCAGCAGAGCTCAAGGTTTCGGATTAGAAGCTTGAGTAGTTATTGATATACATCATTGGTGTGTGAGTTAAGATGTAGTAAACAGAAGTGTGTGTGAGACAAGTGGTGCAGTTGGTAGGATATGGCATGTAAGGGTGCCTTCACCAAACTTAACCATTCATGTGAGGTCATTAAACATCTTGCCGTACTGCACCTAGGTCCTCAGTGATAAGCGGCTGACATTGACTGCAATAGCCACCTCTTTGCACTGCCTCTCAGCACTGGGCAGGAGGGTCTGCGGACTTCCTGAGGGAAGGTAATTTATTTTCTCTTGTCAACCTCTTGCATCAAGGCTGCCAGAGAAACTTAGAATACACTCCTTGGACTAGTGCGTTTTTCAATTGGCTCCTTCAGGTCTTCCACTCTTTCCCAAGCAGTTTTAGCCTTTCCTGAGCCGAAATGCCTTTAAGAGGTACAGTCTGGCTTTAAGTAGTGCTGACTAGTTTTAAGTGATACTAATCTCACACAAGCCTGGACCTCCTGTTCAAATGCCGTAGCCACTCAGCCATGCATTCAACATTGGGCTGCATGCCAAAGTCATTATAATTAGTAGGCAACATGAAGTTTGCATGCTGCCTGCAATGTTTTGAATGGGTGTAGGATATACCTTCGTCTGGTTTTGGGGCTACCCAATTTAACTCCCACTATAAGGCATTTATACAGAGCCCTTCTGTCCTCAGTGTGTGAAGAAATATTTTTTGAAGCACACAGCACGATGCCACAAACAGCAAGGTGATAATGATCAAATAATGTTTGTCTGCTGATGTTGTTAGAGGGATAAAGATTGGCCTGAAAGCAGAAGTCCCATGCAATCTGTAAGTGTAGATAGTGCCTGGCTTGAATGTCAGGTCCAAAATGCAGCACCTTGAACGTGCACTTTTCTTTCAGTACTGCATGAGATTTTGAATTGGCTCTTCAACCCACATCCTCCTAACGCAGTAGTGGAAATGTTATGGCTGAGCCGAGATTGACATTTTCAATTCAATTGCATGATAAATTGCCCTTTAGTGCCAGGAGGACCCACCTGGGTAAATGCATCGGGATATGCGGATGGGCCTGGGTGGGATTGTGATGGGTACAGACTCAATGAGCCGAGTGGCCTCCTTCTGCACTAGGATTCTACGGTTCTATGAACCCACATCTAATAGGCCAAATATTCCAGTTCCCACATGTTGAAAGAGAGACTCTGGAATATTTTGACCACTGCCCATACCTTGACAGTCACCTCTCTCAAAAGGCCACCATCGAGGAGGAGTACAACATAAGATTAGCTGTGCCAGCTCAGTCTTTGACAAACTGTGGAAATAAATACTCGACAATATAGACTGTTGCAAGTCAACAAAATTTCTTATGTACAAGAACAGTTATTGTCAGCACACAGCTGTATTGCAATAAGACCAGGTCTTGTATCAGTGACATGTAAGAATGCTATTCCATCGGTATTGCCTCCACCACATCTTTCGTGTTTGATGGTTGAATCGTCAAACAAATGCTAATATCCTTCTTGAAGTCAACTCTATATGTATTCAAGCAAACTTCACAAAAAAACAAATTTGTTGGAATAGACACTGTGCCCAAATGGCCACCAGGTTAAAGTCCAACAGATTTATTTGGTAGCATGAGCTTTCAGAGTGCTACTCCTTTATCAGGCGAGCGATGAAGGAGCAGCGCTTTGAAAGCTCATGTTACCAAATAAACCTGTTGGACTTTAACCTGGTGTTGTGAGACTACTTACTGTGCCTACCCCAGTCCAATGCCAGCAACTCCACATCATGGCCAAATAGTGCCTCCCATGAGTTACAATGTCTGAATGATGAGACTTAGTGGTGACAGAGAAAGAAAAGGAAGCAAATCTTGCACTTCAGATCCCACTACTGCATGGAACATCCCGTCCCATGTATCCAAAGACCCATAGGTTGGGAATCAGCTTGTTCAGTCACATCCTTCACTGTATTAAAAAAAACCCACTCATGAAATCCCAGTCAATCTTTAAAATCCTCGCTTGTGCGTAATGCTTTATAAAAACAAACAAACTTTTATTTAAGACTTCATATCAAAGGCAGCTAATCCTTCAATAATCTCTTTGAGCTGCTAATCAAACTGTGAATTTAGGACTCCTTACTGAGACAATAGCTTGTGGCAAATAGCTAAGAATTATTAATGACATGTGGGGAAATCTCAACAAACAGCTATTGTAGCTGCTGGAACTTGATTTGTTCAACCCTCATTGACACAAGCAGGCTTGTTTTTTTTTATTTTTAAGGGCTTGGTTATTTAAATAACTTCAAGTTAACACAGATGTGCCCTTGTTTGAGGGATAAATATTGAACACTGAAAGGTGAAGTGTTGTGCAACATTTGTAAGGCCAATTGGAAGTGCCTTGGTTGATTGCCTGATCCAAAATAGAGCATCTTAAACTGTGCAGCCTTATCCCAGTGCTGAACTGGAAAGTCAGCCTAGAATTTGGAGTGGATTTTGAACCCACAACTTCCAATGCAGAAAAAAAAGGATACAATTGAGCCAAGGTTGTTGTTTTCAAGTAGATTTTGGATCATTCCTTACTGTATCAGATTGTGTATTGCAGAACCAATTGCAAAAAAAATGCAAAATCTGCTGCGTATACAGAATGATTACACTCCAAAGTCAGAGAACTATGTGTTCGATAGCAGCATGACATTAATTCTCTTCCATGTTTCCAGCCTTGATTCATTGGTTAAGTTCTTAGTAGACAGGGCCTGAGGCAGAGTAAATCCCTGTGCAATCACACAATTCAAGCAGACAGCTGGAAGGAGTATAGGTATTTACATCTGCCCAGTTGTGAATTTCATGGGAGAATACCAAATGATCGGACACCAGAATTTGCTTAGTGCCAAGTCACATAGAACATTACAGCAGTCCCCTGTGAAGTGACTGGAGAACCTTCATTAAATCCCAAAGGTGAGTTATGAAAAGATAAAAAGCTTGTCCAATGCATCATGTTGTGTTTTAACCAATTCAGTTGTCTATTCATGCAGATGTATTGCTTCTGTGAATGCTATATTCAGAATAAAACACACGCTGATCTAAGACGTGATAAAGTTATAATCGGATACACAGGGATCTTCATAAATTATATGGGACACAGTGAATGTAAAACACACATTCTGCAAGCATTTTATTTCATAATTGTATTACTGTTGACTTAAAGATTATTTCCCCAGAACCAGAAAGAGAGTTAGCATTTCAGGCTGATGACCTTTCGTCAGAACTGGAAAGGGTTAGCGATGTGACAGGGATTAAGCAACTGCGGAGGCTGGGAAAGGTGCAGGGAAAGGTTAAAGATCAAAAAGGATAACCTGTCAAGGGTGGAAGGCAGGGAGAGATTAAATGACAAAATAGAACATAGAACATTACAGCGCAGTACAGGCCCTTCGGCCCTCGATGTTGAGCCGGCCAGTGGAACCAATCTAATGACCCTCTTACCTAAGCTATTCCAATGTTATCCATATAAGAACATAAGAACATAAGAAGTAAAAGCAGGAGTAGGCCATCTAGCCCTTCGAGCCTGCCCCGCCATTCAATAAGATCATGGCTGATCTGTTGTGGCTCAGTTCCACTTTCCCGCCCTCTCCCCATAACCCTTAATCCCCTCGCTTATCAAAAACCCATCAACCCACGTCTTAAAAATATTTAGCGAGGCAGCCTCCACCACTTCAACGGGCAGAGAATTCCAGAGATTCACCACCCTTTGAGTGAAGAAGTTCCTCCTCAACTCCGTTCTAAACCACCCCCCCTTTATCTTGAGGCTGTGCCCCCTAGTCCTACTGTCCTTTCTGAGTGGGAAGAGTCTCTCCACCTCTATCCTATCCATCCCATTCATCATCTTATATGTCTCAATGAGATCTCCCCTCATTCTTCTAAACTCTAACGAGTACAAGCCTAGTTTATTCAGCCTCTCCTCATAGCTCAACCCCCTCAACTCTGGTATCAGCCTAGTAAACCTCCTCTGCACTCCCTCCAAGGCCAAAATATCCTTGCGTAAGTGTGGCGGCCGAAACTGCACACAGTACTCCAGCTGCGGCCTCACCAATGCCCTATACAGCTGCAGCAAGACCTCCCTACTTTTATATTCAATCCCCCTCGCTATGAAGGCCAGCATCCCATTAGCCTTCCTGACCACCTGCATGCCCTTAAAGTTGGCGAGTCCACAACTGCTGCAGGCAGGGCATTCCACACCCTTACTAAAATGGATGATGGCGTAACATAAAAGGAGCGGGGAATGGGAAGAAATAAAATATGGGTCGAGAGGAGGTGTAACTGTCAATAAAGGAATCCTCATCCAATGGCTGAGTTCAAAAAATGATCTAAATTTGTTGAATTCAGTGTTGATTCTTGAAGGCTGTGCAATCCCTAATCGCAGATACAGAGCACTTCTTCAAGCCTCTGTTTGTCCTTCACCATCATGCCTTTTGTAATTTAGTTTCTTCTGTCTTCCACTCTATTACAGAGCTTGGGAGCAAATGTCCCAAAAACATTCTAAGTGCTGAATTTGCGTGAAAACAGGGGAAATATTCACTAGTTGTTTTTTTAAGCATGATTTTCAGAATGAATCTCTCACTGCAGAGTGCCCTAGTGTGATTCACTTTGAAAATCTAGGGGCGGGGCCTGTTCCTGCCCGAGAGGCCAGCAGCATAACTCTGAGTGGGCCATTGCCCATGCGCTGATCTGTCAATGCTGAGATTGGTGCATGCACAATAGCTCTGCACTGCCAGACTCTTGATTCCCGGCCAGCCCCATGATCCTGCATCGCTGCCCCTCCGACCCCACCACTCCTCTAATCACTGGCCTCCTGGACCCCTTCAGACAAGCCCTGATGTTCCCTTCAACTCCCCATGACTCTCGACCCCCTGCTGGCAGTCCCGAAGCAGCCCCCCAGTCCGGTAGCCGTGAACACCTGGCAGCCCTGACCCCACCCCCCCTCACACTTGGACGGCCAGTCCCGATCACCCCCTTTCCTCCCTCTGCCATTGATCTCGAATACAGAATGGCAGTGGGACGCCCCCCCATCCTCACCAATCGGTCCACAATAGGCCCGGCCCCAATAGGTCCCACCCTCTTGATCCTGCCCTCTTGGCACTACCTGACTGAATAGGTCATGAATAGGTCACTGAGACAGTGGGACGGCGGCGCGGGCTCGTTGGGCCGAAGGGCCTGTTTCCCGTGCTGTGTTGTTCTTTGAACTTTGAACTGATGGCTGGTGGGCAGTACCAGGGTGCCAGGCTGTCACTCCCCCCTTACCCCTGAGCTCCTGGGGGGTTCCCATGTCTTCTCTTTACTCCAGCAGGGTTGGACTGCCTGTTCCCCGTTAGTGGGGAGCAGTTGTAAACCCTGTTGGAGGGAACCACTACTGATGAGGAGGCAGGGGGGAGGTAGGGGAACGCTAGTGGGCCTGGAGACTTCAGTAGCTAATGTAGCTAATGACATTCAAGTTCAAATCAACTCTACGCCAATTTTTGGGTCCGAGCTGATTTACTCCAAATATCTTGGAGTTGGAGACACGAGGAGGCTGTGACATCCAGCAGGAAGCCTATTAAACAGCCTGATGTCTCTCAGCTACAGCAGTGCAGTGGGCTGGGAGAGTAGACCCCTTTGCCTTTGATTTCCAGCAATTCTCCTGTCTCCACCCAAATCTTTTTATAAGACCATAAGAAATAGGAGCAGGAGTAGTCCATTTAACACTTTGAGCCTGCTTCATCATTCAGAAAGAACGAACATGGTGTTTATGTATCTTCACACCCATATTGTTTTTTACCCTTTCAGGAATAGTGGGGGAAGTGGTGGAAGGAGTTTAGAGCTGATTACCAGCCTGTTGGACCACATTGATCGCTCCTTTCTGTGGCCAACATGTACTGGCATTGGACCCGAACCTGAAGCTTCTGATCCAGCAGTAGGGGAGATACCACTGTTCCACAATGCCTCCCTATTCAGAAAAAAATGATCTTCTATTTCAACTCCACCTTCCCACATTATCTCCATATTCCTTCATTACCTTAATATCCAAAAATGTATTGACCTTGATCTTGAATGTAATCAATGACTGAGCATCCACTGTTCTCTGATATTGGGAATTCATCTGGAAGTCATTTGAATGGAGATGTTTCTCCTTAACACTGCCCTTAATGGCTGACCCCTTATTCTGAGAGTATGGCTTCTAGCTCTAGACTTCCAAACTTGGGAGACATCTTCCCAGATTCAACCTTTCAAGCTCCTTCAGGGTTTTACATGTTTTAATAAGATTAGCTCTCATCCTTGTGAATTCTAGTGAATATAGGCCTAACCTACAGAGGACAATTCCTTCACTCTTTGGCTCAATCTAGTGAACTTTCCTTGCATATTTCCATATATGAGACTAAAACTATGTACAGAATTTCATGCCTCCCCCATGGCAAACTGGGAGAGCAGGGGTGGGCATTTAATCAGGTGGAGTGTGATAGGTGAGGGTGCTGCCATCATCCTGCCTCCCCCACCTCAATTAAGTGAGGAGGTCTGTGAATGATCTTCCTGTTCTGCCACCAATTGAGGTCATTAATTGTCAACTTAATTGTGTCATCCCATTGTTGCTGATATTAAATTGGTGTCAGATGGGGGCTTGCAATGTGGGGAGCATAACAAGCATGTTGAAAAGTACTTGAGGGAGTGGCAACGGGAAGGGTCACCCTCTGTCCTTGTTGTTGACTGCTTGTGACCTCCTTCCTGCCATCATTGACAATGTAGCTTGGGCCTTTTCTCTCTCCAAGGCCACAACAGGGCTGCCATGTACAAAAGAGCTGTCAGCCTCTGGCTAGCAGTTCTTGTTGGACATGATCTCCATGTTCTGTATCCTTGAAGGGAGGCCTGCTGGCTTACCAAGTGCCTGAGCAACACAAGATGCAGCAGGCCTTCCTGGAAAGAGGCAACATAGTGCTCTCACTAGTTCTCCTGCTAGCCGAGACCCCGTCACCTCCACAAGATTCCATGCTGTAAGAGGGGATTCAGAATAATCTGAGACTAGAAGATTAATGAATCAAAGTACATTAATTTAGAGTGAAGCCACAAAATGCCTAGAATATATCTTACAAAGGTCTCTGTTTGCGTAAAGACACATATAACGACTGTTAGGGAATTTAGACATGTATTTCTGAATATTCTGTATTAAAAACATATATCTTGGTCAATGGCACAATGCTCTAAGGCATAATTGGATGTACTTAAGTAAAAAGAACCACATTCTTTGGAACAATACAGTTACTAAGTGTGGCTCTTAACAATGTGAGCTCCAGATGGTCTGAGCAATCCCAGACAGGTTAATGAATAGGGCATACAGTTTCCCAATAATTGCTAGGTGACTATGAGAAAGGTTTTCAAAACCCATGAACCCATGTAATCCCATGCTGTCAGAGAAGAAATGTTATTGGATATGGTAATTAATCCATATTAATAATGATTGGCTCATACCCAGTTGGGGTGAGCAGAGAGGCGGGCAAGTTACTTTTGAAATTGTATAATTGTAACACTGAGAGCAATGTACTTTTAGAGTGATTTTGGATTGTCGCTATAATTACCCTCCCTCGCTGTGTTGAACCATGCCTGGGAAATAAAGGAATGTCTTGAACCAGAATACAGTCTTCGCAAGTCTTTGTATTAGCTAATCCAGCTAATAAGGGATGTTGAAAGTCACTCACTGCCCTTGTCTTGATGCCACCATTGCCCTTGAACCCCTATTCTGCCCTTATCCACCTTTGGCATCAGGTCCCTCAGATCTTTGGCCTTTGTTGGGTATATTGCCAGCAGCTTCCTTTGTTTCTGGTGGTGCTTCCTGTGATGGAGAGCTGCTGGTCTCTGATTGGACAATTCCTGAGGGCCTTACTCCCAAGAAAGACCTGACAGTGGCCACTGATGTGCCTGACAAGCACCTAATACTGCACATTTTTCCCAAAGTAGACAAAGGTGGGAGTCTCGCTAACTCTCCAGCCTACCAGTAAAACCCCTATTGCCTGGATTAAATTCCTCCTGTTAAGTCTATTTCTCTCCCAGATGCTAACAGACTAGCTGAGCACTCGCAGCATTTTCTGACTCTTAAATTTAAGTTTATTTATCAGTGTCACAACTAGGCTTACATTAACACTGCAACAAAATTACCGTGAAAATCCCTGAGTCGCCACACTCCGGCGCCTGTTTGGGTACACTGAGGGAAAATTTAGCATGGCCAATACCTAACCAGCATGTCTTTTGGACTGTGACAGGAAACTGGAGCATCCGAAAGAAACCCATGCAGACTCGGGGAGGACGTGCAGATTCCACATAGACAGTGATCCAAACCGGGAATCGAACCCCGGTCTCTGGCACTGTGAGGCAGCAGTGCTAACCACTGTGCCACCATGCCAGCCTCTTACTTTGCATACAACAATACCCAGGCCACATATCCAAGTCTCTCAACACTTTAAAAAATATTCTGGTATCTAATATCCCCACTGAAACAGATATATTTTATACTTCGCCACATTATGTTCCATCTGCCATGTTCTTACTCACTCATCCAACCTGATTATCTCCCTCTCCAGCCTGTTTGAATTCACTTCACCAATTGCATGGCTCAGTTGGTGGCCCTCTTGCCTAGGAGTCAGGTTCTAGGTTCAAGGCCAGGGTTTGAATGTCAAAATAGAGGCTGATAATGAGGGAGAGCTGCTCTGGTAGAAGTGCCTTCTTTTTGGTAAGATTTTAACTTGAGGTGTCATCTGGCTACTTGGGTGGATGGAAAATATACTATTTTGAAGAAGAACAGGGGAGTTATCCTGGTGTTCTGGCTAATATACCTCTTAATTAACATCTAGTTAGATATCAAATTGCTGGGATTTTGCTGTGCACAAACTGGTGACCATTTTTTCTACATTGCAGTAGTAACAAAAGTTCAGAAGTACCTCATTGTCTGTAGAGTGCTTTAATACATTATAGTGGTTGTGAAAAGGAGCTATATAAATACAAGTCTTTATTTCCCAACTGTAAACCTGGATATCTTACACTTGGTCTCTTGATCTAAGTCATTGATATAGATTGTAGATAGCTGAGGCTAAAGAACTGATCCTTGTGACACAACACTCCATTAGTTACAGCTTGCCTACCTAAAACTTACCTGTTTATTCCTGTTCTCTGTTCATCAGGCAATTTACAATCCATGCTGATATATTACCTTCAGTCCTGTGTGAACCGAAACTTAGTGTAATATCCTCTTATATAGTATTTTATTGAATTTTTTTTTGAAAATCCAAATACACTGGCCCCTTCTTATCCATTTTACCAATAACATCCTCAAAAAACAGATTTGCCAAGAATGATTTCACTTTCATAAATCTGTGTAGACTCTGCCTAAACACAGTATAATTTTCCAAGTGTTCTGTTATCACATCCCTCATAATGGGTTGGATTCTCCCAAAAAAATTCTAAACATGAATTTGTGTAAAAAACTGGAGTAAATCCTGCGAATTTATTCAGCAGGATTTTCAAAGTGAATCTCCCACACTCTGCACTGCAAAGTGCGCCAGTGTGAACATCATTATAACTCTGTGGGCAGGGCCTATTCCTACTGGAGAGGCTAGCAGACTACGATGGTCTGAGCAAGCCACTGCGCATGCACCGATCTGTCAGCGCCGAGTTTAGTGCATGCACAGAAGACATGCACTCGATTGCTGGCAAGATCGATCGCTGGCCAACCCCATGACCCTCTCGTCGCTACCTTGCTGACCCCCCTACCACCCCTCCCCCACTCCCCCATGGCACAGACGCTGTCCCCCCCCGGACATATCAGGGCCAGTCTTGCTCCACCCCCTCCCCCCCACCCCACATCAGCAGACCCGATCTCCTGATCTGTCCCCTCCCCCCCCCCATGCACCAGCAGGCTCCCCCACCCATCCAACCCCTGACCCCCCACTCCCCATCCGCACCCCCCAGCCGAAAAGCTGGCCCTTAGTTAAGGCAGCACAGTGGGCTGGGACAATTGCTCCCAGCATGTTTGAATATCTTCCCTACTGCTGATGTCAGGCTAAATCGGCCTGTAGTTTGCCTTTCCCCCTCTCTTCTTTCTTGAATAGCTACCCAATCCACTGAGACTAATCTGGAGTTTAGGAATCCTGGAAGATTTAAAACAATGCATTCATTTGTTGGTGGAACTTTGGCAAGATTTTATGGTCCTGCTGAGGTCAGTGGTTTTTTTGAATGTCTTGGGCCCTGCTGCTGCCCTAACAGGGCTTTAACCCTCCACACATTGGGTGAAATTTTCCCATCCTGCCTACAGCGGGTGGGAGGGAGAATCTAGTGGGAGCAAAAAATTCAGAAACCCACCGCATATTTTCCCAATGGTGGGTGAATGGTAGGTTGGTGTTTCTGCCGTTTATTTGCATCTCATGAATGCTCATTAAAACAGCCACCCGCAGACATTCCATCGGGCCTTTTGATCTTGCGTCACACCAAGGGGAAATTACGTACATCTATAACCTGATTGATAATGAGTGGTGTGCACAAGGCAATCTTCAGTTTGCAAGAGACTTAAAGGTGAATGCAGCAAAAATCTATTTGCTGGTGCACTGTTGGTGTAAACTGGTTCCTGCTCTCCATCCCCATGCCGAGCTGGTCTCCATAGACAGCATGGTGTTTCTGGAACAATGGATTTCCCCCCCTCACCGTGTTACCATCTCAGATCAGTACTGCACCCAGGGTTGAGATCTCCTTACACCAGTGCCACAACCAGTGTCTGTCTGGGCAGCATTGTGCTGTGGGACTTATGCAGCCACCACAACAATGGTGTGAAGTGCGACTGGGGGTCAAGTGGGGGCTGCCAGCCTCTGGCCTCTGTACAGTTCTCCTTATTAATAAATAACTTCTGCGTTCCTGACGAATCTGTGAGTGTGCATCTCTACGTTCTCCCACCAATTCATACTCTTGGACTGTTCTTTCCCCTCTGCCATTTTATACCCTTACTGACACTTTCCTTCCCCTTGCTTCTGTACATGCGTAAATCCTGTTACACCTCTAACATTTTACAGTTCAGATGAATCTCTCTGCTTCTCTCTCCACAGATGCTGCCTGACCTGCTAGCATTCCCAACCTTTTCTGTTTTTAATTCTGACCAGATAGATTCAGTTTATCTTCAATGTGAGTATATTAGTTGTCAGTGGACTATCTCAAGAATCATTTCAGATGTCCTTATTGTAAATGTGCCTCCTTGGCTGCTGTTGCTCCCTATGTTATAGCCCATGTTGGATGGCACATTGATATCATGAATGGTTAGGTCTCATATTATTTGTTTAATAATCTCAGGAAAGAGCTCACGGCTTAGTCCATCACAGGGTCTGAAAGAAAGATAGAAAATTCCTTGAGATGGAGGCCTACAGCATTATGTGTCAGTAATACTAGTTTTCTTCTCTCAACTGAATATAAGAATACAAATAATAAATCATATTACTTATTTGTTACTATGTTGTGAAAGTTATACTTTAAAAAATCATTTATTCTTGAGGTAATGATTACCTTGCTGTTGACATATAGCAGCCTTCTAACTATATGACCTTTAGGAGGTTGTTGTGGAACCAAGCACTGAAAATTCTTCATTTCTTTGGAAATAGAAAGTACAAATCTACTTATCAACCTATAATGGATTATGAAAAATGGGGCAGATGCAGTAATACTGGAATGCAGTTTACCCCTGAAATATCAGACAGAGGATTTCATACCTGTTCAGGATAGATTTCAGGTAATAAAACCCACAAATAATAACCCCACTTAAAAAAATGGACAAGACCAATGCCGGAAGAGTAACGTTGAAGACGTTTCGGAGAAATCACATAAAGGTGGACATCGTTCCCTTCACTGGATAGGTCATTTGGGTAAAACAATTCTAATTTTTGTTCAAAATGCTCAAACTGATATTGGCAGCAATTCTAGAAATGGGAGGAAAAGTGTATGGTTGCTTCAGGATTATAATAAACACACACCATCTGCATCACTGTTTCAGATTTCCTTGGGGAGCAGGAGGTGTAAGATATCTTCAGGATTCTTTGGAGCAAAATCTGAACGAAATCACAGTAAATATTCAAACCTTTTTAAAGTGTGCAGCATATCAACATTGTATCCCCTAGGGTCAGATTTGGCACAGGTGGAGATAGAGCTTTCTACACTTTTTCTACTCTTTCTACACTTCCCCTAAACTTTCTGTTGATTTTAACTCCAGAAGGGGATCTTCATCACTCTGGTGTAAAACCCCATTTCTCACGTGATAGATTACCAACATTGGACTAATCTTATTGCAACTACTGAAAAAAACAGACCTATGCAAAGAGGGATATGATAATAGTGGAATAAGGTGTTTATTTTTGGTTCATTATCTTTTTAGCATCTACTTCCAAACAAACATTAATTAGAATCTCATTACATGGTGAGGTATTATTAAGGACATTAATGTAAAAATCAAGTAGCACTCCACAGTTGTTTATTTTTTATGTCTGTTCACGGGATGTGGGTATCACTGGCTGGGCCAGCCTTGATTACCCATCCCTGAGGGCATTGCTGTGGATCTGGAGTCACATACAAACCAGACCAGATAAGGTGGCAGATTTCCTTCCCTAAAGGACATTTGTGAACCAGACGGGCATTTACAATAATCAACAATGATTTATTGGTCATCAATAGACTTAATTCCAGATTTTTATTGAATTCAAATTTCACCATCTGCCGTGGTAGGATTTGAACCATTGCCCCCAGAGCATTACCTTGGATCCCTGATGCAGTGTTGAATTCACTTTGGGCGAAAGGTAAAACACATGGGATTTGCCAGCTGCGCACGCCCCAGGACTTTTGCATGGTTCACGCTCCAACAGCGATAATTTCCGCGGCAGGCGGGACAGGAAAATTCTGCCCAAAATATCAACTGATCTTGCCTGTTAAAAACCTCTCCTGATTTTTCATGTATTGATTGTCATATTTATTTCAAGGTTCCACGATCCAGTTTTATTATAGCTTTATTATAGCTCATAATGTGGCTGGAGACCTGACACATAGTTGCTCAGCAACTGACTGCAGTGCAGCAGTAAATATGGCACCCTATATGTTCATGTATCAATTAGTTCCTTGCTCTTCATGAGTAATATGACAATATAACACGCCTCCTTCTTAAATCGAATGTCCATTTTAATATAACTGTTCCAATAATTTTCTTTTTCTTATCTATCACATTTAAACTAAGGAAGGTTAATTGTTGACTTCAGAGTTAAATGGAACTGCTTCAGAGTTTGTTATAGCTTGTTTTCGTTTCTCAGATTAGTAGTTAGGTGATCAAATATTGTGCCCCTTTTGAACTGAAGTAGCTCGATCTTTTGCCTGGAAGTATGATACTGCAGTCATGTTTCTCTTCCAATCACTCTACTTTGTTTTTTTAGCTTTCTCCTGTGCTGGCTCTGCTTGCCATCTTTCTCTCTGTATTTCCTCTTTTAAACTCTCAGCATTTCTCTCAGGAACTTGCACTGCCTAACGGATGTTTGAATGTTGTTAATAGTGAAGATTCTGTGTCATGTTTCACATTCCATCTGACGTCAAGTTTGCTGAAATGTTTTGCCCCTGCCAGATCCGGTGTGATCTCTTCCAGTTTTAGAAATAAGGTAGTGATTCCTTTTTATTGCTTTATTGAGATCTTTGGGATTCAGGCAAATTTTTTGCTGTCCGTTTACTCTCTCTCTCACCATGATGGTACTTTACTGACTCTGGAAATCATTTATTTTGTTTCCATCTCTTGGAGCTCTCTTTCAAACATTCCTTTTGGTTCGATTGGAGCTTCACGTGGGGATTGAATAACTAGCTTCTTTCTTCCATTTGGGGACTAAGCGGCTTGGCGGGAACAGGAATGTGGAGTGTTTTCCGCAGCAGAGGCTAGTGGGAAAACATGCCAAATCTTCTGATCTCGACCTCTTTAATTATGCACCCGGGTGATGTGCACTGTATTGCGTGGTTGGGCAGGCCTGGTGGTCAATAGTCCACCATCTATCCAGGTGCCACGTTGAAAAAGCATCCAACATTACCAAGCCAGTATTGAAGAAAGAAGGTAGTCTACCTGTGAATGATTTGATTTAGTATTGTCATATGTATTAGTGTACAGTGAAAAGTATTGGGGGTGGCGGGGGCGTGATTCTCCCAGTCTGCTGTGCTGCTTTTGTAGAGCAGGGGGTGGGGAGGTGCGGTTTAGTGGGGGAGACTCAAGCAGAGGCCATTTTGTGGGCTTCCCGCTGGGCACCATGACCTCTGCACATCTCTGGCAGCTGGATTTCTGGCAGTGTCAGCTACCTGCCAAAAATCAGCATGAAGTTGCATAATTTATTTAAATTCTGTTTTAAATCTCATTAGTGGGCCTACTAGCCTCTTCCCCCCCTACCAGGACTGATTCACTCAAGTGGGATTTACTATAGCTCCTCACTTGCGGGGAGCTGGCGACTCAACCTCGCTGGAGTGAAGGAGGCCATCGAGGCCCTCCAAGAGGGTCAGCTGCTGTGGGGTGCCTCCTGAGCATTGCAACCTTGGTAGTGCCAACCTGGGACCTGTGGCATTGCCCAAGGGGCAAAGTGCCAATGCTCAGGGGCTAATCTAGCACTGTCTACTGAGCATAGGACAGTGCCAAAAGGGCAGGGCCTGATGTAGGGACCCCACTGCCACTCTGCACTCGGGCTAGGTGACTGAGGGAGGGAGGTCAGTAATCAAGGCTGGCTTGGATAGGTCCGGGGGACCAACAATTGGGCTGTGGTGAGAGGTGGGGGGGGAGTGGGCGTTGTTTTGTCAGCGATTGAGATTGCCAGCGATTGGGAGGCTGGCAGTGCAGACCATTGCACATAGGCTGATTTCGGCACTGACAGATTGGGAAATGTGCAGTGACCCACTCAATGCTGTGCTTCCAGCTACTCCAGCTGGGATAGGCAGGAATTGTATTTCAGCCTGACTCAGCTGAGTGTGGGAGATTCATTTTGAAACTCCTGCTGAAAAAGCCAGTGGGATTTACTCCAGTCTTCATGTGAATTTGGCACTTTAAATTTTTTTGAGAGAATCACCCCTATTGTTTCTAGCACTATACAGACAAAGCATACTATTCATAGAGAAGGAAAGGAGACAGTACAGAATGTAGTGTTACAGTCATAGAGAGAAAGGTCAACTTATTGAATTAGAGCATTGCTGGAGAATTTATAAGAATTAGAGTAGAGCTTTAAAAGCAAAGAGCAGTCATAAAAGATAGAATTAAAGGGTAAGCTGGGGACAGCTCACAAGCTGCCACCATGCTGCAGTGCCATCTTGATAGATCTTCAGGAGCACAAGAAGATGGACCTCTTGAGAATGAAGGAACACTCTGAGGCTGGAAGATGTGCCCCCACCAAGACACCAAATCTGGAAGGTCCACTTGCAGATGCTCCTTGACTCACTGCTGTCGTGTTCCAGAGTCACTGTTGACCTCCATCTGGAAATCCGGAGAGAGCCCCAGCCATTGTTCAAGTGAGTCCTGGCATCTGCATACCACATTGTTCCAGATGTGTGTTTGCACTGGCACATTTTCACTCTGGCATGGTGGAGAATTGGGCAGGGGTGATCAGACCTTTAACAGCAACCCATCAGAGGGCACCAGTGGAAGATTCCGCTGTAAATTCACACTGGCATAACTTGACACTCAAAATCTTCAAAGCATCCAATTGTCTCATCAAAATACCTTGGGTACATGTGTACCTGATCTTCCTTGCTCTGGATCAGAGGGTACTTTTCAATGGGCGCACTTCTTTCAACCTTCAGTATTGGCTCCTTCATCTCATGATTTACTGAAATAAACTGCAGCTTTTCACAAGCTGCTCAACCTGAGGGCAGCAGGACCATCTGTCTTCGTGAAATAGAACACGCAGTTCACACTTTCCCCGTGTCTTCTCCGATTTGTGTTGTTCCTAGCTGTTGAATCTTAGTTCCCTCATATGCCTTTGGTATGACATTCTTCAATTTCAGAGCATCTTTTCTTGGGAACCCACATACTTTCACATTTTCAGGAAGGAATGTCTAGTATTGAGTGAGCAGGGTGATGTTTTCCTGTATGCTAATATCAATTTCAGCTCCTGATTTCTGTTTGTGGGCTTATTTCCCAACTGTATCTGATCTGAAATGTTGTGCGTACCTGTTTTCCCTGGGAACGGCTGCATCCTAGTATTTCAAGTTGTTTGCTTCCTGTGTCGATTGTGTTCCCAAACTTATCAGTTTGATAAGTCAGGGCATGGATGTTTTTTATCTTTTCATTCGCCCTGTTACTTTTCCAATGATAACCTCATTTACTTAATAAGAACATAAGAAATAGGAGCAGGAGTAGGCCATCTAGCCCTTCGAGCCTGCCCCGCCATTCAATAAGATCATGGCTGATCCGTCGTGGCTCAGTTCCACATTCCCGCCCTCTCCCCATAACCCTTAATCCCCTCTCTTATCAAAAACCCATCAACCCGCGTCTTAAAAATATTTAGCAAGGCAGCCTCCACCACTTCAACGGGCAGAGAATTCCAGAGATTCACCACCCTTTGAGTGAAGAAGTTCCTCCTCAACTCCGTTCTAAACCGCCCCCCCTTTATCTTGAGGCTGTGCCCCCTAGTCCTACTGTCTTTTTTGAGCGGGAAGAGTCTCTCCACCTCTATCCTATCCATCCCATTCATCATCTTATACGTCTCAATGAGATCTCCCCTCATTCTTCTAAACTCTAACGAGTACAAGCCTAGTTTATTCAGCCTCTCCTCATAGCTCAACCCCCTCAACTCTGGTATCAGCCTAGTAAACCTCCTCTGCACTCCCTCCAAGGCCAAAATATCTTTGCGCAGGTGCGGCGCCCAAAACTGCACACAGTACTCCAGCTGCGGCCTCACCAATGCCCTATACAGCTGCAGCAAGACCTCCCTACTTTTATATTCAATCCCCCTCGCTATGAAGGCCAGCATCCCATTTGCCTTCCTGACCACATGCTGCACCTGCAAGCTGGGTTTTTGCGACTCATGCACAAGGACCCCGAGGTCCCTCTGCGCTGTCGCCTGCTGCAGTTTTTCGCCACGTAAGTAATAGTCCTTCCTACCATTCTTCCTACCAAAGTGGACCACCTCACACTTGCCAACATTAAATTCCATTTGCCAGTTCCTGGCCCATTCGCCCAGCCTATCTAGATCCTTCTGCAGACTCTCCACACCCTCCGCACAATTTGCCGTTCCCCCAATCTTGGTGTCATCAGCAAATTTCGACACCCTACACTTGGTTCCCTCCTCCAGATCATCTATATAAATGGTAAAAAGCTGAGGCCCCAGCACCGACCCCTGGGGCACTCCACTAGTCACCACCCGCCAATCCGAATAGCACCCGTTGACCCCCACTCTCTGCCTCCTATTTGACAACCAATCCTCTATCCACGCTAACACCCTACCCCCAACTCCACGTCCCTCGACCTTCTGCAATAACCTCTTGTGAGGCACTTTGTCAAACGCCTTCTGAAAATCCAGAAAGACCACATCCACCGGCTCTCCTCTATCCACAGCCCTAGACACATCCTCATAGAACTCCAGTAAATTTGTCAGACACGACTTCCCTTTAATGAAACCGTGCTGCGTCTGCTCTATCAAGCAATTCCCTTCAAGATGCCTCGCAATTTCCTCCTTAATGGCGGATTCTAACATTTTACCTACCACCGATGTTAAACTAACCGGCCTATAATTCCCCACCTTTTGCCTGGCACCCTTCTTAAACAACGGCGTAACATTAGCCGTTTTCTAATCCTCTGGCACTTCTCCGGAATCCAGCGATGTCTGGAAAATAACCACCAAGGCATCCACTATCACCTCCGCCATTTCTTTCAGAACCCTCGGATGCATTCCATCCGGCCCTGGGGACTTGTCCACAATCAGCCCCTCCAGTCTGTCGAGCACCGCCTCTCTAGTAACAGTAATGTCATTAAGACCCTCCAGTCCTACCACCTTTCCATCACTAACACCCGGCAAATTATTCACGTCCTCCTCCGTGAAGACAGAAACAAAAAAGTTATTCAATACCTTAGCCATATCACCATCCCCTACCACTAGGTCCCCTTTCTCATCCTCTAAAGGACCAACGTTCACCCTAGCCAGCCTCTTCCTTTTTATATATTTATAAAAACTCTTGCTATCCTTTTTTATACTAAGCGCTAGCCCAGCTTCATAGTTTCTCCTACCCTTCTTTATCAACTTCTTTGTCAATCTTTGTTGACATTTGAACCTCTCCCAATCCTCTTCTCGCCCACTACTCTTAGCTACTCTAAATTCCTCCGCTTTTAATTTAACACTTTCCTTCACCTCCTTCGTTATCCACGGCTTATTACCTCTCCTCCTACTGTCCTTTTTGACCATCGGAATAAATTTCCGCTGAGCACCAAGAAAGATCTCCTTAAAGATCCTCCACTGCTCCTCAGCAGACCCTCCCTCCAACGCGCTCCCCCAGTCAACATTCGCCAATTCTTCTCTCATCCTACTGTCTTCCTTCTTTGTAATTCAAATCTTTTTACAGAGTTTTCCACAAACGCTAATATTTCATCCACATGTGAGACATTTCCTTCTTACTGTGAACTCATGTGGTCGCCCACAAATATCTTTCTCTCTGTCTGGTGTGCAATTTTGCTGCTGTTTCCCTGCACCAACCATGTGGCCTTTCTCTTGACTTCACTGAAGGCTAGTTATTTGGGGAGTGAACGTCTTCATCTGTCTAATCCTGGTTTCATGTGCTCTAGTTTAAAGTTTATTTATTATTGTCACAGTAGGCTTATATTAACACAGTAGTGAAGTTACTATGAAAATCCCCTAGTTGCCACACTCCAGCGCCTGTTTGGGTACACTGAGGAAGAGTTAACATGGTCAAGTGCACCTAACCAACGCTTCTTTCAGACTCTGGGAGAAAACAAGAGCACCTGGAGGAAAACTATGTATACACAGGGAGAATGTGCAGACTGTGCACAGACAATGACCCAAGCCAGGAATCGAACTCGTGTCCCTGGCACTGTGAGACAGCAGTGCCAACCACCGTGCCACCCCATAGTAGTGTCCACAGCCTGCGAAACTGTGAGCTTCTCCTTTCCAATCAAATATTTTCACACTTGAGATACTGCAGAGCCCCAGATGAGCTGATCTAACAATGTTTCATCTTATAGAATCATGGGGAGGGATTTTCCAGCTGTGCTTGCCCCAAGGCCAGAAAACCCAGCCCAAGATCAACGGGCCTTTGCATGGTGTGTGTCCTACCCGCTACAATTCCCGTGGTGGGCGGGAAAATTCTGCCCATAGGGAAAGTCAATGATCAATCTGTTTCCTTGAATTTACATTTTCATTTTCAGCATATACTTTGCAATCATTTTAACTAATCAGCTCATTCCTGCTTCGGGCTTTGAAACCACATATTAGTAGATGGTTTCTCTTTGGCTGCGGATGTCTGTTGAATTTTTTGAAAATCTGGTCTGGATTTTTATTGTCATCCAGACTCCTCCCAGCTTGTAAACGAATTTAACCTCTTCTCTCCTGCCCGCAAAAGAATGTAACAGACCCTTTCCTCTTCACTATCCTTTCAGAAAACTACTCAGTGTCTGTCTTCGCTTTTTAAACTTCCCAAATGCATCTAAGAAACCACCAGTTTCCCAGTTCATTGTAGGCTGAAGTTATGTGTTCATTGCTGTGGCATAACCATTTCATTATTGAACAATGAATTCTGTGTTTCTTTCACTCTCAACACTAATTCCAGTTGTTTCTTTCACATTCTAATACAAGATTCAACCATTTATGATTTCTTATTCTCAGTCACAGGTAGCTGCTGTCACCATGTGATGCCTTCTGGTCCACAGAATTGAAAATAATCTCACTTTTAGAATCAAAATACTGGAGCTTCATCAAATATAATTATTACAGCTCTCCAAGTGACTGCTGGACTGAGACATTGCTGCTTGGTGCCTGATTTTAGTGCAGGAATAAAATGTGATGATACCCTGGATGTACATTCTTATCACGATTAATTCCTAGCACTTAATGAATAAGCCTCAGGAAACCCAGCAGTGAAAAGGAAGTAGGAGCTGCTGACTCCACAAGATAAGGGCTTTTCCCCAGCAGTCTAGTGACCCAAAGAAGCAGACGTGCTCCAAAAGGCCATACAGGGAATTATTCAATGTCAAGCGCGTCTCACCTACTAGAATGTCCAACTTGCACCACCATGATCATTAGTGTTAAACACATCCCACCCACTGCAACTTTCCATCACCTTGATCATTAACATTCCCTCATTAGGGTGACTGATCGTCCCTCATTGGGATCATTAACATTCCCTCAACGTGATCTTTGACCTTCCCTGATTGTGATCATTGACCTTACCTCATTGTGATCACTGATTTTACCTCATTGTGATCTTTGGCCTTCCCTCATTAGGATCATTGACCTTGCCTCATTGTGATTTTTGACTTTCCCTTGTTGTGATCTTTGACCTCCCCTGATTGTGATCTCTGACTTTCCCTCATTGTGATCTTTGACCTTCCCTCGTTGTGATCACTGCCCTTCCCTCATTAGGATCACTAACCTTGTGATCATCAACATTCCCTCATTGTGATCATTGACCTGTCTCTTTTAATCACTGCGCTCACTGATTTTACCTCACCAGCTGTTTGCCAGTCACTTTGCCAAATTCTGGTGAGATTACTCCCAGAGTACTGGTTCTGGCTAGAAAAACTGTTTTCTTTTCTCACCCTGATTGGAGTTGGAGCCAGTATTCCCTTAGCCCCACCCATCCTGGTCAGAGCTGGCACTGCCCCCACATCAGAGCTGGCACTCCCCCCACATCAGAGCTGACACTCCCCCCACATCAGAGCTGGCACTCCCCCCACATCAGAGCTGGCACTCCCCCCACATCAGAGCTGGCACTCCCCCCACATCAGAGCTGGCACTGCCCTCACATCAGAGCTGGCACTGCCCCCACATCAGAGCTGGCACTCCCCCCACATCAGAGCTGACACTCCCCCCACATCAGAGCTGGCACTTCCCCCCCACCCCCCTCGTCAGAGCCTGCACTCCCTCACAGCCCCCTGCTAGGAGTCAGTATTCAGCCTCCCCATCCCCCCGATTGAGGTCAGCATTTACTCCACCCCCCCCATACACACAGACACACACACATACCCCCTTCATTGGAGTCGGCATTTGACTTAATCAAATATAATTATTACAGCTCTTCAAGTGACTGCTGGACTGAGACATTGTTGCTCGGTGCCTGATTGTACTGCAGGAATAAAATGTGATGATACCCTGGATGTACATTCTTATCACGATTAATTCCTAGCACTTAATGAGTAAGCCTCAGGAAACCCAGCAGTGAAAAGTACGTAGGAGCTGCTGACTCCACAAGATAAGGGCTTTTCCCCAGCAGTCTACTGATCCAAAGAAGCAGACGTGCTCCAAAAGGCCATACAGGGAATTATTCAATGTCAAGCGCTTCTCACCTACTGGAATGTCCAACTTGCATCACCATGATCATTGGTATTAAACATGTCCCACCTACTGCAACACCCAAATTTCCATCACCATGATCAATAACATTCCCTCATTGAGATAACTAATCTTCCCACATTGGGACCATTGACTTTTCCTCATTGGGATCATCAACATTCCCTCATTGTAACCATTGGCCTGTCCTCAAGAACTGTATGATGTTTCTTCTCACTGCACTGTCTGGTTTTGCCTCACCAGCTGTTTGCTAGTCACTTTGGAGACCGCCAACTGCCACCCCCTCCACCTGATCAGTGTCGGCATTCACTGTCCCACTCTCCTGATTGAAGTTTCTATTCACTTCCCCACCACCCCACCCCCCGCCCGATCAGAGCTGGCGTTCACCCCTACACCTCCTGATCTGATGGAGTCAGCAGTCACTCCTCTCCAACCCCCTCAAGCCCCCTTGATTGAAGTTAGCATTCAACCCTGCACCCCTCAATTGGAGTCAGATCCTCTCCCCACCCTGTCAACACTCAGTGCCGGCAAACCTCTCCCCTTCTCCCTGAACATCAGACCCCCTTCCCCCCCGTCCCACCCACACAATCATTGCCGGCACCCCGCTCCCCTTCTCCCTGAATATCAGACCTGTAGCAGCCTCATGGCTGTTAAAACACAAGTAGGTTGCCAACTTGGCTAAACAGCATGGGATGGTGGGTATGGAACCGATTGGCCAACTAAAGCTCTGCAAATTGTGAACCCAGAAACTCGGCAGTGCAAATACAGCAGCCAGCTGCTAAGAACATTAGCAGAGTGTAAAAGGACGCATTTCGTTAAATTATCCTGGACAGACGTATCCTTAACTAAACAAAGGAGGAATGCAAAGAAACAAATATTAGCAAGCCATCCAAACAATTGACAATGTTTCAAACCATTTGAACCTGTTGGAGCTTTTATCAGAAGCTGAATATTAAGCTGGCTTTCACTTAATTACAGCTAACACAAAGACTCGTGCAGACAGTATTCTGGTTAAAGATGTTTCTTTATTTTCCAGGCCTGGTCAACTCTCTCCTGGAAGGAGAGAGATTTGAGGCAGTTCCAAATCACTCTAAAATTACATTACTCTCAGCATTACAATAATACAATTTTCAAAATTAATTTGCTCACCCCACCACTCACCCAGCCAGGTATGAGTCAATCATTGTTAGTATGGATTTTTAACCTTGGCCAATAACATTTATCCTCAGGAAGTATGTGTTTACTTGAGTTCATGGACTTTGAGTGTCTTTCTCACAGCTCCTAAAATTCCCTAGACCTCCTAGTGTGGTGTAATGTTCTATTCATTGACCTGTCTGAGATCTCTAGTACTGTCCTTGGCTGATTGTTGTCTGGTGGGGGGGAAGGGCCGATCATTGTTTGGTGGTGGTGGGGTGAGGGAGGCAGGCCAGATCATTCTCTGGTCAGGCGGTGGGGAGGGAAGAGGAGATGGGTCAGATGTTCCTCCGGGGGCAGGGGGGAGTGAGGCCAGATCATTCTCTTGCAGGGGGGCGGGGAGAAGGAATGAGGCCAGATCATTCTCGGAGGGGGGGGGGGTTTGCTGGGCAGAGGAGGGAAGTGGGTAAAATGTATTTCTGGTGGGTGGGGGGACTGGAGGCCTGATTGCTCACTGGTGGGGGGTGGGGGAGGGCAGATGTATTTCTGGTGGGGGAGGTGCAGAGAGAGTCCACTGTCACTCTGCGGGCAATCAGTTGGGTGGAAGGGGGAAGGGGGCAGGGGGCTGCGATCGGTCTGGGTAGCGGGTGATGTGTGTGGGTAGTGGGGGGATGGGCGGATGAGGGGGACAGTGATGTGTGTGGGTAGTGGGGGGATGGGTAGATGAGGGGGACAGTGATGTCTTTGGGGGCCATCGCTCCCGCTTTTCGCTCCTAGGCCATTTTCTTCGCTTTCTGTGGCCCAGGAGCAATCAGACATGGGCGCGATTTTTCAAATCATTTTCTAACTGCACATGTATAATTCAGAGCTCTGATCGTTTTGGGTGCGCTAAGCCCTGCCCACACCACGATTCAGATTCGCAATTTTTTTTCAGACTGAGTGCATATTGGGGGCGTCTGAAAGCAGATTTCTAAGATGGGTCTGAACTGTGCCTAGATTCAGCACTTAGAATGAAAATGGTAAAATCAGGCCCGAAGTGTTTTGAAATCAGGTTCACACCACAATAAGCATGAACCTGGTTACTTCGTCGGTGATGGGTGACAAAAATCAGAAGTTGTAATCTTGCCAGCGAGATCCGCAACTTCCTTATTTTGCCACATTTTGAGCCCCTGCTGGCATTCTCATGGGCAGTGAGAGCGTGATCAAGATCTCACCCTTTTTCCAAGAGTGTCTGTCTCTTGTCTCCTTCTCCAGGTCTTTTCTCCGAACCTCAGATCAGGCTGACAGTTTGGCTGGCTGTTAGGTAGGAAACATATTGAATAAATGATAATGAGGTCTTGCCGCCAATTTCAGCAGGATCTCCATGTCCCTGGTCCTGCTTTATTCTTCAATTAGCTTTGGCCCACCTCACATCCTCTCTGCCTCCCTGTGAATATTGTTTTATTCGCTTTTATTCTTTCATGGAATGTGGGCATCGCTGACTGGGCCAACATTAGCTGCCCATCCCAAAGTGCCCTTGAGCTGAATGGCTTATTAGGCCATTTAAGAGTCAACCACATTGATGTGGCTCTGGAGTCACACGTGGGCTAGATCAGGTAAGAACTATAGTTTTCCTTCCCTAAAGGACATTAGTGAACCAGATGGGTTTTTCCAACAATCAGCAATGGTTTCACGTTCATCAGTAAATTCTTAATTCCAGATGTAGTGAAGAAGGGATACCACATGCATGGTTTCAGTGGCCAGAACATTGAATGCAGCAGTTGGGACGTCTTGTTGAAGTTGTACAAGACATTGCTAAGGCCACACTTGGAATACTGTGTACTGTTCTGGTCATCCTATTATAGAAAGGATATTATTAAACTAGAAAAAGTGCAGAAAAGATTTACTAGGATGCTACTGGGACTTGATGGCTTCAGTTATAAGGAGAGGTTGCATAGACTGGAGCTTAGGAATGGTCTTATAGAGGTCTATAAAATAATGAGCTGCCAGGGGTAGTAGTAGAGGGGGGGTACAATTTTCTCTTTTAGAAAGTGTTTAGACAATTACATTGATAAGATGGGTATAGAGGGATATGGGTCAAACACAGGCGATTGGGACTAGCTCGGGAGTTAAACAAGAGGCAGCATGGGCAAGTTGGGTTGATGGGCTTGTTTCCATGCTGTAAACCTCTATGACTCTATGTATATATTTTTAACTAAATTCAACTTCCAATATCTGCTGTGGTGGGTTTCAAACCCAGGTCCCCAGAACATTAGCTGAGTTTCTGGGTTAATAGTCTCACGATAATGCCACTAGGCCATTGCATCCGATATTTAGGACCACAGGACTTGTGCTCTTGCTGATTGGAACATCTATAAAATGGTCACTAGCCAGGATTACCTTTGAGTTTAAAGTACCCATCGCAGATGAAAGATACAACATGGAAGTGACCTTTTGGCCAAGGTCAAGTGTCAGATCAAGCCCAAGATGAGGTGCAATGCCTTATGTTGTCAGCTTGGATCTTGTTTGTCTCTCATGTGGGCATTATGAGTTGCATTCAATTGAATTTTGAATTTGTTTTTTGGAACAAGCAAGGAACGGATTCTAGTTTGCCCAGTCCATTCTGAGCATTGGCTTTGTAATTTTAAGGATGGAATAAAAAAAAATGTATTATATATATGATGACCACTGGCAGTACTATCCATGGGTTTGACGTAGTCTACAGATCTTTTAAGCAGATGGTCAATATCAGTAGATATCTTTTTGCCAAATGTTAAGTCATGAATTTTAGATGAAGCCCCAGTAGAAATGCCTGGATGTGTAATTGCGATGATGGTCGCATTGGTGGATCTAGCTTGTGCTTTTGATTTCATTTCAGACTCTCCTATTCACTCCAGCACAAAATCGAATAGTAGAGGAATTATTCCAACCATAATGAATAGTTCCTTCAGATTACCAATGGCTGAGAACCTACCCCAGCTGGAACACATATTTATCATGAGTGAATATTGGAAACAATAATATTTGGAAATTAACAAGCATGATAACATTAATATACAGTATCAGCTCTTCACTGCATCACAGCTCAAACTTGTTACAGTCATTTTCTAACAGCCATATGCCAGGGTGAATTGATGGACTCCTAGAATTGCTGGCCATGATTATTCTGTGCCACTAGCTATTCCATGGTAATATATACAACTTAACCAAATGTACTAAGACTAACAATTTCTTTTTGGAAAGCTTGAAGATTTATTATTGCAGATGTGCTTTGATTAACTGGGTGCTATTTCTCCCTCCCTCCTAATGAAATCAAATTTCCTGGAATGACCTATTTTTGGGCTACGTATTTCCATAATTTCATTAATGAGTCATTAGTTACAATGAAAAATAAATGTATAATACTTCCATTCATTTCACAGAAAAGAATAATCTAACCCGCCATATTGCTGAATCAAGTTCAGTAAAAATTGGATTAAGATTTCCAAATTTCTTTGACTTTACAGCTGGAACAGAATAAGACATTTATTCCTTTATTCATATTTAAAGGCGATTCCAGGGGTGAAAGAATGTGCTCTATTTATTCCCAATCCTTTAACAAACATTTTTAATATTTCTCCTCTTCTTGCCAGCTGAAAACGATGAATAAGGACAAGGATAAAATATCTTTGATGTGGCTTATATGATCAGCACAGCAATAAAGTTGCACAATTTGTCGGCTTACATAAAACACAGGATACTATTGATTTGTGGTTACATTAATGGACCAGTAATCCAGGGACATTGGTCCAAAGCTCACCAAGCAGTCAGAAAATTTAAAATAAAATAATTAAATAAATCTGGAATTAAAAAAAAAATTGGGATCAGCAATGATGATTCTGATTGGATTGTTATTAAAAACTCATCAGTGTCACAAATATCCTCCAGGGAAGGAAATCTACCATCCTTACCTCATCTGACCAATATGTGAATCCAGACCCACAGCAACGTGGTTGACTACTTACTGCCCCTAAAATGGCCTAACAGAACCAATCAGTTGAGTTTGAGAAGGCAGATCACCATGACCTTCTGAACGGCAATTCGGGATGGGCAATAAATGGCTTACAGGTGATACCCATATTGTATAAGCAGATAGAAATAAAAAAACACTTACGAACATTTAACTTAAGGAGACTCAAGGAAGAGTCAAACAAAGAGCAATGTTCAGATTGTTACTGCATCGTAAACAAAAGTTAATGCATCAAGAGAATAAAGGTCAATGTTGATTGAGTTCAAAGGAGCATGAAGGATTTATTTTCTTTTACTACTGATAAGCACATAAAGCAATGTCATAATTCGCATCTTCAGGATAATGTGATGCTTCAGAAAACACAACAACAAAATGGGGCCAGAGGGCCATTTCAACAGTGCCTCAGGCCTCCCTTTTCGTGCAGTGCTCATTCTATGAGCCTGCTTTGCAATTTCCAACTCCCTGCATGTGTATAAATAGATTTCTTTTGCTGCTTTGACTTTAAGGTGCTGTCAGATCGCAGAATAAATATATTTTCATGAAAATTGCAAGAATGGCTGATTTTCTTTGTGATTAACAACCCGCAAATTGCATTTTTAGAAGGTGCACAATTCCAGAATTAATTACTGCGTTGCTGCTTCGATAGGAAAGCAGACTTTCTTTGAGTTTCCATTAAACAAGATTAAGTAGACACCACACATTAAAATGTTTTTTTCTCTAAGATCTACTAATAAAAGGGAAATGTACATATCAATAAAATGTAAAGTCATTCACAGTAATTTCAAGCTCTTTGGTTTTTCTGTCTTGAAATGATCTCTAATTTTCATCATCTTTTTCACAAAATTCAACATTTGTTTTACATGTCACTAACGAGCCTGGGAAGACAATTGTCCGGGTGCATTTAACTTTCCCGATTTATCAGTCGAGGTCCTCAGCAACAAGGATCAAAGGTGGTCCTCAGCAACGGTGGCCAGATATGATGGCCTCGATGGTGGGACTGGAAGCCATTGAAGCACCCAGGTGGTTGGGGGCAGGGCTAGGCACTGCCCCTTGGGCAATGCCAGCCTGATGCAGTCAGTCTGGGACCTTGGTAGTGCCAGCCTGGCACCCTAATAGCGCCCACCAGACACCCTGGCACTGACAGTCTGGCATCATTGGGCATGGCCTGAGAGGTATGGTCTGAGGGAGCGGGGTGTGGTGGAGGGTGCAGCCTGATGGGGAGGGAGAGGGTAAGGTCCATAGGGAGGGAGGGAATGGGGGGAAACTCTGCATCAGGGGCATGGGATGATCAGGGTGGGGGAGCAGCAATTGGGGGAGATCCATTGTGGGGGGCTGGGGGACAATGTCCACAGTATACAGGGGTGCCTGGCACCATTGTCCCTAGTGCTCAGCAGCTAACTTCCTGGCGAGCTGAGATTCTACATCCTGCTCCACTGGTGAGATTCACATTACAGCCTCAGAGTGCTGTAAATTACCACCATTTACTATACCGCAAAAACGGACAAAAGACCCCTCCCATTTTCTCGCCTATTTTATGCTTAGAATTTTTCTGCGAAAATTCTTCTCCATATGTGTAATTGCAAGGCGAAAGGTGGAGGCTGAAGCATAACATAAGGCTTACACCAAAACCATTCCCTCAGTAATAAAACTTGCCTATAATATTGCCTATTCTTAACCTAATGAATAGTTCAAAGAAAGCCAAAATTCAGGTCCAGCCAAAATTGAAATCCAATGACCAATTCAAGAATGGGAAAAGTGTTATGATCATTCTCACCCATCGAATTTAAAGTTCGATGAAAAATTGCTGGTGTCAACAAAATAATTCTTAAATGTAAGTTCTTTCCTGATTTGACTTTTTGAAACTAATTGCCAATTTTATTCCCGAAATAGCTTTAATCACTTTACTGGTGGGGCAACAGGGAAGTAAATTATAATCACTTTGAGTTAAAATTGAAGGCTTGGAGATCTAAGCAGACAGTATTGTTTTTGCAATGACCTTCTCTGGGGAGTTATGCACAAAAATTTTGTAACTCTATACCATTCCTGCTAGCATTCTGGATTTTATACTAGCCAGAATGGAATTAACTACACTGCCAAATGATGTTCTCTAACATCTTAACTTCAGAAAACTCCATTTTTGCAGCACATTCTCATTTTAGAATAGGCAAATTTATGAGATTATGCAAACTAAGTAAAAAGATGCATGTGGGCTTACAGTTCAATGAAAGTTAAAAATTTTTGAAAGGACAATAAGGATTAAAACCAATATTGTTCGTCACATATATAGCTGTATGTTATTAGTCTTTTTCATTCATTTAACTCATTTTGGAGTTATGTTAAGTGTTCTTCTCTCTTCAAAGACATGAATTACTAAGTTACCAAATTTCAAAGGGAAACATATGAAATATTGTAGGACAAAGACAAAATCCTGAAAGTGGAACATTTTGCTGAAGCAGTGGATCTGATCACGAAAAAATAATTTTTGGATCTTATAGAAACATGCATAGCAACTAGAATCATGAGTAGGCCATTTGGCCCTTCCACCCTGCTCCACCATTCATTTTGTTCATGGCTGATCATCAAATTCACCTTTTCCCCATATCCTTTGGCCCCTTTAACCCCAAGAGCAATATCTAATTCGTTCTTGAAATCACGCAACGTTTTGGCCTCAACTGCTTCCTGTGGTACTGAATTCCACAAATTCACTACTGTCTGGGAAATTTCTCCTGACCCCCACTATAAAGTTTATTTCTTCTCTTAAACTATGACACCTAGTTCTGGAAACCTACACAATCAGAGATATTCTTAGTGAATCTACCCTGTCTAATCCTGTTAGAATTTTATAAGTTGCTATGAGAATCCATCTCACTTTTCTAAATTCCAATGAATATCATCCTAGCTGAGTCAATCTCTCCTCATATGACAATCCTGCCAGCTAAGGAATAATCCTGGTAAACCTTTGCTGTATTTCCTCTAAAGCAAGAACATCCTCCCTCAGATAAGAACACTTAAACTGCACGCAATACTGCAGATATGGCCTCATCAACTTCCTATACAATTTGCGTAAAACATCCCTATTCCTATACTCAAATTCTTTCACTATGAAGGCCAACATACCATTTCCCTTCTTTACTGCCTACTGTACCTGCATGCTTACTTTCAGTGACTGATGCATGAGGATACGAAGGTCTTGTTGAATATCCACCTCTCTCAATTTATACCCCTTCAAACCTGCCTCCCTATTTTTGCTATCAAAATGGATAACCTCACATTTTTCACATTATATTGCATGGGCCATGCATTTTCCCACTCACTCAGCCTATCCAAATCATGCTGAAACATCCCTGAATCCTCTTAACAGCTCACCCTTCCACCCAACTTTGTATCATCTGTAAATTTGGAGATAATCATTTAGTTCCCTTGTCCAAGCCATTAATATATTGTGTGAACAGTTGGGGTCCTAGCACAGACTCCTGTGGTACCCCACTAATCACTACCTGCCAATCAGAAAAAGACACACTTATTCCAACTCTTTGCAGGCTGTCTATTCAGCTCAAGACACTACCCACAATGCCATGTGCTTTAACTTTATGTAGTAATCTGCTTGGTAAAGTTTCTGATAGTCTAAATAAACCATGTCCACTGGTTCTTCCTGGTCAACTCTACTGGTTACTTCCTCAAAGAATTCCAATGGATCTATCAAGCATGATTTCCTTTTCGTAACTCCATGCTGACTTGGTCTGATTATACCACTACTTTCCAAATGGTGTGCTATGAAATCATTGATAATGGACTCTAGCAACTTCCCAATGACCAACATGAGGCTCATTGGTCTATAGTTGAGAAACCTGTGTTTCTCGGAACTTTTAGTACATTATTCATGTCTCCCTTTGTGAAGACAGAAGCAAAGTATGAATTTAGTTCCTCAGACATTTCTTTGTTCCCCGTTATGAATTCCCCCGTTTATGACTGTAAGGGGCCTACACATGGTTTTGGCAATCTTTTTCTCTTTACAGAGCTATAAAAACATTTTTCACTCAGTTTTTATGTTTTCTGATAGCTTGCTTTCATATCCTGTTTCCCTTTCTTCATCAATCTGTTGGCTCACCTTGCTGAATTGTAAACTGCTCCCAAACCACAGGTCTATTGCTTTTTATTGCTAATTTGTACGCTTCTTCTTTGAATCTAACACTGTCTATAATATCCCTTGTGAGCCATGGTTTGATTACAATTACATTTCCCTCTTGTGCCAAATAGAAATAAACAACTTTTGGAGTCTTACCTATTCGTTCCTCAAATATCTATCATTGCTTGTCCTTCTTTTAATAATGTTTCCCACTCCATCAAAGCCAACTCATGTCTCCTACCATCATAGTTACCTTTATTGAGATTATGGACACTGGTCTCAGAAGCAACAATCTCACTATCCTCCTTGACAAAGAATTCTATCATATTATGATTGTTCATCCTCAAGAGTTCCCTCACAACTAGATAGCCAATGAATCCTTTTTCATTGCACAATACCCAGTCCAAGGTGACCTGTACTCTTGTTGGTTCCTCAACATTTTGGTCCTGAAAACTATCACATATACACCTCCAGAAATTCCTCCTCTATTGTACTGTGACTAATTTGACTCATCCAATTTATGTGTAGGTTAAAGTCACCCATAATCACAGATGTTCCTTTATCGCATGCATCTCTAATTTCCTGTCTAATGCTATTCCCAACATTACCACGACAGTTTGGTGATCTGAATACCACTCCAACAACTGATTTTTGCCCCTTAGTGTTTTTTAACTCGACACATACAGATTCATCTGTGCTAGAATCTTTCTTCAATATCATACCAATATCTTCTTTAATCAACAATGCAACTCCATCACCTTTTCCTTTCCGTCAGTTAGCTTTAATGCTTCAATTTCAATGCAAAATTCAGACATTTGGCAAAAACTTCAAATTAAACAAAGGTCTCATGCTATGTCTGCAACTGCATCACTAAACATGTTCTTAAATTTATAAGCTGAAGGTAAGGCTTCTCAGAGATGAACAGATTCAGTTTAAATCATCTGGACTTCTTTTTGTTAAAGATTAACTTTCCAGGGGGAAAAAAGTCTGATTGCTGCAAGATGTGGTAAAGATCTTTAACACATTTTTATATTCTCCTTCCAGACTGCAAGATACAAGTTTTGATTATAATGATTTAATCATAGATCATAAATTATGATTGGAGATAAAGGAGAAAAATTCTATTATGTGTGTAGCATTTCTCCATGAACAAAAAAATGACTTTCTAGGGCTTTTTTCTAGAGGGTCCATGTCATGAGATCCTTAAAATTTATACATTAAATTTGGATCATATAATCTTTTCCTGGACCCTGTACCACCATTGTCAAATATAAAACTGTATCAACACTTCCATGCAACAAATATCACCTTCTAGTATAGTTTCTATTTTGTTACAGGCAGTTAGATACTCAAACTATTTATCTATCCATTATATACATATTATACATGTACACATATAAAACATTTTCAGTTCTAGTTTGCCAAATAAAGTGATGTGGAATCTAAGATATATTAGAATGAAATTGGTATGTGTTTTGTCCATTTTCTAAATGTAAAATGGGTACAATTATTACCAATTTCTGGGTGTTAGGTTGTGTACCAGCAACATGGTTTTACTGCCAAATAATTGTCAAGCTGCCAAGAACTGTCAAAGCTGTCAGAGAACTCAACATTCAGTAAAACTAAATGCTGTCAAGGGATTTAACTCTGTTGATCTTTTAAAAACATGTTTACAGTTTTAAAAAAATCACTTCTTGCTATTTCACTCTGTCCATTGACATAAGCCTGAGGGTTATTAATATATGATTTGTGTTTCTTGACTGATATTACAACCTAAAGTCATCACAGTGACTGTACCTGTTATGTAAGCAGTTTGACTAATTGATCCAGGTGATTTTGGAATAGAAATGTTTGTTTTCATAAGAGATTGATTGGAAGAATTTCAATTTTTTTAAAAATCAGTGAGAGTGTATTTTAAAATAACAATATCACCAATAAACATAAGTTTATTTTATGTCAACACGGTGCCTGAGGTTTGCCCTTTGTAGATATGAGCTGAATTGGCAATGAAGGTATAAGGACAAAGGGTAGTGGGAATGGGTTGGCATGTATAGGGGTTAAATGGAGATGAGTGTGGTATAGGTTGGCAATGGGGTTTTTTTAGGAGTCATGGGGAGGTAGATAAAAGGCTGTTGAGTAATATGGAGAGAATGAGAGAACATGGGCTGGGTAGAGGTGTGTAGGGCAGTATTAGGGGAATAGGGCTTAGGGGGACCATGTAGAGAGAAATAAAATGGCAAAAGGATATGAGGGCACAAGGAGCTACGTAAAGAGGAATGAATAGAGTGGCGAAGGGGTAGGAAAGACCATGAGGGTATGATTTGGCATAGGTTGGAAAAGTTGGGGCATGGGGAGTGTGCGGGAGGTATGGAGGTGTGAGGGCTGGATTATTATCTTTTATTTAATTCATTTTTTAAATAACCTCAACAAAGTGTTGGGGCACTGAGGAAGGCCTTTGTCCCAACCTCATCTCTGTACCTGGCAACCTCTGCACTCTTTCTGGGGTCGGTGAGCCCAACTTCTAATCTGGTCCAGCCCCCCCAAGGATGAAAATCTGATCTTTCAGGCCTCTTTTTCCCAGGCATGATTGTGGAGCTGAGAAACGTCCCAGTTCTGTGCAGCTGACCTGGGAGCAAAAATCCAGGCTCCTCTCTGCTCAAAATCCATTCTCAGATGTTTGCATAGTGCCAGGAGTGCTGGAAATCACTATGCCTGTCGATAAGCTCATAAAACAAACTGGAATCGTATTTAAAAACAGGCTGGATTTAGGCATCCAAAACAAACAGGGCAAATGTAACATCTGTTAAATGAAACCTAATACAGCAGGTCTACACACGAGAATATCAATTAAAAAAAAGAATGGTCCTTTATATTACATTAGAATAACAAGGACAATCTGAAGTCGATTAGAATGCAGCAAAAATCACTTTGGGCTTTTCACAGAATTATAGAAACCCTCGAACCATAGAAACTTACAGAATGAAAGTAAACCATTCAACTCATCATGTTAGTCCTGGCCGACAAGCAATCATCCCAGACTGCAGCACAGTGGTTAGCATTGCTGCCTCACAGCGCCAGGGATCTGGGTTCGATTCCCGGTTTGGATCACTGTCTGTGTGGAGTCTACATGCTCTCCCTGTGTCTGTGCGGGTTTCCTCTGGGTGCTCCAGTTTCCTCCCACAGTTCAAAAGATGTGCTGGTTAGATGGATTGGCCACGATAAATTCTCCCTCGTTGTCCCTGAACAGGCGCCAGTGTGACTAGGGGATTTTCACAGTAACCTCGTTGCACTGTTAATGTAAGCCTATCTGTGACACTAATAAATAAATGAACTTTAATCCGACTTCCTAGCTCTTTGTCCGTAGCCCTTTAGGTTAGAAGATAGAAACGTATATGAGGCAATTCTCCCAAAATTGCTGAATTGGTAGGAAAACTGTTCTAAATTCCGACTGTTCTGATACTTCAGATTCTAACCTGAATCTCTGCACTCTGTGCAATGAAGAGGTCCCATTTGTGAATCTCATTAAAAACCCAGGGGTGCAAGGCCTATTCATGCCAGAGTTTCACAGTTCTGGGGCTCTAAGCACGCACAGTGGTCCCAAACTGTCAACTGCCCGACTGCTGGCCAGCCTGGGACCATCGCAGTATTGCCCCTCCAGCCCACAGCCTGATTGTGACCCCTATGACAATCCGTAGGCCAGCCCTGACCCCACCCCCCGCACCTCCGATCCCGGAGCACCCTGATGTCCACCACCTCCCCACCACCTCCCCCCCACACCCCCAGCAGTGGCGATTCCCCCCATTCCCCTCAACCTGGCACAGCACCCCCAGCCCACCCCAATCGCTGCCCTCCTTCCATCCCGGACAGATCCTGTCTGCAGAGAACAGCGGGAACCCCACCTCCATCAATCACCCACAATAAGCCCCACTCCCTTAGCACTGTCTGATGTTTGGTAGGCAGTGCCAAGGTGCCCCCTGAGCATGGGCACTTTGCCCCTTGGGCAGTGCCAGGGGCACAGGCTGGCACTGCCAGGCTGCCCATGCCCAGGGGGCACCACTGCCCCCACTGCCCGTCCCCCTGGAGGGCCCTGATTGCCCCTTCTTCATTCCAGCAGGGTCTCCCATTTGTTCCCCGAATGTGGGGAGCTAGTCTGAACCTGACTGGAATGAGGAAATCCTGGCGGGGTAGGAGATTCAATTGGGACCTGAAAGTTCCTGATAATGAGCTAATAAACATATTTAAAATACACACAGAAAAGATTTAAGTGACTTACCTGCCTTCCTGCCAGTTTCCAGTGTGGTTTGACCGGCGACTGTTCGCCAGCTCTGGAAGATGCGCTTGCATTCCCGGCACATGTGCAAATCCCTGTTCAAGGTTGCAGACGCACATCTCCCATCGCGACTCGACAGAAAAGTTGTGAGTCGCAATGGGAGAATCGGATCTATAGAATCCCTACAATGCAGAAAGGGGGCCTTTCGGCTGTCGGCACCGACAACAATCCAACCTAGGCCTTATCCCTGTAATCCCGCATATTTACCCCGTTAATCCCTCTAACCTATGCATCGCAAAACACTAAGGTGCAATTTAGCAAGGCCAATGCCCTATCCCGCACATCTTTGGACTCTGGGAGGAAACTGGTGCACCCAGAGGAAACCCACGCCAACAGGGGGAGAATGTGCAAACTCCACACAGACAGTCACCCAAACTGGGAATCAATCTCAGGTCCTGGCACTGTGAGGCAGCAGAGCTAACCACTGTGTCACCGTGCTGTCTAGCATGGTGGCAGAGTAATTAGCTCTTCAACTGAGGCAGAAATGCTAACTACTGGTTACAGCACTTCAAGTGCGCACCCAAATCCTTATTAAAAGCTAGCAGGGTTTCTGCCACAACTAACCAGTCAGGCAGTGAGCTCCAGGTCCCCACCATTTTCTGGATGCAAACATTTCTCCTCTAAACCTCCTATTTCTTAGACTTAATCTATGTCCCCTGGTTATGGACACAACCAAGTGGAATAGGGCTTACAATCCACTCTATTTTGGACACCTCATGATCTAATAGGACAGGATTGTCTGGCTCTACCTGCTGGAGAGATCTTACAGTCTAGCTGAAGGCAAAATCCCCACCCCCTGTGGTGGGTTCCCTGGCGAAGCAGCCTCCAAGCAACACAAATGGCCATTGACTCAGAAGGGATTGCGGGTTCTATGATTCCATGACTGGAAGATTCCACTGGCAGTCAATGCTGAGCCAGCTCCATCTCTGGAATACATACAGACAGTGGGAAAGGGGGAATCTCAAGTATGGGCTTCATTTGGGTCCCTCCTCAGCCTTCCCTTTTGCCTGGAAGACAACACTAACCCTTCTAATCTAAATTGGTCCAGTCCCGGCAACATTCTTATAAATCTTCTTACAAGTGGTGCAAAATAATTAATTTGAAAGGAATAAAAATATTGTCAATACTATTAATTGTAGCAACGGAAATCTTGTTGTTCCTAATTACCGGCAGAGTGTCTGTTAATCATGTGTAAGGTCAGTTAGATCCACAGTTGTCTCATCTACTCACAAGCTGATTATTGACTTCAGATCTGCAATTAATATAAAGTGACACTTAATAACCCAATTACACCTTCTGAGAAATACGCATGAATCTTATTGTCAATCTTTTAAAAATAATCCCAGTGGTTGAAAAGTTGATCATGATCTATGCTGTAAGTGTAACCGTATAGCAGAGATTCTTTTATAGTATCTCTGCAGTGCAGAAAGATGCCCTTTGGTCCATCGAGTCAGCACTGACTCACCAAAAGTGCATCTGACCGTGCCCTCTCCTCTGCACTATCTCTACTACCCTGCACATTTATCATGGCTATTCCACCTACCCTATACACCTTTGGACACTAAAGGGCAATTAAGCATGGCCAATCCATCTAACCTGATGAACTGTGGGAGAAAGCCCACACAGACATGGGAAGAACGTGCAAACTCCACACAGTCACCCAAGGCCCGAATTGAACCTGGGTCCCTGACGCGGTGAGGCAGCAAGGCTAACCACTGTGCCACTATGCCGCCCAACCTCGTGGAAGTACTGGCAAGGTGCAAGATGAGGCAAATGTTGTCTTCCAACATTGCTTTAGTTATGGGGTTGATGATTTTGTTACTCTGCTGTGCATTTAAGTTAAAAGTTAACTTTGAACTTGCAGATTGTATCATTTTCCAAGGATTCTGTTTCAAATTGTGAATGTTGCACTCGTAAATTATCTCTGTGGTAATATATATCAGCGCAGCTTTTGATACTGAAACTGGAGGAAGAAAGGAGTGTGGTATATAGGGTGTGCACATATCAGTGATGGCGAAGGTCACCATGATTAACAGTGCAACCAAGCACATCTATAACAAAGGTAGATGTTACTAAAATTAAGGCAAGTAGAAGAGATTAGAAAAATTGTTTTTTCACAAATGGATAAGGGAAGGCAGCTACTTTATAAATGTTGAATTTAAAACAGAACATGTAATTCTGAACTTCTCACAGCAACCTTAGGTAAAATTCTGTCATAAAGAACTTGTGTAAGGATGCCTGAGGTGCAGCTGCATTATTCTAAAAGAGTCTATACTATCTAGTAAACTTTATTAATATACATTCAGCGCATTGAATGGTGGACTGTTTTAAAGATAAAGGGAATCAATGATTTCAGGCTATAGATTTCGACCCACAAAGCGAGCGGGCGGGATGAACACACTTGTAGGCCTAAAATTAAGGCTGGAATTATCCATACTTTGGTCAGTTGCCTGTCTGAATCAGGTGGAAAGTGGCATGAAACTCATTTACAATTGGGTGAGCTGCTGAGAGGATGGAGGGAGAAGTTTTCTCAGGCAGGGAGAGGCAAGTTTGTGCACAGAGACACAGCTTTTACAGACTATTGATGACTTAGCTTCAAGTCCTGCAAGAGATGAAACCACTCACAATGCAGTACTCCATTTCTCAATATATTTACCTTTGATAAAGTTTCTCTTCAAAAGTTCCTTTACAAACTCCATGTGGAAGGGGATTTGTAACCAGCTAATAAGACTTAAAGGCAGAATGCAGTCTTTTAGATGATAAGAAATCAGTTAGGAGTTAAATGATTCTTAGACTGGCCAACATAAACAGTTTTGCACACATGTGAATGCAGTAAGACAATCAAACAAATAGTTATGATGTTAAAATATATATACTAATATTTCAAATGTATTTTAAAAATAATGTTCATTTGGTCAAGCAAAGATGCTGAAAGGCATGGTGGTGAAAGTCACTCGTTTAAAGCCAAAGTTCTGGGAACTTGTTAGTCAGCAGCAATCTTATTGGGAGGATTCTATAAGGGAACAAATGTTGCAACTAATGAATACATACATTCATAGGCCAGACACAAGGATAGATATGCCCCTGGATGCAGGGACACATGTCTATTCAATTTGGCAATGAGCTGGTGGGAACATCCACTTTGACCTAACAGTAGCGTCTGCCATTACCAGGGAGCAGGGATGAGTTAGTGCCAAGAGGGGAGATTACATCCGGACTTAGAAGGATGAATAAAATATCATCATACTATTAAGTATCACATGAGGTATTTGACAGAGATTTGTACTGATGTATCACTATTAAATGAAATTGATTTTAAGCTACTGAAAGGCAGAGTTATTAATTATAAAAAACTATAACTGATCTGTTTTTGAGAATGTATGCCAGGTCTTTCAAAGAGGTTCTGTCGCTCTGTTCCAGAACTTTGTCAAATTGTCAGCCCGAGCCTGGATATTATCTGGAAGAGTCTTGTTGCATTTGGACATGGATTGCTTCAGCATCCAAAGAATTACGAATGATGCTGAACAATGTATATCATCAGTGAATATCCCAATTCTGACCTGATGGTGGACCTTATCTACCACAAAACCAAATTGAAACAAACTGAAATCCAAAATTTGCTGGAATGCACACATTACATTTTAAATGCACTTCTATTCCCAGTTACACAGGAATGGGGGAAATTAAACCTTATCCCCACTTCCCTGACGTCACTAATTACATGACTTTACACTCCTTCAAATACATTCTGAAGGACAAGGCAGTCCTACTTACAGTTTCACCACTAAATTTCCTGATGCAGCCTTTCAGTTTTGAACATGCTTAATTCCTCCTTTTAGTCACAGAAAATCAGCTACAGTTGTTTATGCTGAAATGAAAGAAATGTAAACAATGACTTTTACAGCTTAGCTCGTAGCAATCACAGAATCCAATTGAATTTTACAGTAGTTTTTCTAATCACTTTATCTGACACTTAAGTAAACCGTTAAGTGTTCAATAGTCCTTTGATTTTTGTGAAAATAACTCGTAGCATTTCTCGAAAGAGCTTCTTTTAAGGAAACACCAATAGACTAATACAGTAGAATTTCAATATGACTTTTTCACTGGATTGAAATTTGATTGTGACTTATCCACTGCCCCTATTCTCACTGGAAGTGAGTGCCATGGGTTATACTCAATCACAAACCCCAGAATTGACCAGGGCGAACAGCAAAACCTTTCTAATGCATCACTGACTTGTTTAAATAAGGGTACCATGTTTGATTTGGGTTCTGTTGTGACATTCACCCACCCGAATTTCACCCACATTTAGACTGTACCCGCTGTTCCACTGAGAACTTTGAGTTCTGTTGCCCAACTGCCTTTGTTTGTTTTGGAAACAGCTTTATCCCGTTGTATATATTGGATCTGTTTTTGGGGCTGGAGGCTTAAGAGCTGCAGCAGTGAGGAAGGTACAAACCTAGCAGGTGGAAGAGGAGTGAGGAGGAGGGCCTTATTCAGGCAATCATATCACCATCAGTGGGTCTTCAGGAAGCATTCCGCATATCTCAGCTTCATCAGTGTTGTAACAAATAAATACATACATTCATAGCCCAGACACAAGGATAGATATGCCCCTGGATGCAGGGACACATGTCTATTCAACTTGGCAATGAGCCGGTGGGAACATCCACTTTGACCTAGCGGTAGCGTCTGCCATTACCAGGGAGCAGGGATGAGTCATCAAGGAGCAATCTGTGAGGTGCTTGCTCTTTAATGATAGCCTAAACCGGAGCCACAAACCAGGTCATTGACAGCATGGTCTGTGGATGTCCAGGTTATTGTGGCCATTAACTTCGGTACCACAGAATTATTTCAGGCTGCAGTAGGTGACGTACAGTTTGTGGTGTCACGTATGAGACTGTGGCTCTTTATACCATGAACACTTATATCACATTTCCCTACAACATATAGGGCACGAGAGCTCTAGACTTCACCCATGTTGCAAGCTATCCAATGGCTCATTACCTGCACATTGCTCTGTCTGCTCCCCATCAACAGGGATACTGTTGTGAAATGACTACAGTGCAGTAGGTCCTATGAAGAGGTTCAGCATTTTGTATAGTTTAACAATGTTTATTAACTACTCATCCATCAAAGATCCATCAAAGATGCTAAAAGACCGTACTGGACCAAGCTAGAATCCCATGCTAGCCACACGGATTCCGTCGAGTATGGTTGGTCTGCAAGACATAACAGGCTACAAGATGATAGCATGTAAAATCACCGGCACCATCCCTCCCTGATGAGCTCAGTGCATTCAATGCCTGTTTTGAGCAAGAGGTCAGCGAGAGTCTGTCCTCCACCTTGGAAGCCTCGGATGAACCTGTAATTGGGGTCACCATTGCAGATGTCAGAGCAGCCTTCTCAAAGGTCAACCCATGGAAAGTGACTGGCCTGGATGAGTTATCTGGACAAGCACTCAGATCCTGTGTGGAGCAGCTGGCAGAGGTACTCACAGATATCTTCACCCTCTCTTTACAGCAATTTGAGATCCCTATCTGCTTCAAGAAGATGACCATCATCCCAGTGCCAAAGAAAAGTCAGGCAGCGTGCCTTAATGACTATCATTTGGTGGCTCTGACATCCATCATTATAGAACCATAGAAAACTACAGCACAGAAACAGGCCTTTTGGCCCTTCTTGGCTGTGCCAAACCATTTTTCACCTAGTCCCACTGACCTGCACCTGGACCATATCCCTCCACACCCCTCTCATCCATGTACCTGTCCAAGTTTTTCTTAAATGTTAAAAGTGAGCCCGCATTTACCACTTCATCTGGCAGCTCATTCCACACTCCCACCACTCTCTGTGTGAAGAACCCCCTCAATATTCCCTTTAAACTCTTCTCCTTTCACCCTTAACCCATGTCCTCTAGTTTTTTTCTCCCCTAGCCTCAGTGGAAAAAGCCTGCTTGCATTCACTCTATCTATACCCATCATAATTTTATACATCTCTATCAAATTTCCCTTCATTCTTCTACGCTCCAGGGAATAAAGTCCTAACCTATTATGAAGTGCTTCAAAAAGTTATTCATGGTACGAATCTATTCCAGCCTCCCGGATTGCCTGGATCCATTCCAGTTCATTACTGCCACAACAGAGCCAGAGCATGCCATTATCTATTCCTGCATTCAACCCCGGAACACCTAGATAACAAAGACACATATGTCAGACTCCTATTTATTGCCTACAGCTCAGCCTTCAACACCATTATTCCGATGAAACCCATCTCCAAACTCCATGGCCTGTGGCTTAACTTTTTCCTCTGTGACTGGATCCTGAACTTCCTAACCCACAGACCACAATCAGTAAGGATAGGCAACAACACCTCCTCCACGATCATCCTCAACACCGATGCCTCACAAGGCTGTGTCCTTAACTCCTTACTATACTCTGTATGCATCTACGACTGTGACCAAATTCCCTTCTAATTCAATTTTCAAGTTTGTTGATGACACCACTGTAGTGGGTCAGATCTCAAACAACGATGAGACAGAGTACAGGAATGAGACAGAGAATCTGGCGAACTGGTGAGACAGTAATCTCTCCCTCAATGTCAATAAAACAGAGGAGATAGTCATTGACTTCAGGAAGCATAGTGGAGAACATGCCCCTAATGGGGATGAGGTAGAAATGGTCAAGAGCTTCAAGTTCTTAGGTGTCCAGATCACCAACAACCTGTCCTGGTCCCCTGGCTTAAGGGGAAACATTCTTGCTTGTGGATGATGAACAGGGTCTCTCGTACACCTTTCTCCTGATATGTAAGTGTCACCTCAGAGTACATTCACTGGAAGGTTGATGCTGCCTGCTCTGTATAGCTGTAGAGTGGATGTCATCAGCCACTGGGCCACCAGCAATGGCTCTTTTTCTGAATGTGGAATAACACTGGTTCCCTGTCTAGTTTAAAGTTTGTGAGATGACCATTAACTGAGATGTCCGCGTTCCAGAATGAAAATCTCTGATCTTTGACCTCACTCAAGAAGCATGGATATGTTTCATCTTGGTGTCCTATCTAGACATTGCAAATCACCTTGGGATCATTTGTGTGAATGGTAGTGTTTGCTTTGCATAGCTTTCTGCAGTGTTGTAAGTGGATGCACTTCAAATACCGTGCTGAGATTTCCGGATAGCACAGAGGATAAGCACTTGAAACTCATAACATTCAAGGACATGGGACAAGTGCTGGAAAATGAACTTAATGTGACTTTATTGGTAATTATTGTCGGTACAGGCTTGATGGGAAGAAGGATCTTTTCTGCACCTTATGGCTCTATGACATTGGTCACGTATGTGGAATTACTTGGCTCCACATCACTGGCATGGTCACCGAACCGACCAATGGTTGGTAAGGACATTGCTTCCCTTGCCTGGTGTATCCCTATTCTTCTGTTGTTTTATTTGCAGAGCAGTGGGGTTCATTTTGTACCAAGGTTTAGTTTTGCTCCTTAAGATGGAACTGTACTGTAAAAAGATTTTGGATACCTGGCAATCTAAATGGCCTTTACAAGGTTCAACTCTTCCTTAGATTGAAGAATGTCTGAAAATTCATCATTTGTCACTCTGACAACCATTCTGTCTCTGATTAACTCTAATTTGTGGTCACCATAGACACAACCTAAAGCCTTTACTGAATTGAGGGAACCATGTACAGGATTACACTGAGGGAGGAAGTAAACCTAATTCATGCCATGAAAAATATTCCATCTGCTGATGAAACAAGTGGACATGATGACAAAAGTTGGGGTTATTTCCCCTGTTACTCAGCCAATTGCCTGGTGTACCAGGATGTCCCAGTCCTAAAACCAAACAAGTGCATCCATATCTGTGTTGACTTAACACAACTCTATAAAACCTGTGAGATACGTGCAACTCATTAATAAAGGAATCAGTGTGTTCTCCTGGCTGTTGGAAACATTTATTAAACTTTGTTTATGAATCCTTTCAGTACTCAAATCAAATTATATGTCAAATTATATTAAAACTTAGTCAAATTTTGCTGATTGAATCATTATCCAGCTATTGTTTTGTTGGCTATTTGACTTACTGAGTAAAGCAGTGTGTTAACTTGTTCAGGTTCTGTCTTTTTACCTTGACCAAAAATTAATCATATAACTAAAAAATCTCTTCCCCAAGTCACTTTCGTGACTGCTCTGGTAAATTAGATTTTGATCCATGGTTGTACCACTATGGTATGCAGTGCGGCATGATGACACCGTGATTAGTGTTGCTGCCTCACAGGGATCTGGGTTAGATTCCCAGCTTGGGTCACTATGTGTCTGGAGTCTGCACTTTCTCCCTGTGGCTGTGTGGGTTTCCTTCAGGTGCTCTGGTTTCCTCCCACAGTCCAAAAGACACGCTGGTTAGGTGCATTGTCCATGCTAAATTCTCCCTCAGTGTACCTGAACAGGCGCTGGAGTGTGGCAACTAGGATTTTCATAATAACTTCATTGCATTGTTAATGTAAGCCTACCTGTGACACTAATAAACTTTAAATTTTAATCTTTAAAAGTTGTATGGAAACCTAAGATGGCGCTGCAGTTATCTTCTGCTCAATGCAATTTTCTGTAGTTGTGAGCTCCTGCAGCAGTGGCATTTGTAATTTATGTGTTTTGAATTTTCAGTAGTGATTGCCTGGATCAACCTTTCTGTGTCATCCCCAAAATCTTTTTGTGCTGTGAGATCGTCGATTACTGGCTTTTGTTGAGTCTGTGATTGTACCTGCTGGCTATTTATTTAATTATTTGTCCAAGCAGAGTGATCTTGGTCACAATATGGTCAGACACTAACTCGGGCATGTGCTGTCCATGGCATGTTTTGAAACGACGATTCTGACTGGCGCTGAATCTTTTTTCAAAACTTATTCTGGCTAAAAACTTAAGTGATTTTTTTTAGCTCACTTGCTGGGTCTTCTGAATTTGCATTCTGGGAATTGAAGCTGAACTTCCAACGGGGTCTTCTGTGTGGAGTTTTATTTCTGCCTTTTGCTTCCTTCCTGCTTTGGATTGTTTCTCTGATGATCTCCTTCTGCCCTTCACTTCTGGTGCTTTTCATCAGTTCAGAATACTTCTCTTTTTTCAATTTTCTAAGTTTTAAATTTCTTCTCCAACTTCTGTGAGGTCCTGTTTTGTTCTGATAGCCACCATTTTGCATGATGTTGCACATAGTTTGGCAGGTCTCTTGAAGAGACTTGTCAATGTGTGAGTCTTCTACAGTTTAACAGTAGGTGATTATTAACAACTCTAAACCATGTACCTATACAGTGTAAGGTCTAAGCTAGAGCTGACTACATGCTTGCCTCTACACACATTTCTGTCCAGCCCAAGACTGTTCCCTAAACTTGGGTCATTTGTTCCTTTACATCACAGTTGTGGTACTTGTACTCAGTCAGTCCACATCAGGCCCTTACACTACAGATACCATTCCTGAATTTGCAGATCATTTACAACCCCAATAAGTGTATTACATGCTTGGTTTTCTGGGAGTAGTCATGATTCATTCATTGCACCCCAATCACCTTTATTCTAACCAGGCCAGCATGTTAGTTACATAGTCATGGTTTGGTTGCTTAACACAGAAACCTGTTTCTGTGGACATCCTGCCCTATAGCTACTCCATGGCTACAGAGTTATTGTGCAGCAAGTGGAAATCTTAAATGCTGACAACAAAAGAGTAAAATGAATGCGATAAAGTTGTAGCTTTTATCTGCATTCGATTTTTACCTTGCAATTTATATTGTTGGAAACTGCAGGCAAGGAGTAAACTTCCAATCATGGGTTATTGTCAAAGATTGCCGACATTGTTCCACAGAAGTATTTTGAAATACCTTGCTGTTTAAGATGCCATTTTATTCCATTCATCCAGCATGAAACAGAGCAGTCAGGTTATGAAAAGTATCTTTCCTCACTTACATATCCCTAATAATTGATAGCCTGTGAAAGGCTGCTGATCTAAGAAACACCATCATTTAGTGCTTTGTTCCGATACCTCAGAAGCTGTTCACAAGTCAGTCAGTCTCAGTGAAGACGGGGGTTAAACAAGGCTGTCTCATTGCACTAACCTTCTTCTCCAATTTCCTCGTTGCAACACTGTAATTCACCTCTAGCAAATAAACCATGGGCGTGGAGATAATCTACAGAACATTTGGGAAGGTGTTCAAGCTACACTGCCTTCAATCCAAAACCAAAACCACCCCAATAGTTGTCATAGGGCCATTGGGCCTGATTTTAGAATTTTCATTCTAAGTGCTGAAACTGGGTGTAATTCAGATCTGACTTGGAAATCTGCTTTCAGTCACCCACATACGCACACAGCCTGAAAAAAGGTTGCGCTTTGAGTGGGGCTCAGTGAGGCCGAAACGATTGGAGCTCTGAACTGTGCATGTACAGTTAGAAAAGAAATTGAAAAAGCGCGCCTGTGTCACATCACTGCCAGGCCGCAGAAAACAGAGAAAGTAGCCTGGGAGTGAAAAGTGTGAGTGCTGGTCCCCATAGACATCGCTGTCCCCCTTATCCACACACTCCCCGCTACCCAGGCCAATCGTGGCCCCCTGCCCCCTTCCCCCCTACTGATCGCCCGCAGAGTGGCAGCGGCCTCTCCTGCTCCCCCTCCCCTCTACCAGAGATGCATCTCCTCCCCCCCCCGCCCCCCCCCCCCCACACCTTCACCAGAAATCCATCTGCCCCCACCCCCATCAGTCAGCAATCGGGCCTCCCCCCACCAGAGATACATCTTACCCGCCTCCCTCCTCCTCCCCCCTCCCCTCCCCCAAAGAATGATCTGGCTTCACTCACCACCCCACCCCCTGAGAACAGTTCGGCCTCACTCTGCACCCCTCCCCAGAGAACAATCTGGCCTCACTCCACCGCCCCCTCTCCCGTTTTCTGGCGCGAAAATGTAGTAAAGTCGGGTGTGAGGCCATTAACACAGATGGCCACTTTACCGAAACCCAGGAATGACGGCAATCCGATTCGCATCCGAAACAGGCGCAACGGCAATTTAAATGCATTTGCATGTGTTTCAATTGAGGCCCGGCCATCAGACAATGATCAGCCCTCTCCTCCCCCCTGACCATCAGACAATGATCAGCCCTCTCCTCCCCCCTGACCATCAGACAATGATCAGCCCTCTCCTCCCCCCTGACCATCAGACAATGATCAGCCCTCTCCTCCCCCCTGACCATCAGACAATGATCAGCCCTCTCCTCCCCCCTGACCATCAGACAATGATCAGCCCTCTCCTCCCCCCTGACCATCAGACAATGATCAGCCCTCTCCTCCCCCCTGACCATCAGACAATGATCAGCCCTACTCCCACCCCCCCCAACCACCAGATCTGACCCACCTCTTCCTCCTCCCTCCCCCACCTCCCCCCGATCAGACAATGATCTAGCCTCACTCCCCTTCCCCCCCCAAACAGAGAATGATCTGATCCCCCTCCCTACTCCACCCACCTCACCGATCTGAGTCAGGGAGCCATTGGAAGCTCTGAGCTCGCTCTTCAGCAGCTGGAGCGCCCGATTCAGACTTTTATTTAGCAAGTCCATTACGGCACGATTCTGGTGAACGCGGTGGTAAAGGGGGAAATGCTGATAAAGTTGGGCGGGCAGTTCATTACTTCAACTGAAACACATGCAAATGCATTTAAATTGCCGTTGCGCCTGTTTCGGATGCGAATCGGATTGCCGTCATTCCTGGGTTTCGGTAAAGTGGCCATCTGTGTTAATGGCCTCACACCCGACTTTACTACATTTTCGCGCCAGAAAACGGGAGTGATGCGATGGTAAAATAGGGCCCATAGAGTCACAGAATTACAGCATGGAAACAGGACCTTATTGTTCTCCTGCAGGAGTTATTGCAGAGACCCTCTGCCATCCACTGGGAGGATGTACATCTGCTGGACACCTCCACTCAGGACACTCCAAGGGTGTGCAGCCACTCATAGTCCCCGCTACCTAGGCCTGCATCAGCCCCAGAAGCACAAACCACCAAGGGTGCTTCTGCCATGGGGAAGAAACTCTTATGAGGCCAGGTCCCCCAGGGCTTGGGCCACCAAAGGACGTCTACCAAGCTCATTATAACATCATGATACAGCAGTCAGTGGGCTGCCTCCTCACCTGCTGTGGATGTTGGGGCTGCACCAGGGTGCAGTGACAGGATTAGGAATGTTAAAAAGTTTTGATATTACCACAGGGTCACATACCCTCTCTCACTGTGAATAAATTGCACTTTCTGTAGACCATTCCATGGCTAAGTAAATGTAATGGTCAGATTTTGGTTCAGCTCTTTGCAATCCTTTTATTCTGAAGTTCAGCGTTTCTCACACTCAGAATGTCCCCTTTTAAGATGTGATGCCAACCTCAGTGCAACTTACTATTGCACCCTTGTGTGTTGTCAGGGAGGTGTGTGTATTTTTTTATTTGGAGTGCATGATGGGTGAATTGTCAACCCTTAGATCACAAGGGATCAAGAGATCTATGGACAAAGATGCCAAGGCCCCTTTGTTCCACAGAACTTCCTAGAATTGTACCATTCATTGAATACTTTCTTGTTAAATTATTCCTTCCATAGTGTATCACCTCACACTTTTCAGCTTGTCGTGCCTCTTGTTGCTATGGGCGGCGAGCTGCAGGTGGCAGGGGTCGATGCGGGTATTCGTGTTGTCCAGGGTAGTGCTGCCTGCCAGCCCGAGGATCTTGGCGGTCAGGTACTTGTCTAACTCTATGCTGAAGATCCTTCCACAATGCCCATGACAAAATTCAATTGCAGCAAATTAAAACTGAATATATGACAAAAGACCTCAGATTAGAACTGGTCACCAGTGAAAGCAGGAATGAAGATCACCCAGATGCTTACAATGAACATTGTTAAATCTTTGTTATTATAGTTTCAAATATAGATAGAGTGATGGTTCAATTGAGAGGTGCAGTGCCTTGCTCTAATGATCACTTATCTATTCTATCAATATGCCTTGAGAGTGCTCTCATTTGAAGAGGCAATAGTTGTATTCCACTTAAGAATCAGTTATGAAGAAGTTTAATTAATTCCTTTCTTTCCCTTTCTGTTGATTGAGTGAATATTCTAAATTGAACAATAAGTGCTGATTACATCACTGGGGAACTGGCTGAACCTGACTGTAAGGAGTTCAGTCAAAATGGCAGTTTTGGATTTAATTGCTCTCGCTGTTGTTAATCCTCAGAACTGTATATCTATGTGATGCTTTCTCGGCATTTTACAGCGCCCGTCTGCAGCTATGTCGAGGTGCCCATAGAGGAGAAATCTCACAGGCTGCCTCACAAAGGGGAGATTTGGACTTTGAAAGGGGAATGGAGGAATTTGGGGTTAGAACAAACTGCATGATAGAAACTAAAACAAATAGCTACCTGAAATGTTAACTTTTTCCACAGATTCTGCCTGACCTGCTGAGTATTTCCAGCATTTCCAGCCCCGGCAGAGCGCCCCACCCCCCCCATCCCTGACAAACCGGCCTTCCAGAAAGGCCTTCCAGGGCCTGCCTTGTCCGCTGGCCAGCTGGGGGGGCGAGGAGGAGGAGGAAGGGGAGGAGGGGAAGCGTTTTCTAGTTTTATATTAGGTTGTCAACAGTATTCCACGGTAACCTGTTTTTCCAGCAGTTAACAGGAATCGGGGGGTGGGGGGTGCTTCCTTCTGTACTGATGCATTTAGCCATACTCATCGGGGGGATTTTTCCCATCTTGCCCCCCCACAGCCTAATGGGTGAGGGGTGGACCATGCAAAGGTCCGTTGACATCGGATGGGATTTTCTGCATTTGGGGCGAATGTGGCTGGAAAGTCTGCCCACAGAGTTTTACAGCACAGGAAGAGGCCCTTCAGCCCATTGTGTTTGTGACAGCCACCAAGCGCCTATCTATTCTAATCCTCGTTTTTCAACACTTTGTCCGTAGCCTTATATGCTATGACATTTCAAATGCTCAACTAACTGTTTCTTAAACGTCGTGAGGGGTCCCGCCTCTCCCACCCTTTCAGGCAGAGTCCCAGATTCCCGCTACCCTCTGGGTGAAAAGAGGTTTTCTTCAAATCCCTTCAATCTCCTGCCCTTTATTTTAAATCTATGCCCCCTGGTTATTGACCCCTCTACTAAGGGGAAAAATTTCTTTCTACCTACCCTATCTTTGACCCTCATAATTTTGTACACTTCATCAGGTCACCCCCTCAGCCTTCCTTGATCTATTTGTTAGGGACAAAATTAGAAACTCCAAGATATATTATGAAGTTAGACTTATTTTGCTGATTTTGGCATTACTGCGAGCATGGGGTGGGGGAGGGGCAGTGATGGTGGTGATTCTTCTCACCCGCGGTGCTGCTCCAGCATTGCAGCGGGCTGGGAGACATAAGTGGAGGCCAAGTAACCAGCTTCCCACTGTTGCAGCATGGCCTCTGTGTTGGAAATTGGAGCTGAGCTGATTTGAATATTCTAATTTTAATATGATTATAGACCCGGGACTGAAGTCACAGGGCCCTCTAGTCTCTCCTACCCCACCCCCCGCTAGGAGTGTTTCACTCTAGCTTGTGTGAGTGGGACTTCTTTTTCCTGAGGGATGGAAGTCCTACAATTAGTCACCCTGGATGATATCACTTCAGTCCTGTGTCCCGTGGAACTGGCTGATCATAAATCCTTCATGCAAATTCCCAGTATTTCAATTGGCAACAACTACTAGCTGCATTTATAAATCACACTTAATGTGTGGAAAATGTCTTGGACGCAAGGAAAGAGACAGCAATGGAGAGTTTAGGGCATGCTCAGGAAGTTGGGATCTGAGGAGGGTTTTAAATTCAAGGAGGGAGAGAGTTCCAGGCGGTGGGAGTATACAGTCTGAATGCATTGCCACCTGTATTAGAATGGAAGCAAAGAGGACTTGAAGTGGAGAGCAGAGGTTGTGTTTGGGGATGTGATGTAGGAGATTGTCACAAAAGGACAGTGGACAAGACCTTGGACAAATTTGGAAATGGGGGTGGGGGATCATTTTGCAATTGACAAGCTTAACTGTGAGGAGATGGTGCAGTATGAATATCCTCGGCTAGCTAATACATTCATCAGTTTTGCCAAAAAATAAAGTATTCTACAAGGAGATTTGAAAACAAATGAATGCAGAATAGCAGTAGACGTTTTTTAATATCAAGGTTTCCGCAGGGTTTCTCCTGTTCCAAAGTCAGAAGCTCTGCTGAAATCCTATAATGATAGGTAAATGGGATCCCTGACGATATTCTGCTGAAGCTGCTACAGTGGAGTGGGAAAATGTTCAAAGTAATTCCCAGCATTCTATGGAGCGAGATAAAGGAGACTCTCACATTGGTTAGGCTTTTTTTTGTTGTTGTTGTTAAAAATACCGCTCCCCTCAAGTAGCCAAAAAAAGTCACAGAATCGTTCAAAATTTATTAAAAACTGTAGCTACAGAACTCTGACTTAAATCAAGGCCAGCCAGAGTACAGAATTCAGAAATACACAAGCTGTTTTTATTGCAAATTTGATTACAAGTAATTAGCATATCTCAAGGTATGAGAGCTATCTCTATCCACTCACAGTTATTGATTAAGATTACATAATTCAGTTATTAAAACTAATCACAATAACATCATGCTTGTTTAATTATAATAACCAATCAGCGTGAGGTTTAAATACATCAACTGTCAGTTTTAATAGCTTCTCCCAGCCTAAGACATGAACAATCCCACACTATAGGATGTTTCTCCCTTTCTTATCTGAAGTCAGGTGTCAGGAACTAGCTGATTACTATCCTGATATGCATATCTCTGCAGTTAAACATTCATAGGCTTTTGCCTTTTTTAATCCTTTCACTGGACACAGTTATTAATGTGGCTACTATTCTCCTTCATAATTATTAGATGGGTATTATTCCCCCTCAGGCTCTCACTAAATTTGGCAGAACAAGCCTGTAAGGAGAACAGTGAATAGACAAAATTATCCACCAATACTGGGTGTTTGAAATGTTAGTCATTGGAAAGAGAGTTGAATATTTACAAGAAGATCAGGCATTGGTGTGTTAGGTGTAAGAAACATAGCAACCCTACAGTGCAGAAGGAGGCTATTCAGCCCATTAGTTTGCACTGACAACAATCAGGCCCTATCCCTGAATCCCCACATATTTACCCCACTGATCCCTTTAACCTATGCATCCTGGGAAACTAAGGGTCAATTTAGCATGGCCAGTGCACTAACGCAGTGCACCCGGAGGAAACCCTTGCAGACACAGAGAGAATGTGCAAACTCTGTGTAGACAGTGATCCAAGCCAGGAATCGAATCCTGGTCACTGTAGCTGTGAGGCAGCAGTGCTAATCGCTGTGCCACCGGGCTGTCCCTATAGGGTCTATAAGGATGAATGTCTTGAGGGCTGTCATTTAATTAATATTTATGTTTGGTTACAGTGCATTTGTGTGAGGTCTGTCCTTCAGAACATACTTGCAGTCCAAAGGACCCTTTTCTTATTATGTGAAAACCATCTGGTTAGTGCCCCCAGGAGAATTACAGAGAACACAAATAGGAAACAGAAGTTCTTTTGATACATTCATTTCATTTTGAAAAACTACCAAACTGCAGAATTGGAGAACAAATAGGTACCTTTCACATGTTGACCAGGCAGAAAACGTCATGTGGTGGAGCTTGACATGCTGTGCGAGAATAAAATTGATTAATAATAATCTAACAGATCAAAATTTTGCTCCGTAATTAGATTCCAAAGATGGTTTTAGAAAAAATAGATTTGCTCTATTATTACTGCATGCAAATCTAATGACAGAAAAGAGACGGCTGCGCCAAGCAACAATTGATATCCTGGCCTGTATCAGGGATGGCTTTCTCAAACAATATGTCAAGGAACTAACTAGAGAATAGGCCATCCTAGACTGGGTATTGTGTAATGAGAGAGGATTAATTAGCAACCTTTTGGTGTAAGATCCTTTGGTGAAGAGTGACCATAATATAGTGGAAATCTTCATTAAGACGGAGAGTGACACAGTTAAGTCTGAGGCTAAGATCTTGACCTTAAGGAAAGCTACTTTATGGTATAAGATGTGCATTGACTAAGATAAGCAGGCAAAGGATACTTAAAGGGTTGACAGTGGATAGGCAATGGCGGACATTTAAAGAACACATGGATGAACTTCAACAACTGCACATCCCTGTTTGATGTAAGAGTAAAATGGGGAAGGTGGCTAATCCATGGCTAACAAGGGAAATCAGAGACAGTGTTAAAACCAAAGAGAAGGCATGTAAATTGGCCAGAAAAAAGCAGCAAACCTGAGGACAAATTTAAATTTAAAATCCAGCAGAAGAGGACAAAGGGTTCAATTTGGAAGGGAAAAATAGAATATGAGAGTAAGTTTGCAAAAACATTAAAACTGACTGCTAAAGCTTCTGTAGATATCTGAAGACAAAAAGACTGGTGAAGACAAATAACAGTTAGAATCAGGTGAATTCATAATGTGCAACAAAGAGATGGCAGACCAGCTGAACAAATACTTTGGATCTGTCTTCACTGAGGAGGACACAAATAACCTTCCAGAAACACTAGGGGACAGAGAGTCTGGCATGAAGGAGGAGCTGAAGGAAATCCTTATTAGTCAGGAAATTACTTGGGAGAAATTGCTGGGATTAAAACCCAATACATCCCCAGAGCCTGATGCTCTGCATCCCGGAGTACTTCAGGAAGTGGATGCATTGGTGATCATTTTCCAGCATTCTATAGACTCTGGAAGAGTTCCAATGGATTGGAGAGTAGCTAATGTAACCCCATAACCCCACCTTTTACAAAAAAGGAGGGAGATGAAACTGGGAACTATAGAATGGTTAGCCTGATATCGATGGTGGGCAAAATGTTGGAGTCAATTATTAAGGATGTAATAACTGAGCATTTGGAAAGTGGTGACAGGATTGGTTCAATTCAGAATGGATTCACCAAAGGGAAATTGTACTTGACAAATCTCCAGTGGCCAGGGTTTATTCATCAATAACATTAACAATAAATTTTTAATTGCACCTCACAGCATGATTGTGTCTCTGATTTCCCTCCACCATATTGAATGGTGGTGTAGGCTTGAAGGACCAAATGGCTGACTCCTGCACTTATTTTCTATGTTTCCAACAATACAAAGACATTGGGAGGGTTGGTAAAGGAGAGTTCATGAACCTATGACAGAGACAAGACTGGAACAGAGCTTCTGGATCTTATATGTCTTTTAGGAATTTAACCTTCAATTCAGAAGCTACATAATAAGTTGCACCCCAGGTTCCGAATACAGAGGAGGTGGTAGGTACAACAATTAAAAGACTTTTGCATGGGTACATGGGTGGGAAAGGTTAGGGGATATGGGCCAAATGTAGGCAAATGGGACCATTTCAGTTTAGAAAACATGGTTGGCGTGGATGAGTTGGGCCGAAACGCCTGTTTCCATGCTGAATATCTCTATGACTCTTCAAGTCTTTGACTTGAGTTGGAGGCTTGCAGCAAAAACCTTTTATTGACAAAAGACAGTTCATCAGATAAACAGTAAAGACTTGTAATAAAAAAGGCATGAAAGACAAGTGCTCAAAAAAAAAGAAAATCCTGTTGCCACTCTGCACTTTGGTTTGGTGCTGGGGAAGAAAGGGCAAGGATTTGAGCTGGACATTGGAGTATGGAGAGGTCTGGGCTGCTGAGGGAGGTCTGGGCTGTGGGTTGTAGGGGGTGGCAGGGGGGGAGCGGAGGTTGGGACTGCGGAGGTGAAGGTCAGGGCTGCCAGTGAGTGGAAGGGAAGGTTTGGGAGATCAGGATATCTAGTGGCGGGGAGATTGAGGCGGGTCCAGACACATACAGGAGGCCAGTAATCGGGCGGTGGTCGCATGGCCAGCAATGCGGGGGCCGTGGGGCTGGCCAGCGATCGGGAGACTGGCAGTACGGGTTATTGCGCATTCACTGATCTCTGGTCTGACAGATCAGCACATGTGTAGCAGCCTGCTCAGCGCTATGCTGCCAGCCTCTCCAGTGGGAATAGGCCTCACCCACTGATTTTTAATGAGTGTACTGAATGTAGGAGATTCACTTTGAAAATCCTGCTGAATAAACCAATATGATGTAATCCAGTTTTGACCAGAATTTGGCACTTAGAATTTTTTTGGGAGAATTCCACCCAATACTTTTCACTGTATACCAATACATGTGATGGTAATAAATCAACTCAAATCAAATCAAAATCTTATAAGACATATCAAGATTGTATGAATAATATAATGAAAATTTTACTTTTTTCTTTTGTTTGATGTATGCTGCCTGATTCATGCTGATGTAGGTTTGAATTTTACAGTAAAGAATTTGAAAAATTGAAACCTTGTCCTTTCTGTTAGTTGCTGGGGATTATTATCTTCTTAAGAAGTTATCGGTCTTTGCAGGGATGGTAACAAAGTGCAAACTGAACATATTACAGCAAAAACCACTGACACAAAGATTATTTATATCATCATTATTTGGCTGTCCCGGCACTACTGTGGCACTATCTTGCTATATTTCACTGCACATTGCAAGTAAGCTGCAATGTAAGTTGTTCTTTATTGATAGAACTGCTCACAATCATACAGGAAGTGAGATACTTATTCCAAAGAAATGCTAATATCCATGACATCATTGCAATGTATTAGAGAATCAAATATTGCTGAATGATTTCCCTTTGTTATATCAACCGTGAATTAAGTGTGACCATTTTAAGGAAATGTTCAATTTCAATCCTATCTTGGTGTCTGGAGAACTCACCGCATGGCAAAGTTCACTTAAGCCTCCTGGTTTCTCCCGGGTGTTCCGGTTTCCTCTCACAGTCCAAAGATGTGCAGGTCAGTGGATTTGCCATGCTAAATTGCCCCTTAGTATCCCATGGATTAGCCACGAGAAATGTGTGAGGTTACAGGGACTGGGTGGGGAAGACGGCCTGGGTAATATACTCTGTCAGAGACTCGGTACAGACTCAATGGGCTGAATGGCCTCTTCTGCACTGTTGGGGTTCTGTGATTCTATGAATCCATCAAAAACAATTCATGAGTGTAAATTCGTGCTTCTCATTCCCGCTTCTCAAAAATACCATGGATCAGCTTTTTACTTTGTAGCACAAGGTGGGATTATTCATTTCTGCCTGAGCCTTTTCAGATCAAGCATCTATAATTTCAAATACTTTCAAGTACAAAGTAATGGTGTACCATGAATTTTATCTGTGACATTTGCAGAGTGCTGCTGTGTCCATATCTGGGCTAAATTTATATCCTGCTCTGCTGGGAAGAAATGCTGACCACAGCAGCATTTATCCCAACCCTAATACCTATTACACAAATTAACCATATAAAGAGCTGAGCTCTGCCAAGGTCTAATATGCTGTAAAGCAGCTTCCTTTCCATGTCAGTGGCGATAGAAGATTGCAGTCAGCAATATATTGAACAAAATTCTTGCTCTGCTACTTTGATGGAGTCACTAATCCTTTACTTTAAGTAGGTTAATGTCTCTGCTAAAATAGTACATTGAGAAATTTGATCTGAAGGCTTGCAATAACATCGCACAATAATTCTGAGGCGTCTATATATCCTAATTTAGTTGATTCATTCAGGCCTTTGCTGGTAGCATTTTTTGCTCCACATATCTTTACTTGCCAAAATAGTTCTTCTAAATTATTGTTTAATATTGTTATAGCGAAGAGGTTGAACAGGAGTGACATTCGTAACATTGCTTTGCAAATGATTTGAGGCAGTAAACTAATTAATGTTTTTTCACTTTCATAAGAAAATATAAAGGTATGATATTGTTCCTGAATAACCACCACAAGGGTATGTTCCTAACTAGCATTCTCATAGCAAATTTTAAATGCATGGCTCAAATTTAATGAGAAAATCACACTCCATACAAAAGAAAGTATTTTCAGAAAGGTCATGAAGCTGGAAATACCAAAGGTGGTATGCAGTTATATACAGGCAATTTCATTCACAGCTTGTAACTCAGCAACTTTACCTACTTTTTGAATTTATATAAAAATGTAATTATAAACTTAACAATTTTAACACTTCATGGCTGGAAAAAGAATGCAGTGAAGACCAGAGGGGACACTTGAATCATAGTATCCCTACCATACAAAATGAGGCCATTCAGCCCATCCAGCCTGCACTGACAATAACCCCATCCAGGCCTTATTCCCATAACCCCATGTATTTACCCTGCTAGTCCCCTTGACACTAAGGGGGAATTTTTTTTAGCATGGCCAATCAACTTAACCTGCACACCTTTGGAGTGTAGGAGGAAACCGGAGCACCCAGAGGAAGCCCATGCAGACACGGAGAGAACAAGTAAACTCCATGCAGGCAGTGAGCCGAGGTTGGAATTGAACCCCGGTCCCTGGTGCTGTGAGGCAGTAATGCTGACTACTGTGCCACCCCAAATGGTTAATAAATAGAACACTTCTGAAATTTTAGAAGTTGCACTTCTAAATGTTTGAATTCTTTACATTACGTGTAGTTAGCTATATGAGTGTTCAATCTTCCTTATTTTTAGATTGCTTGAGGTCCGAGATATTTGCCAAGTTGAACTTGTCAAAGTCCGAAGCCACGCATTTATCATTTTGTTTCACAGGACACAAATTTAGCTCTGGCTCTCAGATCAATAATCACTGCATTAATTGGTGAGAACGAGTGGAGGTCCTACAGCAATGTCTGCAGAGTTGAACTGTGTGATATTAAACTAGCCTGATGGCTATGATTGAGTACTGTGCTGGTACCTCTCCCTGTCTCTGTTAATCACGCATTACCTGCAAGCATATCCATCACTGCGCTGCAACCCACAGCATCTCTGCTAATGGGACCTACTATGACATCAGGATTGGGAAATGAGACTTTCTAACGAGGCCAGTCGATAAGTTTATTAAGCTCACTTCCAGGAACGTACACGCCGCAAGAAGCATACAGTACGTATTAGATTAATCATTTAAGAACATAAAGGGGAGGAAATGCAGCAATGAAGAGTAATAAGGGTAAAAAAAAGTTTAGAAAATCACAAGTTTCAGCAAAACTCAATAATATACAACCTAGTGTTTCTTGTGACAGATGGACTGTGTTGCACCTATATAGGTTCCCCACTGTCACTTGTCACACACTTGGCTGCACAGAGCCCGCCCTGCCTCATTTATAAGGGATGGTGCGCTCTGTGGAGACTTTGGGACCTGGTCTTTCTCGCTGTATAACTGAACTCGTCTAATTAACAGCTACTGGTTGATTGATTTACTTTTGTGGAAACATCTGGCTACCTTTTAAAAAGTACATCAAAGTACACTTTGCTGCAAGTTGCAAACACGGAAGATTGCATGCTGGAGAATCGGGCCGCCTGTGAGAGGTTGGGCTGCATGCAGCTAATATTCAAATTGCGCCAACCTTTTAACTCCAGCGGGAGTCAAAACTGAAAAGCAATCTGAAGTTTCTGGCTCCTGTGCTCAGAAACATGCTGACAATTCCAGCACTATTCACTAAATTGCTGTAGGAGCTGACGTCTGATTCAGATTTAGTTTTCTAGGGCTATGCCACTAATACAACACAAATTGAATAGCTCAGAACGGAATGCTGACCAAAAGCCAGATCAGTGAAATATTCTAATCAGAGGACAAACGCCCAGTTTAATCTCCTCATCTCTTTGACCCAGCTTTTGGCCACAGCTCCCAATAACTCCATCTCTGTTTTGGCATTCGTTCTGTCTGATTGTTCTTCTGTGGGTTAATGTTGCTATGTAAATGCAATGTGTTATTTCACCACTTCCCACCTCACCAGTAGATGGGGCAATCTTCTTAAAAAAAAGAAAGACATGCATTTATATAGTGCTTTTTGACCTCAGGATGTCTTTAAGTACTTTTCAACTCATATTGGAAAAGACACAGCAACTAATCTGTACAAAGCAATTGGCCACAACTGTGATAATGACCAAATTACATTTTTTAAAATTTATTCATAGGACGTGGGTTTTGCTGACTGGCCAGCATTTATTGCCAAACCTTAGTTGCCCAGGGCAGTTGAGTCAACCACATTGCTGTAGCTCTGGAGTCACATGTAGGCCAGATCAGGCAAGGGCTGCAGATTTCCTCCCCTAAAGGACATTAGTGAACCAGATGGATATTTCCAACAATCAACAATGGTTTCATGATCATCAGTTGATTCTTAATTCCAGATTTGTTTTATTGAATTCAAATTCCACTATCTGCCATGGCATGCTTCGAACCCAGGTCTCTAGAACATTAGCTGAACTTCTGGATTAGTAGTACAGTGATAATACCACAAGGCCATCGCCTGCCTCAACCTGTTTTGCTGGTGTTGATGGAGGGATAAGTGTTAGCCATGATACTGGAGTTAACTCCCCCTGGACTTCAAAATACAACCATGGATTCTGTTACATCTACCTGAGAGAACATGTGGGGCCTCAGTTTAATAATTTATCCAAAAGGTGGCCTCTCTAATACTCCCATAGGACTGCACTGGAATGTCACCTTGATTGTGTGCTGAAGTCTCTGGAATAGAACTTGAACCAATGTATGTGTGACTCAAGAAGGAAGAATGTTATCTGTGTGCTACTATAAAAATAGGTAAATTGGATCACCTATTGGCATCTACAGACTAGAGCAGAGTGCGACTCAGAAAGGAGTGTTCATGTTTTTTGTTTGAACAGCGTGTTGTATTCTCACAGGCGCACAATGTTTCATTGGAGGAGCAATCATTAATGATGAGACAAAAGAATGAAGGCTTTCAGTACAAGCAACTTCATTAACCAATTGGTAAATGGCTAACTATGTTGCCCATTCTTCAATGTTGATATCCAAATGACCATGAGAATCTTCATATAAATATGTCTTTGAACAAGTGAAATGTGGAGACAACATTGTTCTTCAGCAAAACCACAAAATTAAGGCCAATTTGCGAGGGTGAAGTTGGACATTTTTGCACATTGGAAAATGGGCACAAACAGGGTCTAATTTCACCCCCTGCACGGCATATGATGAAAAGTTTGCTTGATTGACACTCAATGCACCAACTTCAACATTCATTTCCTCCCATACAGGCAGACAGTGGCCATGGTGTATGCCATCCACAAGATGCATTGCAGCAATTGACAAAGATTTCTTTAACAGTGCCTTCCAAACCCGTGCTTTCAACCACAGGAAGAACAAAGGCTGCAGATACATGGGAACATCACCAGCTGCAGGTTCCCCTCAAAGTCACTCCCACTGTGATTTGGAAATATAGCGCTGATCATGAGCTGCTGCTGGGCCAAAATTCTGGAAACCCTTCCCGAACAGCATGCACCTACACAACAGTGACTGCAGCAGCAGTTTAGAAGCTGAGGATAAAGGGCACATGAGGTTTGGAGCCCTTGCTTACCTTGGGGAGTGGGGAGCACCAGACCTGAACAAGATAACAGTTAGGGAATAAAGCTAGGATGATAAAGGAGTGAACAAAAAGTGAATCCAGGTGGTTAAAAGACTGTAAGAAAAAGCAGACTGCAAGTTTACATCTCCTAAGGAAATCTAAACAGCTGTATGGGTGAATATGTTTGTGTAGTTACTTGCTACTACTTTTGGTTATAATTGTTAACATGTCATCCTGATTTATTGTTTGTAAAAAATATTTTCTGTTTTTAATTTTTAATTTTTTATTTCTTTTTTATTTTCTATTTTTATTTCTAAATTTTTAAATTTTTTTTATTTTCTATTTTTTATTTCTAAAGAGCAGAGAAGACAGGCCCTAGTTGATATTGTTGAATATTAAAAGGATTAATTTAACTTAAAAGGATAAGACATGGTAGCAGAGCTGCAAGCCGTGGTTTGCTCTTCTTGCTCCATGTGGGAGACCAGGAATGTTTCCAGTGCCCAAGACTAGCATATATGCAGGGAATGGCTCCAGCTGCAGTCTCTGGAAGCCTGACTTTCTGAGCTGAACAGGTATCTGAGGACACTGTGGAGGATCCATGAGGCAGAGAGTATAGCAAGCTGGTCATGCCACAGGCTCAGACTCCATAGGCAAAAAGGGAGTGGGTGACCACTAAGTAGAGCAAAAGGACTAAGCAGGCTGTGGCTAATCCCCTGCAAAGCAGATATACCATTTTGGGTATTGTTGAGAGGAATGGCCTTTCAGAGGATAACAGCAGTAGACAAATTCGTAGCATCATGATTGGCTTTGCGGTACAGGAAATTAGAAAAAGGTGAAGAAATGCAATAGTCATAGGGGATTCAGTTGTGAGAGGAATAGATAGATGTTTCTGTAGCTGCAAAAGGGATTCCAGGATGGGATGTTGCCTCCTTGGTGCTTGGGTCAAAGATGTTTAAGAATGGTTGCAGGACATTCTGAAAAGGGAGGGTTAACAGCCAATTGTGGTACATATTGGTGCCAACAACATAGGTTAAAAAAAAATGGTGTCTATCCTAAAAGTAGAATATATGGAACTAGGGAACAACTTGAAAAATAGGCCCTCAAAGGTAGGTATCTAAGGATTATTACTAGTGACACATTCTCGTCAGAGTAGAAAGAGCAGGATAATTAAAATTAATATGTGGCCGAAAAAATGATGTGAAGGGAAGGGTTTCAGATTCCTAAGGCATTGGAATCAGTTCGGGGGGAGATGGGACCTGTATACACTGGATGGGTTATACCTGAACAGGACTGAGACTAATGTTCTTGTGGGGGTACTTGCTAGAGTGGTTGGGAAGGGTTTAAACTAATGTCGCAGGAAGATGGGAATCTTTGTAAGGATTCAGAGCAGGGGAATCAAGAACAAGAGAAAAAGACAACAGGGAGTTAAGAACAGTGATAGGCAGAGAAGTTAAGGGCCGGAGTCAGATAAAAACACAGTAAAAAATTATAGGAATGGGACAAGAAATGTTAAAAGGGCTCACTTAAGGTTTTGTACCTGAACTCTGGGATCATTCAAAAGAAAACGGATGAATTAGTTGCGCAGATAGATATATGTATGATATAGTTGGCATTACAGAGACATTCAGCATTTAGGAAGGACACATAGACAGGAAAAGGTGGTGGAATTGCACTGTTGATTGAAGAAGTTATAGATACAATCTTGAGGAAATACATTAGCACAGACAATGTGGGATCTGTACAGGTCCAGCTAAGAAACATCAAGGGACAAAAAACATTTGTGAATGGTAATGTTGGGAATAGCATTTGACAGGAATCAGGGATGCATGTGATAAAGGAACATCTGTGATTATGGGTGACTTTGATCTGCGTATAGATTGGGCGAGTCAAATTAGTCACAGTACAATAAAGGAAGAATTTCTAGAGTGTATATGGGATGGTTTTCTGGATCAATACTTTGAAGAACCAAAAAAGGAACAGACCATCTTGGATTGGGTATTATGCAATGAGAAAGAATTAGTTGGCAATCTAGTTGTGAAAGAACCCTTGGAGATGAGTGACCATAATATGATAGAGTTCTTTATCGAGATGGATAGTGAGGTAGTTGATTCTGAGACCGGGCTCCTGAATCTCAATTAAGGTAACTATGATGATATGAGGCATGAGTTGGCTCTGATGGACATGATCTTTGCGCCCCCCCCCACCCACCAGAAAACCATCTGGCCTCCCTCCTCCCCTCTGCCCATCACCATAGAATGATCTAGCCCTCCCTCCTTCGCACTCCTCCCACCAGAGAATGATTGGGCCTCTCTCTTTCCCCCCAACCAGAGAACAATCGAAACCCCCCCCCCCCCGCCGACCCACCTCCTCCTCCTTCCCCCACACCGGAGAATGATTGAGCCTCCCTTCTCCTCCCTCTCCACCAGAGATACATTAGGCCCTCTTCCTACGCCCCCCCTCCACCAGAGATAGATCTGACCTACTTCCTCCTCCTCCCCCCGGCCAGAGAGCGACCAAACCCACCTCCCTCCCTTCCCATCACCAGTCTGAGTTGGAGAACCGTTGGAAGCTCTGAACTTACCTTTCCAGAAGCTGAAGTGCCTGAAACAGACCTTTGCTGAGCATGTCTGTTTCGCGCCGAATCTGGACGGGCGAACATGATGGTAAAGGGGAGAGTGCCAGTAAAATTGGGCATCCAGCTCATTAAGTCAATTCAAATGCATGCAAGGGCTTTGGTAAAGTGGGAATCTGCGTGTTGCAGATGCAGGCCCGACTTTACCAAGTTTTCATGCCCAAAAACGGGCACAACGCAATGTTAAAATCAGCCTTAAGTTTTCAGTTCAACAAATTATACCACTTAATCTATGTCACCATTACAAAAGAAAACGTCTTATGCATTCTTCTACAAACATTGTAGAAACTCCTTGACTATGCTAACAAAGTGTCCAATAACTGTATTGGGATTCACACTGGAAACTGGCTTCCCCTGAAGGATATTGAACCCACTGCATTCAAAATTGCCAGGGCTCCTCTATGGTTATTCAAATGATTACTCTTAACAGCAGTACTTTTTTTTTTACAGTTTATCTCTTCTGATGACAAGTGTACCTTGACATTCTTTGTTCATAGTTCACACATACATCCACTCTCTCAATATGCATATTTCTTTGCTGTATCACTGTCATCACTTGCTGTTTCTGGATTGTCCTTGCCTCTCTAATTCCCTAGGGCCCCTGCTATGAATATTTCAGCTGAAATACACAGTAAGAAGACAGTCCACCCAACATGTTCATTGAGCACTCAATGTGGGAACTATGTCTTCAGCACAACAGATCTGAAGTAAGAGGAGTCAAATATAATGTTATTTTTAGTGATATTTTACTTTATTCTACATTTGACAATACAGTTGTAATAGTATCACTTTCACAGAGTAATCTCACTTGCTCTCTTTTACGAATAGGACCACAAAGATAGACCCAAGGTCAGAATTGAACCTGGGTTCCTGGCACTGTGAGACAGCAGTGCTAGCCACTGTGCCACTGTGTCACCCAATAGTCTAGCGCAAAAACAGAAAATGCTGGAATTACTCAGTAGGTCAGACAGCATCTATGGGGAAAACAAGATGTTCATGTTAATCTTTCCTCAAGATAATTGAAGATAAAAAGAATTGAAAGGCAAGACTCAAGACTTCAAAAATGTGAATGACTTAGGCACTTGGTTAAAAAAGAATAGAACAAAGAACAAAGAACAATACAGCACGGGAAACAGGCCCTTCGGCCCAACGAGCCCGTGCCGCCATTTTATCATTATGAGTGCCCTCCTCTACCCATGACCTTTGCCTACACCTATTGGGGAAGATTGAGGGAAGACTAATTTAGGGACAATTTGTTACACCAATCAGCCTAAGAGCACGTTTTTTGGGATGTGGGAGGAAACCGAAGCACCCAGAGAAAACCCACGCAATCACGGGGAGAATGTGCAAACTCCCGCAGACACGGGCCCAAATCCATGTATCTGCACAGCAAACAGTGATAGACACTGAGCTGTCATATAACCTGACATCAAATAAACAAGAGAAGAAGAAAATTTTCAAACTGGCTGCCATAATACTGTATTCATAAATAAACCCACAAACAGTCAAATTGCAGCCACGTTGTGTCATCACCCAGGGTACAATAAGCAAGTACAGACCAATTACAATTCTACTGAACGACTATACAGGATTTAATGGACTCAAAAGTATTGACAAGCCATTTCCACTCTTTAGTAATATTGGCTTGTAGTGTGACCTATGTAGTAGGGAGCATTCAACAAGCATCTAGGCTGAATGCAGCCAATTGAAACTTTAGTTTTAACGTCGAACAGGAATGCAGTGTGAGGCAGGCTGCGGATGGGAGGGCTTCTGGGGGAGTATGAAGCTCACATGCAGCTGGAGGAGCGCTATTTTAATCGCCGCACCATTTAAAGGATTGACTCAGCGTGGGAGTTAAAATCAGGGCTTTGCTGATTTGTTTTGGATAGCTGCTACATTATCCCTCAATAGTGATTTGCAATTTGTCTCTGTTGCAGCGATGTGTAATAGTAAGTACAGTACTCACATTATAATGCAGAATAGGCTGTGCTATCACATGAACTCGGATCCTGACTTCTGCAACATTTTCTCTTGCAACATGGTGTCATTGAGTCCCACACAAATTGTCAATGTGAGTGCTGGGGGATAAGTGAAAAAGTAGTTCAATTTACGATACTCAAGTTTGACATTGTAACTTAAGGATCCAATATCATGAAATATTTTGAAAATAAACCTCCTTGTGGGAAGTTTTATTTCTTCCAGAGCTAGTTTTCCTTACACTGAATGTTTTCCCCATACTGTGGCTGACATAATTTTCTTCTCTGAAACTTTCAGTATTTGCAGCAGTTGCTTTTTACTGTTGCATATTGTTTTCCAATGTGTGATATTCCAATAGTACTGATCCTGACAGCTGGTCTAATAGACAGCCATATGAAACTTTAAAGAATGGATGTTATGGAGGCAAATTTGTCACCTATTGAAATATTTATTAGGATTTTTTAGACCAAACCAAAACAGTGCCATCTCGCAGTGATGCATAAGAAGGATCATAAGCCAATTATAGTGTTCCCATAGACAGCCAGCACTGCTGCAGAACTTGGGGACAGCAATATTCCCACATTTTCTGCCTTCACAGGCCTATCTCACCTCCCATTGAAAGGCAATGCCTCAGGCACTTCATGCACAGAAGACAAGTCCTGACTGACCTGTGTCACGAATTGCAGAATAACTTTGAAGCTCAGGCTCTGATTCTCCCTGCTCTTCGAAAGCGCTCAAAGTGACTGTAGCTGGCAAAGTTTAAATTCTTGCCTCATGGTAGGCACCCTCAAGCCATGATGCAGGTGTCAGTTTGTTTTGAAATGCATGCAGCAGAACATTGAAGCATGGATGAAATGGCATGTTGGACTACACAGCTTTCTGAATCTCAGCAGCAGAGATGAACAGCAGCAAGATTCCAAATACAGAGGCCACAAGCATTATAGCTGAACTTATCAGGACAAAGAAATTAGGAGCTAGATGTGATTTTGCAATTGGAACAGTTACTACAGACAAGATAATCTAGGTTTCCTACTTGGAAGGAGGAGGTCATTTGGTCCATTGAGTTTGCACCAGTTTATATCCAAGCTTTCCCCACAACCCCACATATTTATCCCATTAATCTATGTATCTTGGGACATTAAGGGGCAATTTAACATGGCCAGTCTACCTAAACTGCATATCTTTAGACTGTGGGAGGAAACCGAAGCACCTGGAGGAAACACACGCAGATGCGGGGAGAACATGCAAACCCCACACAATCAGCCAAGGCTGGGATTGAACTTGGGTTGATGGCACTGAGAGGTAGCAGTGCTAACCATTGCGCTGCCCAATAGTCTAACATAAAAGCAGAAAATGCTGGAATTACTCAGTAGGTCAGGCAGCCTCTATGGAGAGAACAAGAAGTTCATGTTAATCTTTCCTCAAGGCAATTAAAAGGCAAGAATCAAGACTTCAAAAATGTACATGATTTTGGCACGTGATAAAAAAAATTGATAACCTAACGTCAATTAAACAGCCTTCCTTTCCAGTGAGTGTTCATTGGGTGAAACAGGTTTATCCCATATAGCCACACATATTTTGCCTCTTTTCATTGTCAAGTGCGTGTGCTAAATTGTTACTAGAGTCTCAGCAGATTATTGTCCAATTCACAAGCAGACAGTCAAGTGATTTTGTATTTATCTGTTAAAGGCAAAGTTTGGACCACAAGTAGCAACACACCCTCCAGACCCCACTATAGCCAAAAGTGAAAAATATTTCACTCCATGTGGGATCCAGCTGATAGTAACAACACAGAATTACAGAACCTCTACAGCACAGAAGGAGGTCATTCAGCCCATTGACAACAATCCCACCCGGGCACTATCCCCTTAACCCCACATTTTTACCCTGCTAATCCCCGTGACAATAAGGGGCAATTTACTATGGCCAATCAACCTAACCTGCACATCTTTGGACTATGGGAGGAAACCAGAGCACCCAGTGCAGATATAGGGAGAACATACAAAATCTACACAGAGAATCACCAGGAATTGAACCTGGGTCCCTGGTGCTGTGAGGCAGCAGTGCGAACCACTGTGCCATCGCGTCATGTCACCAGTCCAAAAAAAACAAATAAAAAAACAAAGATAAAAGCAAAATACTGCAGATGCTGGAATCACCTCTGACGAAGAGCCATCAAAACTCAAAACATTGGCTCTATTCTCTCTTGTCAGACCTGCTGAGATTTTCCAGAATTTTCTGTTTTTGTCTGTGAATTAAAAGAACAAACCAGGCCTAGGAGAGCAGGAAAAATGTTGCATGTTCTGAAGAAGAGCAATATTGGACTTGAAACATTGGCCAGAACTTTCTGACTGTTCACGCTGGCAGGATATTCTGATCCCATTGGATTCGTATCCTGCCATGGATTCCTGGCGATGAGAGGTGAAACCCCATTGACAGCAATAGAACCGGACAATTCTGCTGCTGGCCAATGGTGCGTCACCTCCCACAGTGAGAAAAGTGCCCTGGGAAGGCCAGAGAATCCCGCCCTTTAGCTCTGCTTCTTTCCTCACAGATGATGCCAGACTTGCTGAGATTTGCCAGCACTTCTTGTTTATGTTTAAAATATCACGTGAGTAGTGGTGGCACAATAGTTGGCAGTGCTGCCTCAATGCACCAGGGACCTGGGTTCGATTCCCGGCTTTGGGTCACTGTCTCTGTGGAATTTGCACATCATCCCTGTGTCTGCATGGGTAACCTCTGCGTGCTTCGGTTTCCTCCCACAGTCCAAAGATGTGTGGGCTAGGTTGATTGGCCATGCTAAATTGTCCTTAGTGTCAGGTGATTAGTGGCAGGGTAAATATGTGGGGTTACAGGAATAAGGCCTGGGATTGTGATCAGAGCAAACCTAATAGGCCAAATGGCCTCCTTCTGCACTGTAGGGGTTCTATAATTTTAGTGCAAATTATTTTGAATGATGTGTTAACAATGTTAAATCTTTACAAGATCATAAAACTGCCACAGTCCATTGAATTGTGATGATTCCAGTTAAAAAAAGAACAAATCTTGGATGAAACAATGTATTCTTGAAAATCATTGAAAATCACGTAATCAGGAAATGAAAGCTCCAAGTATTTTGTTAGGAAATTAAAGAAAAATTTCCTCTTTGTCAAAAAAATGGTTGTTAAATAAATAGCAATTACGTTATAATAGGGACATAGATTATACATATGTCGGTTTACATGAGTTCAGGGCTATCTCTCTCTCCCCCCCGACAGAAGCAAAATACAGGAGTCAGATCTCTTTACAAATCCAGGTGGGAAAATGATTAAAGTCAAGTTTTTAAATAAAAAATACAAAAAAACAGACAGGACAACACAGATGGTGGGAGTTTGGGGTGGTGAGGATGGATTTGGTTGGTGTGATGGTCACAGTGGTTGGTGCAGGTCTCTACTGCGCTGCGCCCAGCTGCCCTGCGCCTTACTGTGCTGCACTTGGCTACGCTGCTCCTGGCTGTGCTGTACCTGGCTGTGCTGCTCCTGGCTGCGCTGTACCTGTCTGTGTTGTATCTATCTGCGTTGTACCTGGCTGCACTGCACCTGGCTGCACTGCACCTGGCTGCACTGCACCTGGCTGTACTGCACCTGGCTGTACTGCACCTGGCTGCACTGCACCTGGCTGTACTGCACCTGGCTGCACTGCACCTGGCTGCACTGCACCTGGCTGTACTGCACCTGGCTGCACTGCACCTGTCTGCACTGCACCTGGCTGCACTGCACCTGGCTGTACTGCACCTGGCTGTACTGCACCTGGCTGCACTGCACCTGGCTGTACTGCACCTGTCTGCACTGCACCTGTCTGCACTGCACCTGTCTGCACTGCACCTGGCTGTACTGCACCTGGCTGTACTGCACCTGGCTGCACTGCACCTGGCTGTACTGCACCTGGCTGCACTGCACCTGGCTGTACTGCACCTGGCTGTACTGCACCTGGCTACAATCTACCTGGCTGCACTGTACTGGCTGTGCTGCACCTGTCTGCGCTGCACCTGTCTGCGCTGCGCCTGTCTGCGCTGCGCCTGTCTATGCTGCGCCTGTCTGCGCTGCGCCTGTCTGTGCTGCGCCTGTCTGTGCTGCGCCTGTCTGCGCTGCACCTGTCTGTGCTGCACCTGTCTGCGCTGCGCCTGTCTGCAGTCTACCTGGCTGTGCTCTACTAGACTGCACTGTACTGGCTGTGCTGCACCTGTCTGCACTGTACCTCTCTGCGCTGCGCCTGTCTGCACTGCACTTGTCTGTGCTGTACCTCTCTGTGCTGCACCTGTCTGCACTGTACCTCTCTGCGCTGCGCCTGTCTGCACTGCACTTGTCTGTGCTGTACCTCTCTGTGCTGCACCTGTCTGCACTGCACCTGGCTACAGTCTACCTGGCTGTGCTCTACTAGGCTGCGCTGTACTGGCTGTGCTGCACCTGTCTACGCTGTACCTGTCTGCACTGCACCTGTCTGTGCTGCGCCTGTCTGTGCTGCACCTGTCTGCGCTGCACCTGTCTGCACTGCACCTGTCTGTGCTGCGCCTGTCTGTGCTGCACCTGTCTGCGCTGCGCCTGTCTGCGCTGCGCCTGTCTGCGCTGCGCCTGTCTGCGCTGCGCCTGTCTATGCTGCGCCTGTCTGCGCTGCGCCTGTCTGTGCTGCGCCTGTCTGTGCTGCGCCTGTCTGCGCTGCACCTGTCTGTGCTGCACCTGTCTGCGCTGCGCCTGTCTGCAGTCTACCTGGCTGTGCTCTACTAGACTGCACTGTACTGGCTGTGCTGCACCTGTCTGCACTGTACCTCTCTGCGCTGCGCCTGTCTGCACTGCACTTGTCTGTGCTGTACCTCTCTGTGCTGCACCTGTCTGCACTGCACCTGGCTACAGTCTACCTGGCTGTGCTCTACTAGGCTGCGCTGTACTGGCTGTGCTGCACCTGTCTGCGCTGTACCTGTCTGCACTGCACCTGGTTACAGTCTACCTGGCTGCGCTGCACCTGTCTGCACTGCACCTGTCTGCGCTCCCCCTGGCTGTGCTGCACCACCACCCAGGCAGCCCGGGAGGGTCTGGGAATGCTAGGACTCCAGTCTGCCTCTGGATGACTACCTTTGAGCAGTTAATGTACTTGTCTCACCTTCCCCCCCAACCAGCCAGTCGCATCAAGGGACAACTCACATCATCATATAATTGGAAAATCCCAACCAGCCTTTATTATTTACCTTTAAAAAACTCACTAATTGTCTCGGGTGACCTTCCCAAGTCCTGAATCTCTGTCAGCTGGCCATTTAATTTTTCAGGCTATGTTCACCTGCACACCTAACCTTGGCATGACTCAAAAATGCTTACTGAGATATTTACAAATTAATTACAGATTTTGCTTTATTAATTTATATCATGTTCCTAGTTACAAAATCTTAATGGCACTAAAAAGTGGCAAATCTTCAGAACCAGATGCTTTCCATCCCAGGATTTAAAAGGAAATAAGTGAGAACATTGCAGTAACCCCAGTTATAATCTTCCAAAGTTCTCATGACTTGAGAAACAATCCTTTAGATTGAGGAATTGCACATGCCACTCCGTTGTTTAAGTAATGCGACATGGAGTGGCGCAGTGGTTAGCACTGCTGCCTCACAGTGCCAGGGACTCGGGTTCGATTCCCAGCTTGGGTCACTGTCTACGTGGGGTCTGCACGTCCTCCCTCTGTCTGTGTGAGTTTCCTCCGGGTGCTCCAGTTTCCTCCCACTGTCTGAAACGTACGTGGTTAAGTGAATTGGCCATGCTAAATTCTCTGTCAGTGTACCTGAACAGGCACCAGAGTGTGGCGACTTGCGGATTTTCACAGTAACTTCATTGCAGTGTTCATCTGGAGTGAATTGGAGTTGCTTTCCTTGCATGGGGAACTTCCTTGGACAAATGGGGGAAGTTGAGCTTTGCATTTAGATTGGGAATGTGCTGTCGTGGGAGGTCAGGGCATGGTTGTCTGTGTAAGCGAGGATGGCTGGGGACCTATGAAGGGTTGTGGGGTCAGAGGGATGACACAAGAAAGACTGAAGGCAGATCAAGCATGATAGAGGGGAGATCATGGGTCATTGAGGGCAGATTGGAGAGTGGAGGATAATCAAAGACTGGGTTAGGAGTTAAAGGGTGATAGAGGGAGGGTTCAGGATGATAGCTGACAAGTCAAGGGTGATGGAGCGGGTGGGTAAGTGAGAGTGTCAAGAGGAATGCATGGGGTTGGGTGCAACTCAATGGTGATGGGGCATAGTAAAGGCAGCTTGATGGTGATGGGAGAAGTTCTAGGTAGACAGATAGCTGATCAGTGGTGATGATGGGTGGCTCAAGAGTAACTGTAGGGCAAGGGTGATAGAGGGAAGATGGGGGCAATGGAGGGAAGGTCAAAGGTGGCGGAGGGAAGTTATAGATTGATGCTTAACAGTTCCAATGTCAAAGTGGGATAAAAGGAAGAGGTGGCTGAAGGCCAGATCAAGGACGGAATTGGCCGCAGTGGGATGTGTGGAGACAAAGGTGTGGTTGATGTCATTTTCAAGTTTGAGCCCTTAACCCTTGATCCTCCAAATGTCACTGTATGCCTTTTCTCTGTTGCTCTCAAACCTCCCACCATCACCCTTGGCCCTATGACATTGACAGTGGATATGCCATCACTCCTATTTGACTCTACCATCTTCTGATCCTAGACATTGCCCCCATTATCCTTGACATGTTGCTATTGGAGAGGGTGAGGGAGAATTGCTGAAGTCCCTGTTTCCTTCCCAATAGCTCATATCAGTAAGCTTTTGAAAGGAAGATGTGTGCATATTTTTTAAACATCTGCTTCATTCTTGATCACTCACAAGATATCAGACCCTTACTGTTACACAGTTCCACACCCCGACCCCAACTACTACACTTCCTTGAAGACCTTATGTCTCGACAGATAGACGCCCCAACCCAAAGCCCTGTCACCCTCGATTAGTCCTTGCCCCTCTGACACCCCCATGCAAACTGGAAATCTCCTGCTCCTCTCCCCTGTGCAACAGATTTGCACAAAACCAACCACTCACCTCAGGTACAATGGACAATTCATCTGAAGCACATTACCTTTAAATGAAATTCAAATGGGAATCATGAGTTTCCCAAACGCCACTGACGTAATCTTGAAGTTAGGGCTTAATTTGAAAAATTTGAAGGCAATGAGTATTCATGGAACAGAAGTGCATTGAAAATAGGAATGTGTCACCAACTCAGTGTGAGGCCCGGTCTGCATCTCAGCCTTCAGGAAATCGAGATTACGTCCCCCTTGCCAGTCAAACTGCCTGCTCGTAAAGGCTCCATTAAATACCAACCCACACGCAGTCTCAGTTAAATATTAAAATCCCATTTGGAAGTTTGGGCCTCCAAATTTTCAATTACAGTGGAACACATATCCATGAGAACAACACAAAAATCCAGAGAAATAGGGCAGGATTTTCTAGCCGCCACACAGCATGTTTTCCAGCAGCAGACGTGGGTCTTTAATGGCCACCGAAGGGATCTTCTGGTCCCGTTGATGGCTATGGCAATTTACTTGAGTGTTGGCTGGAATGGATGAAAAATCCTGCCCCAACTTCTAATTGTGAGCAGGTAGGATTTTGAAAATTTCATTTTGTTTTGCACCTTCCTTTCTTTGCATTCTTTTCCATATATTAGATGGACAGTTCTTCATAGTTCTCCCATTCCCAATTCTCATTTCTGAGAAAGCTTTTTGTTTGGTGTTTGTAGAATAGTCACACCAGCAGGATGACTATATTGGAAGATTGAGTGCAGACTGAAAGATATGTGAGAAGATAGGTCAGATGAATTGGTCTGTGGAATTAAGTGAATTTAATTGAGATTAACTACCTTTCCTGCAACTCATAATTTTTACGGTGTTATGCTTTGTAATTCAAATAGACAAAAGTGAGGGAGGGTTAATAGGTGTCTTTTAGCTAAAGAAAGACTTGGTAATTAATTCACAATTATTACAATATCAAGAATTGCACATTTGGAGATCACTCATTCCCTTATTGCCATTTGTTGTTCGTTATGAAAAACAGACAGTCCTTCCAGTTTCTGATTACGTAGAATCAGGGTGCTCAGGGTCGGAAGGGTTAATGTATGGAATCGAGTGAAATAGAGGTAAGGTAGCAGAATGTCACTATCAGCACCTTTTTTAGGCCTTAACACTGCCACTAACACTTCCTTTGTCATCTGCCCTCAATATCTTTGTGCATATCTCTCTGAGCTCACACCTATCCTAGACGTCCTACTTTGCTCCACTGGTTCCACCCCTCTCTTAAACAGCATAAAATTCACCCCATTTCTTCCTCTCTTTAGTTCTGAAGATTTAGATTCTGAAGCTCGAAAGATTAACTTTGCTTTTCTCTCCACAGGAGTGGCATGGTGGCACAGTGGTTAGGACTGCTGGCTTACAGCACCAGGGACCCGGGTTTGATTCCTGGCTTGGTTCGCTGTCTGTGTGGAATTTGTACATTCTCCCCATGTCTGCTTGGGTTTCCTTTGGGTGCTCCGGTTTCCTCCCACAGTCCAAAGACGCGCCGGTTAGGTGGATTGGCCATGCTAAATTGCCCCTTAGTGTCAGGGGTCTAGCTAGGGTAAATGCACGGAGTTATGGAGATAGGGCCTGGGTGGGATTGTGGTCAGTGCAGAGTTGATGGGCCAAATGGCCTCCTCCTGCATTCTATGATTCAGATGCTGCCAGACCTATTGAGTTTTTCCAGTATTTTGTTAATATAAATGTACACACATATATACTTTAGTTTATCCAATAAACTAATTATAGTTTACACATTCCTATAGATCTGTAATTGTTCTTTAGCCAGTCACAACATGGTGGCTGCAGTGGTGGCTACTGTGAAGGACCCCAAAATCCTGAAAAATCAACTTTAAGTAAGTTTGCAAATCTGACCTCCAAGTAAGGTGCCAAAACTAAGGACTCCAGTCAGACATTTGTAAATCTCCAAAAGAGCTCCAGACAGCCCCTCAGCAAAAGGGCAGAAAAAAGGCTGCACCACAGCACGTGGTGGTCTGTGAAAAATACTGATGCAGCGGTAGAGTTAGAGAACGCAGCGACAGTCGAGGAATGGTGAGCAACCTATGAAAGTGGGTCAGAATTTTCAGTTTAACAGCACAGCAGGCTGGCAGCACCAGGCGATTTCCATTGTAGTGGGTTTTGATACGCCTGCAATCTGTGTCCATGGTTGGCCCCACTACAATGTGGTGACCACAAGACAACAATCAAAAGAAATGATCAGCTGCTTTGACATAATTCCCCAGTGGGAGAAAAACAGGGAACAGAGTTTAATAGTAACTCGCAGCAATTGGGTTAAAAAAAATCTCTTGTGAATTTCAAGGAACAAATACCAAAGAGGTTGAGCAACAAGGGGCCATCAGAGCAAAACTAGCCAGTGCAGGAAACTCACATTACTGCAAGAGAAGTTGAAACAATTAAGACAAGCCTCTTAAAAGTGATGAATTCCAAATTCATCTTACTGGAGAAGTTTGGGCATATGGAAAGGCCAAATTAAACACAGAACTGGACACTTTGGAAGGAAAGATTTATAAAATTCCAAATTGCTTCAGGATTGGACAAGCAGGGTGAGATTCTCTGGCCTCCTATCAGTGTTTTTCTCAGCAGTGGGAATCAGTGTATCATTCCCTGGCGGCAGGATCCTCTGCTTTCAATGGGAATTCCCATTGAAGCCACCCAATGTGCTGGGAAATTTGTGGCAAGGGTTATGCCGATGGCGGGACTGGAGAATTCTTCAGCATGAATGGCTGGAGAATTACGGCCTAGATGTGGGGTTGAACAAGTCAATACATTGTTGTGCTCTATTGGAGTAATTGTACATGATGTTATTGCAAGACAAGGCATTGATGGAACATCAGAGAAACTCAAAGAAGTCTTAAAAGCCTTTGATAATCATTTCACTTGATGGAGTAACAAAATTTTATAAAGGGTCAAGTTCAGAAAAAGGGTCCAGGAACCAGGTGAACCAATAGTTTATTTTATCAATGACCTGTATAGAATGGCTGCAGGTTGCAAGTATGCTGTTCTTGAAACAGAGTTAATACTAGATTGTATTGTAGCTGATGTTACTGTTGATAACAGATCCAATCTATTAATATCAAAGAAGACTATCTTGGGGAAGGTAATATAATTGTTGAGACAAACTGATGAAACAGAATAGAGCCATACTCTGTGATGAAGAGAAACCTCAGCTCAGAAAATCTGCAGTGACAGTATGGTTTATTAAACAAAAGAATATTAGAGAAACTCCAAGGAAGCGGACATCATATGGAATAACATTTCAAGATGCTATTAAACCATGCTAATATTTTGGAGCCCAAAAGCCCCATGGGCACAAACAGTGTCCTGCAAGACCTATGCAATGTTTTAATTTTAAATGCTTTGGATACCTCAGGAAGATGTGCAGAATTAAAATCTCTAGGTATTCAAAAGAAAGCAAGAGAAATTTCACACAAAAGGTCATTAATGAAATTGTGGTTTCTCAACATGAAGAAGAACAAAACTATTTTCTGGTGAGACCAAAGGCCCCAGTTTCTGGATTGCGGATATTTGTGTCAATGGGCATATCACCAATTTGAAATTGGATAAAGAAGCAAGTGTAACAGTCTTGTCAGACAAAGAATCACAGCCAGCTAGTAACACAGTGCCTGAAGCCAACTATAACCCAATTATATGGGTTGCAAGCAATGTCCAAATAGAAAGAAAAACAGATACTGGAAACAATTGTCCTTCACAATCATGAAATCTCTCTTCAAAGTGGGAAAGCCTGCATCAATCTCAGTCACATCACAAAGGTTGAGGAAATCAAACAGCAAGAATCTAATTCTGATTTCAGAAAGGACTTTCTGAAACAATTCTCTGGGAAGACTGAAGACAGAATAGAGCACAACATTGAGGAAAGATGCTAAAGCTTTTTTTTTCACGCCAAGGTAGATGTCAATTCCACTCATGAAACCGGTCCAGTTGCAACTTGAAGGGATGACCAAGATGGGAGTAATCTCTCCCTTCACTCAGCTGACAGAGAGGTGCTGCAGAGTAGTTCTGATTCCTAAACCAAACAGGTCCCTTTGTGTGTGTGGACTTGATGCAATAAGACTGCGGCAGTGAAAATTTACCCAATATCCTCAGTGGGTGACAGCTTGGCTACATTGTAAGAGCATAATGTTCTTGAAACCATGTGCCAATAGCAACTTTTGGCAGGTGGCCTTAGATGAAAAATTGAAATTATTAGCAGTCTTTATGATTTCATCCAGCAGATTTTGCATTAATTGTTAAGTGTTTGGCATAATTTCAGTGCTCAAAATGTCTTCAACAAACAATGTCCAATATCTTGCAGGGTCTTAATAGAGTAAAATGTCACATGGATGGCATCCTTGTCCATGAGACAACTGCTGAAGAACATGACCTGAGGGTTAAAGCAGTTTCAAACTGTGTGTAGGAAGAAAGCCTAACACTTTTTGCGAAGTGTGAATTCTCCAACACAACCATTCGATTTTTAGGCCATATTGCGAGTGCTACGAGAATAATGGCATATCCCCAGAAAACAAGTGCCATGGGTGAATTTCCAACCCCAGCATCCATTCCAAATCTTCAATCTTTCTTTGGTATGGTTAATTAGCAGACAAAACTCCCATCAAACATGATGCAATTAGCAGAGGTTTGAGACAGCTACTGAAGAAGGATTAAGCATGGTGTTGGGAAATCAGGAGAAGATATTCTGCCAGATTAAAGACATGCTGCTCTCACCAAACATCTTAGCTCATTACAACCCATCCCTCCCACTGCGGTCGCAGTTGATGCCTCATCCATAGGGCTGTGAGCAGTCCCCTTCCAAGAAGTATCAAATGGGTGCATTGATGGGTCTATTTGGTGTGTGGTGATATTTGCTATTGATATATTTTATCTTTCTATAGACTCTTTAAAGTTCAGTGTTTTTTTCCTCAAAGCAGTTGGTATGTCTAATGGGAATGCAGCAGATGCTGTAGTGTTTAGCCCTGTAGTATTTACTTAGAAATGTTTATAACTGAGAAAGGATCTCTGGGATAGCTTTCTGATTAACATAATGGAAGGTGAGTTCGACATACAGGGCCATGTGATATAGTTAATGGGAGGAGTTAGATTTTTAGTCAAAAAAAAAGCTTTCTGTGTTTAGCTGCTGAGGAGGAGGGCTGTTAAAAGATAAAAGCCTACAAGCTGCTTTTTCTCTCTTTCTGAAAAATCTTTCTTACAAAGACTCTGCAATGTCTATATGGAGCCTTCACAGCTGTTACCAAAGTTAGAGCAAGTATATCTGTGATTGCTAAATATACTTAAAGTATGTTTTAGACCATGAGACCATAAGACATAGGAGCAGAATTAAGCCACTCGGCCCATGGCTGATACTTTTCTCATCCCCATTCTCCAGCCTTTTCCCCATAACCCCTGATCCCTTTATTAAACAATAACCTATCTATCTTTGTCTTGAAAACACTCAATGACCTGGCCTCTACAGCCTTGTGCGGCAAAGAGTTCCACAGATTCACTACTCTCTGGCTGAAGAAATTCCTCCTCATCTATCTTAAAGGATTGTCCCTTCAACCTGAAATCTTTGAAGTCTATAAAAGAAATATTGCTTAATTGGAACTGAAATAATGAGAAATTAGAAATTAAAATTGCTTTCCTTTCAGTTTAAGTATTGTTCAACTGTTTAAAATTAAGCTATTTAATTTTGTTTGAGCTATATGTAAACCATTTTATGAATAAAATTTGTTTTAATAAAAGAACCCTAATTTCTCAGTAGAATCACACCTGGAGCGAAACATCCTATCCTCACGTTTATGCCAAAAAACTAATTGTTGGGTAGTAATCTAACTTCATGATATAACTTGCGCTTCAAGAGAAAGAGGCGCTCACAGTCACCTATGCTAATGAGAAATACTCCAATATATCATCAGACTAAAGGTAGCCATCAAAACAGACCCCAAACTATTAGCCTCATTATTGGATAAAAAGAAGAGATTCTGCTTGAGATTAAAATGTTCCACCCACAATATATGTTGAGGGCAAGCCACAGAGACAGTGAGAACATTGTCCGGGGTCACAGTGTACCATCCTTCACCACAGGATATCAACCTAGTTGACAAGATCAAGTCCTATACTCAGTTAATGGCAGCACAATTACCACAACAAATATGCCTGGAACAGATGCAGGTTGAGGACTGTAGCCATTCGTCAGTGCTGCATTGCAAGTTGGCCTCAGCAGTGTCCCAGTGGAACGATAATGTAAACCTATTTCAATCAAAGGAAGCACTTTAATATAATTGATGATGTGTTGGTGGATGATGCGAGGCCAGTGTTTCCGTTCTTACAGCAGCCAGAGATTTTAGAAAGAATACAACAAGGTCACATGAGCATTATAAAAGTAGAGCCCAGTCTGCTGTGTGGGACTGGGAATATTGAAATATAGAAGAAATTATTTCTCAGTGGTGTGTGTAGTGGACAGACCTGACTAGAGGGGAACCCCTTACACCCATTCAATTTGCTCCTTGACCATGGGAATGTCTGGGAATGGATTTGCTGATCTACAATAGGTAGTCCTTCCCTATATATTTAAGTTTTGTTTTCAGTTTATTAGTGTCAAATGTAGGCTTACATTAACACTGCAATGATGTTACTGTGAAAATTCCTTGGTCACCACTCTCTGGCACCTGTTTTAGGTACTGAGAGAGAATTTAGAATGGCCAGTGCTACTAACCAGCATGTCTTTCAGACTGTGAGAGGAAACCAGAGCACCTGGAAGAAACCCCACACAGACACGGGAGAAAATGCAAACTCTGCACAGACAGTGACCCTAGCCAGGAATTGAACCCGGGTCCCTGGCACTTTGAGCTAACCACTGTGCCACCACACGACTGATTACTTTTCCAGATGGATTGAGGTGAAACATTTATACACTATGACCACTGAATTAGTTATTCAGGTTTTGCCATGGTATTAAGGACCAGGTGATGTCCAACGGTGACTCACAATTTGCTAACGACTATTTCAATCATTTTGCTGAAAGCTATGGATTCATAAACCTTATGAATTCTCCAAGGTATCCCCAATCCAATGGCAGGGCAGAAATTGGCGTCCACACTGTTAAAACCCTCTTAAAGAAGAATGAGGATTTTCCAATGGTACTTCTAACATACAGGTCTACCCCACTGTAATGTGAACTGGCATTGTCTGAACCTCTGATGTGCAAAAAGTTTCAAACGCAGTTTGCCAATGTAATCCCAGGGTTAGAAGTCTGAGACTGTCAGAAAGTCCAGGGCCAAGAGTAGTCTGAGAGAAAATTACAGACTTCCAACTACAACCGGATGTACCAATACAGGAACCAGCTCAGGCTAAAGGAAGGAGACAAAGTATGAATAAGGCCGGGAGTTAGAGAAGGGTTAATTGTCCAGAAGGCAGTATAAAAAGGAACAGGAGAAACCATATCCTCATTCCTCATAAAGAGAACATCCGTCATACCTTTGGAAGAGATTTGGAACCAGATGTCAAGTCTTAAAGTGACAAGGCACCAGATACTGCAATTTTCATCCAAGACCAGCCAAGTCAAAAAGCCATCCAAAAAGAGATATGGACCTTCCAAATCTGACAAGAACACAATCGGGAAGAGTCATCAAATCTCCTGACTGATTGAATCTATGAAATCAGAGAATTGGGCGTGAAATGGGATAGTATGTAAATATAAATATATATGATGTGGAGATGCCGGGGTTGGAATGGGGTAGGCACAGAAAGAGGTCTCACTACACCAGGTTAAAGTTCAACAGATTTATTTGGCAGCACGAGTTTTCAGAGCGTTTCTCCTTCATCAGGAGCCCCTTCACTCACCTAATGAAGGAGCAGCATTCCGATAGCTCATGATACCAAATAACCTGTTGGACTTTAACCTGGTGTTGTGAGACTTCTTACTATAAATATATATGAACAAAATCTTGGGGTGAGACCTAGTATTAGGATGGTCATGACTGAAAGGGTTAATGTGTGAGACAGGAGAAATAGCACCGCTGTACGATGTTGAAAGACACACATGTACGAGAATCAAGGGGGAGCATGCTCATAGCTTGAGTAACACCTAGTCATCTATATTCCTAGCTGGTTAAACCAATTATAGTTCAGACATCCCTACACTTCCACATTGTTCCTTAGCTTGTCACAATAAACAGATGTTAAAAGCAAAACATTGCAGAAGCTGAAATCTGAAACAAAAACAGAAACTAATAGCTGACTGACAACCACCTTGATTGAATTTTTGAGGAAGTGACCAAGATAATTGATGAGGGAAGAGCTGTGGATGTAGTTTGCATGGACTTTACTCAGGTGTTTGATAAGATCCCACTTGGCATACTGGTACAAAGCCTAACATCCCATGGGATTCAGGCGGGATAGCTAGATAGACACAGAATTGGCTTGGTCATGGGAAACAGAGAGTAGAGGTGAAAGGGTACTTTTCAGAATGGAGACCTGCAGCTAGGGATCTTTGTTATTTTTGTATATAAAAATGATCTGGAAGAAAATGTGGGTGGTCTGATTAGTAAATTTGCAGATGACATGAAGATTGATGGAATTGTTGATAGTGTCAGGGACTGTCAGAGGATACAACAAGATATCGATAGATTGGAGACTTGGGCACAGAAATTTCAGATGGAGTTTATGCTGGACAAATGCAAGGTGATGCATTTTGGACGATCAAATTTAAGTGTGAATTATACTGCATATGGCAGAACCCTTAGAATCATTAACATACAGAGGGATCTGGGTGTACAGGTCCACAATTCCCTAAAAGTGGCAACACAGATGGCCCAGGGATTAAAAGGGCATATGGCATGCTTGCCTTCATCGGCTGGAGCATTGAATACAAGAGTTGGGAAATCATGTTCCATCTATATAAAACCTTGTTTGGCCGCATTTGGAGTGCTGCGTGTAGTTCTGGTCACTGCACACCAGAAAGACATGGAAGCTTTGGAGGGAGTGCAAAGAAGGTCCACCAGGATGTTGCCTGGTCTCAAGGGTGTTGGCTATGAGGAAAGGTTGAACAAACTAGGATTGTTTTCACTGGAAAGACGGAGGGTGAGAGGGGATCTGAAATTATGAGGGGCATAGTTGGAGGCTTTTAGTTAGTTGGATAGGTGGGTGGAAGTATCAATTACAAGGGGTGCAGGTTCAAGGTGAGAGGGGGAACGTTTAAGGGAGATGTGTGGGAGTAAGTTTTTCACGCAGAGAGTGGAACGTACTGCCAGAGGAGGTGGTGGAAGCAGGCACATTAGCAACATTTAAGGGGCACCTGGATGCGTTGATGAATAGGGAGGGAATAGATGGATATGGACCAAGAAAGGGCAAAATATATTTTTTAAGTTTAGTTAGGGCATCATGATCGGCATAGGCCTGGAGGGCCGAAGGGTCTGTTCCTGTGCCATATTTTTCTTTGCTCCTTGCTGGAAAATCTCAGCAGGCCTGACACCATCTGTGCAGAGAGAATAGAGCCAAGGTTTTGATTTGCTGGGATTTTCCAGTATTTTCTGTTTGTGTTTCGCAATAAGCATGGAACAGATTAAAAGTGTGATTTTGTCCCTCTGACTATTCATCAGAATATTTACTTTTTTAAAACGATGGAGCTAAATTTCTGTGCCAAAATGCATAACCAATTTCTAGGCTGTAGCCAAGCTCATTCTTCAGTTTAAATTACACCTCAGAAAGTTTTCCACACAGTGGATACAAACTTGCCTGGGAGAGTGCTGAGTAAATGAGGATGGTGCTACATATTCCTGTGGTGGCCTTAAAAGGATACCCTGGGACAATGGGACACAATAGTGGAAAACATATGCCCCTCCTGCAGTGAGAAGGTCTATGTGTTTGTTCACTATTAAACTGCTATGCAAATTTCTTGCGATCTAAAAGTCTTTAGAAGCTTTATCTTGTCCTTGTGGGATTATTTACTGAGAAAATGTTGATGTAGGTTAAACTCTTTGCAGTGCACCCCAAATGATTGCTGCAAGGCAGGCAGAATTTCAATTACTCAGAAAATTAACTCAGTTATAATCAGTGGTAATTCTGATACACTGGGGCATTCTAATAGAATGTCATTCACCAGGCAAACCACAAGTGTTCTCAGGAAGAAGCATTGGAGCAGGGGGTGGGGGGGAATGGTAGAAAACAGGCCTAATTATTGCCACTTGTTAAAGCTGCTTCCCGTACACATTATATTGATGGATGAAATCATTATGATGACAATCAAGTTTTAATTTAGTTGTTCTGTTGAGTAAGTCTTTGAGACGCATTTTATTTTATCATGTTATTTAATTTCGCTCACAGTTTGAGCATATAAAGCAGTTTAAATCTTCTATTTATCATTCTGCCAGAGTCCTTCGTGGAAGTGATGAATTCATAGTTGTGTTCAGCAAACCACTCTGCGGAGCAGTGCTGAAAAATGCTCTCACAAACCAATTAAGAGGCTTTTTGATGTCTCCTTTCAATCCATGCTTGAAGGCACTGGTGACATTTTGGTTGAGCTCAAGATTTAACATTCTCTGCTTTTCAGAATCTTTTCCTTTAATTTAACTTGACGGTTGTGTACCCAGGATTTATCTCACAAGTCAGGTTCAAAATAATCATGCCAGAATGCTCATTTTCTGCTTTGGTTTGAGGAGGGAAGTGCGCACCCTCAAGCACAACACAGAGGTAACACGCTGATAACAGAAGCACGGCAGGATTGCACAGAAAAACAAAAGCTACTTTAATCATAGAAACCCTACAGGGCAGAAGGAGGCCATTTGGCCCATTGAATCTGCACTGATAACAATCCCACCTAGGCCCTATTCCTGTAACCCCTCATATTTACCCCACTAATTCCTCTAGTTTATGCATCCTGGGACACTAAGTGGCAATTTAGCATGGCCAATACACCTAACCCACACATCTTTGGACAGTGGGAGGAAACTGGAACACCCGGAGGAAACCCATGCAGACATGGGACAATGTACAAACTGCGCAGAGACGGTGACCCAAGCCAGGAATCAAACCCAGGTCCCTGGAATGTGAGGCACCAGTGCTAACCACTGTGCCACCATACTGCCCTTATAATGTTTTATTATGAAGAAGAAAAGGTTTGGTTTATTCTTGCACCGTCATGACTTGTTCCTTAATGATAAGTTATCAGTTCTGGTAGTAAATTTACACTCAAAATGCACCATAAGTGTAGAAGTCAATTCCTTTGTAACAAATATCCCAATTAACAAGAGGTGTTATCTGTTTAACAAGAATTCAGAATGAAATCATAGTAACATCTATCCATTGCATTATTTACTCAGTATTTTTTAGGTTTTAATGAAAGGTTTTACTTGGTACCAGGATAAGGGCATAAAACACGCCAAACTTTACTTTCCTTATAGCGATTCAACTTCTTTTTCCTTGGCACCCATCTTCGATGACTTAATCGAGATGATGTCCTCATATTGATTAACTTTCTTTAGTGCACTCAAATTGTGTTAAATTGATAATTAACTTCTACTTTTTTTTCAGATCCATCAACAGACTTATGTACCATCTGTGGGCCCAGCCCAAATAGTAGTCACCTTAGAACAAAAATGGCCACATTAAGAAAGCCTAGTGCTATTATCTCCTCAATGAAGTGGAATGGTGGGCAAAGATGGCGTGATTAAGTTAATTAAGCTAGTGTCATTGGTCAATTTTGTAGCATTTTCTAGTTTGTGCATGATAATCTTGAAAACAAAGAGGGAACTTATTCCTTCGTTTTTTTGCTAGTTCTCTTTTTCTGCTTGATTTTTTCACATTTGGCCAATGAGGAGATTTGATTTGTACTGTAACAGGTAGCATGTTATTTAAATCAATCATTTGCTCTACCAATGTGAGGGATGATGTGCTAAAGAATGATTCTCTAAGGCCACATGAATAAAAATGTGAGAGCAGACTGAAAGTTGTATGTATTAAAACATAACATACAGAAACTTAAGAAATTGTAAGATTGCCAGATGATGTAAGGAACAAATTGAAGAGATAAAAAACAGAACCAAAAGATTTACCCAAGGGGAGAGAATAGGAGCGAGCCTCATATGCAGACCAACAGCAATGCCAAGGTAAGGTGATTTGATTTATTATTGTCACATGTGTTGGTATATATTGAAAAATATTGTTTCTTGTGCACTATACCGACAAAACATACCATTCATAGAGTACATGGGGAGATGGAAGGGAGAGGGTGAAGAATGTCGTGTTACAGTCATAGCTAGGGTGTAGAGAAAGATCAGCTTAATATAAGGTAGGTCCATTCAAAACTCTGATGGCAGCAGGGAAGAAGCTGTTCTTGAGTTGGGTTGACATGTGATCTCAGACTTTTGCAGCTTTTTCCTGATGGAAGAAGGTGGAAGAAAGTATATCCACAGTTCCTGGGGTCCTTAATTATGCTGGTTACTTTTCTGAGGCAGTGGGAAGTGTAGACAGAATCAATGGATGGGAGGCTGTGTGTTGGACTGGGCTACTCACAAAGGGCAAGTTCACAATATTGTGTAGTTTCTTGTGGTCTTGGACAGAGCAGGAGCCATACCAAGCTGTGATACAATCAAAAAAAATGCTTTCTATGGTGCATCTATAAAAGTTGGTGAGAGTTGTGTGAGAGGAATGCACAGAAGGGGAGAAAGACCAATAGATAAGACATGCTATTGGACATTTACTATAAGAGATACAATGAAAAGCAAAACGTCCCTCAGTAACATGACAAGTTTTTAATAATTCTGATGTCATTTGTAAAAAAAATTAAAATGTTTGCTGTGGCTGTCAATTTTAGGAGCTCATTCTTAATAGCAAATGTGCAATCGGTGATGCAGTTAGTCAATCAAAACTTGCAAGGCTCATAAAATGCTTGCGCTGTACATCAGAAATCTTGGCAGAAAGTCAGTCCGTTATGCAGGCTGTTGTAGCTGACACAGGGCTGCATTGCAGTCTTTTGTGCAGTTTCCTGCTGCTCACCTTAGCTCACTCGAATCATCCGACCTCAACCTCTTGTGCCTAAAAATATCTCTTCCTCACCTCAATAATTTCATCTCCACTCTCCATTATTCTCCTAACCTTGATAACTGCCCAGGACACTTCAACTTTTTATCAAACAAATTCTCTTCTGGTCCCCTCCACTATTCACCATCAGTCGTGGCTTCACTTCTTCACTGCAGTGGTGCTTGGTACAAATGCTAAGTCCTTTAATATCTTAATTGATCTTGAACAATTAATCAGCCTATCAATATGCCCGCCTGTTCAGTTAATCTCCTGGACTTTTTTTCTCATCTCCAGATGCCTTACACTCACAATGGGCTGAATCTCAACTGCCGAAGTAAGGGTAGGTTAAGGTCAGGTCAGAGGATAAACTATCGAAAACAGGAACCCTATCCACCTTGCACACACTCACTTCCATTGTAATAGAGGTGGAACAAGGAAGTGGGAGACCAATCCATTCACAGGAGGTGGGTTGGTTATTTAATAATGCAATGAGGCAGGATATGCCTGCATTTTAACAGCAATTCTAATTTTAATTCAAGTTGAGTTTTCTAGACCTGAGGAAACCCAACAGATGAAAAGAAGCAAGGAGGACTGAATCCATGAGACGTGCACCTATACAGCACTGATGATAGGACAGAAGGGGTGTTCTCCCCAAGGCATAGAAACATAGAAACTTGAAGCAGGAATAGGCCATTCAGCCCTTTAAGCCTGCTCTGCCATTTGTTATGATCATGGTTGATCATCAACTTCAATATCCTGATACCTCTTCTCTCCATATCCCTTGATCCCTTTGGCCCTTAGAGCTATATCTAAATTTCTTCTTGAAATTGGACAATGTTTTGGCCTCAACTATTTTCTGTGGTAGTGAATTCTACACATTCACCACCCTCTGGGTGAAGAAATTTCTCCTCACCTCAGTTCAAAAACGTCCCTTATCCTCAAACTATATACCCTAGTTCTGGCCTCGCCCACCATCAGGAACATTCTTTCTCAATCTACTGTAACCACTTTGCTGTCCCCATAACCACCATTGTACTATACCCAACCAGTATTTTCCATTCTCAGATCACCAGCAGACATCCTCACATGATTGGAGACCTCTTCCTCCTTGACAAATGGAACCATCCATGTGATCAGACACCTTTCCCAGCCTGTGATTGGACCCCCTTCCCACTCCCCCACCCCAACTTGTGGGGGCCCATGGTTCAGGGTTTTCCTGTGTGTCTCTGATGTTAGTGATCAGTTTGCCACCAAGAGGCTGGTGACAATTGGACCTCTGGGTGAAAGCGAGGAGCCAGTCAGTGATAATCAGTGAGGATCAACAAGGATGGGGAGCAGGAGGGGGGCAGCTGACTGGGGATAGGGGGTGCTCGACCAGCTTTGGGGGAGAGGGTTTTATATCAGAGCTAGGAATCAATTAGAGAGTAGTTGGTTATAGGGATCGGTGGTGATGGAGTTGGTGTTGGTTGGAAGAGGGTCAACTGGAAAAGGGGATTGATTGGGTGGACTGTCAATCCCATAAGGAAGTCAGGGTTTTATTGGCAGCATGTCATCCAGGTAGCTGTTGAAAAGCATTGATGCCAGTACTGATCCTTGTAGTCCATTCTTGAGGGATCGAGGTGAGGGGTAATTTTGTCCCCAGAGTGGACATGCGATGGTTTATTGCTCAGCATCACTCAAAGCAGGCAGAGTGCCTGGAGCAGGGATCACTAGGGTCACAGTGCGGAGTTTGCATATTCTTCCAGTGTCTGTGTGTGTTTCCTCTGGCTGTTCGAGTTGGGCAGCATGGTTTGCCCTGCTGCCTCACAGTGCCAGGTTCTAATCAGTATTCTGTAAACTGTGTGTGACTTTATATGCCCTTCTCTGATCAGAACCTTCCACATACCTGACAAAGGAACACCACTTCCGAAAGCTTTTGAGATTGCTATCAAATAAACTGGTTGGACTCTAACCTGGTGTTGTGAGACTTCTTACTGTGTTTACCCCTGTGTTTACTGTGCCGGCATCTCTACATCATGATTTCCTCTGGAAACCAGCCTCAACGTGTATTGCGAGGGCAAGAGCTTGATTGGGAGCAGCTAAGATGTCGATGAAAATCCTTTAATGTGATGAGCAGTTTGGCAACATCACTGCAGCTTCATGCTGTGAATGAACAGGACAATCCGTTAGAGTATCACTGCACAGTGTTAGAGGTGAAATTAGATTGCTCATTCTCCCAGCAAGACTTACTTCAATGTCAGCGATGAGCACTCATGCTTCTCTGCTGTCCCAAGTCCCGACCTGTTAACTGTCTTTGTCTCTTCAAAGGTGCCGTTGGGAAAAAAAATCAAAGGCACACTTCAGTTGTAGGATATTTAGGAAACCCGATTTACCTCTCCTCTACCTCAAAAAATTTCTTGGCTAAAATCCAGCCTGATGTCTTTGTTCTTGGCTACTTTTCTCAGTGCAGCTGCAAATTTTACTGTTCCAGTTTCTCTTGCTGAAGTAAAATGAGGTAACTTTAGCTAACGTTGTGGAGATCATACCTTATGTTTCTTCTTTCATTCCTGTCCCTGACTGAGGCTGAAACAAACTGTTTGCAACTTTACTGTCAGGTTTGACCTCAAGCAGAGTTCCGCTTCAATACCAAGACAGCCTACCTCAGTAACATTGTTCTCCTTTAGCTCAACTGCTGTTGAATCCTTGAACTGGGGTTGTTCAATTTCTGATAAACCTCCGTTTATCATGCTTGATGCTGTGTACACTGACCTAATATTATTTTTGCTCATACTTCTGTATCTCTAGTATTGGAGCTGCTAAATGCAACCTTAATTAAAGCAAAGCATTAACTCCTGTTTTTCTTCTCTACTGCAATTACGACCACTACAAGTTGTATCTATAAGATGCCTTTAGCTGAAGAAACTATTACAAGCTGCTTTACATGTTATCTAACAAAATTTGTCACCCAGTTCTCAGTAAAGGTAGTGAACAGTTTGGTTAAAAAATAGATTTTAAGCAGCAACTGTTCTTTCTGACTTGCCTCTTGACCAATCCACCTAACATGCACATCTTTGGACTATGAGAGGAAACTGGAGCATCCAGAAGAAACCCATGCAGACATGGGGAGAATGTGCAAATACTCACCCAAGGCCAGAATCGAATCTGTGTCCCTGGCGCTATGAGGCAGCAATGCTAACCACTGTGTTGCTCTGTTCAGAACACAAAGTGAACCTTTATGTCTTCAGTTTCTCCTCCAATTCCAATCCAGATGACCTCGCAAAGACCTTCCTTCTAGTCTATTCTATTTAGGAAAACTAGTTTCTCGATGCAACAATTTAAATCTTTATGGTTGATTAAACTAAAGGCCTGTTCAAAATCTACAAAGTCTGTATAAAATAGCCTGCTTGACTCTTGTTATTCTGCTGGTAGTTTGACTATAAATATGAGGCCAGTGGAAGAATTGCTCTACATGATGCTAAATCATTGACGGTGCTGTAGGAATCAGAGGTGATGTATTTTGCTGCTGATCAAAATTGTGCTGAAAGTTCAATTTTTATTCATACAAAAATAGTTCCTCACCCTTTACTGGAATTGGTAAAGTGTGATGATTGATAAATATTGTCCTTTGAAGAGGTACTATTGCTGCCATTTTTAAATAATTTTTTTTCAAAATATGTACTAAACATTACAAGTGTGACTGATAACATTTACAAATAGATTGTTGTCAAGATGTTGGTGGATTTCTACCGCAAGAGCCTAATCACAGTAACTAATTGACCATAGAAAAACCTTGCTGGAGAACAGGTCAATATTTTGTAACGATGCTTCAGTAGAGATCATTTTTACTGTCTATGCAAAGGATGTTATTTTATTCAACCCTTTGTGTAATTTCATTCAGAATCACCCACTTTGTTTCTCACTAATGCTCAGAGTGTTATCACAACACCATGAGATGTCACCATTAGACTTTAAGTAGCTGCAGGCAAAAAGCAGCTTTTGCACAATTTGAGTGTTCTGGAAAAGTGCTGCTTGACCTCATATTCCTGAAGACCTCATCAAAAATAAAGAGCCAATGTTCAGATGGTTGTGTATGACATTTCCATTGACATTTGGGATCTAAAAAATCTGTGTGATTAACAAGCAAAACTACATTGCCTTCTAAATTACTCAAAGAACTGGATGTCAATGGATCTGGGGGAACCTCTGCTTTCAGCTTACCCAGGTGAAATGAATCCGTGACCACACTTGGGCATGTGTCTTTAGCCAAGTTGCTTTTATTAATTGAATGTTGAGTTCTAATTTTCTTGGCAATAAGGATTTCTGAATTGAAAATATTAACATAGAAACGTAGAAAATAGGAGCAGGAGGGGGCAATTCTATCCTTCAAGTCTGATCCCGCCATTCATTATGATTATAGCTGATCATCCAGTTCAGTAACCTGATCCTGCATTCCTCCCCCATATCTTTTAATCGCCTTTGCATACTTTAGTTTTCTCTACACTGAAGTCTTTAGGTTGTTCGGCCACATTTCTCATGTGATTAAAGTTACAGCTAAAATATAGATGGATGTGAATCTCTTTATGTATTCACATAACATGAATTAGATAAAGTGGGGGTCGGGGTGGGGGTGGGGTGGGGGGGGAGGTGGGGAGCTGATTTACACACCACAACATCATCTTTGGATCCAATGACATCCTGGCTGATATGTTCACCCGTGTCAAATCTAAAATCTCACTTTTACAAGTCATACCGTTTTTGGTTCAATACCATCAGTTGCTTTATTGGACTTGACTCATTCTTGCGTACATTTATAATGTAACTTGCGAATGTAACCATAAAGTCCCACTGCGACCTCGACCACAAGTGTTTGTTTTTCACAAGTTAATCCCTTCAATCTCTCTCCCAGCAGACTAAGTTATCATAAGGTGAAGTGAAATTTGATTTAAGCTGTTTTATTCCACACAAGGTGCTGCAGAGTCACTTAGCTGAATTGGTACAATGTATATTTACATCCTGATGCAAAATACTGTAAAGAACATACAACTTTACCTCTACTTGAGTGGCTCAGACAGCTTGACTTTAACAGAGCAATCCAATTCTGCATATGCCCTCCAGCCTAATGCAGAACATCTTTCTTTGCAGTCTCTGACCTTTTTTTAAAAAATCTTACCGCAGCTTCTCATTGATTTCTTATTATCTGTCCTTCTTTTGAATAGCCTGTCTCCGATGTCAGCATTCCCTCAGGAAGGATGGTTCCCTCAGATAAGGAGACAAGCAGGTCAAACAATTCTCCAAGTTAGCTCTCAGACAAGCTGCAATCAACTGCACACACCTCTTTAATTCTGCCCTCAATCCCTCTTCAGTAAAGGCCAATGTGCTCATTGTCTCCTTATTGGCAGCCTTCACTGCAGGTTAGCTCAATAGTACAATTGATCAAGGACAGCCAAGAATGACTGGACATGCACACCTTGTTATTCTCCTGTGGAGAAGCCTATGGTTATCTATTCTTCAGACCACAGTGGAGAGTTTCAATATTTTGAACAGATTGCCATTCACACAGCCTATTTAATTCCTCTTGAAATTCTTTACATCTATCCACATTTCACAACAGGGCAGCAGCAGCAGGAGATGCAATGAGCCTGCTATAAACTCTATACAAACATCATCCTCAGAACTCAGAACATAGTGAGCAGCAAGCAATGGATTGTGCAGCACATGCCCAGACCACACACTCACACACAATGGCCATGTCTTAAGCATCCTCACATCAAAATTTTCAGTGGTTGTAATGTTGAGAATGCGAGAGAAGGAACATTGTGACAGCAACGTGTGACATGGTGTGTTCTGAAAACATCCCCTACTGCATGCGCAGATACCCCAAACCTGGGCCTTTGGAGGTTACAGTGACTCCCAGTTTCAATGCATTTGATTCCTTTCAGAGCTTAATAAGGGATCTGTGCAGCATCTCTCAACCAGTCACACACAGATAGTTGATGCCATCTTTAGACATGTCCGCACATTCATCTATTACCAGATAGATGAGGCCAGCCAGGTGGAGAGAGCATGAGGCTTTGTGGTCTTGGTTGGGTTCCCCTGCATCCAGGGTGTAATAGATTGTACTCATGTGGCCATCAAGACCCCAGCAGGTGAGCTGGGAGCTTTCATAAACAGAAAGGGGTTCCACTCACTTAATGTTTGCATAGCCTGTGACCATAGGACACAGATTCTTCAAGTTTATGCCCCTTACCCTGGGAGCTCACACAATCACAGAATACTACAGTGCAGAAGAGGCCCTTCAGCCTGTCGGGTCTGCACCGACACATGAAACTTGCCCACTTAATCCCACGTGCCAGCACTTGGCCCATAGCCTTGAATGTTACGGCATGCCAAGTACTCATTCAGGTACTTTTTAAAGGATGTGAGGCATCTTGCTTCCACCACCCTCCCAGGCAGCGTATTCTAGACCGTCATCACCCTCTGGGTAAAAAAGTTTTCCTCAAATCCCCTGTAAACCTCCCACCCCTCACTTTTAACTGTATCCCCTCATAACTGACCCTTCAGCTAAAAAGAACAGCTGCTCCCTATCCACCCTGTCCATGCCCCTCATAATCTTGAAAGCCTCAATCAGATTGCCCTTCAATCTTCTCTGCTCCAGAGAAAATAACCCAAACCTATCCAACCTCTCTTTATTACTGAAATGTTCCATCCCAGGCAACATCCTGGTGAATCACCTGTACACCCCCTCCAGTGCATTCACATCCTTTCTATAACGTGGTGACCAGAACCGCAAGCAGTACTCCAGCTGTAACCTCACCAAAATTCTATACAACTCCAACACGACCTCTCTGCTTTTGTAATCTATACCCTGACTGATAAAGGCGAGTGTGCCATATGCCTTTTTCACCACTCTATTAACTTTTCTGCCTTCAGAGGTCTACGTACAGACATGCCAAGGTCCCTTTGTTCTTCGGCACTTCTCAGTGTCAGACCTTTCATAATACATTTCCTTGTCAGATTACTTCTTCCAATGTGCATCATCTCACAGTTTTTGGGGTTAAATTCCATCTGCCACTTACCTGCTTACTTGACCATGTTCCTGTAATCCAAGATACTTAACCTCACTGTTAACCACTCGGCCAATCTTTATGCCATCAGTAAACTTACTGATCCTACCTCCCACATAGTCATCTATGTCATTTATATAAGTGACAAACAATAATGGTCCCAGCACAGATCCCTGTGATACACCACTGGTCACTGGCCTTCAGTCACTAAAGCAGCCATCTGTCACCACCCTCTGTCTCCTATCGCTAAACCAATTATGAATCCACCTTGTCAGATCACCCTGTATTCCATGTGCATTAGCCTCCTTAATAAGTCTTCCATGTGGGACTTTGTCAAAGGCTTTGCTGAAATCCATGTAAACTACATCAACCGCACTACCCTCATCCACACACTTGATTACTTGCTCAAAAAATTCACAATGCTTACATCTTGCAGCACTCTCAGATACCAAAGCTATTCATGGCTCCTGGATGGATTGCTCTTGGGTGACAAGGTCAATAAATTCAATCATTATTGTCACTATGCATGTGAGGTGGGCCGAGGAGACAATAGAAAACAGCTGCATGGTGACATCTGCATTTGAACAATGGACACTCCGGCTGCAACAGCTCACTTTCTGATGAGAAGAGCCTTTAATTATTCCTGTGTCCACAGCATGCACATCTGGGATCTGCACTCTTAGCTTCATCTGAGACCCCCATCAATCTGGAGGATTGAGATGGTCAGTGGCACTCCAGCTCCAGTTCATGCTTCATTAACACAAGCAGATTTGGAACTCCCTGACCAGTCCCGCGGTGCTCTGCCATATTGTGACTTGTCTTCTCCAACCAAGGAACAATAGAAAGCATCATCAGCGCTCCACCTCCCTTGAGGTCCAATCTAGATTTCCCTTTCTCCCACTCAGGCATTAAGTGGACTATTTCGCTGGGGCACACCTTCTCTCTTCAGTGCATTGAGATCTATTGTGCTGAGATTCCAGCCTTGGCTGGACAGATTTCCGTGCCACTTGCCATATACACTCAGACCTCTGAGCATTCAGAGGACTACGCTTCTCTGCATGGGTCGATGCCATCTCTGCACTTAGCTTTGCTGACTTCACAGGCTCATGGAACCTTTTGATGCCACATGCAGCACACCCCATCATGCCCACTTGCTTAAGCAGCAACTTCTGGCCTAGCCTTTTTAGTGAGGTGGGGCTGCCTTCTTTTGCTGTCACTGGGCTTGAGAATGTGCTGCCTGGCACTGACCTCCTGAACCAGGACATCCAGGCACTCATTGGTGCAGCAGGGCACGCACTGCCCACTCAACATGCTTTCCTGCCTTCTATGACCCCAGGTGTTGATGCCATTATTAGACAACAGGGAGTGGTTGCACACAGCTCCATCAGCCTCCCCCACAACTCCTGGCAGCCTTCAGGAAGCTGCCATCTCTATTTTTAAAACTCCCCTTGCCAGATCCCCTTTGGACCAGGTGCCTTATACATTCTCATCCCACACAGCGCTAGGCCAACTGGTAGATGTGTTACATGCTGTGCAGACTATAAATTGGCCACCAGCATGACATTGCGTTAGCGATGTGATCGTCGCTGGGAGCATCTCGAGGGTGAAAGTTTTAATGATGACTATGGCATCAAAGATAGGGGGTGTGTTTGATCTGATCAGTAATTTGAATGGAGGGCCAAAGGCTAAGCGATTGGGATTTTGAAAATTCTGTTGGAAGTAGATTGAAAAATCATGGGCAAGATTCTCCAACCTCCCAGCTGTGTGTTTCCCGCTGGCGGGAGGTAGCATGTGGTTTGCTAGTGGTGGGATTCTCTGGTCCGGCTGCTGCCAATGGAAATTCCCATTGATGTCACTCCATGCCAGCAAGAAACCCTTGGGTGGTGATCCGCTGCTGGCGGGAATGGAGAATCCCGCCACTGTGAACAACTAGAGAATTCCACAGACAAACACAGAAACAGTTGTACTCGGGTGAATGTGAATGGAGCACAATGCCAGCAAGTGATCAGAAATGATCTTTTCTGTGACTAGTAAGATGGGAGTAAGAGAGGCCATGTGAGTTGGGAGGGTCAAGGTAGAGGCGTTTATATGGAGGGAGAGATTAAGGTGGGATAAGAGGGCAGTAGCATGAGGAGCTGTGTTGAATTTTGCAATCACTGAGAATGACAATTACATAATGCAAAGGCTGAAAGCAGGCAATATATCTTGATGAGAACATTATTATAATTCTTGGGTGAATTATAGCAAAGATATTTGTAAATGAAAGGCGAGGGGTTTGAGTTGCCCAAAGGAGGAGAAAGTGACAGAGAAATGGAGGATCAGGCCAAGGTGTGACTTGCTGTTAAGTGTAATACTGTCATCTCAATGGACTGGGCAGAGCAAATGGAAGAAACTATAGGCAGGAGAGGAAGCTTCATTTAGGGGAAATGTCAGTGTCTCTCAATCAAGTTTTCATCAAAGCCAAGGTAATGTAATTCTTCACAGTATGCTCATTGATGACAAGGAATTTGTCCACAGTGAATGCACATTCCAGAGAGAGAGCCATAGAGACACAATGAGAATGATCCACTGAATCTCGCCAAGAGAGTTGGAAGGAAAGGAGGTTGGCAAAATTAGCTTCCAGTGAGGCATATTATGTGGGAAGGTTGGTGAGAGAGTATGGTGAGACAGCTGGGCTTGCTACTCTAGGAGGCAGTGGCGAATGTCTTGATACACCCTTTGTATTATACCATAAGAGGCTGTCAGCTAAGAGGCAGTTAAGCCTAAGATGGCAGGAGGAGAGTAGGAAGGTCGAAGAGTACTGAAGGGTTGGTGTAGGGATAAGAAAGCTTGGAGCCTCTAAGAGGGAAAAAATGAAAGGAGAGGGACATTGAGGAAAAGTAAAGAGAAAGGAATTAATAATGGAGATTGTAGAGTAAAGAAACATACATGATGCTGAAGTTATCAACTTTGGTATGAAAAACAGAATGACAGAGTATTACTTAAATGGTGATAGACTGGGAAATGTTGACCTTTCCTTGTCCCACTCCTTGCCTGCTCCGATTCCTATGGCAGGCAGGATGGTAGAATTCTGGCCACATTATCCACTCTGCTATTGTCGTCTCCATGCCCCACCTCCTCCTTCCCCTCCCCAATCCCACAGCCCATAGAATGTTTTAATTTTTAAAATTTTGTGAGGAGATAGTAAGATCAATGCTGGGGGATTAAGCCTTTTTCCACTGAAGGTAATCAGAATCTAGTTCAAGCAAAGCTATATTACTCACAGAATAACAAGTGTAGAGTACATTGACTTCAGTATTGATTCATAATTAGTAGAAAGCTGATTCTAGTCCTGTATGGGTTCCAGCCATGGAATAAAAGGGTTATTCAGTTGGGTTGATATTCTACTTCAAGGCACAAACCAGTAGTGAATTTGAGGGGAAGTGGCTGGGTCCAAGATACACCATTTTCTTGGAGAAACAGTTCTTGGGGAATAACAGTGTCATGGTGTATGCTCATTGAGGGACTGCTATTTTTTTAAACTCTTTTAACTTCTTCCTTTCAAACAGTTTGGGGACTCCTCTTCCCCCGAGTGCTTTAGAACTTCGCTGTCTGTAGTCCCTCAGTGCAGGCAATGGTGTCACAGAACTTGGAACAGGAGCCATGCAATCTCAGCCTCTTCATTTTCTTATGCTTCTGGAAACCAGGCTGTAGCTCCCCTGAGCATTTATTCTTCTACGTTTAAAACACTACTTTCTGTGCTCTCTCAAAAAAAACTCTAGCACAATTCTTTTTAAAGTTCCATTTTTTTAAATCTCCAAGTCACAGGCCTTCAATCTGAGGGTTATCCTCTCTTATTTACATTCCTAAACTACCAACGGCATTGGCCAATTCAGGTCCACTCTACGTCCATGTCTCAGGATCTGGCAATACCTCAACATCAAGGGCGGTATGGTGGCACAGTGGTCAGTACTGCTGCCTCACAGTGCTAGGACCCAGGTTCAATTCCAGCCTTGGGTGGAGTTTCTATGTTCTCCCCATGTCTGCGTGGGTTTCTTCTGGATGCTCCAGTTTCCTCCCACAGTTTCAAAGATGTGCAGGTTATGTCGATTCACCATGGAAAATTGCCACTTAGTGTCCAAAGAAGTATAGGTTAGGTGGATTACAGGGTTACAGAGATAAGGTTGAGATGTGGGCCTGGGTAAGGTGCTCTTCAGAGAGTTGGTGCAGACTTGATGGGCTGAATGGCCTCCTTCGGCAATGTTGGAATTCTATGATTCTATGACTTCGCAGAGTCTATTCGCCCAAAGGCAGGTAATTAAAATAGGATACTCACAGGAAAATGGGAGCAAATTCCTTGATCGTCTCTGAAATAGTGCCGTGGGGGAGTGGGGGGACCCACTGCACACTCTGCAATGGGATCAGTGGCAGAGGGAGGGAAGATACGAGTGGGGCTGAACATGGCGAGGGGAGTAGATCAGGGTGCACGTGGTGGGGGAGATTGGGGCTGGCTGTGGGACGGGGGAGGTAACAACTGGCCATGAAGCTGGCAATTGGGGCTGGGCTGCTGGGGGGTGGTGGTTTGGGAAACCAGTGATCGGCAGAAGGAGGCTGGTGATCGGGAGGCTGATGACGGGGGTGGATAGTGTGAATGCGCCAATCTCCCCACTGATAGATGGGCACATGCGTAGTGGCTCGCTCAGCGCACTGATTCTGGCCTCTTGAATGGGATGAAGCCCAACACCCACTTACAGATGTGAATTCCCCTGAGGCACTCTGTGGAGAACAGAACGCCAGAGATTCATGAAACTAAGATCGTCCAAAAAACAGACAGGAAAATCTTCTGTTTTCCTCCCTTTTAGGCACTTAATTTTTTTTGGGAGAATCCCGGCCTTAGAATCATAGGTTGAATTTTATGTCTCCCCACCAGTGTGATTGAAGGCAGGGAAGGCTGTAAAATAAAGCAGGTAACCAGCCTGACACATTCCCTTCAATCCTCACCCTGTTCCCTAGTTTACAGGTAGGGCATTAGCTAACTGGCCTGCCCTTAGGTTATTAGGTGGACAATTAACTGCCAATAAAGGGACATATTTTGTCTCAGTTTTTTAATCTGTGGCAAAAAGCAGGGGCATGGCAAGCAACTAGGCTGCTTTCACTGCATAGGCTTCTGGTGGGCAGGAACTGATGGGTGAAATCTCCTTTAAGGGGGCACTGGTGCCCAAATAAAGCAACCCCAAGAAGGTGCCCTCCTTTATCCCACACTTCGCCTCTCTAACCTGCCTCTTGCCCCTCTCCCTACCTTGGCGGCATGGTAGCACGGTGGTTAGCATGGCTGCTTCACAGCTCCAGGGTCCTGTGTTCGATTCCCGGTTCAGGTCACTGTCTGTGTGGAGTTTGCACATTCTCCTCGTCTGTGTGGGTTTCCTCTGGGTGCTCCGGTTTCCTCCCACAGTCCAAAGGTGTGCGGGTTAGGTTGATTGGCCATGCTAAGAAATTGCCCCTTAGCGTGTCCAGGGATTAGTGGGTATAATATGTAGGGATATGGGGGTAGGGCCTGGGTGGGATTGCGTTCGGTGCAGACTTGTTGGGCTGAAGGGCCTCTTTCTGCACTGTAGGGTTCTATGATTCTATGATTGTTGAACTCTACCAGCCAAAATCTCTGGAGTTACCTGAGGTCTGTGAGACACCTTCACCTCTTCCTTGGTACTACTTGTAGCCCTAACAGTGATCACTTCTGTCATCTGGTGCTGCTGGGACTACAGAACTGATGACCAGTCAGATTAACCAGAAGCTCTCCCGCTTGGATATTCCTGTCCTGGAGAGGCGTATGGCCCACTCTGACCTAATTAAGGCTGGCCCTAGAATAGTATCACAAGATTGTGTCCAGATTCCACATAGGTGAGGTGCCGACCATGCTTTAGCTTGGGAAATGGCGGGTCATCCATCCCCTAGTAAAATATCTCCCATTTGGCAGAGATGTAAGCCCATGGTGTCTGTGTCAGCTGAAAAAGTGCTGCTGTTCAACCTATTTCCACTTTCCAGCTCTTTTTCCCTGATCCCCTTGGTTATACCAAGTTCTGGGGAGATGCTGACATTGTGGCAATGACACTGGACTAGTGATCCAGAGGTCTAAGATAATGGTCTGGCAGAATTAAAATACAAACAATAAAATCTGAAATTAACAAACTAGGATGGTAGCCATGAAACCATCATCGATTGCTACGACAACCTATCTGGTTCACTAATGTCTTTTAGGGAAGGAAATCTGCTGTGCTAACCTGATCTGGCCTTCATGTGACTCCAGACCCGCAGCAATGTGGTTGACTCTTAACTGCCCTCTGAAATCACCTAATTGCCCTCTGAAATAGCCCAGCGACTCATTCAAACCAAGGGCAATTGGGGATGGCCAACAAATACTAGCCTTGGCAATGACACCCATACCCCATGAAAGAAAGAAACAAAAAAAAAATTCTTTTAAAATGTAATAATTATTCCTGCATCCTTATGGGGAGTGAGTTTCAGGCTCCTGTTACCCTCTGGGTGAAAATAATTCTCCACAACTCCCCTCGAATCCTGGTGCAACTGAACAGAAAGTTGAAGAACAAAGTCAGCTGCCATCATTTTTAAAGAACTGCAGCTCAAAATTAAGATGGGACACGATTAAGCACTGTCACCATATCAAACATTCAATTTACTGGAAGGGCTTTAATGGCAGGAAGCGAGTTGCAGTTTTAGGAATGTGCATCATATAGTATCTGTCATAGATCCTTGTTGAGGTTTTAATTCCTTTTATATTTAGCATATTGTGCATTAGATGGATCATTGCAGCACAAGATCTGATTCTGTGGAATTAAAAAAAAACAGAGCACACATTTTGCTGATTTAAGTCATACATTGAAGTTATGTGGTTAAATTAGCTCTGTGCTGTAATGGTTCTTGAATTTCATTTTCGAGATGTTCAGAGCTCTGTATTGAAATATTGCACTAATTGTAGGCGAGACATGATTACATGATGGACTACAACATCTTTGTAAACATTCATGTAAATTATCCAGGTTATTTGTGAGTAAATTTCATCTTAGGAATACAAAAAAGACAACAGTTTCAACAGACTGAATTAATAGAAATTTATTTGATTCACGTTTCTATTTTAATACATAATTCCATTCCACTCATATACAATATCATCTCCAGGATGAATGATATTAATATTTAGGGATTTCCATTACCTGTGATGAAATGTTAAAGGGGGATTGGTGGGTTTACTATAATTAAAAATTGCCACAGATATGCATCATGGACTTCATAATAAAAATGCTTTTGAACGAATGAATAAGTGCTTTTCTGTAATAATAACTTTCAGATGGACATAGTTCACCATCTTCTGATGAGGTGTACTCACTTGAAATGTTAACCTGTCTTTCTTTCAGGATCTGCTACACATTTCTGACGTTTCCCAAAGCATCGTTTTCAGAAAAATCACAATAGCGACACGTTACGATCACAGGCGACCCAAATTGCATTTTGGAAGCAGCACTGCTAAGCTGAAAATACAGACGTACCTTGCAGTGACAGACAAATCCCCACAAGCAATAGACAGACAAGGGGAATGATAGTGATACAAGAATATTCAAATTATCGTCTGATGGATGACATATATTTTTAGGTATTTTCTAACGTTTTTATTATAGATTATTTTGGCTCCAATACCTTAGACTGGAGAACAGGTGGCCTGTGGGCCAAACTTGACATGTGAGTTCCTTTCATCTGGCCTATGTTTCTTCCCATGTTAAGTGCACAAAGCCAGATTCAAGCATAGCGAGCTCTTTTGGGAACTGAATCAAACTGTCCTGCAGTTTTTAATATGAAATGAAGTAGCTGGAGGGTGACTGGCTAGGTTGCAACTCTTTAAATTGCTTGGTTTAATTTGTCCAAGTCAAAGTAGACAAGTTCCCTCTGAAAATAAGTGTGGTACTGCCAAATTTAGAGCCCCATGAATGTCCGGAAGAATACAAGGGAAGATAAAATTTTAAAAGAATACGATAGGCACAAAGAACTAAACACTGCAACAACCTGTTTTGGTCCCCCCCTGTTGACATTATAGTTAAGAAAGCCCACCAATGCCTCCACTTTCTCAGAAGACTAAAGAAATTTGGTACGTCAGCTACGACTCTCACCAACATTTATAGGTGCACCATAGAAAGCATTCCTTCAGGTTGTATCACAGCTTAGTATGGCTCCTGCTCTGCCCAAGACTGCAAGGAATACAAAAGGTCAATAATGTAGCCCAATTCATCATGCAAACCAGCCTCCCATTCATTGACTCTGTCTACACTTCCCTCTGCCTCGGCAAAGCAACCAGCATAATTAAGAACCCCACACATCCTGGACATTTTCGCTTCCACCTTCTTCCGTCGGGAAAAAGATACAAAAGTCTGAGGTCACGTGTCAACTGACATAAGAACAGCTTCTTCCCTGCTGCCATCAGATTTTTAAATGGACCTACCTTGCATTAAGTTGATCGTTCTCCACACCCCACCTATGACCGCAACATTTACATTTGACATTCTTGTTTCCTTCTCTTTGAGCGGTATGCTTTGTCTGTATAGTGCACAAGAAACAATTAGCTAACACATGTGACAGTAATAAATCAAATCAATTCAAATCAGAAGCTGTTTAAGTCTAAGGCATTGAGCCATGGGGAGGATCCCAAAACAATCCATGAGATTGAGGTACCACATCAGGGAGAAGGCCAATTGTGTTTTCCAGATTCCCCATGTGGAATGTTGACATCTCTTTCGATGGTCACCTCACCTATTTCACATTAGACATGGGAGCTAATAAATCTTATAAGCCCCTTAACCTCTTCATGAGTTTTTAAAAATTTACTTATGGGTCATGGATATTGCTGGCTGGCCAGCATTTATTGCCCATCCCTAGTTGCCCTTGAGAAGGTGCTAGTGAGCTGCCTTCTTGAATTACTGCAGTCCCTGTGCTGTAGGTTAACTCACAATGCTGTTAGGGAGGGAATTTCAAGATTTTGACCCAGTGACTGCGAAGGAATGGCGATATATTTCCAAGTCAGGATGGTGAATGGCTCAGAGGGGAACATGCAGGTGGCGGTGTTCCCATTTATCTGCCCTTGTCCTTCTAAAGGGATGTGGTCATGGATTTGGAAAGTGCTGTCTAAAGATCTTTGCTGAATCACTGCAGTGCATCTTTTAGATAGTACACAATGCTGCTACTGAGTGTCGGTGGTGGAGGGATTGTATGTTTGTAGATGTGGTGCCAATCAAGTAGGCTGCTTTGTCCTGGATGGTTGTCGAGCTCCTTGAGTGTTGGTGGAGATGCACCCATCCAGGCAAGTGGGGAGTATTCCATCACATTCCCGACTTGTGCCTTGTAGACGGTGGACAGGCTTTGGGGAGTCAGGAGGTGAGTTACTTGCCGCAGTATTCCTAGCCTCTGACCTGCTCTTGTGTTTATGTGGTGAGTCCAGTTGAGTTTCTGGTCAATGGTAACCCTAAGGATGTTGACAGTGGGGGATTCTGTGATGGTTACATCATTGAATGTCAAAGAGTGGTGGTTAGAGTGCCTCCTATTGGTGATGGTCATTGCCTGGCATTTGTGTGGTATGAATGTTACTTGCCACTTGTCAGCCCAAGCCTGTATATTGTCCAGATCTTGTTGCATTTGAACATGGATTCCTTCAGTATTTGAAGAGTCGCGAATGGTACTGAACATTATGCAATCATTGGTGAACATTTCCATTTCTGATCTTATGACGGAGGGAAGGTCATTGATGAAGCAGCTGAAGATTGTTTGGCCTAGGACACTACCCTGAGGGACTCCTGCAGAGATGTCCTGGAGCCGAGATGACTGACCCTCCACAACCACAACCATCTTCCTATGTACAGGTATGACTCAAACCAGCGGAGAGTTTGCCCCCTGATACCCATTGATTCCAGGTTCACTAAGGCTCCTTGTTGCCACACTCAGTTGAATGCGGCCTTGATGTCAAGGGCTGTCACTCTCACCTCACCTCTGGAGTTCAACTCTTTTGTCCAAGTTTGAACCAAGGCTGTAATGAAGTCAGGAGCTGGGTGACCCTGGTGAAACCCAAACTGGGTGTCACTGAGCAGATTATTGCTGAGAAAATCCTGCCTGATAGCACTGTTGGTGACTCCTTCCATTACTTTACTGATGATTGAGACTAGACTGATTGGGTGTAATTGGCTGGGTTGGATTTATGCTGTTTTTTGTGTTCAGGACATACCTGGGCAATTTTCCACATTGTTGGGTGGATGTCAGTGTTGTAGCTGTACTGGAAGAGCTTAGCGAGAGGAGCGGAACGTTCTGGAGTACAAGTCTTCAGTATTATTGCCTGTATGTTATCAGGGTCCATTGCCCTTGCAGTATCCAGTGCCTCTAATCATTTCTTGATCATGGAGTGAATTGAATTCGCTGGAGGCTGGTATCTGAGATGCTGGGGACCATGGGAGGAGACTGAGATGGATCATCCACTCGTTACTTCTGGTTGAAGATTGTTGTGAATACTTCAGCCTTATCTTTTGCACTGATGTGCTGGACTCCTCCATCATTGAGGAATGGGGTATTTGTAGAACCTCCTTCTCCAGTGAGTTGTTTAATTGTCCACGACTATTCATGACTGATGTGGAAGGACTACAGAGCTTAGATCTGATCCGTTGGTTGTAGGATTGCTTAGCTCTCTGCCTATCACTTGCTGTTTTTGTCGTTTGACATGCAAATAGTCCTGTTTTGTAACTTCACCAGGTTGGCACCTCATTTTTAGTAATGCCTGATTTTGCTCCTGGTGTGGCTCCTGCATTCTCTGTTGAACTAGCTTTGATCCCTTGGCTTGATGGTAATGGTTGAGTGGAGGATATACCAGACCATGAGGTTGCAGATTGTGCTGGAGTACAATTCCATTACTGTTGATGGCCCACAGTGCCTTATGGATGCCCAGTCTTGAGTTGCTAGATCGGTTCGAAGTCTGTCCCATTTAGCACGGTGATAGTGCCACACAACACGATGGAGGTTATTCTCAATGTGAAGGTGGGACTTTGTCTCCACAAGGACTGTGTGGTGGCACTCTTACCGATACAGTTGTGGATGGATGCATCTGCAGCCGGCAGATTGGTAAGGATGAGGTCAAGTATGTTATTTCCTCTTGTTGGTTCCTTCACTACCTGCTGCAGACCCAGTTTAGCAGTTATATCCTTTAGGACCTGACCAGCTCGATCAGTAGTGCTGCTGCCAAGCCACTCTTGGTGATGGACATTGAAATCCTCCACTCAGAGTACATTTTGCTTGCCATCCTGAGTACTTCTTCCAAATGTTGTTCAACGTGCTGGAATACTAATTCATCAGCCGAAGGAGAACTGAACAAAACCTTACAGCAATTTTTATGTGCAGTAATATACAGGGCCCAGTTCATGGAACAGTTGCTGGCATGATCATGAAAAAAAGGTGATAATCGCTCCTTGATATAGCACAGAAGCTAATATCTACACCCTTCAGCACTACCATCTGATTATATTCTGACATCAAACAGACTGATGTAGTATAAACTTTGCATGTATTTGGTTCTGTGGGGAGTACTGAACTTCCTGAAGGTTTACAAAGTCTCACATTTAAGCACTGTATTTGTCCTGAATTGTCATTGTTAATAATGTCTTTTGTGAATAAACAGAGCCAATAAAATTAATTAACAAAGAAAATTAAATTATTGATTGGAGAATCCAGCAGCCAGATATTAGATTTTTCACTATCTGGGATAATTTAAGACTGTATTAAAGTGTGTCAATTCAGGCTGAAAAATGCCTTCCCGCATTGCCTCTCTCTGCAGACACAAATGAGGAAAGAGTCCTTTCGGTAAATCAGGTGACTCACCATCTAGTGGCCAAAATCAATAACTGCAGCACTCAATGAGAAGGTACACCAAAGTCAGCTATCTGCTTACATGGACGCTGGTGCAGTAGTTTGAACTAGACAGTACCTCTTTGAGACTTTCCTTTTAACACGGGGTAAACAGTTAATAGTTAAGATTCGTGGGCTATACTTATTTGTAACTGATTAGTGATTAATATCTGTCCATCTGTGAAAGAATATGGCAAAGCAACCTCTGAACTTTGGTGATATCAGTCTGCCACAAGTACCACACACAAAGTTGTCCCTTGCCAGTGGTGTGGGATGATACCTGCTGACACCTTGTTTGCAGGACTGGCATCTGCTTTGGAGGCCCTGAAACCTCATGACCGTGTGGCGATGAATTCCTGCCCACAGCCAGTGTTACAATTTGCGTTGACTTTCAGTTAAATTTTCCCACTCGTTGTGACTGATGCTGAGAATAGTCATGTCTCTTTGGACAGAATCTTTGAATCAGAGCTTTGGACACCCTGTTGGTCCCTTGGCTCCCCACTTAGCAGACATCTCCCATCCTGTGTACATGTCCCAAGCTAACAAAGCCTTCTTAGCACCAGCATGCTTGGCATGTTTGCTCTAGAAAGGACTACTTCTTTGGTGACTTTCACCCTAACTGTTGCTCCTGAGTTGGGTGGGCAAAGTCAAGAAATGTCCCAATTTTCCTGTTGGAGTCAGGCCCAGCACAGCCAAAAACAGAAACAGGGCTTTCAGATTGGAGATCTGGCTCCATTTTAGCTCAGGTGCAGAGTCCTTTCATGTCCATGCAAATCTTTGTATTCACTCCTTTTCGTGCCAAAGATGTGACACCAGAAATCAATGCTTTTTCTTCTTGGTCGATGTGGGTTGTCTAAGGTTCGCTGCCGCACAACAATGTGCTAAGGCTACAAGCCTTATTGATAAGCAGCTTGGTCCTCTGCGTCAGTTTGTTGTTTTTCCATGCCTGTTTTGTCACTCAACCAAAGTGGCTGAGCTCTTTGTCAAGGGGTAGGCTGTCCATCAATGTGCATCCAAGGTAGCAGAATTTGCTGACTGCTTCCAGCAGTGTGCAGTTGAGTCTGATCACAGGCGGAGACACATGACCCTGTCCCATCAAGACAAGTTTATTGGTACTGATGCTGAAGGATAACATGACACAGGCATGGGAGAGACAATCCATGAGCCTTTGAAAATGGTTTTCTGTCTAGGCAACTAGCGCAGCTTCGTCAGCATGCAGACAATCTCATATTGGGACATGTTGCGCTTTTACTCTTGTCTTTCACTCTTGATAGGTAAAGGAGTTACCTCTTTGGTGATTCATTGAGGTACACTCCTTTCATGTCTATAGGGAAAACATAGGTCAGGAGGGCAGAGAGAAATGGAAACCAAACAAAATTGGATGTTGTATTGTATGCCTTGGAGATATGCAGAGACATTAGACTTGAGCTTATACATGCCTTAGAGATATGTAGAGATGATACACTCCAGCTTGTACATGCCTTAGAGATATTCAGAGATGATACACTCCAGCTTGTACATGCCTTAGAGATATGCAGAGATGGTACACTCCAGCTTATATATGTGCAACAGATATTTTACCCACTGCTGTTAAAAAGTTTGTTGTCATGCTTATAGCAACAAGCCTCAGTTCACTCTTTCTCTGTCTAATTATACACTTACCTAATCATACACAGTGAGCAGTCAACAGACACACATAATAAAACAGCAAAAAAACTGAACAACTGAATAGCTGAGTTCAATGAGGCTAGCACCATTTAAAGTTATCCGCAATAAAATGGGAGGTGCTTTCTAGCTGGAGCAGATGCTGGATGGAGCTCACATAAATAGATGGATAATTGGTTTATTGAAAAATCATAACGGTGGCATGTGCCAAATTGTGTTGATGATACAAATAAAACAAGTAATCATAATTCAGAACATCATTATGGACAATCATTAAAATAAACATAAAATTGTTCAATTATGAACATTTAAGTACACTAATAATTAAAATGTGTTGCAAAATGCAGGTGCTCTTAATGTACAGAATAAAAATAAATTGATCAGAAATTGTCAGGCTGAGTTCACTGAATTGTGAATCATTTTGATAATTTAGTGAACTCAACGGCACGGGCAGCCATGGTGGCACAATGGTTAGCACTGCTGTCAATTCCAGCTTTGGGTCACTGTCTGTGTGGAGTCTACACATTCTCCCTGTGTTTGCATGGGTTTCCTCTGGGTGCTCTGGTTTCCTCCCACACAGTGAAAAGTCTGACAACACCAGGTTTTAGTCCAACCTATTTATTTGATAATATACTCACAAGCTTTCGGGGTTAGCCTCTTCGTCAGGTGAATGGAGAGTTCTGGCCTCAGACAGAGCCTATAAAGCACAGACAGTTTAGAGATTACTGATTAGAATGCGAATCCTTACACCTAACCTGCTGTTCAAGACCTGAAGTGGCTGATAATGTGAGTGGAAGGAGCACTGATCACAGTTTAAAGAGATGTGTATTGTCTCCAGACAGTACAGTAAGTGAGGTTTTGCAAACCCAGGCAAGTCACGGGGGTTACAGATAGTGCGACATGAACCCAAGATCCCTGTTGAGACGGTCCTCATGTGTGCGGAACTTGGCTATCAGTCTCTGTTCAGTGACTCTGCGCTGTCGTGTGTCGTGAAGGCCGCCTTGGAGAATGCTTACCCGAAGGTCAGAGGCTGAATGCCCGTGACCACTGAAGTGTTCGCCAACAGGAAGGGAACAGTCTTGCCTGGTGACTGTCGAGCGATGTTCATTCATCCGTTGTCGTAGCGTCTGCATGGTCTCCCCAATGTACCATGCTTTGGGACATCCTTTCTTGCAACGTATCAGGTAGACAATGTTGGCCGAGTTGCAAGAGTATTTACCATGTACCTGGTGGATGGTATTCTCACGTGTGATGATGGTATCCATGTCGATGATCCGTTTGAGGTTGTGTGGTTGTCTGAAAGCAAGAAGTGGGGGTGTGGGGATAGCCCTGGCGAGACATATCATTGATGAAGACGAACAGACCATTGTTCGCAGCAAACTACCCAGCCTTCAGGAGAACAGTGACCACAATACCACACAACCCTGCCACAGCAACCTCTGCAAGACATGCCGGATCATCGACATGTAAATAGATAAATAGCCAACATTGTCTACCTGATACGTTGCAAGAAAGGATGTCCCGAAGCATGGTACATTGGGGAGACCATGCAGACGCTACGACAACGGATTAATGAACATCGCTCGACAGTCACCAGGCAAGACTGTTCCCTTCTTGTTGGCGAACACTTCAGTGGTCACAGGCATTCAGCCTCTGACCTTCGGGTAAGCGTTCTCCAAGGCGGCCTTCACGACACACGACAGCGCAGAGTCGCTGAACAGAGACTGATAGCCAAGTTCCGCACACATGAGGACGGTCTCAACAGGGATCTTGGGTTCATGTCGCACTATCTGTAACCCCCGTGACTTGCCTGGGTTTGCAAAACCTCACTTACTGTACTGTCTGGAGACAATACACATCTTTTTAAACTGTGATCAGTGCTCCTTCCACTCACATTATCAGCCACTTCAGGTCTTGAACAGCAGGTTAGGTGTAAGGATTCACATTCTAATCAGTAATCTCTAAACTGTCTGTGCTTTATATGCTCTGTCTGAGGCCAGAACTCTCCATTCACCTGACGAAGGGGCTAACCCCGAAAGCTTGTGAGTATATTATCAAATAAATAGGTTGGACTAAAACCTGGTGTTGTCAGACTTTTCACTGTGTTTACGCCAGTCCAACGCCGGCATACCCACATCATTCCTCCCACACTCCAAAGATGTGCAGGTTAGGTTGATTGGCCGTGCTACATTGTCCCTTAGTGTCAGGGGGATTAGCAGAGTAAACACATGAGGTTATGGGTATAGGGTCTGGGTGGGGATGTTGTCAGTGCAGGTTTGATGGGTTGAATGGCCTACTTCTGCACTGTAGGGATTCCATGATTTACATGAGTTTTATGAAGTAAGGGATTAGGCTGACCTTTTGCCTTATATCTTATTTGGGCAGTGTTATCTTTTCTCCTTAACTTCATCACACATTTGCTTTTGTGTGATTGTGACAAAAGATAGTGGAAATGGGAAGTGGGATTCAAGAGTTTTCTAGTAAAGCCCAGAGGCAGAGCTTTTTCTGCTTTTCAGTAAAGGAAAATGTTTTGATTGTGTCAGGTATCTTTGGCACATGTTAGCTAAGATCAGTTTCAATGCACATTTCTGAACACTTTCAAGCTTGTTCACATTCTTTTTGGTAAGCCTAGCTTTCCAAACCTGTCACTGAGTATTCATTAGTGTCACAAGTAGGCTTACATTAACATTGCAAAGAAGTTACTCTGAAAATCCCCTAGTTGCCACACTCTGGCGCCTGTTCGGGTACACTGAAGGAGAATTTAGCATAGCCAATGCACCTAACAAGTACATCTTTTGGACTGCGGGAGGAAACTGGAGGACCCCCATGCAGCCATGGGCAGAAAATGCAAACTCCACTCAAACAGTCACCTAAGCTGGGAATCAAACCTTGGTGCCAGCAAAGGCAGCAGTGCTATGTGAGGCAGAGGCAACAGTGCTAATACCAGGCCACTGTGCTGCCTTTCATCTTAGATCTTATGTAACCATTAAACACAATGAACAGATTAGTTTGAGATATGATGTGATGTCTGAGCAACATTTGAAGTCTTTCCATTGCTGACTTAAGCATTTCACAAACTGAGGAATCCCATTTGAGTTCACTTTGAGCGCAGATTCCAAATAGTTTACTACACAATCTCTATATTGGCCAAGTTGATGAGATGGGTTGTGCAAGGAGCACAATTCCATTGTGTTGCACTTTCAGGGTTCTGTCTCATGTGATTCACGATTGTCCATTCACTCCATGAAAAGATTGACCCCTGTATGTGAGATTCATATTGGTGAAGAGGGTCCAATCACATATTTATAGCGGTGACTGGGTCTGGTGATATCAATACAGGTTATGTTTGTGATGGCTAAAAGTACAACAGGATCTATTAAATGAGCAGATGTTAAACTTGGCATGCTTGCTGCATTGGAGGCAATGGACAGAGGTTAACTGAACTTTGCTATCCTGTGCCCATATTCCTGGATTATTTAACTTTGCCTGTCAATATGCCCTAAATGTTGAATTTAATAAAGACCTATGCATTACCATGAAGCTGAGCTACTGTACTTTCCATTTCATTATGTATATGATATGATTAATCCTTCATTAGAATTTGCTACTTAGACTTACATGGTGGGGGTGGAGGGGCGGTCAGGGAAGGATGGATTTCAACCTCATAAACAGTTAGGTAGGGTTAGGTAGATAGTTAAGTCAGTTATTTTTAGATCATGATTGCAACTTGGTTCCAATGTGCTGACCTCCAGGTTTAATGGAGGCAGGTTTGGATGCCTGCAAGTAATCTACTTGCTGAAGTCAGGAACTTAATTAGTGCAGCCGCACAGGTACTTATCGCAGCAATTAACATCCTTAGGAGATGTTAATTAGATCTTTTCAAATTGAATTTCACTGACCTTTAAATTTAACGTCGCCAGCACAGGGATTGTGAATCATGTTAGTGAAATGGAGGCGAAATTGAGCTTTAGCTCATGTGGGTATTTAAAGTTGTGCTTGCCCTATTTGAATAAATGCTCAGTTTTTACAGCTGGTTTCTCACTTGCCTCCAGCAAACGTTTGCCAGAGAGTTTCTTGTGTTGTTATAGCACTTCCAAAGTTTTTGGAGCCTTTCACCGTGACCAAGTTCAGGATGTGTTTGACAGCACATTAGAATAGGAAGACCGTGACCATCAATGGCAAAGACACGGGACACAGGAGTGGGGCTGAGGTCGCATTTGGCATTACCCAAGTAACAGGGTATAAACAAGAGGTCGAGAGTTTCCGCTAGGTAGTTCTGTTTTTTATTTAGCACGATTCACTAAAACAAAACCAATGAGGCCAGCACAAAAGGCTTTGAATTTGTAAGAATCCCTACAGTGTAGAAGGAGGCCATTCAGCCCATCGAGCCTGCACCAACAACAATCTGATCTCGGTCCTATCACTGCAAACCCTGCTAATCAATCTCACACTTAGGGGCAGTTTAGCATGACCAATCCACCTAACCTGCACATCTAATGCAATTCGAATTTTTGCAATCATTTGCAGTACTTAAAAACAAACACTGCACTAGAAGATGAACCCAGCCAGAAAATTGGCCACATCTGCGATTGCATTAGTCAGCATGCCACGTTTCTGCTAATTATACCTGTTTGCAGATATTCCGATAGGCTTTAATATTGATTTGTTTTCGGCATAAGGACAAGACAAATGTTTTGAAAGCTTTTAATTTTTTTTAACTTACTGAGAAGCTGACTACTGGATGGCAATTTAAGAAGCAAATGATTCTGTACAGTTTTCTATTGTCACTTTTCAGAGGTTTAAAATCGGGTTACTCATAGGTGGTTGAATAAACGCTCATTAAATATGATAAATCTATATTTAGCTGCATTAATCAAACTGCACTGGTTACCATGCTTGAATGTTTTTTAAAGCCAAAAGAACTCAATCGCATTCTAAAATGCTGTCTCATTGCATTGGTTCACAAGATGGGGCCAAATATTCTGAGGATTGGCATGACTACTCCACTCTTACTTTTTATACTAAGGTGGATCTCCGCATTTATGGCCAGGATTTCTGAACTGGGTCTATTCAGAAATGCCGGTGTACCTGTCCCGGGAATCGTCCTTCTTTGTAGTGCAGGATTGTTGGGAGTACATGAGCTGTTGTATATTAAAGTGGTCAGCTCACTTTAATAGCAAAAATAAAAAAAAAAGGCTGCCGCATGGTAAGTTACTTAACAGTTTGTAGAGCTTTACAAGATAAGTGTTCCTTACAGTCCATGATGGAAAAAAGAGAATATCTCCAAATGCAAGACACAAGTCACCCTCCCCCCCCTTTTTTACAGCACTCGCTGCTGTATTTCAGTAAGTTTTCATTGTGTTGCGGTACCAATCAGAAACCCCAAGTTATGCTATAAAGTCAGACTAGACCACGACAATTTGCTATTTTGGCATGAGTGTGGGGACAACATGTTTTACTCCAGCTGTGATTCTACTGACAAATTGGGAGGCTTTTGCCAAAACAAACGTTAATTCACAACACAGTTTCATTATAACAAATGAATTAGCTTAATCTTTAACAATTGAACAATTCTTAAACATGACAAGATGCAATTCTTAGCTGCTAACCTATCATTGTGAGTTCCAATCAAGCAACATCTCTTTTATAGAATTAAACCAATCTTTAAAATTAGTTAGCAAAAGACAGGCACACTTGCTTTAACATAGGCTGCCAAGCTTTGGAGCTTTCAGTAAGTCTTAGGAGAGAGAAACACTGCTTTCTTCAGGTAATGACTGATGATATTTTTTCAATGAAAATTAAATTCTTTCTTTCTTGCTAGCTTTGCTCTTTCCATTAAATACATGTCTCTATCCCTGTCAATCAACTTAATCAAAACTCTACTCTGAAACCCAAGGGGAACCAAAGTAAACACAAATGCATTAGCTCTGCTTAAAGAAAAAGTCCAGGTGTGATTTTCTGGCTATGCTCACCCCAAAGACGAAAAATCCCACCCAAGTTCAATGGATTTGCATAGTCTGTGCCCCGCCTGCTATGATTCCTGTAGCGGACAGGATAGGAAAATTCCGCCCTCTATATCTAAAATGAATACTTTTCTTGTTCTTCCAGCTATGGATTTAAAAGTTTTCCTAGACAAAATGTCACCCTGTAAAGCACAACGTTGTCCCTTAGTGTCAGGAGGATTAGCAGAGTAAACATGTGAGGTTATGGGTATAGGGCCTGGGTGGAGATGTTGTAAAGAGCAGAGGAGAAGGTTCCAAATTAAAGACAGAAAGCTGCAGGAAGCAGAGATAATGCAAAATAGGCTTGCAAGAAGTCCAAAGATCAGAGGAGACAGTCGTAGCTCTATAACTCTTTATTATGGGCCTGTGAAGCAGTGGTGTTCTGTCGGCACAACTGAGTATCAGAGAGACAATATGCAGAAGGTGACGCTGGAAAGCTTGATCCAGGAGAGATGATCATCGGAAGGAGGGATCAAAATCCCGGAGGTGGATCCTTGTTGAAGATTTCCAATTGAAAGCCTAGTTTGGGAGAAGATTCTAAGGTGCGTTCTTCGAGAGCAGAGATTGAAAATCCTCATGTGAAAGACAGAGTTCAGCAAGACTGGTTAGCTCACGGTGTGAGATGTGCCTGGGGGTAAGTTGATTAGAAATTCATAGAAGTTGCTTTTGGTGGCATGGTGAATGGGGGTCATAAAGTGATACAAATGGGGTATTGCGAATGTTTGGAGGGTGTAAGGGATGTGAAGGGTGAGGGATGGAGCCCTTTGTGTTTTTTTTTAGCTGGGACAAATTCCCACAGCACTGAACTGAGCCTTTTAAACACACCCTGTAGCCTCTGTGACTGCTTTACATTCTTTTCAGGCCAGCTGGCCTGATTCCAGGCTACAGCTGCCAGCCAGCAATGAAGATCCTGCCTTTGTGGTGTTTTCTCGCAATATGGGTGAGTGGAGCTGGGAATTTGGTTGCTTGCAGGGTTTGTATCAGGGGTGGGGTGGAGGAACTAGTGTTAGTGCATGATTGTCAGGTTGGGGAACTGGTGAAACCTAACTGAGTGCTGGCATTATGTGGGCATGCTGGAAGTGCACCTTTAATGTCTGTATCCTCCTGCTCAAAGAGATTCTGTACTCTGCGCCTTGCTCCTCCTGAGGGCCTAAACCTCACATTTGGTGCAGGACCATGATCATTGTAGAGTTCCTGGGCCATTGAGGATTGAAGGGCACCTTAATCATGCTGATTGCTTGCTCAGTGATCATCTAATTGTAATACCACTTTCACTGCATCACTCCTGGGCTTTAATGCTTCAGTTCCTCCTAGGTGCAGTTTGAAGTGGATCCCTCTTATCTTTGTTTAAAGTTTTAAAGTTTATTTATTAGTGTCACAGGTAGATTTATATTCACGCTGCAATACACTCCGGCATCTGTTCGGGTACACTGAGGGAGAACTTAGCACGGCTGTTGCACCTAACGTCTTTCGGACTGTGGGAGGAAACCAGAGCACCTGGAGGAAACCCACGCAGACACAGGGTGAGTGTGCAGACTCCGCACAGACAGTGACCCTGGCGCTATGAAACAGCAGTACTAACAACTGTGCCACTATGCTGCCCACTGTGCCACTGTGGGCAACCAATGGCACAGTGGGCAGTACTGTAAGTTCACACATAGATGTGATGAGATTATGGAGGGTGCACTGCAGCAGGATGAAATCAGCATTGTCCAGGAATCTTGTACTCCTGATTGCACATGGAATGGATGCCTTGCAGTTTATGAATATTCCTGGGTGATCTGCGAGCACTTTAATCGGCTTGTGCACGCAGGCAATGGTGTCCTGAATATATGAGAAGCCAATCCGAGCCACAAGCTTGATTGTTTGCTTTGCCTGACTGGTATATTGTCCCTCCCACACCCCCCACCTCCCAACCTCCTTGTCAAACATGGCACCGTTCACCAGTATAATGTACTTGTGGGTGGCTGACTTGTGCCATTCTGTAAATATTGCCAGCAAATTCCTTGGCAACAAAGAGGCAACAAAGTTGAGAGCAATGGTGACTTTGACATCCACTTGTAAAACATGGCCACCAGGCCTAATTGACAACAGGTCTTGTTGCAGCAGACTGCAAATGTCTGCCCCTCCTCACCCCCAATATCCCCTCCCCACCCAACTTCACATGTGTCTCTTGAGACACTGGTATTCCAAAATGTCCAGGAAGTTGCTCCTCTGCCTACACACTCTATACAGTGGCCATTGCCTTCTTTGAACTGCGTCTATCTGGTTATCCATTTTCCTGTGCAGTTGCAGGTCTGTGACCAAAAGGCTGGTGGTTGGCTACTGCTGATATTCGTCCTCTGTTGCAGGAACTGTTGATACGTCCTGGTCCACAGAGTTCCCAGCGAAAGAGGCACCATGCTGCTCTGGCCTACAAACCCACCAAGGTGGCTCAGTACCAGTAAAATGAACAAAAGCATCTTGCAATAATTAGACAAGAAAGAAGGTGTGAGATTTCAGTGCCAATGGAAATTTCTTCCTGCCATTTCTGCAGCCACCACAATTGTCACCTTGCTTACACTGCTGAGTTCTTGGGAGTTGGGGAGAACTGTGAGCCCGCAGTTAAATCCCCAAACTCCAGCTAATATCACCCTGAATCAACTATGAACATATTGAAATTGCCAACTGGTCTCTCCTGATGGGGTTGCTCAAATACAGCCTAATGTTCTAGAGTTAAATATAAAAGTTGATGGGGTGGAGTTAACGTCCTGATGTGCTGTCAAATTTCTCTGTTCTATCCATGGGCAGATGCTTGGTTTAAATCTATTTGATGGTACATTAATAAAGCTGTAGAAATGCCACAGTGGATTCCGAGCTAGTTATTCAAATCACACGAATAACAGTGTAATAACATTTGAATTGTTGTCTCATTTAATTAAAAGATCATTCAGTGTCTTTTGATGAAATGACCACCTGCTTCAGTCCCAACCCCAGTCCATCTGTCACCGAAACCCTCATCTACTCATTAGTGATGAATAATGAACTATAATTAGTTAACAATCTGATAGTAAGGGAACATCATGGGAATAGTGACCATTATATGATTGCATTTGAAATTAGATCAGAGGGAGAAGGGAAGAGTCATAAGCCAAAAATTTTAAATTTAAATAATGCAAATTTCCAAGCGATAAGAAATGATTTGACAACAGTAAACTAGGCGGAACTTTTCATAGATAAAGTGACAAATAGTCAGTTCAATGTAACAAAACGTGATATCAGTCAGTAGCCCAAAAAGACAAAGGCTCCATTTTTATAGTCAAACAACTGTAGCGACAAATGATATACAAAACAATGTCAGATTAAAAGGATAGGCTGGAGCAAGAGCTCAGCCTATTCTGTCCCTGATCCAAGAACGTTGAGGCCAATTGTATTGCAGCCTCAGGTCAGTTAACTCAGCAGACATCTGTGATCAAACAAAGAAGCAGACGAACTCATTGGCTCATATACAATTGATGTGATTTTTAGCCATAAGCATTATGTGGAATTTTTAACAGTGAGTAAATTACAATAGATTTTTAAGTTAAATAAAATATAATCTCCTGCTATGTTGTAATATGCTTCTATTTTTACTAACTACGCTGGACCAGGCTGTACTATTGATGTTGATCAAAACTTTTAGCTGGGACTGATCTCTCTCTCCCCGAATTAATCAGTAAATTATCTTATTCAAGATGGAAATTTAAAGATTTATCAAAATATCACCTTAGTTTTGCCACATCATTAATTATGCACCCATGTCTCCAAACCAAATTCCACAAACTTGCAGTGCCAAACTCATTTTCACTTTTTTATGTTGTTATTTTGTGACATAAGGGAAATATATAAAAAAATTAGGTTTGAAATATTGTTTGGACAGATACTTCATCAATGCAGATTCCTTTAAACACCATTTTGTGCAGCCATTGTTAACTTGCTGTTCATGACTCACACTGCCTACTATTCTGGTTGTTCCTAGTTTTCAATTGATTTATGCCTTCCTATTGGGAGGATAAAAGTGTCAAGTTATATGTGCGTGTACATGTGATATTCAAATTTAATAAACTTTCCAGTAGCTTCCCTCAGCTTTTGAGATAGGCACACAATCCAATGATTAGTAGTTATACGAAGCAGTCATATAATGAAATCATGTCATCTTGTGAGCCCTTTCTGCTGTCACATCAAGTATACAAGAAACTTACTTCATGGTGTGAAGACCCAGTAAAAGTCACCTCAAGTTTCTAAAGCAAAATTTCTTGCCATTGTATGTGTACTTTTAGCTGATATTGAGGGAATTTGTGGCACGCTAGTTTGATCCCAAAATGGATAGGTCAGTGGAATAACTGTATGGAGTCACAGGGATGTGATGTGTTTGGGCCTTGGGAAGATGCTCTGTCTGAGAGTCAGCATTGACTTAATGGGCCAAATGGCCTCCTTCTGCACTGCAGGGAATCTATGATTCTATGATGGACAGCTATTCTCCTTTAAGATTAAATTAGGATGATCCTTGATAGTCCAGCAAAAAAACCCCAAGGCAACTATTCTTAATGTAATTAATTTAATACATAAAACTCCTAAAAATGAATCCAAGCATATCAATCGCTTCAATGTATGATGAACTATATTCATTTTTAATAACATGGGTAATGTTAGGTATTTACAGGATAACTTTGGGCGTTATGCACAGAAAATAATTCCCTTTTGAGGAAATATTTGGAATACCAGTTATGAATGAAGCACAGTCCATCACACAAACCAGCCTCCTATCCATTGACTGGGTCTAAGCTTCCAGCTCAGTCGGCAAAACAGCCAGCATTATCAGGGACCCCACTTACCCTGGATATGTTCTCTTCCTACATCTTCTGTCAGGAAAAAGTTACAAATGTCTGAGGTCATGTACCAGCTGACTCAAGAACATTTCTTTCCTGCCTCCATTAGACTTTGAATGGACCTACAATGTGTTAAGCTGATCTTTCTCTACACCCTACCATGACTGTAACATTACTAAATGCACCCTCTCCTTTCCTTCACCCTCATGTACTTTATGAGCGGTATGCTTTGTCTATATAGCATGCAAGAAGCAAAACTTGTCACTGCATACCAATACATGTGACAATAATAAATCAAATCAAATCAAAAATATTCCCCGAATTTGAAGAATCTTTACCCATGTAAGTGATAGCTGCTTCCATTCTGGATCCCTGACTCTCTGTCACTGACTATATTGTTGGTGGAATCCTCCTGTTTATTTTATTTTGCAAAATACACTGTATTCATATCTAACATATACAAATACACTGTCAAAGAAATTGGAACTTAGGGGACCGAGTGTAATGAGCACTGTGACTAACAGAGCAAAGGGTCAAAATAATGTGAAACATCCAATTCAATTAAACGGACTTTATGAGTTTTGTTGCATAACTCTTGGGCTCCAGCTGCTGTCTTTGTTTCAAGTGCTTCCTTTTTTTTCATTTTGAGTCTGTGGCTGGGCTTTTCTAGTCCCCATCGCCCATGTCCAATGCCCCACCACCCCCCACAGTGGGTATAATAGTAGGTGGGGGAGGGGCCAATATGGCTGGAGTTGGAAAATTGTTTTCTCAACAGGGTGTGAGCTCCTGCCTATCAAGAGGGGCTGTCCTTCCCATCAGAGGCTGGCATGAAGCCATTTTGCATCCCATTAATGGGATCCAGGTGTAGCCTCAATTGGAATTGTCCCACCTGCCAATCATCCATGCCGCTAGTGAGATATCATGCTAGTCCAGACCAACATGATGTAGACATTTTGGATCTTACCGGGAAATAGGCCAGGGGCAGTTTATGGAGAATGGAAGATGGAGGTTTCCAGTGACTGTGGACCCTGAAACACTATATGCAGCAGTGGATGTGTGGAGCAGCTACCATGTGGATCTTTATGCTGCAGGAATTTCCAGGATACAGATCTTTGCATAGCAAGTTGTCAGCTGCATGAAGTTCTGTTGGGCAGAGATAGCCTGGGGGCTGGGATTAGACAGGGAGGAGAGGAATAGAGGGATGGAGTTGGTGTAATAAGTTTTGGAGGTGTCAGAGAGAGATTCTGCAGGACTGAGTAGAATGCGTGAGGTTATATGGAATGGGCAAGTGGGAATGGTAGTGCTGGAGTACAGGTGGGGTTGGGTATGCAGGTATGAAGGGCATGGGGGAGTGTGTACATGTGAATGGACACTGCAGTGCCAGATAAAGAATTGCTAAGAGTTGTTGGAGTGGATTTAGAAGTAAAATTTAGAAGGGTGATGGTTGATGTTGTAGGGTGACAATGGAAATGTCTAAGGTCACATCAGAGTGTCAATGGTTATGACCGGGAGGGTGTGGATCACAGTAGGAGGCTGGAAGAAGTTGGTCTCAATCTGAATAGTCACACTCACGATGACTGCTTCCAACTACCTAGAGCTTCATGGCGGAAATCTCCAGATGCTGCATGGGAGTTGGGCATTTAGGCTGGGCGATGCAACAATTCAGCTCAGCTGGACAAGGGGAATCCCAGCATGGAGTACTGACAATGTTAGGGCATTTTCCTTGAAGGGCAAAGTCTCAGTGTGTATTGGAGAGTGCTTGTGCATGGCTCCCTGGTAAAGATCCTTGCCCCCTGTACTTGCATGATTCCAGAGGACATAGGCCCAGTCAGGGGTGTCTTCCTGAGCTGGGGGGAATAGGGGGATGTGGCACATAAGCGTAAAGGCTATGAGTTACAATTAAACCACATCATGGTGCATTTCAAGGGGAGGTGTTATTGTCACTGGAGTAGTAATCCAGAGATCCAGGGTAATGCGGATTTGAGTCATAGCAGATGGTGAAATCTGAGTCCATTAAAAATCTTGAATGAAAAATCTAATGATGACTATGAAAGCATTGTCAGAAAATGCTGGAAAATCTCAGCAGATCTGACAACATCTGTGGGGATAGATTAGAGCCAATGTTACAACTCGAAATGCTGACTCTGTTCTCTCCCCACAGATGCTGTCAGGCCTGCTGAGATTTTCCAGTGTTTTCTGTTTTTGTATCAGATGCTAGCATCCGCAGTATTTTGCTTTTATGAAACCATTGTTAATTGTCTCAAATACCCATCTGCTTCACTAATGTCCTTTGGGGAAGAAAATCTGCCATTCTTACCTGGTCTGGCCTACATGTGACTCCAGATCCACAACAATGTGGTTGACTCTCAACTGGCCTTTGAAATGATCTAGCAAGCCACTCAGTTCAAGGGTGACTAGGAATGGGTAATAAATGCTGGTCCAGCCAGTGACATCTACATCCCTTGAACGAACATAAAAAAACAGACCTTAAGACTCAAGTGTGGTCCATGTACAAAATAACATTAAGAATTATATCGCACTTATGCAGCCATGTGAAATCATATCTTAATTTTTCTCTCCCTACCACTTCTCCTCAGATATTTGCAGCAAGGATGGAGGCAGTCTACTTACCAGTTTGTCCTGTCATGTTGGATAACCTTGGTAACTGTGCATTACAAACCTGAGACTTGGGTCTCAGTTTATTTTGACTGTCCTACTGTGGGGTAGCTGCTTCCTCTGCAGTTACAGAGGCTGACGCTGAAGGGATCACAGTAAAGTGGGATTCTGAAGGGCCAGAGATCCTCTGAGACCCTGAGTGAAAGTCTCAGGGGTGTCAAACAGCTGCTCCTCCTCTCCCTGGGTCCCTGCTTGACCCCTTAAGGAGAAGGGGCACCTAGAGAGAGGTCATAGAATCCCTACAGTACAGAAGGAGGCCATTCAATCCACTGAGCCTGCACTGACAACAATCTCACCCAGGCCTTATCCCCTTAATCCCACATATTGTCCCTGCTAATCCCTGACACTAAGGGACAATTTACCATGGCCAATCCACATAACCTACACATCTTTGGAGTGTTGGAGGAAATCGGAGCACCTGGGGGAAACCCACGTAGACACGGACTGGTGAGTAACGAGAATGATGCTCACTCACAGTTCATGTCAGAAACATGAACCATGGCTGGAGCTGGGCAGTACCAAGTCATGTGGATCAATCTGCCTCGTGTACATGTAAATTACTGATTTACGTAAATACAATTCCCCCGGAGCTCAATTTAACATATGATGCATATTGCAATAACCAAGCGTAATTAATTTTTTGCAGTTTAATTATAAGAAGATATGCTTAACCAAGTGTAATCAGGTAAGGACAAGTTGTTTTACAATTAACACATGTCTGCTGGAAAACAGGAAGGTGAGAAATGCTCTGAACATTGGTTTATTTTCATGCATCCAGCAAAACAAATGGACTGGATCATTTTCGAAGGTGGCGGAAATTTGGCGTAATGACCACGAGCAAGCTGCAATCATACGGCTGTGATCCTGCAGGATTCCCCAAGGCCGGCCTCATTAGCTGTTCACTGTGTGCTCCTGGCCTGGATCGAGCCTGCCTGTGTGCCACAGGGAGTGCAATAAATCATATGCATCTCCAGCTCCTAGGGCCTTGAATGTCCTAGAATGCTGAGGACACTCAGAGAGATGAGAGAATCTGCTTTAAATTCTTTCAAAGATCTTTGCGCATGATGGTTTGTCAGCAGAGTGAAGGTTCGGCAGCACAACACCTTGAACTAGATAAAATGGTTAAAAATTCTAAAAGCATACAAACTTCTCGAAGTGAAAAAGGAATGAAATAGTTGATTCAAAAAACAAAGAGCAGTACTGCAAAGGAACAGGCCCTTCGGCCCTCCAAGCTTGCGCCACTCATTTGCCCAACTAGACCATTCATTTGTATCCCTCCATTCCCAGTCTGTTCATGTGGCCATCTAGATAAGTCTTAAACGGTCCCAGCGTGTCTGCCTCAACAACCTTGCTTGGCAGTGCACTCCAGGCCCCCACCACCCTTTGTGTAAAATACGCTCCCCAACACCTGTGTTGAACCTTGCCCCCTTAAACTTGAACTTATGACCTGTTGTGTTCGTCACCTCTGACCTGGGAAAAAACTTCCCACTGTTCACCCTATCTATGCCCTTCATTATGTCACCCCTCTATTAGGTCACCCCTCATCCTCCATCTTTCCAGGGAGAATAACCCCAGTTTACCCAATCTCTCCTTATAGCTCAGACCCTCCATACCAGGCAACATCCTGTTAAACATTTTCTGTACTCTCTCTAAAGCCTCCACGTTCTTCTGGTAGTGTGGCAACCAGAACTGGCTGCAGTATACCAAGTGTGGCCTAACCAACATTCTACATAGCTGCAACATCATATGCCAACTTTTATACTCTATGCCCCATCCAATAAAGGCAAGCATGCCATATGCTTTCTTTACCACCCTCTCCACCTGTGCTGCCACCTTTAGGGATCTGTGGACTTGCACACCCAGCTCCCTCTGTGTGTCTATACTCCTGATGGTTCTGCCATTTATTGTATAGCGACCCCCTACATTAGATCTACTGAAATGCATCACTTCGCATTTATCTGGATTAAGTTCCATCTGCCATGTAGAAAGGTGTAAGGGAGTGATTCTCCAAAAAAAGTTCTAAGTGTTGAATTCACATAAGAACTCCCGCTGGTTATTTTAGTTGGAGTTTCAAAATGAATCTCCCACAATCTGACCACTGCAGAGAACCGGACCAGGATTCACTCTGAAAATCAGGGGTGGGGCCTATTCCCGCTAGAGAGGCCAGCAGCATCGCGCTGAGCGAGCCACTGTGCATGTGCCAATCTGTCAGAGTGGAGATAGAGACATGTACAGTTGTCCCACACTGCTGGCCTCCTGATTGCTGGCCAGCCCAATGGCCTTCCGACCCATTGCTAGCTTCCCAGACATCTCTGGGCCAGCCCCAAAATCCATTCCCATCAGTAGTTCCAATCTCCCCGACCCCCCAGGAGTAACCCCCACCTCCCCCACCACCCCTCCAAAACCCTCATCCCTGCTACCACAGAGTTTTGCAGATGATCATAACACCCCACCCCCACCCGGAACAATGCCCCTGGAACAATCGCGATCCTCTTCCACCGATCGCTGTTGCAGATTAATAGCAGTCCTCCCCCTCCCCTCATCGATCGACATTGCACAATGGCACTGATTCCCACATTCCCCCCACCAATTGCTACTGCAGAATGGCAGTAGTTCCCCTCACCGATCGCTGTTGCAGAGTATGCAGCAGTTGCCTTCCCCCCACCGAATGGCCTGCCCCGGTCTGACCCTCTCCCCTCAGGCCCTGCCACCAGGCCACTGCCTGATGCCCAGTGGGCACTACCAGTGTGCCAGGCTGGCTGTGCCAGGATGACCAATGGACAGTGACAGGCTGACATTGCCCAAGGGACAAACCCCTGTCCATAGCTTCCCAGGGATGACCATATGTGATCCTTGGCAGAGACCCTATCCCGGCAAAGTCACAGAGGCAAGTGAATCTGGACAATTCCATCTCAGGTTTGCTAATTCTAGTTAAATAACTCTTTAAGTATGTTCAGCTTTGTGCCTGGAAAGATCGCGAGAGGCAAAAAATTGGGTGCGAACCTGATCTCTTGGTTCTCTTGTGACCTTACTGGCCATTGGTCAGCAATGAACATAGAACATAGAACATGGTTAGATTGTCCCAGTGAAAGCCAACATTCTTCCATCAGCTATATTGCAGCCTCAGGTGTGGCTCTGCACAGAGACAAGAGGGGGTTGCAAAGATACTCGCAAGATGACTACAAGGGATTATAGGTATCTACATGCAATGTGGCAGTTTTATTTATAATTCATTTTGGAAAGTTTGTATTCTGATAGTTCACATTTTAGCATTGTGGCCAAGAGGACACTGTGATGGTCAGAAACACAGAGCTGGTATGTTGGGTTACTATTGGCAAATGGGGAATTGGTTTTGGGTTCACTGAAACCATGGTTGGATGAGTCAGTGATGGGCAACCCAGCCAGACAGGAGTTTGGGTTGTTTGTCTCCTCCCTTCCTTTCCCTGTCCTCCTCCTTAGCTCTAGCCCTGTACCTGACAGATGTGCATTTCCAGGCACCTCACTGGAAGCATTGTTTGAGCAAACAGTCCATGAAAGCTTTCACATGCTGCCTATGTTTGCATGGATAACACGTAGAATCAGGAGACGGTGGTCAGTGGGTGGATTGCCTTTATTGTTTAATAGCCACACTTTGCTTTGACATGGTGGCTCACATGGCGGTGACAGGGCAGAATGCATCAGAGAAAAGACATTACCACTGTTGCCTGGATGCTGAACCTTGACCTACAATGAGTATGAAATTAAATTGTGGGTGCGGTGTACCTCAGAAATTACATGCTGTACCCTTAAGTGACACGTGTGCAGCCAACAGTATCCTGCATTTGGGGCTGCAGTTCAGGTGGTAACGGGGGGTGGAGGGGGGATGGATTTCAATGAGGATCTACCTGGTGAAGCTGTGATGCCTGACACACAGGCCAGATATGTGGTCAGAAACTCACCTCAGGAACTAGTGTGACTCGAAGGTTGTGAACCGTTAGGTTTACTCTCAAACTGTTGTCAGGGACAGGGTTAGAGTCACTAGGGAGGGAGATTGGAATGGAGACCAAAAACTATTTAGGAAATATTAGCAGGGAGTTGGAGGCAGAGAGGTGGCAAAATTGGAAAAAAGGCTGGCAGGCTGGTATTGCCACATCTCTCTGCCTCCTTCCATTTTCCCGGGGGCTTTGTTGGCAACCTGTATGGAAACAGCAAGAAGGCAATTGAAGTAATTAATGAACCAATTAAGGGTAATTTTCCCAAGGCAATGCCTCTTCACCAAAGCACTCGGATTAACATACAGCGTCTAGAATACAACAAGTTCGAGGCAGCAAAGTGGAAGTCGTTGAGGCCTGAAACTGACAAGCTCTCAGAACTATGAATGGAGAAAGCAGCCATAGGCGGAGTCCTGTCATTACAGCAATAACTCACTGAGACTGCTGTTATGGAGAGTGTTTAGGGTAAAGAAATGGCTAAAACTTTCTTTTGCAGCAGTTGATACTTCAGCAGGATGATGAACCCTTGTCTCTGAGCCTGCACAGGGACACAGAGTCCGTTTAGTCTAATGTTGGTTACTGAGGAGGAGCTGCAACACCACTTAACTTAGCATCCACAAGGGGAGGGCTAATCCCAAGAAGAGGGGTAGCAGCTGCGGCATTCAGTGCACCATGTAGAGCAGCAGAGGGTGGGTGAAAGCCAGGAAATAGAAGAAGGACTACCATCAGCACAAGCTTAACAGGCAAAAACTCAGCTTCTTTATCTCATAGAGCAGCAATGCATTTGAAGACTTCTCAATTCATTCACATAACCCACACATTTACTCCACTAATCCCATAACCTTCACATCTTGGGACACTAAGGCGCAATTTTACATGGCCAACCCACCCAACCTAGCACATCTTTGGCCTAGTGAGTCTGCCTTAAGGAGAACTGTGAGAGGAAATCGAATCACCCGGAGGAAGCCCACGCAGGCACAGGAAGAACATGCAAACTCCACACAAACAATCACCCAAGGCTGGAATTGAACCCGGGTCCCTGACACTGTATGGCAGCAGTGCTAACCACTGTGCCGCCATGCCACACTGACACGTTCTTGACACGTTCATGCCTGCCTCTGATTTTAACTCCAGGATTGATGATTTGCAGCCTGAATATGAATTCAGTTAAGTTTGTGGTTGCAATGCCTGGTGCTAGAGCTGTCACAACAGAACTCTCCACTCACCTGACGAAGGGGCAAACCCTGAAAGCTTGTGGGTTTACTATCAAATAAACTTGTTGGACTTTAACCTGGAGTTGTGAGACTTCTTACTCTGTTTACCAATGCCAGCATCTCCGCATGGTGCTAGAGCTGCCAGGGAAAGCTGGTGGCTGACACAGTCCATGACCTGCAAAGACCCAGGGAAAAATTTTAAATCTTTTTGAAGTGTCCTTGCGGGCCAGCTGGTGCTTCTCCTGTAATCACACAAGGAAACCTTGGGCTTTCCCTGAGCTGGAATTACCCTCTCCCTCCCTAGGTAGCGATTCCCATTAGAACCACTGGCCCCCAATCCCATGTTAACTGGGACCACTTCCCTTGGGTCCTTAGCCTTGGCCTCCTGCAACTTTATACTGTGTTCCTGCCTAGTGGCTTCAGGTGAGGGTCACCATGGTATCATTGAAAGGACATCATTGGAAAATATTCAGTTTTCAAGTTAAAATTACAGTCACATATAATGTATTCGTTCAATGTGTTACAACTTCTCTAACATTAATAAAAATGCATGAAAAATAGCTCTTATTGAATCTAGAAAATCAATACTTGTGGGAAAAGCCTCAAAGAGCTTAAGTTTGTCCTGAGGCTTTCACTTCAAGATAAGTGGAGATGATTGCTTCAATATACAATCATCAGTTGAATTGAAATACAAACACAATAAATATAAGTATACTTTTGTATAAAATAAGATGCAAATTCTTTATCACTAAACTCTGAACCCTTGTGTTTTGCTATGAAAACTGTATCAATATTACTAATTGTGTCAGACACTGTCAGCTTGCCCTAACACATAATGTGGATGAGCCACAAGCAGAAATAACCTATTGTCTTTATTAGCAATTTAATGGAAGTGAATGATATACATATTTGTGATGGAGTTGTACTTAATATTGAGATTTTGGCGTAACTTGTGGGCCAAAGGGCCTGTTTGTACTGTAGTTTTTCTATGTTTTTATAAGTACTGAATGGGTGGGTGTTTTTCCCCATTAATGAATGATAGGGAATGAGTATCATAATCTTCTCCCAGAATATTGCATGATAATAGAATGACTGATATGGAACTTGGAAACTGGAACCGTCAGATGAGTTAATCTGGAGATAATTTGGGTGGTAATTGATTTGCGGTCTTGCGTAAGTTCGACAATTGTTTTCTGGCACTGCATGTGTTATATTGACAGGATATGATAAAGTTCAGGACCACCCTGTCTTGGATTCATGTTCAATGCCCAGAATATGATCAATATTTTGCTGTTTACATTTTTCCAAGAATGAAGAGGCAGAAAATCATAGGCAAGTTAGTGCAGAGATGGAAAACCCCAATCTACAAACCATTTAGTTCATATGTTGCATGAGGAGGTCTTTTGGCGCAGTGGTAGTGGTACAGAGTTGTTAGAACCATCATTTCACGTTTTGAAATTTGCTGGGGAGGGTCGAAGCCAACCAAAGCAGTCAGAAGGGAAACCATGATTCATGTAAATCAATCTTTGGGCGAGAAGTTCCAGGTTCAAGTCTCAGTTCAGGACTAGATGTCCATGAAAGATGCATTCATGACATGGCCAAACAAGTAGATTATGCCTGATGGCAGGCGACAAGGGTTGGAAACTTACCCCATTAGCTCTACTGCAGAAGGCAGCAGCAAACCACTATAATACTTTGCCAAAAATAATCATGGACCAATCTGATGGAAGTTCATGGTTGCCAATGCCTCCTTCAGGTATGGTACCTGGAGGAGGTCCTCCTGATGAGTGGCTGAGTGAGCTGTACCTCATTAGCGATCCAAAAGTGTATTGAACTGTTTAAAAAATACTATTTTTAAAAAGAGCACACTAACTGAAGATGGCTTCTACAAGTCTCCTGATGTCTGGAATTGTAAGTGGACCAATTCTGAATGGTTACTATTACACCGCAGACATACCCTGAGATTTTGCTCATGGAATTTCACACCTTGTGATGTCAAGGTGCAGTCCATATGCAACAACAGGAGTCCTGCCAGCAGAGTTGTTAAAAGTATCATCTCATGTTTCGAAATTTGCCGGGGAAGGTCAAAGCCAACCAAAGCAGTCAGAAGGGAAACTATGATTCATGTAAGTCAGCACATTTGTTTTCAGGAATTTTGGAAGTGGGTTGAGTTGGGTCCCTGGAGTCTTTGTATCCAAAACTGGACCCCTTCTTATCAAGTGCACATACAAAGGAGAATTGTCCAGAAACATGTAGACCATTTGAGAGAGCGTGAGTTGCCCCAGCAGCCAGGACTGGCACCAGGAGCTACATTGCGAACTGGAAATGTTGTCGACTATCTAAGCACTGAAGTACCCGGTGGTCCTGTGATAGGCACAATCATTGTCTCCATGGAAACAGATAGAACTGAACTGCCCATTGGTGAAGAGGCACCTGTCATTGTGGTTTCAACTGATAACAATCATGTGGAAATACCTCAGATAGAAGAGTTATGCCGTTCCACAAGGATTTGGGAAACCCCATGAAGGACATAACTTATAAATGATTAGATTAATTGACTAAATGTTTAATTATTTGGATTGTGTAACTTGGGTATTGACATTTGTACAAAAAGACTTTGGGGGGGGAGGGATGTCCCTTTAAGGTTCCACTTGCAGAGTAAGGATTATCCCTTTAAGGTTCCACCTGCAGAGTAAGGGAACTGGGGAGCAGGGTGTGGGATCACGCTGGTAAGCTCAGGTTTCTGTTCCAGAACCTTCTCAGGAGCTGGCTGGCAGCCATGAGGTTGCAAGCTTCTGCATAGCCATTATCTGTAAATAAATGCATTGTTGTTTTTTCCTTAAATAGCAAGAATTATTACAGAGAACTTTCCTGCCTAGAGGTCAATTGAGGCCTTTGAGTGGCCACACAGAACGGCCTTGTCCAGTTGCTGCTGGTGTTGACAGGGCAATGCCATATGGCTAAACCACCGCGTCAGGCTTGGTGGGCATGCCTGCAACCTGATTGGAGCAGGGGTGGTAAACCTCATGGCAGCCTAAAGACATCCTGATTGGAAATTAATCCTGATAATTTTCTCAGAAGTGGCTGTCAGCAACTTCCCAGCCAGCTGACAGTCCCATGCTGCTACTATTGAATGGAATTTTCCCAAGTTATCCCTGATCAAACAATAAGACCATTTGTAGGTTGGGAAATGAGCCACAGCCTTGGCATTCTGCCTCCATGTTCTCCAGCCAGTCAGGGGAGAAGACAGAATAAGACATCCAATGTGTCAAAAGGAAGGATTTCTAATGAAAGTGACCATGACATGAGGTTTCATTGACTCACTAGCATTTGGACTTTCAAGACTGCAGCAACCAAAGGAATGTGGGGGGAGATTTGGGAAGCAGATTCCCAGTCTCTCACTCTTATCTGGAGATCCTGCTGCAGGTCTGAGGGAGCTTCAGCGATGTAAGTTCTCCCAAGGACAGGAGGAGGGTGACAAACTCTCCAACTAAACATGATTGAAATGCCTGTGGAAGTCAGGGGCAAGAGTATGGTCCCTCCCAACTAAAGATAGTGCACCGAGAAAATCCAGGGCAACAGGAGGGCAGAAAAAGTGTTTGGCATAACACTTCCTAGTGTAAAATCCTCCACTCTTGACTTTCCCAGAATTCTCCTGATACAGGTCAAGCCAAGTTGAAGCTCCACTCATTCTTGTCTCTCTAGACATCTCACTGTCTCAGTCTGAATAGTCAACACTCACACTCACTCTCAGCCTATCACCCTCCTGCACCCATACCTCATTTTTCTCTGCCATAAATGTTATCCTTGCCTGGTCAGAAGGAGGTCTTGTTCCAAGAGGCTGCAAATGGCAGCAGAGAGGATTTGAGCCATCTGAGCAGCTTTCTGTTGTTCAGACATGTCAAGATAACTCATCCTCCCTGCGTGTCGACCCTGGGCTCCGTCATATCATTGGCAGGGTGTGGGGATAATCAAATGGGGAAATCCCACTGATGTGAAAGGTGCATTGGCACTTCACCTCAAATCTATGCTACTCTGTAAATGCCACCCCCCTTCCAATCCCCCCTCCTCTGCCCTCCTCACCCCTTCCCCTCCCTCCTCCACTCTGTGTTATGAGGGTTTGCCTTCCCTTCCAGCTAGATCTCTGTGTCCATCCTGATCAATCTCCCCAGCTTGTGAGTTTCACACTTATGCTAAGTGGCTTGAGAAATATGAAAATTGTCCTCATTGTGGAAAGAAAGAGCACTGGTTTACCAGAAAGGGCTAAACTACGTTGGGATCAGACACAGTTCAGGCATTTGAGATGAAGCATTAGACTCCTGCTGAGCAACCGGACACCTGAGAATCCTCTGAGAAAATAGTTGACTCTAAGTTGACCAGGCTCAGAATCTGCTCCGTGCATGTTTTCTTGGTGGGGATGTAGCGGCTGAGGAACTAGCACTGCTAAAAGCTAATTTAAAATAAGACCATGGGAAGTCAGGAAGTAGCAATATGAGGTCTTCCTCCCAGTTCTACTGTACTTCAGTTAGCTGTAAACCGGCCTGATTTCCATTGTTCTCACTGATGGCTCTTTCGAGATTGTGGGAGCCAGAGATGCATTCACTCACAATTCATCTGCTATGATAGACCAGCTATCTTTGGAGTCTCAATGGCCAGTACAGTGATCAAACTACACTCCAATCATCTGAACTAACTGGCCAATAGAATCATAGAATGCCTGCAGTGCAGAAGGAGGCCATTCAGCCCATCAAGCCTGCATCAACAACACTCCCACCCAGGCCCTATCCCCTTAACCCCATGTATTTACCCTGCTCATTCCCCTGACACTAACGGGCAAATTATTATGGACAATCAGTCTAAGCTGCACATCTTTGGAGTTTGGGAGGAAACCGGAGCACCTGGAGGAAACCCACACAGTCACAGGGAGAATGTGAAAACTCCACACAGTCACCCAAGGCTGGAATTGAACCCAGGTCCCTGGCGCAGTGAGGCAACAGTGCCAACCACTGTGCCACTATGGACAGATTCTCACAGCTCATCAAAGTGACTGGAATGGAGAGCATACTGATTGAACCCAGACACAATTCTTCCTCCATTATTAAAGCGATCTATCATTGCTTAATTTTCACTCCATAAATTGCATTCTCGGTGCTTGCATGTTTTAAAACCTTGCCATCTTGCAATTTTGATAATGGCTCATTAGAATGTAAATCTGCTAATTATCCCTGTTTTTCTTGTGAGAAGAGAGTAATACAGGGCACTGAACATTTAACATAACCTACTTATGAACCTCTGCGATATTAGCAGTGTGCTTTGGAGTGAAGTGTCCCTTGATAATTAGGTTAATGCCTAAAGGTTGAAGAATCATTTGATTCTCGGCTGGGATTTGATTTCAATTGGCAGCAACCCTGTTTCCTGCACTGTCCTCACTGTAGGAGACATGAAAATTAAGTTAAAAACTATCCGTTGGTGATAGTCACAATTATGTATATCTGTGCCGGACCTGAAATTTCCTCTAAAATAAGTCCCAGCTTAATAAATGTTTTAAAAATGTACTTGATTTCCCTTTGCCATACATCATTCATTGACCAAAAAAGCAGACCTATGATCGACTACCAAATCATTAACACACAGCTAGAGCTGCTGTTAAAAATTCATCTGATCTGAACTGGCAAAATTGCAAAAGAAACAAAAATCAAAATAAATTTAAATGATCTTGATTTTGATTCAGATTCATGAATGTCATTCCCAGAATACAACCCAAATTATAGCATTTATCTTAAAAGCTACATCAATAATTCATTGCTGCTCCTGTATCTACTGGGATTGTGGAAACACGTGTCCACCAGATGAAAAACTCACTGAATCAATTGAGATATAAAAACAGTTACCAAAATGGTACAAACAAGAAAATGCTAGAAATAAATATCCAAGGCTAGAAATTGGTTCAAAAGCACTGACTGAATGTTGCTAAAGAGGCCAATGATCATAAGGCTGGGGGCACGATGGACTGCTGGCCTCATGGCCTGTTGCATTGTAGGACATGTCACCTTCCTGCCTCGGATGACCTTGAATTCATACTGAATGTCATCACACAGCCTGATGTGATCCCAGGATTCCAAATTTGGGCAGGACATGTGCAGGTAGACTGTTCGTTGCTCACTTTGGAGCATCATCCAATTGGTACCAGATGCATGGAATGTCTCACCTCTGGAACCATGGTCCAGAACACCCGTGTCCTTGAGTGGGTTCAGGGATGACGTGGTGCAGACCTTCTTTCTGCTCTGTGGCTCTCCCTCTGGCATGGCTTCCCCCTGCAAGAGCCTGTCAGTGATTGTGCGGCATCATGCATGGATGATGTGCCTGCCATGGTTGAATAGCTGCAGGTCTGTGGAGGAGAAAGGTAGGTTTAAGGCTGGCAGCTTTGGATGTCATGTGGCAGTAAGATGTAACTGTTAGGCATTGTCCTGAGTGCTGGGAAGTGCTCCTGGATGAGTGATGGGATATGTTGCATTTAAAAGTGAATTGCTAGTGGTACAGTAGGTATGAGATAGAATGTGGCTGAATTAACTTGCCTTGAACAACCACATGGGGTCATTGTACTTTGTTAGGTTCTGTGTCCATAGCCACAGGGGTGCGGGTGGGCATTTCCTCCTTAGAATGGCACTTTGGAGTTTCTTCCCCACCCAAAGAAACACAATTTCCCACCTGCACTCCATTCAGCTACTCGAGCCTCCAGTAAACCTGCCATTGTGCTGCATTGTGTACTTAGCCATACTGCTTCCTAAACTCTTCCAGGTTGATTTTCACTTCACTTCAGTTGTACAGTTTTCCTTTAACAGGGAGCCTGTGTTTCATAGGATGCAAGCTAGGTGAACCGTGTGGGCTTGCTAACAATGCAAGCCGCATGCAGAGTGTAGAGACCATAGGCAGCATTTATGAGAGTACATCACATAACACACTTACCAGAAAAGTTGAACTCCATGGAATAAAAGAGAAGGTGGTTGCCAGGATGTGAAGTTGGTTGAGTGACAGGCAATGATTAGTTGCGATGAATAATAGTTTTTTGGACTGGAGGAAAATACTTGGGAGGGTTCCCCAGGGATCTGCTTTTGGACCACTATATTTTTGGATCTGTCCAGATTTTGGTATCAGAGCTGTGATGCTCAACTATGTGTTTGATTGTGTGAGCCAGTTTTCTATTGATGCTACCTGTGATTGATTAAGGCTGGGTGTGGACTCTGAGAGAAGTAAACCAACTGTAGAAAGAGCTGGAAGCTAGACCTAGAAACAGGGAAGAAACAGCTTAAAGCATTGTGAATGAAACCTATTGCACACATAGTGTAATCTCTGCATAAATCCAAAATATAGATGTATATCAAGGCCATGCAGACATTTGGGCTCTATACTGAACCCCAGAGCGTCAAGGAATAGCACATTGTCAAAATGACAATCACAAATTTAGAGCTCCACCTAACAAGGTTTATTGGACATTAAAGATTAATCATTAACTTTTCATCTGTGGAGGTGTAGAATGCCAGGGAATGATGCATACAAGCCAAAGTGAACATAATCCCCTTAGAATATAATTACCTGATGCTTTGCTTTCTCCCCAACTTCAATACCCTTAAAAAAAAAGTGCAGGCTTTCAGCCTATTGCGCTGTTGCTTCTTGATAGGGTCTAAAGCACTTAGTTTCTCCAAAAGAGACATTTTGACCCTCACAGGTAGCTGAATGGGTTTGCTTCAACAAGGCTTCCACATGAGATCTGTTCTCCTGATTCCTGCAGCAGTAGGTAGGCACTTTGATTGATCCTCATCGCCAAGTATAATATTGTGCAAAGCCGGGCGACCACCAAACAGATTAATGAGTGAGCAGTTTCACTAAGGTTAGCATATACAGAGCTTGATATAAAGGCCACATGTACTCCATGACTCCAGACTCCTAAAGAGAAACCCATGTTCCCCCTAGGATTTGCATGCTGTAACTTGATTGTCACACGATCCCTGCGAGCTTGTCCCTTAAATAGCCATGCTACCACACATATCTCACATGTCATATACCACAGCAAAACTTCAAGAACTGATGAAAGAAGATATTGAGTATCTATGATCAGTGTCACAGTAATTCCAAGGAGACGAATCTGTCACATTACAACAGAGAGAAATCTGCTACTCTGCAAGTACAGGCTTCCAAAAGGACTGGCAGCAGCCCCGATACAAGATGGAAAACCAATTGCATCCATATCCAAGGTTCTAACATCAGCTGAGTCCAGATACACCAGTGTAGAAAGAGAACTTTTGGCAGTTGTATACAGATGTGAGAAATCTTTTCGAAAATCTTTATGGGAGAAAGTTCATTGTGGAGAGTGATCATTGTCTACTGGGCATATCTCCAAGATAAATCTGTTCAGAGCTCCAGCAAGTCCAGAGCTTCAGAGTTACCATTTCACCCCAAAACACAAGCCAGGAACTGAAATGTCCTTATCCCTGTAATGCCACATATTTACCCTGCTAATTCCCCCAACACAAAGGGGCAATTTAGCATGGTTAATCAACCTAACCCACACATCTTTGGACTGTGGGAGCAAACTGGAGCATCCAGAGGAAACCCATGCAGACCCAGGGAGAATGTGCAAACTCCACACCGTCAGGCACCTGAGGCCAGAATTGAATCTGGTGCTGTGAGGCAGTAGTGCTAACCACTGTGTCGCTCCAAGGCTGATACGATTCTGATGTTATATTCCTTCCATTCTTTAGGCTTCCTTCTCAGGTACGTTCTGTATTTTATGTGTGCTTGGTGTGAATGTAGAAATCATGAATTGATGATCTTGGATAGCGCATTGTAGCCAGTATTCCCAAAGAGCTGTAATTTGCCACCAAAGTCAAATTTGTCTACATAACACATAATTGGTATTCATACTTAGTGAATGAGGAAACATGATGACCCTGAATTAACAGGCCACTATCCTAGCAATTACACTACAATCAGGCTCAAGGGTACTCACCGTTATTGAGCTTTCTTTTATAATGTTGGCTGTATGTGTTGGAGTAGTTTAAAATTGAGATTGCATTTGCAGGGTTTTCATTCAGTTAATAGTATGCAATATCTGGCAGAATTATTTCTTCCTGTTTTCTGCTGCATTCCTTCAAAAAAACTATTTAATTTTGAACTTACAGAAACATGGTAATCTGGTGGGTGTGGGTGAGATAAGTGTTTATTGGGGTAGTGAATTTGGTGTCTTTGGCTGCTAGGTGGGTTTAGGTGTGGGTACTGGGTAGTTTGACATGTGCATAACTAACGAGCAGATTTAAATGTAGGATTTAGTCAGGGGTTCGTCACTACCAACTGCAATGAACCAAGAGATGGCTGGACAACCACCTTGAGTTGCACTTTTGGGAGAATACTGTCATTAAGTGAGCTGCGATCTAGAACCATAGAAAGCCTGCCTGTTATGACAGAGCTAGATAATGAACTCACCATAGAGGAGCTTAGCAAAGTTGAAGAGTCGCTCGGCATGGGCAAAGCTGACGCTTTATCGTTGGAACTCATCAAGCACGGGAGAGCGGCACTACTACAGCAACTGTACAAACCTCTCTACCTGTAATGGAGGCAGGGATAGTGCTCCATGATGCAGATTATAACTCTATACAAAAACAAGGGTGACCACCATGATTACAACAACTACTGAGGCATTTAACTGAGCATGATGGGAAAAGTCACTGCCTGTGTTGCCCATGTCAGACTGCAGATCCTGGACAGTGGCTTCAGAACTGGAAGGTCTACAATTGACATGATCTTCTCAGTTCAGCAGCTACAGGAGAATTGCCATGAAAAGGGAGACCACTATAAAGTGCTTCATTGATCTCACCAAAGTCATTCAATTATGTGATTAGATGTTGACTATTTAAGCTTCTGGAGAAAAAAGACTCCACACCAAATCTGCTCAGTCCAATCTCCTGTTTCTACGACAACATGATGGGTCAGCTTTGACAAGATAACATGGGAACACTTTGAAATTGGAGATGTAACCTGTTACAATCAGGAATTCATTTCCATGAATGTTGAAGAGGTTATGGCATCCGGTGCAGAGGGACCTCGGGGTCCTTGTGCATGAGTCGCAAAAACCCAGCTTGCAGGTGCAGCAGGTGGTCAGGAAGGCGAATGGGATGCTGGCCTTCATAGCGAGGGGGGTTGAATATAAAAGTAGGGAGGTCTTGCTGCAGCTGTATAGGGCATTGGTGAGGCCGCAGCTGGAGTACTGTGTGCAGTTTTGGGCACCGCACCTGTGCAAAGATATTTTGGCCTTGGAGGGAGTGCAGAGGAGGTTTACTAGGCTGATACTGGAGTTGAGGGGGTTGAGCTATGAGGAGAGGCTGAATAAACTAGGCTTGTACTCGTTAGAGTTTAGAAGAATGAGGGGAGATCTCATTGAGACGTATAAGATGATGAATGGGATGGATAGGATAGAGGTGGAGAGACTCTTCCCGCTCAAAAAAGACAGTAGGACTAGGGGGCACAGCCTCAAGATAAAAGGGGGGCGGTTTAGAACGGAGTTGAGGAGGAACTTCTTCACTCAAAGGGTGGTGAATCTCTGGAATTCTCTGCCCGTTGAAGTGGTGGAGGCTGCCTCGCTAAATATTTTTAAGACACGGGTTGATGGGTTTTTGATAAGAGAGGGGATTAAGGGTTATGGGGAGAGGGCAGGAAAGTGGAACTGAGCCACGACAGATCAGCCATGATCTTATTGAATGGCGGGGCAGGCTCGAAGGGCTAGATGGCCTACTCCTGCTCCTATTTCTTATGTTTACCCTCCTCTACTTTTTGATCAATGCATCACATACTCTTAGGAGTATTGCCGAGTGTTGAGTGGAGATGTTTGTCCATACTTGTGTACTGAATTGTAATTTTACAGGTGAGAGAACAATAACACTGAGCAGTGCCACTCTAAGATGCAACATAGCCATGTGTAAGACCATGTTTTGTCTGACGGCACTTCATGATTCCACCAGTCCATTGGAGTTGGAGTAATGCAGTAATGAAGTGATGTGGTTGACTCTCCACTGTACCTTAAATGGTTGTTCAACTTATTGGAGTCCATTGTCTGAAACAACTTCCATGATGCTCTAGAGACTAAAGATTGATCTTAATGTGCAGAATTTTTGCATCACACCCACCATGGGAATTGTAGCAGGCAGGACATGGACCATGAAAAAGTCTGTTAATCTTGGGCAGGATTTTCCAGTTTTGGGAGTGAGTGCGGCCAGAAAATGCCATCCAATGTGTCTGCAATGGTTACTCAAGATTTGTTATATAACTGCTGGAACACTTTGACATTCACAGTGGAGACAAACAGGTTGTGTTCTGACACCGACACTCTTCAGTCTAGTCTTCTCTTTGCCGCTGTCTTGTGAAATTAGGTTGTCTACAGAGAGTGTTTGCTTATACACCAGAATTGGTGGAAAGTTGCTGAACCCTCGGTTAGCTAAGAGTTAAGACAAAGATGTACCAAGGTTCATCAGAGAGTTGCTAATGATGCCACACCAGAATTCCGTGAGGAACATCTTCAGCAGCAGTGGCCGAGTCATTCGATTCACAGTGGCCAGACTCACAGGTTCGATTCTAGGCTTTGGTCACTGTCTGTGTAAAGTTTGCAAGTTCTCCCTGTGTCTGCGTGGATTTCCTCTGGGTGCTCCTGTTTCCTCCTACATGCTGAAAGGCATGCTGGTTAGGTGCATTGACCCAAACAGGTGCTGCACTGTGCTGACTTGGGCAATTTCATCGTAACTACATTGCAGTGTTAGTGTAAGCCTTACTTGGACTAATAAATAAACTTTAACTTTATTCCTGTAAAGAATTTGGCTTGCCCATTAGTATCAGGATGTGAGTGTGATGCTGAAGGATGTTGAAAGCTTCACATATCTAGGCACAACAATCCCCAGCAATCTGTCACTTGATGCATCATATATGATTCAGTCCATATATTGATGGAAAATATCTGGATAATAGCAGTATCTTCTAAAAAGAATGCAGAACATCATCAGATTCTGTCTTCTCCAGATGCATTGGGCAGTGGCCATTTTTAATGTCAAATTTAGAGAGGAATTTGACATTCTCCATCTTGGCGTTCAGCTCCTCAAGTGTGGGAATTTTGTGAGGGCATATTTTAGACCCAGCTTCAGACATCTTGGGGAGAATTTTGCGGGATTTTTCTAAGCATCGAACTAGTGTGAAAACTGAAGAGTTCCTGATCTTTTTTTTGGGTGAGTTTTCACACCCAATCTAATGCACTCAGTTTTTGAAAATATGGACTAGACCTCTGCTAGAGGCAGTGGGTGGGGCTTAATTCACCAGACAGTCAGCAACTCAGCAAGCAGAACAGTCAACCCCCCTATCCTGCTTGCTGAGTGACATGATCCTCTCTCTCTCTCCATTGCCCCTGATTTTCACTGAGGAACAAATCCAACACCCCGGTCCCACCCATCCATCAGCACACCAGTAAGTGCTGACTTGGCTTCCCCTCCATGGTAACAAGGCAAACTGCATTAAACTCGCTGGAATGTTCTAATGAAGCATTTGAGCACGTGACTCGCTCAAACTGCCTGCAGCTGATCTGCCTAAACAAGAGAGAGGTCCATAAAACCCCAAGGATGGACAGACAAGCAGATACTACTGGGCAAACCAAATTCTTTACAGGAATAAAGTTAAAGTTTATTTATTAATCCAAGGAAGGCTTACATTAACACTGCAATGTAGTTGCTGTGAAATTCCCCTAGTCAGCACAGTCCAGCACCTGTTTGGGTCAATGTATCTAACCAGCACGCCTTTCAGTACTTCGGAGTGCAGGAGGAAATGGCCTTCAGGAAGACAGCTCTCTGTTTTTCAGATGCTGATCTCACCAGATTGCTGGAGGCAGTGGAGGCAAGGCAGGACACCCTCTTCCACTGAGCAGCATGCTGCTACCCAGGGAAAGGGATGAGAACACAGCCTGGGAAATGGTGGCAGTGTGCGTTAATGCCAGAGCGCTGGCCAGGGGAAGCGGGAAGCAGTGCCACAGAAAACTGAATGACCAATCCAGGCAGCTTGGATGAGTGTTTTATCTTATCTAGCATCTTCCCCCTAAATAACTCCCACCTCCCGCACCCTGCATGCTTTCACGCCTTGACCCCCAAACATCTCCCTCCTCCCGCCCAAGTATATCACAACTTTTTCCTCTGAGGTCTACCCCCGATACCCTGCAGGACTCATGACATCAGATTTTACATGGCTCCTTCTGTCCCCACAGGGGGAGAATACCTATAATCACCAGGAGAGGGCGAAGACAGCGAGTGGTATGTCTGAGACCCGGCTCCTCACCCCATTTGAGGAGCAGGCACTGGAGCTTCTGGGAGAGGTGGGGATCCACATCATAACAAATAGCGTGGCCGGAGCATAGAAGTGAGCCTTGCTAATCCTCCACTCATTAGAGATATCTCAAGTAAGTTGCATACAATCCAGATTCCTCTCCTTCCCTTGCACTTAATCTTGTTGCAGGAAGGGATTCTGATGCACCTGGTCCTTCTGGCATCGCAGCCTCACTACTGCTTCCATCCATCTTCCCCCAACACTTGGAGGACTCCTTGAAGGAAGCCGATGATGGAAACTCCGAGGCTTGCACCAGTTTTGTGTGAGTTTCCACCCTGCAATTTACTATCCTAGAGACTCTCATACTGGCGGGTCAAGTTAGTGATGAGGCAATCTGGGTCGTTCTTTGGTGTGCACGACAGATCTGCTAATATACATCGGGTGGAGGAGGCACTGTCTGAGGCCTCAGACATGTGGGGGCCTGCTGAAGATGAGCACTCAGCTGGCCCCAGGCTCCATGCTGGGCCTCTCCCTTAGCTGTAATAGAGCCAGGGAATGCAAGATGGGCGGACAGCAACAACTGACCAACAGCAAGTTTGTTGGGAGGAGTCCCAAAGCTTCCAGGTAGACCAGCTATTACCTGTCCTGTGTGGTTCCCAGGCCAAAACTGCAAGTGTGGTATCTGTAGTGGAAAGCCTGGGGCACAAAATCCTCACCATGAGTGGCAGGGTCCAAGCGGTGGTTGGGAGATTTTAATCTCCCCGGGGTAGATTGGAAGGTGCCGAGATCAGAGGGTGCTGACGGGGAGGAATTTGTACAGTGTGTAATGGAAGGATCCCTGGAGCAGTATGTGGATAGCCCGACCAGAGAGGGGGCTATACTGGACTTGGTTCTGGGGAATGAGCCTGGGCAGGTGGTTGACGTTGAAGTAGGAGAGCATGTGGCTAACAGTGACCACAACTCTGTCTGGTTTAAGATATTAATGGATAAAGATGAAGCCTGTCCTAAGGGGAGGGTGTTAAACTGGGGGAGGGCTAGATACAACCGGATTAGGCAGGATCTTAAAGATACGGACTGGGGTAAGCTGTTTGATGGCAGGTCGATGCTGGGTATGTGGGAGTCTCTCAAGGGAAAACTAAAATCTTTGCAGGAAAGACATGTGCCGGTCAAGAGGAAGGATGGGAAGGGTAGGATTAGAGAGCCGTGGGTAACTAGGGATATTGAGGACCTGGTCAGGAGGAAGAGGGAGGCGTACATTAGATCTAGGCATTTGAGGACAGAGATAGCGTTAGAAGAATACAGAGAATGTAGGAGAGAACTTAAAAGGGGCATCAGAAAGGCAAAAAGGGGCCACGAAATGGCTTTGGCGGGTAGGATTAAGGAAAATCCTAAGGCATTTTACTCCTATGTTAGAAACAAAAGGATGGTTAGAGGGAAGATTGGTCCTCTCAGGGACAGAGGAGGGGAACTATGCTTGGAGCCTGGGGGAATGGGGGAGATCTTGAATGAATACTTTGCGTCGGTATTCACGCAGGAGAGGGGCCTGATGTCTGGTGCTGTACTTGAGGAGTTTGAGGATCCGTTGAGGGAAATAGTCATCACGAGGGAAGAGGTGTTGGGACTTTTAGACAGTATAAAGACGGATAAATCTCCGGGGCCTGATGGCATCTATCCCAGGCTGCTAAGGGAGGTGAGGGATGAAATTGCTGGGCCTCTGACGCAAATCTTTGTCTCTTCTTTGGACACAGGTGAGGTCCCAGAGGATTGGCGGATTGCAAATGTAGTACCGTTGTTTAAAAAGGGTCAGAGGGATAACCCAGGGAATTATAGGCCGGTGAGCTTGACTTCAGTTATAGGCAAGCTAATGGAGAGGATCCTTAAGGATAGGATGTATGAACATCTGGAGCGCTGCAATCTGATCAGGGATACGCAGCATGGCTTCGTTACAGGGAGGTCGTGCCTTACGAATCTAGTGGAATTTTTTGAAGAGGTGACAAAAACGGTTGACGAAGGACAAGCCGTTGATGTCGTCTATATGGATTTCAGTAAGGCATTTGACAAGGTCCCTCATGGTAGGCTGATAGAAAAGGTGAAGGCTCATGGGACACAAGGCCAGGTATGTAGATGGGTGGAGAACTGGCTTGGGAGGAGGAGACAGCGGGTAGTAGTGGAAGGCTCCTTTTCCAATTGGAGGTCTGTCACCAGTGGTGTGCCGCAGGGCTCGGTACTAGGACCTCTTCTATTTGTAGTATATATTAATGACTTGGAAGAGGGGGTAGGTGGTGTGATCAGCAAATTTGCTGATGACACTAAAATGGTTGGATTGGCGGGTACTGAGGAGCAGTGCCTGGCAATGCAACAGGACATAGACAGGCTGGTAGATTGGGCAGATAGATGGCAAATGGAATTTAATCCGGAGAAATGCGAGGTGATGTACTTTGGCCGGAATAATGTGGAGGGGAGTTATACGATAAAAGGTAGAACTATCCGGAGTATAGATACGCAGAGAGACCTGGGGGTGCAAGTGCACAAGTCCCTGAAGGTGTCGGTGCAGGTGCAGAATGTGATGAGGAAAGCGTATGGTATGTTAGCCTTCATAGGAAGGGGTATAGAATATAAGAGTAGGAGTCTGATGTTGCAGTTGTATAGAACGTTGGTTAGGCCTCACTTGGAGTACTGCGTCCAGTTCTGGTCGCCGTACTACCGGAAGGATGTAGAGATCCTGGAGAGAGTGCAGAGGGGATTTACCAGGATGCTGCCTGGTATGGAAGGGCTGTCTTACGAGGAAAGATTGAACGAACTTGGGCTGTTTCCCCTTGAGAGACGTCGGCTGAGGGGGGATCTAATCGAGGTTTATAAGATTATGAAGGGGATAGATAGAGTAAATGGTGGTAAGCTTTTTCCGCTATTAGAAATGGATAGAACGAGGGGTCACGGGCTTAGGGTGAGGGGGGCTAGGTATAAGACAAATATTAGAGGGCAGTTTTTCACGCAAAGGGTAGTGGGGGTGTGGAATGCACTGCCAAGTAAGGTGGTGGAAGCAGGCACGCTAGGGTTGTTTAAGAGTCACTTAGACAGCCACATGAGCGGTCTACATATAGGGGGATATAGCAGGCCTTACTAAACATTGTAGGCTTGGGATTCCGTTTTTGCCTCAGGGATGTTACAGTCTTTGCCTGTTTAATAATGAATTTTTTGTCTCCACAGGCATTTAAGTCCACCTTGTTGACCAGCAAGGGGCATGCATGCGGCAGGTTGTAGTGGGCTGCTCTTGGATGTTGCTTCGGGAGTTGCCTATTGCTTCATGTCGTTAGTGTGCTTAAACTGGACCATCTCGAGGGCAACATGACAGCTCAGAGACTATCTCTGTTGCTGTGCGGACACATGGATTTGGGCCTGTGTCTGTGGGAGTTTGCGCGTTCTCCCCGTGGTTGCGTGGGTTTCCTCCGGGTGCTCTGGTTTCCTCCCACATCCCAAAGATGCGCTTTTAGGCTGATTGATTGGGTAACAAATTGTCCCTAGATTGGACCTCCCTGATCCTCGCACATTAGGCGTAGACTAAAATCATGAATAGGTCACTGAGACAATGGGACGGCGGCGCGGGCTCGTTGGGCCGAAGGGCCTGTTTCCCGTGCTGTGTTGTTCTTTGTTCTTTGGGTCACAGCATGCCATGGTGGAATCCCAGAGGAACATGGCCGAGTCACAACGGGCCACAGCGGGCCTTCATAGGCTTTTTGAGATTCTGTGACCCACGGCTGAGAGGCATGAAAGCTTGTAGGAGACCCAGTGGGACGGTGATGAGACACAGTGGGCTATGGCAACAACCTGATGTTTGCACATTCTCCCCATGTCTGCGTTGGTTTCCCCCGGGTGCTCCGGTTTCCTCCCGCAGTCCAAAAAAGCATGCTGGTTAGGCACATTGGCCATGTTAAATTCTCCCTCAGTGTATCCGAACAGGTGCTGAAGTGTGGCAACTAGGGGATTTTCAGAGTAATTTTATTACAATTTTAATGTAAGCCTACTTATGATACTAATAAATAAAACTTAAAACTATACCTGTCTGGCCTCTGGTTGTAGCTTCTCATTACATTAGCACGATGCCCACTTGTTTTGGCCATTGCTTTCTGCATTTGCAGTTCTAATATCTTCTGGTGCCACGGACTTTGTACACAGTGTTCAAATCTTGGCAATTTCTGGGTGAGATCATAGTGCCCACATTGCTTACTAGGTTTGCTTGCATTGTATTAAAGGCGGATGAATTTTGCATAGCATATAAATTGTGTCTACCCGTTAGTTCGATTTGTACTTGTACTTGCTTTGCAGTCGTGCTTCCATGGTGAAACATTTGGGTTGGTGCAAGATGCCTTTTTGGAATTGCATTAGATGTTATCATGAGCTACATTGTCAGCTAGCTCTGCTTCCATGAAGTCACAAAGTTGCCCATTCATCTGCTAATGAATTAATCAATGATCTCTGCTAGTTATTGCCAAAAGGACAAGAACTACAGATGGTGTATTTGGAAGCTGAGCTTCATTTGCAATTGATCTTCTGGTATTGGCTGTATTTTTTCTGGATTTTCAAGGTAGCCATCATATAGGCCTGACAGCTTCAGTCTGTGGAAGCATTCATTGCCTGTAGCAGTTTCAATTTTTTAGTTTGTTTATCTGGGATGGTGAGGACCAGAAAACAGGGACTGATACATTGTTGGAATAAAGTAAATTCAGATAGGAGATCCATTGCCTTCCAATTGGCTGTCGGAAATTTTGTAGCCATCTTTTAGCATTTAGCAAGATTTTTAATGTTTCTTGACAGCTATTTTAAGTTTACATAGAATCATAGAACCCCTACAATATAGAAGGAAGCTCATCAAGTCTACGCTGACAACAATTCCACTCAGGACCTAATCCCGTAGCCCCACATATTTACCCTGCTAATCCTGACATTAAGGGGCAATTTAGCATAGCCAATTCATCTAGCCTTCACATCTTTGGATGGTGGGAGGAAACCAGAGCTCCCAGAGGAAACCCATGCAAACATGGGGCGAATGTGCAAACTCCACATAGTCACCTGAGGCTGGAATTGAACTTGGGTCCCTGGCACTATGAGGAAGAAGTGCTAACCATGGTACCATCATGCCACACAAAATGCCCAGTGAGCCTGACATGAATTTACCAGCTAATTTAGCTCTGAAGTGCAGTACCATTAGTGGCTACAGGCTTAACTGGTCATTGGTTGCTGCTTGACTGCAACAGTGGTGTTGGTGAATTCATTCTGATTTTCCCAGGTTGACTTTAATGTCACTACTCTGTAATTTAGGTGGGAAAATGGCTGCAGGACTTCAAATGTGTAAAAAAAATGAAAAGAACAATTTTACAGGCTTCTTTTAGCTGTTAGGAGCTGTTCTTGGATGTTTATTGGATATTTCTCGACTCAGTCTACAGTATTTAACTTCCCTGGTTCTCCTGCAGGACAGTAAGCAGAAATCAATTCTCCTGTCCTTGGAGCTCTGCTTAAAGTCAGACCACCTGGAATCTGCTGTTTAATTTCTGCTTAAACTTTACAACTGCCAGACTTTTTAATTATTACTTCAGCTCTTCCAGATTTGAATAATGTTATGGGACCCAATGCCTGCTGCCTAAGGTGCAATCCCAGAATTAAGAAATAATGGCCGGAATTTTAACACCCTGCCCTGCCCAGAGCAGGTGAGGGGCGGACCATGGAAAGGTTCATTGAATTCAGGCGGGATTTTATAGTTTCAGGACGAGCAAGGCCATAGAATCTCATCCAATGTGTGCAGGATTCCTACTGAGATGCAGAATAATTTCTACACTGTTTTGATAGCTATATCACTTTCACGCCAGGTATTTTCTTCCACTGGATATGAAAGTTGTTGAGTCTTGTATTCTGCTCAGCCAAATATTCAAAACCATGCTACTGCCCAGCCACTATGTTACATCCTTCAAAGTAAATGTGTCAATCATATGCAAAGATTGGTGAAACAAGAATGTGGGTTCTTTATTTGAAGATTAGACTATATACAAATAGATTTAAGTGGGAGATTGAGTATGGTACATTTGATCTCTACAGTCTCTTGCAGGCTGACTTCAAGTCATGGGGCTAACGTGTGGCAAACTGTTGAGGTAGGCAGTAGTTGATTGTAATTTAAGACAAACTGCCTTAAATATACATGTCATCATGTCACAACACTAGGATGAGTTGGTCACTGGGCCATAATCTCCTGGGAACCCATATGTTTGCCGCAGGCTACCTGCAAGCAAAATATGAAGATGATTGATATTGGCATGGGCTGATGTCTGTGACTTCTGGAGGCTATCAGGAGTAGTATTGGAAGAGGCATCCAGAAGAGCCAGGTAAAACAGAGGCCAGCAAACTGTATGATTTCTTAGCCCATTGTCTTCATCGGCAGCAATAAGGGCACAGATTGCATGTCAGAGTGGAACTCCTGAGCCACACAGAGGTGACCACCACGGTACAAACTATTATCTTCCAAGACAGAAGGAGTAGTTGCATGGGTTTAGGTTTGTAAGGATATTGGTTGTTTTTCGGTGTTTTGGAGTATCTGGTGGGCTTTAATGTTTTGGGGAATTTTCCAGGTGTAAGTGTTTGTAAGTATTGAGTGTGTTTCGGTGTTTTGGATACCTGATGTGTTCGGTCTTTCTGGGTACTTTGCAGGTTTAAGTTCTTTAGGTATTGAATGGGTTTAGGTGTTTTTGGATGTTTGGCGTGTTTTGGAATATCTGGAGTGTTTAGGTGTTTCTGGGAATTTGATGGGTTTCAGTTTGTGAGCGTTGTGAATACGATTCACTTTTCATGGATGTATAAGGATTTGTCCAAACAAGAAATAAACCAGAGTAACCACAAAAATCATCTTTGATTTTTTTACTTGTCAGAGTTGTGACATCAACTTAGCAATGGGTAGTTTGAGTCTATGTACTGTTCACTAATATAACTATTAACTTTACAATTAGTGTCCAGATTTATCACAAAAAGTGCTTTAAACAGATTTTCCCCTTTTCATTTTCAATGTCAATTATCAGATTTATTTTAAATTTATTGAGAATAATTGAATTTTTAAAATTTGTTTGAGATTTCTCTTTAGATAATCAAATATGCTTTATTTTTTGTCATATACTTCATTTTTTTCTCACAATGTTTCTCCACCAGCTTTCCATGTGTGTGTTTGTCTCATTAATAGGATTCAGAAGCTGCAATTCTCCTTTGGTACCTGGCCAAGCTGTCATACTTACGTGTGAACCATGGCAATTAGTGTCAGTCAGCTATTTGATCACAGAGGAATCACAGTCAAGTCTAGCTCTTGTTTCATTCAATATCCATTTTTACACTTTCAGTCATGGTCCCCAGAATATCAGTGAGGCTGGATTTACTGGGGCACTGGAATGCCTGGCTAGAAAGCAAGGGTGGGGTGACTGTCCACCCAGGAGACAAATAGCTGCTCTGCATGTTGGGGCAGTACAGTGGCACAGTGGTTAGCACTGCTACCTCACAGTGCCAGGGACTGGGTTTAATCCTGGCCTCGGCTCACTGTCTGTGTGGAGTTTCCACATTCTCCCCCTGATTGTGTCGGTTTCACTCCAGGTGCTCTGGTTTCCTCCCACAGTCCAAAGATGTGCGGGTTAGATTAATTGGCCGTGCTAAATTAACCCTAGTTAATTTAATAACTGCTGTTATTAAAATGGAACCTTCACCAGGGGTCGGTGCTGGATTAACCACGCACCTGGGCCTTCAAACCCACTGTGGGAGGGAACAATCCAGAGTCAGGAGTGAGAACCTGAGTTTGTTTACCCTGAGCTCCTGGTACTGAGGCCAATTACAGCTCGCTTGAAATGAACTGAGTAAGGACAATCTGCAGATCAAACCTGGGACTTCCCTGGTCTGTATGATCCGGTTGCCAATGAACTGTCTTACCAGACCTTTGTTGCATTTCAACTCATGGCATTGGATCAGATATGTTTCATAGTTTGAATGTGAGCGAAAAGGACAACAATTTCTCAGATCTCTTAAATTAAGAAGCAAAGAGAACATTGTGTTGACATTATTGTGCCAAATATTATCTGTGTGACCTTTATGTCTTCAGTTGCCTTGGGTAAGGTTATTTTGTGTATAAAACAAAATCAAAGACTGTAAGCCATTACCCTAGGCACAAAGGTTCAAGGTTATTAATAATTACACTGTATCGTGGTCTCCTGTGGTCATAGTAACCAATGGCAATTTATATTGATGTCACAGGATTATGTTATTACCAAAGCTGGAATGAAAGCTATTTTTCAAGTTGTGAACCTCTCTGGAAAAACCTTCTGATCAGTTCGTTAACAAGCCCTGTTCAGAGGGCCTTCGTTTTGAGTGTTCCTGGTTGAGAATGATAAGCACAGCTCTTATATTAGCTGAGAGACATCAGCAGAGGACTTCCTGTTGGGCGCCACAGCCTCAGCACGTCTCTGGCTCCACGTTTTTTGGAGTCGTCAGCTCCAGAAATCGGCACTGGGTTGATGTAAATATTAAAATTTGAATTTCAATCCCAGATCTGAGGGAACCTGAGATACAGAACTTCATTCTCACAGCTAGACTGCTGCCTAGGAGGTGGTTCCCCCAGCCCGTTGTGCTGCACAAGTCATATTGAAGTTATAAAGGCTGAAAGGCTGAACCAACACCACCAGAATTTTTGGCTTGGTTAAGCTACTCTATAGTTTAAGGATGGAATATTCTGCCCTCTCCTGTAGTAACTGAAGAAGGGGATGGCATTTAATCAGATGGGAGGGTGGTTGTTCAGGATCATGCCCTCTTCCTGCCACCACCCTGATTAAGTCTGTGGAGGGGTAGGGCCATCCTGCGCCATCAAATTAAGGTCCTTAAGTAGCCAACTAATACCCACTGAAATGCGTCATCCTGCCTTCACTGGTATTAACCCAACGGTGGGCCAGGGGCTCGCCATGCAGGAGCATGACAAGCAAAACCCATGTGGACACGCTGGTGCTCATCAGGGGAGTCCTTCATTCAAAAACACTTAGTGCCTTGTTGAGTAACTGGGAATCGGAAGGTAGGAAAACCCACTGACTGCTATCCTCTCCCCTGCCCTTGCTGTCAAGTCCCTCCCTATCCTCCCTGAAACTCCCATCTAGCAATCCAGCAATTCCACCCCCCCCACCATCATCACTCAGCTGTGGCCTGGGGTCTGATAACCAGAGGCCTCAGCTGGGTGTGGCACTAGCAGTAGCTACCACTTTCCAAGTGGCACTGCCACTCAATAGAGCCTCTCGTTGGCTGACACTCTCAGTGGATGGAATTTGCACTGTGGGGTCTTTGATCACAGGGAAAAACCCACCACTGACTTGTCAAGTGTCTGACTGTCTTACGATATGGTGGGCCTTCTCAAAACCAGGTGACATGGCCATCTTGCCAACTCTGCTGCACCCCCATGGTCTTGGTAAGGTTCCGGCCTTGGGCTATCTGTCCCTTTAGTTATAGAAAAATATTCAACTTGAGAATAAACACTGATTTTGTGTTTCACATTCTGAAATAATTTGAGGTGGTCCTTATATTGGAATAGTAACTACCTGTAAAGTCAGTCCCCAGCATCATAATCACAAGAATCAACAGTATTAGGAAAGTTATCCAAATTCAGAAGGCAGAAAATGCATAAAAGTCAAATGACCACTTCAGCTTATTTATAAATATGTTGAATTTGATTCAGTTTGAAAAAGAAATATTTGAAACAATGGTAGTGTACATTGATAAATGAATAGCTTTCTTGACTGCCATGTGGAGTGGTAATATCGCAGTGGCCAATGACCATATGCAAAGTAATAAAGTGTATGTATGGATAATATCATTTGCTTACTTGTCTTGCCAAAATGTTCCATCATCATGCAGTTCAGGCGCGAGACACAGAACAATGTTACGTCCACTGCAGTCTTAAGAGGGGGATTCATAATTTGCGGGAAACTTACAAATCTTTAAGTGTATTGAAATTTGGTTTTGACTTTGCAAGTACTTGAACTTCTTAGCTTGTGAAGCTAAACTGAAATTGCAAAAGAGCTTAGCATTCCCCAACACCAGAGATTTTATGTACCTATCTTTTATTTCTAGTGAGGCATTAAATAGCAATTTCTCGCTGTGGTTTTGGAACAGAAAATGCGTGATAGGCAACACGCACATATTATTCATGATTTTTAATATTGAGTGCATGGCATCGCTTCAGCAGATACTTCCAAAAAAATTGCTTCTCTATATTGTAAACCGAAGCAAGCCATGAATAAATTGCATTCCCTTAGAAAATTGTGATTACTATATTCTCTGTCACCAGTTTCGGTTCAATAGGGTAATACAGGCACATAATCAACTTGATATCCATATCTTTGATACTCCACTAGAGATGGTGAGAGAAGCCATGTTAAATTTTTGAGCTTGCACTGCAAGGTTGTTGAGGTGTGAAGCCAACTCTCACTTTTGCTTATGGATGGAAGTCACCCATAATCTATCCCCTTGTATTTCCATTATTTTCAACAAGTCAAAGCTTGGTCAGTTTTCATGGTTCAATTAATTAAACTCAATTTCCATTGCATTTGTTCCTAAAAAGAAACAAACATCCAAGAATAAAAAAAGTCTTGGTGCTACTTCCTCCTGCCTGTCTCCCGGCGCATAGTATGTTAGCTACTTTCACTTACACACCATACAGCCTTTGTCATTACCTGGTAGAAAGTTCACCAAACATGGTCAGAAACGAGCTGTCATTCGATGTTGCTCATCCTACTGTCCTATCAGCGTTGCCAACCTGCAATGCTGACAGTTCCCCAACTCCAAAAACATAATTTAAATCCTGTCGAGAAGTTTCATATTTCACTGGGGAAGGGATTCTATTTTTCTTATTAGCAAAAAGATTTATGACCTTTCCAGTTTGACAGTAGTTGGGAGTGAACCCTGTCACAGATTTTATGGCTGAGTGGATTTACTTACGTTTTATAAGGGCTTGATCAACTTAGCAAGTACTATTGAGGGAGTGAGTGACACAGTAGTTTAACTATCTGACCAATTTTGGGACTACAAACTCAGCTAGTCCAGATGGGTGCAGCAAAATTCTTCTTTTTCTTTCTTGCTTTTTCATTCTGTTTGTTAGTTTTACTGAACAGTTCCAACATACTATCTAATGGGCACAGCCCCAGATCATATAATAGCCAATCAATTGAAACAACTAAACACTACATTAATTAGTTAGAAATGCCAACAGTTTAGCTCATTTGGTAACTGGACCACAGAAGATACTCATCCAAATTGTGGGTTTAGGCATATCATTCAGCTGCAATGCAGGATAGTTGAGTTTTTCAGGCTGTTTCTGAGTGGAAGGTTGATCCACTCCCCAGCAATGACATACCTTCCTTCCAAGATAACGACTGTTCAACAACATTCTATATTAAACAAATGAAGAAAACCACCATCAGATATTAACGAGGAATTCATGGGTGAATTGTAGTTGCAAAGCTTCATCTCTTATCATTACAATCCTAACTGGTAACTCAATGTGGGCAATTTTAACTTTCACCAAATGTTTAAAAACATACTGTTGGGACTTCAAACTGGTGTTGTGGGATTTCTTTCTGTACCTTAACATGGGCAGAGCTTGTTGTTTTCTCTTAAGAATACAACATTTCGTTAAATTTAGTAGAAATTATTAAAACCTCTTGCCAAGCAATTTCTTTGAAATGTCTAATTGGCATTTATGTTCAATAGTAATCTGGATGACCATAGCAGACAAACGCAGTGGCAACATTTAACATTCCCTTCCAATGTGTCTGTAGGTGGGAGGGTGAGAGTAAAATTCCTCAGATGGGTTTCCCAGTGGCTTCCCACTTTCTATTTATTTATTTTTTATTTATCTATTTATTAGTGTCACAATTAAGCTTACATTAACACTGCAATGAAGTCACTGTGAAAAATCCCCTAGTGGCCACACTCCAGCACCTGTTTGGGTACATTGAGGGAGAATTTAGCATGGCCAATACACCTAACCAGCACATCTTTTGGAACGTCGGAGGAAACCGGAGCACCCTGGGGAAACCCACGCAGACATGGGGAGAATGTTCAGGCTCCGCACAGAGAGTGACCCAAGCCAGGAATTGAACCTGGGTCCCTGGCACTGTGAGGCAATAATGCTAACCACTCAGCCATTGGCCCAGACTTCTGTGCAATTTTAAACTGAGGTAGGCAAGGCCTTGAGAGGCCCAATTCAAGCCCTTAAGTGGCCAATTATGTTTCACACCCAGTCTCAAGTTTCAGGTTTCAGGAGTTCCAGGGCTTGAGGGAAATCCAAAAATAAATTGTGTTCAGGCCTCTGGCAGCCATCTGCAACCACTTCTTAACCTCAAATGCTCCACCCTAAAGGTTTGGTAACTTGATCTCAATCTCCAGTGACAAGATAATCGACTCTGTCTGCCACTCCCAGGCCTCCCCTACCCTTTCCATCCTTGGACCCCCAAGACGTAGCCTGGATTCCTATTGCTTCCAGTCCTGGCTGCTACAACTTCTGATGCTGCACAGAATAGAGATCTGCTGGCCAATCGAGTTGGCCAGCAGCTTCTAAGGCAGAACTTCTTCCTGAGTGAGAGGCTCCAGCCAATTAACACTGGTTGGAGTGTGAAATCGCTGCAAGGCAGGCAGTGTTGACAAGGGTGCGTGAACCCGCACTATCCTAAAAATCCTCCAGAAAATTAGGCTTGCATTAATGAAATAACTTTATAGAGAAGGTGGGGATGTTGGTTTGCAACCTGGAATCTTGCTACTTTGTGGCTACCATTATGTTTATTACTGTTTCAATTCTATAGGAGATAATGTCACATATTGAAATCACAATCAGCTATGTTTCCAGATGATGAGGGACAGAAGGTGAATGATGGCTTTTTTAGTGGCTCAGGCAAATTAATGAAACAATCTGAAAAGTGGCAGATGGAATTTAATGTGGAAAAGCCTTTGATAATGTTCAAAGGGGCAAGAAAAGTGGAATGACGCACTGATGTTATTTTTTGCATCTTCCATGCAGTGACTTGATTTTGAATATTCACCTGACTTGATGCTGCTGTGATTTATTCTTGGATCTTCTGGTTCTGCTTTTAACAGCAATGTGTTGTGTCAGTCAGGGAACTCTGTTGCAGAGGTATAGATGTGATGTGGAGATGCTGGCGTTGGACTGGGCTAAACACAGTAAGAAGTCTCACAGCATCAGGTTAAAATCCAACAGGTTTATTTGGTAGCAAAATCCACTAGCTTTTGGAGTGCTTGCTGCCCCTTCATCAGGTGAGTGGGAGCTCCATTCACAAACAGGGCATTTAAGACACAAATTCAATTTACAAAATAATGGTTGGAATGCGAGTCTTTACAGGAAATCAAGCCTTAAATGTGCAGACAATGTGAGTGGAGAGAGCGTTAAGCATAGGTTAAAGAGGTGTGTATTGTCTCCAGCCAGGACAGTTAGTGAGATTTTGCAAGTCCAGGCAAGTCATGGGGGTTACAGATAGTGTGACACGAACCCAAGATCCCAGTTGAGGCCATCCTCATATGAACGGGACTTGGCTATCAGTCTCTGCTCAGTGACTCTGCGTTGTTGCGTGTCACCTTGGAGAATGCTTACCCGAAGATCAGAGGCCGAATGCCCATGACCGCTGAAGTGTTCCCCAACAGAAAGAGAACGGTCACGGACATTCGGCCTCTGATCTTCAGGTAAGCATTCTCCAAGGCGGCCTTCATGACTCACGACAAGGCAGAGTCACTGAGCAGAAACTGATAGCCAAGTTCTGCTCACATGAGGACGCCCTCAACCAGGATCTTCCGTTCGTGTCACACTATCTGTAACCCCCACAACTTGCCTGGACTTGCAAAATCTCACTAACTGTCCTGTCTGGAGACAATACACATCTCTTTAACCTGTGCTTAATGCTCTTTCCATTCACATTGTTTGCATCTTAAGACTTGATTACCTGTAAAGACTCACATTCCAATCATTATTTTATAAATTGAGTTTGTATCTTAATTTGGCCAGTTTGTGAATAGAACGCTCACTCACCTGATGAAGGTAGAATTGGTAGGAATAATAGTAGGAAGGATTACTACTTACAGGGCGAAAAGCTGCAGCATGCTATGGTGCAGAGGGACCTCGGGGTCCTTGTGCATGAGTCGCAAAAACCCAGCCTACAGGTGCAGCAGGTGGTCAGGAAGGCAAATGGGATGCTGGCCTTCATAGCGAGGGGGATTGAATATAAAAGTAGGGAGGTATTGCTGCAGCTGTATAGGGCATTGGTGAGGCCGCAGCTGGAGTACTGTGTGCAGTTTTGGTCACCGCACTTGCACAAGGATATTTTGGCCTTGGAGGGAGTGCAGAGGAGGTTCACTAGGCTGATACCGGAGTTGAGGGGCTTGAGCTATGAAGAGAGGCTGAATAGACTGGGCTTGTACTCGTTAGAGTTTAGAAGGATGAGGGGGGATCTTATTGAGACGTATAAGATGATGAAAGGGATGGATAGGGTAGAGGTGGAGAGGTTCTTCCTGCTCAGAAAGGACAGCAGGACTAGAGGGCACAGCCTCAAGATAAGGGGGGGGCAGTTTAGAACAGAGTTGAGGAGGAACTTCTTCACTCAAAGGGTGGTGAATCTCTGGAATTCTCTGCCCGTTGAAGTGGTGGAGGCTGCTTCGCTAAATATATTAAAGACGCGGGTAGATAGGTTTTTGGTAGGCAAGGGGATTAAGGGTTATGGGGAGAAAGCGGGAAAGTGGAACTGAGCCACTTCAGATCAGCCATGATCTTATTGAATGGTGGGGCAGGCTCGAAGGGCTAGATGGCCTACTCCTGCTCCTATTTCTTATGTTCTTATGTTCTTAAGGGGCAGCAAGTGCTTCGAAAGCTAGTGGCTTTTGCTACCAAATAAACCTGTTGGACTTCAACCTGGTGTTGTGAGACTTCTTATGGAGAGGTATAGAGTCAGGGGAAGACAGGACATGACCCTTTCCTGCTGCATTGGCGGCCAGATGATAAATGTTCAGTCTGAATATTAGTGAATCAATGGGCGAGTGAATGGATGGGTGAGGTGGATGGGTGGGTGAGTTGTTAGATGGGTGAGTGGGTAGTGGGTAGGTTTCAAAGATTTAATTTGATTTATTAATATCACACGTACTGGGATACAGTGGAAAATATTGTTTCTTGCATGCTATGCAGAACAAGCATATCATTCGTAGAGTACAAAAGGGAGAAAGAAAGGAGGGAGTGTAGGATACAGTGTTGCAGTTAGTGTTGTAGTGTGAAGAGAAAGATCAGCTTAATGTATGATAGGATCATTTAAAAGTCTGATGTAAGTAGGGAAGAAGCTGTTTTTGAGTCTGTTAGTATGTGCTTTCAAACTTTTGTATCTTTTTTGTGACAGAAGAAGGTAGAAGAGAGTATATCCAGCATGCATGGGGTCCTTGCGTATGTTGGCTACCTTCCCAAGGCGGCAAGAAGTGTAGACGGAGTCAATGGATGGGAGGCTAGTTTGCCTGCTGGTTTGGGCTTCGGTCACAACCTTTGTAGTTTCTTGTGGTCTTGGTCAGAGTAGGAGCCACACCGAGCTGTGATACATCTGGATAGGTTGCTTTCTATGGTGCATCTGTTAAAATTGGTGAGAGTCATAGTGGACATGTCAAATTTCTTTAGCCTTCGAAGTAAGTAGAGGCATTGGTGAGTTTTCTTAACCATAGTGTCAGTGTGGAGGGTCCAGGACAGATTGTTGGTGACCTGGACACCGAGAAACTTGAAGATCTTGGCCATCTCTACTTGATATAGACAGGGGCATGTCCTCCACTATGCTTCCTGAAGTTAATGACTTGCTCCTTCATTTTATTGACATTGAGGGAGAGATTATTGTTGTCACAGCACTTCACCAGGTTCTCTATTTCATTCCTGTACTCATCACTGTTTGAGATCCTACTCACTACAGTGGTGATAGCAACAAACTTGAAAAGGGAGTTGAAGCAGGATATGGCCACACAGTCATAAGTGTATAAGGGGTACAGTAAGGGGCTGAGGTCACAGCCTTTTGGGGCACCAGTGTTGAGGATAACCATGGAGAAGGTGTTGTTATCTATGATGGTAATAGGTGGGTGAGTTGGTAGGTGAGTCTCCAACAACCCGGAGACCATATGATTTGTCCCATTGTGATTTGCTGGAATGGGATTAAGTGAACCCTAATACTTTAGGGAACCCTAATACATTCTCTGAGACCTCCAGCAACAGTTTATATTTATATAGCAACTTAATTTAGTGAATCATACAACAATGTTCTATAAGAACATTAGCAAACTAAATATGTTACTGAGCCATATAAGAAAAATTAGGTCAGATGGCCAAAAGTTTAAGAGGTAGGTGGTCTATGTTAAAGAGTCAAAATATGGGAGAGAGGAGGAAGGGTTAGGGAGGGTATTCCAGAGCTTGGGACCAGGACAACACAAGGCACAGCCACCAGAAGTAGAGCCATTAAGTCAGGGATGTACAAGAGGCCAGAATTAGAGGAGTACAACTGTCACAAAGGGAAGGGAATAGACTGCTAAACATTCAGGGTGGGATTGGCCTAACTTGGTTGACATTAGCACAGAATGAAATTTAATTACTGTGGGAGGTAATCAAACTAAAACTTATTTGCAGTCCCATTGATCATGGACAGCAGTAAACTGGCAGGTAAGATAAATAGTGCCCATGGCAAAGGAAAAATGATGTGGATGTAATGAATGAGCATTTATTGAAAATTTTCTGTCACATCTAGATTATAGTTCTAAAGTGAATCAGGTGCTGAATATGTTTCAAGGATTATCAACCGTAAGTCAAGGCAACTGATATTAACCTTGTATAATTCATCACTAAGGCAATATTTGAAATATGCCTGCAGATTTGGGTATTTATCTTCAAATGAGCATTGGTGCATTGAAGAGGTTCTGAGAAAAATGAGAAAGGTGATTCCAGCTTTCAAACTATTAACTTATGAAGGTAAGCTAATAAAATTACTCCTGTTCAAAGAGAATATTTAGAGAGAAAATGTTCCGGGTCTTTATACATAGTTGAAGCATAGATAACGTGGATGCAACAGTATTAATTAACATAATACAGGACTAAAAGACATAAATACTGTCATAAAAATTGACATGCTTTACAGATTGATTTTTGTCTGAATAAATAATTAATTTTTCTTTCTGTATTCAATTGATATAGTAAAATGACATGTTGCAAGACATGTCCATGCAAATCTATATATACCTTTACAATTAGGAGAACGAAAAACAAGAGGAATGGAGGTTCTTTAAAAACTGATGATGGTGATATTGTAAATGGAAATAAGGAAATTGATGACTTCTTCATTAAATCGTCATTTGTTAGTACAGAATTTGGGTGTTGCTGATATATGCTGATAAAGCTTTTTATTTTCTACTCATCAGGACAGTTTGCAAGAATACTATTGGTAAAAGAAACAATAATTTATACTGTATGAGAAGAGAGTATTAATTGGTCAGTAAGTAGACTCTGATTGGCCATGTGTTACCACAGAGAATGCACAGGGAACAGTTAACTGCCAGGCTTTTGCTCAAGTTCAAACTAATGATTGGTTAAGACATTAGCATGGGGGATGAATTGGTTTCTTTTTTCAGCAGTACATGTTAAGTAATTATTTTGTACCAGATTTTACAATAGTAGAAGAAGTTTGCTTGTCAGTTTACGCGAGGAAACTGATTTTGAATTAAGGATGGGGATTCATCACAAATCATGCAAGCAGTTTAACAGCAACGAAGAGAATAATGGCATGAAAGAATGATAAACTCCCAGGACCAGATGGTTTCTATCCTGGGATTTTGAAGAAAGTAGATGAGAATGTTACAGCCACCCGAACAATAATCATCTAAAATTCCCTCAACTCAGGAATCATTCCTCGAAGGGTGAAAAACAGGGGATTATAAATCAATTTGTCCTGTTAGGAAATTAGTAGAATCTCTAATTAAGGATAGAATGGCTGAAACACCTTAATAATTTTCCACTATTCAGAGAAATGCTTGACAAAATTGTTTCAATTTTTTGGGAAAATCACTAAAGAAGTGAACACGGGAATTCTAAGGATATTATTTATTGAACTGCCAGAAGACATTCGATAAAGTCCCTCATAGTTATTGACCTAATTGGAAATTGGTTGAGTGGCAGGAGATGGAGGGTAGATCTGTTGGGTAGGTACTCTAATTGGCAGCATCTGATTAGTGATGCCCTACAAAGATCTGTTTTGGAGCCTCAGTTATTCACCATATTTGTGAATGATTCAGAGGATGGGATAGAAAGCCACATATTCCAAGTTTTATGGGAACATAACATAATAAATAGTATGGTTGGAAGCATAAAATTAGAAGGAAGTTTTGATAATTGAAAAGGCAAGAGTATGGCAAATAGATGTTATAGTAAGCAATTATAAGATTATCAACTTTGGACTTAAAATAAAAAGGATCTTCTAAATGCTGAAAAGCTAAAAAATGCTGAAGGCCCAAAATAGACTTACAGGTCTAGATAATTAAAATGTCGTGGACACATACAGAAGGTAATCAAAAACTTTAATGGAATTGAGGTATTTATCATAGAATCATAGAAACACTACAGTGCAGAAGGAGACCATTTGGCCCATTGAGCCTGCACCAACAACAATCCCACCCAGGCTCTATGCCCGTAACACATGCTAGTCCCCCTGACACTAAGGGTAAATTTAGCATGGCCAATCCGTCTAACCTGCACATCTTTAGAGTGTGGGAGGAAACTGGTGCAGCCAGGGAAAACCCATGCAGACACAGGGAAAATGTGCAAACTCCACACCCGAGATTGGAATTGAACCTGAGTCCCTGGCACTATGAGCCAGCAGTGCTAACTGCTGTGCCATTGTGCCACCCATTAATCAAGTGGATTTGAATAGAAGGAATTGAAAGCCATACCACAGGTTAGACCTGGAACGCTTTGCCTCAGAAGATGGCTGAAGCAGACCACTGAATATCTTTGAGGCAGAAATTCATAATTTTTATTGGGCCAGGGAATCATAGAGAGGTAGATGGGGAATTAGGAGCTCAACACACACAGGTCAGCCATGATCTTATTGAATGGCAGAAAGTATTTGAGGGACTGACTGGCCTATTTCTGCTCCTATTTTGTATGTTCTTATGACCAGGACTGGAAAAATGCATTCAGTTCTGGACATGACACCCTAGGAAGAATACACTGACTTGAATGAAGCGCAGTGAAATGATATGTGGACTCCAAGGGCTAAATTACGATGATCGATTGCACAAATGAGGGTTGTATTCCTTCTAATTTAGAAGATTAGGGTGTGATCTTGTCTACATTTTCAAGATATTAAGGGAAAATGATAGGATAGTCAGAAACTAATTCCACTAGTTGAAGAATCAAGGGGACATATCTAAAAAATAGAATTAGACTTTGCAGGTGTAATTTCAGGACTAATTTCAGGCTTCTATAGGCGGGTAGAAATTTGGAACTTTTGAAAACTAGGCCAATTGTTAATTTTAGTATTGCGATTGACAAGTTGTTTTCATCAAAGATATGGATATGGGAACAGAAGGATGGGCAACTGAGGGGAATTTAGCATGTCCTATGCCCCTAATCAGCACATCTTTCGAACTGTGGGAGGAAACCGGAGCACCTAGAAGAAACTCATGCAGACATGAAAGAACATGCAGACTCTGCACAGTCAGGAATCGAACCTGGGCACCTGGCGCTGTGAGGCAGCCTCTTGTTGATGTCAGGCACCTTGCTGATACTGTGGAGCCAGTAACCAGCATGGGTAGAGCCACTGTATACAAAAATAACTTTTAAAAAATGTTAGTATTATTAACCCGCATACTACCATCCCTATTGCCCATTTTCCAGAGAATATGCAAGTTCTTCCTCACAGTATGAGGCTCAATGGCATAATCCAGTCATCCTGAATCCAATTTGGTTTTGGAATAATGTACCAGAAATGAAAGGAAGGGTTAGTTATCTTTACGTTCTATTATTAATAAGAAGTTGTGACTCTGCTTTATACTTTGTGAAATATCAAGAGTTCAAAAATGCAAATACATTTATTTATGTAAAGTGAGAGATTTTTTTCTATAATCTCAATTGGAAATCTTTTACCTTTTCCATCATTCTCGTCAGGATATTCTAATAGGTTTTTCTGTTTTACCTATTAATAACAGGGCCAGCCAAGTAAAGCTAATTATACATGGCTACATTGTTCATCAAATGCATGCACCATGAATGATTTTTTTCACTGAAATATTTTAGTTTCTACACAGACAGACATTCAACAACAACAGGGAAAAATGAAATTGGGCTTGCTGTCACTGGCTGAAAGTTGCAATGAAAAGTTACTACAGGAGACGTAATTACTTTTCTGTAAATTGCTATGACTGCAGTAGGCAGGAACTGAATTCACCTGATGGCGATAAATTTATTTTTTAATGGATTTCTATGCAGTGTAAAGCCTCCTGATATCAATAATTGGTAGGATTATAATGGTAGTGGATAATTAATTCTAGTGCTTTTGCCTCTTGGTCTTCATAATATTGCAGCTTTTGTGTGTTATTGCAGCCACATTTAGGTAATTTATTCCAATAAAAATAATCAGGGGTTAATTCTATTTTTTTAATCCTTAGTGTTTTCTATTATGCAACAATTTCTTGACACGCATTACTTCATTTTCTCATTTTACAAACATGACTTTTAGCTGTAATTTTCATGCTCATTGGTATAAATAGAAAATATTGTGAGCAGTTACACAATGAGACAGTGATTCAGTGGGTGGATCTGATCTAGCGACAGGAGATATTGTTGGGTTTATCCAATCGTGACCTGGCAGTTGAATGTGTTTTCAATATCAATGGTGGTTTGAGGGATCTGCCACTGAATGTAGATTTACAAGTGTGATAGGAAACGATTAAGGTAGTAGACATGGAAGTGGCTAGGAATGCAGTTTACATGGACTTTCAGAAGGCATTTGATAAAATCCATGTAAGAGAGTGTTAGCTAAAATGATGGCTTGTGAAATTGAAGGCAGATTATTGACCTAGCTATGAAATTGGTTTGACGGTGCAAGAGTGTAGGGAATATCCTCAAATTGGAATGAAGTGACCAGTGGCGTCCCACAAGAATCTCTTTTGGGGCCTAAACTGTTCGCTACATTGTTATGATTCCAGCTGCTTTTGTAACGCACAGGAAAATTCCAGAATGAAACTTGCCTCAAAAGAAAGTAACTTTTACTTATTTTAATCAAACGTGGAGGAACAGATTCACCAGAATGTAAGTTATAACAGCAAGAAAAATATATTTATTAAACATGAAACAAAATGGATTATAATCCAATACTTCTTAACTCTCTCTTTAGCTAAACATTGGTTTTAAGATTAACACATATGACAATATAACACATATAACACATTAACACAGATGACAAAGTATATTTGAAGCTACAATGGTTTCACTAATACATAAAGTCCCTTTGACACACACAAGGTGCCTATGATCAAACATATGCTCTGCTCTGAATTCCAAGTGCATGTCTGTTGATGCCTCCTCAGAATGCCCCAGATGATTGTTATGTTTCTAAACTCTAGTCCCCAAAACATGTTTTAAAATCATCTCTGTTTTTACTTGGTGGTTTGCATTCCAAAATCCAGCCTACATTTTCCAACAGACTCTTGTGGACAGAGCTTCTGCTTTACTTTTACTAGCGAATTCCACTCCAGGATTTTACACCAACCTCTTTCAGGATTCTTTTGTCTCAATTGACTTCCACTGTTACATTAACTCTGATATCCAACCAATACTGTCTTCCTAATTACTTTAACATTTATTTCACGGACTGTGGTAATGTCTCACAAATCTTAGCACCGCTGCAAATTTCTTTCTGTCTTCTCAATGCCTTTTCAAATCTGTAACTTGACTGAACAGTACTTGTTTCCAATTTCCTCTGTTCTGTTTAACTCCAGCCTTCTTGAGAAACTCTTTCTGTCCCAATTCCCTGGTTATCTGAACTGTAATTTATTCCTTAGGAAACTTGCGTCATTGGAATTCCCTTGTCCTATCCAGCTTTTCCTGGCAGAGTTAAAAGCTGTTCCCTCCTCAGTGACCTGGCTCCAACTGCTCTCAAATTAGGTAAACTAAAACTGAAAAACTTTTCACTTTACAAGAACCTCCAGTTGCTAAGCAACACCACCTACCTTTGCTCACCAAGTTATCTATTTAACCAATCCCCACAAAGACAAAAACCTTTGTCCAGCATGAATCTAACTCGAGGTCCCTTCAGGGCACAGAAACATTAAATTAAATCCATCTAAAACTATACATAATTTGTAATGTTTACCCATACAAATATAAATCTCTGAAAACTATTTTTGTTTTCCTAACAATATGTATGAGTGAAAGTAGAGAGCTATTTATCCAAGTTTTTGGATTATTTAAAGATTAGTGGCATTGTAACTAGTGTCCAGGGCATTTAACATTACAAAGGCACATTGTTAGATTAAGTGAATGGGCAAAATTTGAGCGAAATAATTCCAAAGCAAATCAGAGTGAGGTCATCCAATTTGAACCAAAGATAGATAGATTCTTCACTTTATCCTTTCCTTTTCCTGTATGTACTCTATGAATGGTCTGTATAGCACCGAAGAAACAATACTTTTCAGCGTATCCCAACACATGTGACACCAATAAGTCAAATCAAATCAAATTTGAGTATTTTTTGGTAAAGATGGAAAGAGTGGAAGGAGGTCCAAAGAGGGTTAAGTGTTCATGTAGAAAGATCACTAAAATATGACAGAGAGATATAAAAAAGGATAACGGAGTGTTGGCCTTGATAATTAGATGGCTAGAATATAATGAGGAAGAAGTTTTGCAGAGATTATACAGACCCTGATTAGACCACACCCAAAGTAACATGCAATTCTGAATAATGCAGCTCAGAAAGGAAATATTGGGTTTGGAGTAAATGACATGAAATTCACTTGAATGTTACCCAGGTTGCAAAGGTTACATTATAAAGACAGATTACATGAATGACACTTGTATTCCCTGGAATATTGAATGTCAAGTGGTAGGTTGATTGATGTTTTTGGAATTTTGGAAGAAATGAATAGGGTAGCTAGGCAGACTACTATCCTCTGAATGGGGGATGTCTAGGTCAAGGCGATATCAGCTTAAGATCAGAGAAGGGCCATTTAGGAAAATAGTAAGAATAAATATTTTCCTGCAAAGGATGGTAGAAGTGGGGAACTCTCTCTAGAAAAAATTAATAGCTCAATGAATAGTTTTAAATCAGGAATCAACAAGTTTTTGCATGGTGTGGATATTGAAGAGACATGGAGAAAGTGTGAGTGAATGGCATACAGATCAACCCTGACCATATTGAATGGAGGAAGAGGCAGAATGAGCTATTGTTACTCCAATGTTCCTATTTTCTCACGGTCTATATAGACTGATGAATGTATGCGTCCCGGCCTTGGCTAAAGACAGGGTAGATTCAGAAAGAATGTTCCTGATGGAGGGGGAGTCCAGAACTAGGGGTCACAGTTTGAGAATAAGGGATAAACCTTCTAGGACTGAGGTGAGGAGAAATGTCTTCACCACAGAAAGCAGTTGAAGCCACAACATTGTGGGATTTCAAGAAAATATTAAACATAGCTCATAGGGTTAAAGGGATCAAGGGATATGGAGGGAAGGGGGAATCAGAATATTTAGTTTGATGATCAGCCATGATCAAAATAAAAGGCAGAGCATGCCTGAAGGGCCGAATGACCTACCCCTGTTTCTAGTTTCTATGTAAAGCAAGTTTCTCTGCACTATATACACTATGCATGCATCAACTGATTGTTACTTCTGTCTTCACTCTTCACCTTCCCTTAAATGATATAGTAGTCTATTGCCAACTAATCTCTGCTGCAAATATTGCATGCTCCAAAAACTCTCTGCCTAAAGATGTTTCTACTAAACCTTCCTGTCGCTGTTGTCAGGAAGTTTACGATGACTTCATTACTGACTCACTGTTCAACCTATCAAACCCTTCTTTATTTTAAGTCCTCTAATAAATCTTTACTTAGCCCCTTTGCTCCAGTGAAAATATTTCCAGTATCCCAATTCTCCACTCATGATTTTAGTCTTTGATCCTTCGTGTCATCCCAGTGAATCTATGCTGTATGTTCTATAGAGCTTTAATGCCCCCTCTGTGATGACACTCAAAGCAGTACCCAATACATTAATTATTCATGCTGTTGAAAGTACAGCCTTGGGATGGAGATGTTAAATTCCCTTAAGTCTCTTGGCATTTTTTGAGGAGAAGCAAGCAAGCTATCCCTGTGATATGGCCAACACTTACGTCTCAGAAAATGTCACCAAAAACAGATGAGCAGGTCATTTATCCCATTGCTGATTGCAGATTTTACTTTGGGAAAATTGATTAACATAGTTCATGACAACAGTGACTGTGGGCAGAACTTAATGAGTCCTTTGTGAGTGGGAAATGAGGCAGCCAAGCTAATTAATTACCTGGGTGGCACAGTGGTTAGCACTGCTGCCTCACAGCGCCAGGGACCCAGGTTCAATTCCCAGCTTGGGTCACTGTTTGTGCAGAGTCTACACGTTCTCCCTGCGTCTGCCTGGATTTCCTCTGGCTGCTCCAGTTCCCTCCCACAGTTCAAAAGTCATGTTGGTTAGGTGGATTGACCATGATAAATTCTCCCTCAGTGTGCCAAAGTGGCGACTGGGGGATTTTCACAGTAACTTCATTGCAGTGTTAATGTAAGCCTACTTGTGACACTGATAAATAAACTTTAATGAGGCAGGAATTTCCTGATGTTGGGTTGAGTTCTTGAAATAAAGTCAGTGGCAGAAGGGGAATCACACTGTCTGTTGGTGGCAGAATCTGATTTTCCATTCATTTTGCGCACCATTCTCATTAAATGGGCTCTTTTCAAAATTAAGTTCCATCTTTGAGATGAAGTTAACAGCACATGGGGGTCTCATGTTTCCCAATAGCTTAAAGGTGACAGGCAACAGGCAAGGTTGTTCAGTTTTTGAATTTGAGCTGAAGTTTTCTTTTTCTCTAATTTAGCAGCACAGGGGAGGAGAGCAAGAGAAGCTGGATGGTCCATGAAGGGCAAAGCCATGGATGGAAGAGTAGGAGGTTGGAGATTTGTGGTGACTGTGGGCTCAAATAATAGAGCAGAAAGGCAGTGTTTCAGTGGGGGAAGGAGGTATCCATAAAGAACCAGGTTCTGGCCCATGTTGCGGGGCCTGTCTTTGGTAAGCTGCTCCTGGGTGCGTAAGAGAGACAGCAGAACCACGCATGGCAGCTCAGCAGTCAGAAAAGAGAGATCAAGCTTGACTGAAAGAAGGTCCAGCTGCAGGGAAGGTAGGTCAAGGATCTCTGAAGGAGGGTTGAGGGTTATTGAGGGCATGTCAAGGATGGTGGAAGATGTTTCCATGATTACAGCAAGCAAGTTGAGGATGACGATGGAAGGGAGAGGGAGGGAGTTGGGAAGCCGAGGGTCCCTGACATTGTACCACGGATGATAGTTGGACGCTTGAGGATGATGGTGGTAGGGTAGAGTGAAGAGCGATGGGTGGAAGTTTGAGGGTACAGAGGGAGGTAAAAGCAGATAACTTGCAGCTGCCAAGCCACCTCATGCGATTCCACTGTTCCATCTGCATTTGAGGCCCCAGGCCAAATCAAATGATTGCTATTGTGTGATATAGAACAAAGAACAACCCAGCACGGGAAACAGGCCCTTCGGCCCAACGAGCCCGCGCCGCCACATCACCCTACACCCATTCTACCCTGCGTGTCTACGAATAGAACCCCTAACTTAGTCAGATTCAGGGGAGAATAGTGTCAATTTGGTAAAACCAATCAGCCTAAGAGCACATCTTTGGGGTGTGGGAGGAAACCGGAGCGCCCGGAGGAAACCCATGCAACCACAGGGAGAATGCACAAACTCCCACAGACACAGGCCCAAATCCATGTATCTGCACAGCTAGCAGTGCTAGTCACCGAGCTGTTGCGGTGCCCGTCTACCGGTCCAGGATCAAGCACACACACCGACACGAAGTACTAGGCCACTCCCGGAACCTCCAAGAGCAGCCCACGCACGACCCACCGTGTGCATGCCCCTCGTTTGACACAAGGTGGACCTCCACCTGCGGAATAAAAAGACAAAAACGTTAATCTTACAAGTCTGCTTTTCCGGTGTCTCCCGAGGTTCTAACCTTATTTAATAGCCCCTACCATAACCCTCCATCCTCGTTTCACTCATGTGTCTGTCTAACTGAACCTTAAACGAGTCCAATGTTCCTGCCTCCACCACCCTACTCGGTAGTGCGTTCCATACCCCCACAACTCTCTGCGTAAAGAACCTTCCTCTCACGTCCAAATTATACCTCTCCCCCCTCACCCTTAAATCATGACCTCTCATATTTGTACCCAGTCTAGGGAGCAGTCTCTCACTTATTGACTCTATCTATTCCCTTCAGTATCTTATATACCTCTATCATGTCCCCCCTCAATCTCCGTCTTTCCAAGGAGAATAGTCCCAGTTTCTCCAACCTTTCCTTGTAACCCAGCCCCTCCATGCCAGGCAACATCCTGGTAAACCTCCTCTGCACCCTTTCCAGAGACTCCACGTCCTTCCGGTAGTAAGGTGACCAGAACTGGACGCAGTACTCCAAATGCGGTCTAACCAACGTTCTATACAACTGAAGCATTAGACGGCAGCTTTTATACTCTATACCCCTTCCTATAAAGGCTAGCATTCCATAAGCCTTCCTAACAACCTTCTCCACTTGTGACGCAACCTTCATGGATTTGTGAACCTGCACTCCCAGGTCCCTCTGTATTTCTATACTCCTAATCTGTCTACCTTTTATCACATAGCTCCTCTCTGCATTATTCCTTCCAAAATGCATCACCTTACATTTGTCAGGATTAAATTCCATCTGCCACCTATCTGCCCAATGCACCAACCTATCTATATCCTGTTGTATCACCTGACAATCCAGTTCCGTACCCGCCAACCCTGCCATCTTGGTGTCATCAGCAAACTTGCTGATCACACCACCTACGCCCTCTTCCAAGTCATTTATGTATACTACAAAGAGGAGAGGTCCCAGTACTGAGCCCTGCGGCACACCACTGGTCACTGGCCTCCAGCCCGACAAGGTCCCCTCCACAACTACCCTCTGTCTCCTATTACCCAGCCAGTTCTCAATCCACCTAGCTACCTGACCTCGTATCCCATGCGCCTTAACTGATGATAATGTGGCTCATGGTCTGGGTAGCATGCTTACATCTAAATCCATACTGCCACACAAAATTTGATGGAACTGATTGTTAATACCACTGACCATGGTACTTAACTAACGTTTCCACTGCCTGGACCACCCTGTCAAGATCTAAGATGGTCTGCTACACACTGAATAACCTGGATATGATGAGGCCACGAACTGCACAATGATCGGCTGAGGAAGTGGGGGAGGATAGGAAGAGGCAATTAATGCAGTCCCTTTCTGACTAGACTTCCCATGACTGACTCAACTGACAATGACATCAGTAAACAAAACCTTACTGCAGTGCGACATGGGTGCAGTCGATCACCCCTTACACATTAGGCATCCTTGCAATGGCTGGGCTTCCTGCTGAGCCTGGTCCAGGTTGAAGTTGATGAACTGCCAGCCCAGGCACACAGAACTCCGGTGACCTGCCAAATGTAGGTGTGCACGGCAGACTGGGAGATGCCATAGAAATCTCTGCTCCCCCTCCACTCTGTCCCCCCGCCTCTAGGTACCAGGTTCTGCAACAGGTTGCACAGGTGTTGCACGGTCTCCTTTCAGGGTCAGAGATATTGGCGGCACACGGTGTGTGGCATCTGGTTGAAGGACAATCGTGCCCGGAAGTGCTGGGATCTCTATTCCATCCTCGTACGCCTCCTCTGGGTGAATGGCGGCCACCTCCTGCCTCTGGTGGTTGTAGGTTGTAAAGCCTGGTCCTGTAAGTTGTAAGGCCCGGGCCTTCTGTGCCTGCATTTCTTCCTCCAGCTCCGACCACCACAGCTCCAGCAACATCCAAAAGAATAGCAAACTCTATTGGTTGCATAGAAAAAGCCATCTCGTCACTCTGAAGAGGGGGGGAAATGGAGAGGGTAACATGTAGAGGTGATGGAATTCTGCTTGCCTCTAGCGCATCAACAGTCACTGTCCGTATCCCCCAATTCCCCCAGCCACATGCTCCCCACAATTACAGCTCCTTGCAAAGTTGAGAGGCTGCAGCAGTGCAATTTGCAAAGATTTTGTGTACATCCTTCAGCTGGAAGTGAGCTGAGTGCTCTAGGATCCAGCAGCACTGCAAGACCCGATGTCAGTGCTGAGACCCAGGTCCATACTGCAAGTCGGACATCGGACACCCTGCAGAACAACAGCACCCCCCCACTCCCCCACACGCTCACAGAACCGCCACCGACCCGAGACAGAAAGTGGCCACAACAACAGGACACCCGTGAGTAGCAGTGAGCTATCGGACGCAATACACTTATCTCTTCACTAACCCTCACTGATGGAGCGCCCGGATTGGATTTTTAATGAGCTTGACTGTTTCGCACTGATTCGGGATTGGCGAACGCAGTGATAAAGGGAGAAGTGCTGGTAAAGTTGGCCAGGCAGCCCATTAATTCAATTTAAATGCATTCAAATGCATTTAAATTGCTGTCACATCTGTTTTGAGCACGGTCCTGATTGCAGCCATTTTAGGTGCTTGGTAAAGGGAGAACTGGCACGGAGGCGGGCGCGGATCACACTACTCTCCTCATGCCCGACTTTACCAAGTTTTCATGCCCGAAAAGGCGCAACTTGATGGTAAAATTGGGCCCTACGTCTGGAATCAGTTGGACAAATAAAATATTATTATGCTATTAAGTATCTTATGGTTGGCTGAGGAACTTGATGGATATTGGTATTGATGTATAACTGTTAAATGGAATTGATTTTAAGCTAATGAAAGGTGGAATTATTGATTATGAAAAGATATAATTGATCTGTATTTGACTCTGTAATTCAGTTCTTTCAGAGACGTTCTGTAGCTGTGTCCATAGAGCTATTTAACCCTTCATGAAGACTCTGATCAGCTGCATGTTTGTATTGTTTTGTCTTACGCTTTATGTTAAATAAATTAGTTACACCTTTTGCACAGGGATATTTACCTTGTGAGTTTTGAATTGTCTTAGTTTAAGACACAATTGGCCACATTATGTAATTTCCCCACAACACTGTGTAAATGTTACTTGGACTGTTGATGTATTCTTCCATCACTTGGCTAATGATCAAGTGGAGATTGAGGGGGTGGTAATTAGTCGGGTTGGATTTGCCCTCCTTTTTGTGGACCAGACATACGTATGACATTTTTTACATTGCAGGGTGAATGCCAGTGTAGTAGCTGTACTGGAACAGCTTGATAAGGACAATGGCAAGTTCTGAAGTACAAGTCTTTGGTACCATTGCTGGAATGTTGTCAGAAACCATAGGCTTCTTGATATCATATGGATTGAATTGGCTGTGGACTGGCATCTGTGATGCTTGAAACCTCAAGAGGGGTTGAGGTGGATCCTCCACGCAACGCTTTGAGCTGAAGATGGCTGCAAATGCTTCAGCCTTGCGTTTTGTATTGATATACTGGACTCCTCCATGATTGACGATGGGATAATTGTGGAGCCTCCAGTTAGATATTTGTTCACCACAATTCATGACAGAATGTGATTGGGCTGCACAGTTTAGTTGGTTGTGGCATTGTTTAAATCTGTTCATCGCAAACTTCTTTTGCTGTTTGGCACATAAACAGTCCTGTGTTGTAGCTTCATCAGGTTGACACCTCATTTTTAGATCTACCTGGTGGTGTTCCAGGCATGACCTCCTGCACTCTTCATTGAACCAGGGTTGATTCCCTGGCTTGATGTTAATGGTAGAATGGCTGATGTGCTGGGCCATGAGGTTACAGATAGTTGGATACAATCCTGCTGCCTATAATGCTTCATGGATTCCCAGTTTGAGTTGCCAGATATTTTTGCAATCTATCACATTTAGCATGATGGTAATGCCACACAACGTAATGGAAGGTATCCTCAATGTGAAGATGGGACTTCATCTCCATAAGGGCTGTGCGGTGCTCACCCCTACTGATATTGTCATGGGCAGATGCATTTGCAAGCGACAGGTAGATTGGTAAAGATATCATGTAGGTTTTTCCTTCTTGCTGATGGCCTCACCACCTGCTGCAGACCAAATCTAGCAGCTATCTACTGTAGAACTTGCCCACCTCAATCGCAAGTAGTGCTACCAAACAATACCTGGTGATAGAAGTCGTCCACCCAGAGTACATTCTGTATCTTTGACCCCCTCAGTGCTTCTACCAGTTGGTGTTCAGCTAATTCATCAACTAGAGGTTGGGAGGGTGTTGGTGGTAATTATCAAGAGGTTTCCTTGACCATGTCCAACTTGATGCCATGAAGTTAATGTTGTGGAATCAAACAACAACTACCTCCTGACTGTATACCATTGTGCTGCTACCTCTGGTGGGCCTGGCTTGCCTTTTTGAGAGCAGCTTTAAGTTATTGAAGCTTCTCATGAATTTGTCCCCTCTGCTCAGTCATTCAGCCACTCAGCAGTGTGTTAATTGCTGGACTGGGCACTACAATCAGTTGGTGGCTGTCTATATCTGAAGTAATGGGCATAGTTTAATTGTGTATAATTGTAGCCATTTTCCTCTTGGTACAAAATGTCAACTTTTGTTCCCTGTTAATCAGCTTTCTAGCCATGCTGTTGTATTTCCTCTTCTACCATATGCCTAACTTTTTACAACCTTCTTTCTGTAAATCGGGTAAGTCATCACATTAAGAAAATTCATATACATTACACCTACTGTATTCTCTTTATATATAATTAGTTACTTCCACATACATTTTAATTACGTTTGTTGGCCGTATCTTGCCTTTGATAAATCCTTGTTGCAGTCTTTGTTTGCTCACAAATTATGTATTCTAAACGTTTGCTCATAAATGACATTTTATTAATTGACTAGCTAGTCTATATTCCTCTCTCGGTTTTTGAGCAGAGATTTGATGTTGACAACCCTGTCATTGGCTATTACAATTTGCATATTTAAGCAGTACTGGATTAACATATGAATACCTATGATTTCACTGTAGCTCCCAGTATATGTACCATAGTTTTTTTGTAACAGTTTTTACAGAAAAGACTTGTGTTTTGTATGGTACCCCCATAGCTCACCTGATGAAGATAGCTAGCCCCATAGGGGAAAGGAAATTATGATGCGATTAGGCAAGATTTAGGATGCATAGGATGTGAAAGGAAACTGCAGGGGATGGGCACAATTGAAATGTGGAGCTTGTTCAAGGAACAGCTACTGTGTGTCCTTGATAAGTACGTACCTGTCAGGCAGGGAGAAAGTGGTTGAGCTAGGGAACTGCGGTTTACTAAAGAAGTTGAATTGCTTGTGAAAAAGGAGACTTATGTCAAGATGAGATGTGAATGCTCAGTTAGAACGCTTGAGAGTTACAAATTATGATGTGGAGATGCTGGCATTGGTCTGGGGTAAACACAGTAAGAAGTCTGACAACACCAGGTTTAAGTCCAACCAATTTATTTGATAGTAAACTCACAAGCTTTCGAGGTTTACCTCTTCACCTCTTCACCTGAAGAAGAGGTAAACCTCGAAAGCCTGGAGTTACAAGTTAGCCAGGAAGGACCTAAAGAGAGAGCTAAGAAGAGCCAGAAGGAAACATGAGAAGTCTTTGGCAGATAGGATCAAGAAAAACCCTAAAGCTTTCTATAGGTATGTCAGGAATAAAAGAATGACTAGGGTAAGATTAGGGCTAGTCAAGGACAGTAGTGGGAAATTATGCATGGAGTCCGATGAGATAGGAGAGGTGCTAAATGAATATTCTTTGTCAGTTTTCACACACGAAAAAGACAATGTTGTCGAGGAGAATACTGAGATACAGGCTATTAGACTAGATGGGATTGAGGTTCATAAGGAGGAGGTACTTACAATTCTGGAAAGTATGAAAATAGATAAGTCCCCTGGTCTGGATGGGATTTATCCTAGGATTCTTTGAGAGGCTAGGGAGGAGATTGCAGGGCCTTTGGCTTTGATCTTTAGGTCGTCATTGTCTACAGGAATAGTGTTCGAAGACGGGAGGATATCAAATGTCCCTTTGTTCAAAAAGAGGAGTAGAGACAACCCTGGTAATTATAGACTAGTGAGCCTTACTCCTGCTGTGGGCAAAATTTTGGAAAGGATTATAAGAGATATGATTTATAATCATCTAGAAAGGGATAATTTGATTAGGAATAGTCAGCACCGTTTTGGAAGGGTAGATCGTGCCTCACAAACCTTATTGAGTTCTTTGAGAAGGTGACCAAAGAGGTGGATGAGGGTAAAACAGTTGATGTAGTGTATATGGATTTCAGTAAAGCGTTTGATAAAGTTCCCCAGAGTAAGCTACTGCAGAAATTACGGAGGCATGGGATTGAGGGTGATTTAGCAGTTTGAATCAGAAATCGGCTAGCTGTAAGAAGACAGAGGGTGGTGATTAATGGGAAATGTCCATCCTGGAGTTCAATTACTAGTGGGGTACCGCAAGGATCTGTTTTGGGGCCACTGCTGTTTGTCATTTTTATAAATGACCTGGATGAGGGCGTAGAAGGATGGGTCAGTAAATTTGCGAATGACACTAAAGTTGATGGACAGTGCGAAGGATGTTGCAGGTTACAGAGGGACGTAGATAAACTGCAGAGCTAGGCTGAGAGGTGGCAACTGGAGTTTAATGCAGAAAAGTGTGAAGTGATTCACTTTGGAGGGAGTAACAGGAAAGCAGAGTACTGGGCTAATGGTAAGTTACTTGGTAGCGTGGATGAGCAGAGAGATCTCGGTGTCCATGTGCATAGATCCCTGAAAGTTGGCACCCAGGTTGATAGGGCTGTTAAGAAGGTGTATGGTGTGTTAGCTTTTATTGGTAGAGGGATTGAGTTTAGTAGCCATGAGGTCATGTTGCAGCTGTACAAAACTCTGGTGTGGCCGCACTTGGAGTATTGCGTACAGTTCTGGTCGTCGCATTATAGGCAGCATTGGAAAGGGTGCAGAGGAGATTTACCAGGATTTTGCCAGGTATGGTGGGAAGGTTTTATGACGAAAGGCTGAGGGACTTGAGGCTGTTTTCATTAGAGAGAAGAAGAAGGTTAAGAATATATAGGCATATAAGATGATCAGAGGATTAGATAGGCTGAACAGTGTAAGCCTTTTTCCTCGCATGGAGATGGCTAGTACAAGGGGACATAGCTTTAAACTGAGGGGTGATAGATATAGGACTGATGTCAGAGGTAAGTTCTTTACTCAGAGAGTAGTAAGGGCATGGAATGCCCTGCCTGCAACAGCTGTGGATTCGCCAACATTAAGGACATTTAAATGGTGATTAGATAAACATATGGATGATATTGGAATAATGTAGGTTAGATGGGCTTTAGATTGGTTTCACAGATTGGCACAACATCGAGGGCCGAAGGGCCTGTACTGCACTGTAATGGTCTATGTTCTATAGCTCACAATTCTGCCTACTGTCATGTAAGAGTCAGACCAATCAGCACAGAAACTGGGATCTTCTCATGCTTTGTGGGTGGGGCTCAGTGCCACAGCGGGTTAGAGCATCTTCCTTTGCAGAGGTCACAGTTAGATTTATTTTGAAAGGCCTGATAAAGAACAAAGAACAATACAGCACAGGAACAGGCCCTTCGGCCCTCCAAGCCTGTGCCGCTCATGAGCCCAACTAGACTGTTCGTTTGTATCTCTCTATTTCCAGTCTGTTCATGTGGCGATCTAGATAAGTCTTAAACGATCCCAGCGTGTCCACCTCAGCAACCTTGCTTGGCAGTGCATTCCAGGCCCCCACCACCCTCTGTGTAAAATACGTTCCTCTGACATCTGTGTTGAACCTTGCCCCCCTCACCTTGAACTTGTGACCCCTTATGTTTGTCACCTCCGACCTGGGAAAAAGCTTCCCACTGTTCACCCTATCTATGCCCTTCATAATTTTATACACCTCTATTAGGTCACCCCCTCATCCTCCTTCTTTCCAGGGAGAACAACCCCAGTTTACCCAATCTCTCCTCATAGCTCAGACCCTCCATACCAGGCAACATAAGAACATAAGAAATAGGAGCAGGAGTTGGCCATCTAGCCCTTCAAGCCTGCCCTGCCAGCCTCAAGATAAAAGGGGGGCGGTTTAGAACAGAGTTGAGGAGGAACTTCTTCACTCAAAGGGTGGTGAATCTCTGGAATTCTCTGCCCGTTGAAGTGGTGGAGGCTACCTCGCTAAATATTTTTAAGACGCAGGTTGATAGGTTTTTGATAAGAGAGGGGATTAAGGGTTACGGGGAGAGGGCGGGAATGTGGAACTGAGCCACGACAGATCAGCCATGATCTTATTGAATGGCGGGGCAGGCTCGAAGGGCTAGTTGGCCTACTCCTGCTCCTATTTCTTATGTTCTTATGCCATTCAATAAGGTCATGGCTGATCTGATGTGGCTCAGTTCCACTTTCCCGCTTTCTCCCCATAACCCTTAATCCCCTTGCCTACCAAAAACCTATCTACCCGTGTCTTAAATATATTTAGCGAGGTAGCCTCCACCACTTCAATGGGCAGAGAATTCCAGAGATTCACCACCCTTTGAGTGAAGAAGTCCCTCCTCAACTCTGTTCTAAACTGTCCCCCCCTTATCTTCAGGCTGTGCCCTCTAGTCCTGTTGTCCTTTCCAAGCGGGAAGAATCTCTCCACCTCTACCCTATCCATCCCTTTCATCTTCTTATACGTCTCTATAAGATCCCCCCTCATCCTTCTAAACTCCAACGAGTACAGACCCAGTCTATTTAGTCTCTCTTCATAGTCCAACCCCCTCATTTCCGGTATCAGCCTAGTGAACCTCCTCTGCACTCCTTCCAAGGCCAAAATATCCTTGCGCAAGTGCGGCGACCAAAACTACACACAGTACTCCAGCTGTGGCCTCACCAATGCCCTGTACAGTTGCAGCAAGAACTCCCTGCTTTTATATTCTATCCCCCTCGCTATAAAGGCCAACATTCCATTCGCCTTCTTGATCACCTGCTGCACCTGCAGACTGGGTTTTTGTGACTCATGCACAAGGACCCCCTGGTAAACATCCTGGTAAACCTTTTCTGTACTCTCTCCAAAGCCTCCATGTCCTTCTGGTAGTGTGGTGACCAGAACTGGACACTGGAAGATCTCACCTTATTTGTTATCCAGTTTGCTGGACCTCAGTGGTGAATTCAGTGGCATCTTGAGGGGAACTGCTTGATAGAGCAGACGCAGCACGGTTTCGTTAAAGGGAAGTTGTGTCTGACAAATTTACTGGAGTTCTATGAGGATGTGTCTAGGGCGGTGGATAGAGGAGAGCCGGTGGATGTGGTCTTTCTTGATTTTCAGAAGGCGTTTGACAAGGTACCTCACAAGAGGTTATTGCAGAAGGTAAGGGGGCATGGAGTTGGGGGTAGGGTGTTAGCATGGATAGAGGACTGGTTGTCAAATAGGAGGCAGAGAGTGGGGGTCAATGGGTGCTATTCGGATTGGCGGATGGTGACTAGTGGAGTGCCCCAGGGGTCGGTGCTGGGGCCTCAGCTATTTACCGTTTATATAGATGATCTGGAGGAGGGAACCGAGTGTAGGGTGTCGAAATTTGCTGATGACACCAAGATTGGTGGAAAGGCAAATTGTGCGGAGGGTGGTGAGAGTCTACAGAAGGATCTAGACAGGCTGGGCGAATGGGCCAGGAAATGGCAGATGGAATTTAATGTTGGCAAGTGCGAGGTGGTCCACTTTGGTAGGAATAATGGTAGGAAGGATTATTACTTACGTGGAGAAAAACTGCAGCAGGCGACGGTGCAGAGGGACCTCGGGGTCCTTGTGCATGAGTCGCAAAAACCCAGCTTGCAGGTGCAGCAGGTGGTCAGGAAGGCGAATGGGATGCTGGCCTTCATCGCGAGGGGGATTGAATATAAAAGTAGGGAGGTCTTGCTGTGGCTGTATAGGGCATTGGTGAGGCCGCAGCTGGAGTACTGTGTGCAGTTTTGGGCGCCGTACTTACGCAAGGATATTTTGGCCTTGGAGGGAGTGCAGAGGAGGTTTACTAGGCTGATGCCGGAGTTGAGGGGGTTGAACTATGAGGAGAGGCTGAATAAATTAGGCTTGTACTTGTTAGAGTTTAGAAGAATGAGGGGAGATCTCATTGAGATGTATAAGATGATGAATGGGATGGATAGGATAGAGGTGGAGAGACTCTTCCTGCTCAGAAAGGATAGTAGGACTAGGGGGCACAGCCTCAAGATAAAGGGGGTGCGGTTTAGAATGGAGTTGAGGAGGAACTTCTTCACTCAAAGGGTGGTGAATCTCTGGAATTCTCTGTCCGTTGAAGTGGTGGAGGCTGCCTCGCTAAATATTTTTAAGACGCGGGTTGATGGATTTTTGATAAGCGAGGGGATTAAGGGTTATGGGGAGAGGGCGGGAATGTGGAACTGAGCCATGACAGATCAGCCATGATCTTATTGAATGGCAGGGCAGGCTCGAAGGGCTAGTTGGCCTACTCCTGCTCCTATTTCTTATGTTCTTATGAATTCACTCTTTGGGTCACTCAACAGAGTTTGAACTTCAGCTGTGATATGAGAGTAGTTTTAGATACTATTGGGTATAACCAGCCTTTGTAGCAACTGAAAGGGACATCTGCATTGAATAGAAACATCTCCCTTCATGTTCTTGCTCTTGGATATTTTTGGCCTCTAAGCAGTAATGGCACTTACTTTTCACAGTGCCACTCCCATCCTGTGAAGAGCGGTTGCTTCACTGTGGTGGGGCAAAGGAGCCTGCCTTCTCCCATCCAATTGTATTGCTGGTGAGGCTACTTGTGTATGTGTTCTGGCCATGGGAACCTACTCAAATAAAGAGGAGTAGCTAACATTTCAATGTCGGTTGAGGCTCTCCCTGTCTGCTGGCAGCTCAGGTTTGGCTGCCACTGGACACTGTAGCCTTACCTCTTTCTCAAACTCTCTGGACCTAATCATCTCAAACACAAATGTAAAATTACTCACTGAACAAGACTAGCAAAGCACCCAGTAGTGTTTCAATTTAGGATCATAAGAAATAGGAGCAGAATTAGGCCACTCAGCCCATTGAGTCTCCTCTGTCGTTCAATCATGGCTGCTATTTTTCTCATCTCCATTCTCCTACCTTTTCCCCATAACCCCTGATCCCCTTATTAATCAAGAACTTATCTATCTCTGTCTTAAAGATACGCAATGACCTGGCCTCCACAGCATTCTGTGGAAAAGAGTTCCACAGATTCAGCCTTTCTGACTGAACAAATTCCTCCTCATCTCTGTTTTAAAATGTAAGCAACACTAACGCTCACCAAGCCAAATAACAACTTAATATTGCACAAATGGGGAGGAGATGTGGTATTGTCACTGGACGAGTAATGTTCTGGGAATCTGGGTTCGAATCCCACCATGGTAGATAGTGTAATTAGAATTTAATAAAAATCTGGAATTAAAAGACTACCAATGACCATGAAACCATTGTCAATTGTGTAAAAAAACCTCATCTGATCTACTATTATCCTATAGGGAAGAAAATCTGCTATTCTTATCTAGTCTGGCCTACATGTGACTCCAAATGCTCTCAGCATTGCATTTGACTCTTAAATATCCCCTGAAATTCCTTAGCAAACCATTCAGAGAAATTAGGGATGGCCAGTAAATGCTGGCCCAACTAAAGATACCCACATTCCTTGAATGAAATGAAAAATTGTTAGTGCCATGAGAGGAACATTGTTGTTTGAAGATCCTATCTGAATTAACAGTCCTGTGTTCACAAGCATAGTGAGAGGGATTACATTGGACTTGGAAACCAATTTTTGTTCCAAAATTTGGGGAGGTCCATTGGGTTGGAATAATTAATGGCCTCTATGTTAAAAAAGGAAGAAATTCCAGGACAGTTATTTCCTTAACCTGAGCTGTTCTGTGCTAGGGGTGAGTATGCTGCGAGGACTGAGCTTTACTTATATATAAAAAAAACTTATAAAAGAGTTCAATAGGTCAATTGAGAAAACTTTCAAATGGGACTTTGACTGCCAATGGCTAAATAAGCAGTTGGTAAGCATCATGTTATCCCTTCCAGCTCTTCTACTCATCCAGTTTTTGCTTTAGTCATTGAACAAGGCAATTACCAGTGTTATTTACAAAAGGGAAGATTCCTCATTGCCAGGCAGGTCAGTGGGTTCAATGGCAGATGTTTCCAGTGGATAGATCTCGGCATTTAATACTGAGGTTAGAAGTTCAAGTGTTTTTGCATCTAATTTTTATTACAACTAGTGAACCCCCTACAGATTACTCACAGTCCAGGCCTAGAGCACAATTGTAATATGCATCTGCTAATCTGACCTGCTTCTTTAAAGCACAGGTCAAATAAAAAATCTACATTATTGCAACTACTTCTAAACTGCTGAGGTTAATCACACAGCATATGAACCTTTTTCCAAATTTTAGGCTCCAGGTCAGTGACTGACTTCCTTTTTTGAATGTTGTACTTATAGTATCCATGATATATTTTACATCAGATTAAGGTGATTAGCACTCACAGCACTAGAGATCCAGGTTCAATTCCAACCTTGATTGTGTGGAGTTTGCACATTCTTCCCCAGTGTCTGTGTGGGTTTCCTCCAGGTGCTCCAGTTTGCTCCCACAGTCCAAAGATGTGCAGGTTCGGTGGATTGGCTATGCTAAATTGTCCCATTGTGTCTCAAGAGGGAATTAATGGAGTAAATCCATAGGGGAATAGGAATAGGGCCTGGGTAAGATGCTCTTGTGTCGAATCAGTACAGACTTGATGGGCCAAATGGCCTCCTTCTGCACTGTAGGGTTTCTATGATTTCTAAGGTATAATTCCCTTCATATTTATGAAAAAGAATGATTGATTTTACTAATAATGTTTATGACAAAGTATTTTGGTTTCAACGAAGATTTAAGCACCATCTCCAAAACAGGACTTGTGCCTGTGTTTTATAGTGGGGCAATTACTAACTGAATTAAAGTCATTGGCTGAAATGTTCATTCTGTTCCTCTCTCCACAGACGCTGCTCAACCTGCTGAGTATCTCCTACATTTCTCTTTTTATTGCAGCTATCCAGTAGCTGTAGTATTTTGCCATTGTACTAGGCACTGTTTTCTATTTTAAAATGAGTGATTATAGAATTGGACAGATGATATTCTGTATCAAAGCTGGACTGCAAACTGTAATCTAAAATGTTGCTATTGTGTTGAACAGTTTGTTTTGTGAGAATTTCCCACTTGCATCATTTGCATTGGCCCTGGTCTCTACAACACACAGTTAATGAATGTTGTGAATAACTGCGGGATTAGAGTTTATGCCAATAATGATATTATTGGAATGTTCCAGATAATCCAATAGTTGTTATGGTGACTCACAGATTGGACTTTGTAAGAAGCACGTACAATAATCCTTCAATAAATTTACCAGCATGTCATTATATTAACTGATGTTTAAATTAAAATTTGTATTGTGAGTTTTCTGTTGTGCATCAGAGGTTAAATAAATGGATGGGGAGAGCAAACCTAACACATTAAGTACAAAGTAACACATGATGAATTTGATGGGTTTTGATTAAAACATTCGGATCTTTCTCAGAAACAGCTTCTGCTTATCTCAAAGTGATACGAGCCTTGAGGCTGAATTTAATTAATAATGAAGCATTGATAGCACACAGATTGCGTTTGATACACATGACCTAATTTTATTTTGTTGCTTCAGCCTGTCGATGTCGAAGGAGGATGGCTGTCTTTCTTCGTAAAGAAGCAGTTATGATTTCAGAATTGCAGCATCAAAATATATGATCCCACATTTTCCTGAACAGCTTGTGTATGTGTGTGTCTTATTGTGTGGGTGTGTTTGAACCTAATCATCTCATTGCAGACTGCTAAAAGTAAATGGATTTGAATTTGAATCAGTCCTAATAATATATAATGTGTATGATCAGCTGAAATATGTACATTCAGGACTTGTCAAAGGCAGTTTGATTCAGACAGAGGGGAAATAAAATGATAGAATTTGGAAAATGTAAAGGGATATAGTGACTTTCTAATGAGACAATTCACTTCAGAAAATCCCAGATGCGTTAACATTCCTTAGCAGCGGGTTTGAAACCTGAGGATGTCTGTACAGCATTTACATCAGTGAAGCTCAGATGCAGATTCATCTCAGCCTGCACCTGAGTAATGTCACTTACACATGACCATCATTATAGGTTTAGCAATGATGATAGAGACTCGCATTGAAAAAGAAGATCTGGTGAGGTTACAACAGATATTCATCAAATTGTGGCATTTGTTTGCAAGTCAATGTGCAAACCAATGTAAAATGCGATCCTTTACTATTGAAATCTAGTTTGATAGTGAGCTGAACTGGAACATTATATTGCTTAGGTACAGATCTCGCACCTAAAAAATAAACTTTCCAAAGATATGCAGGTTCGGTGGATTGGCCGTGCTGAATTGCCCCTTGGTGTCCAAAGAATGGAGGTTAGGTAGATTGGCCATGGAAGATGCATGGGGTTATGGGTATAGGGGTAGGGGGCCTGGGTAAGAAACTCTTTTGCAGAGTCAGTGGGAATCGATGGGCCGAATAGCCTCCTTCTATGCTGCAGGGGTTCTATGGACAATTAACTTCGAATTGAAATGACTAGTGGGGAATTGTGTTATTGATGAGGACCTGAGGACAAATTGGTAATGCTTTCAGTTTCAATTTAAATTCCATGGAGCTAATCAGAACTTTAGAGGGTAACAATGTTGGCTTTTTAAATATGCATAACCATTAAAAAAGTTCCAATAAAAAAAGAGTAACTTGGACTTTATTAAAAGCCTCGTTAAAACATATTGCCACAAAATTCAGTTCTATAATGTTCATCTTTTTGGTGCTATTTTGGGTCCAAAATGACATCTGCATCACACACCTACACCTTTGTTGTAGGCTCCATTTTGAATAAGGTTTTTAGCACAGACACAGGGACTGTGTTGGGGCATAACCCCCTTAAGGGAATGGCTCATGTGACCTTAGATGTGGGGTGTGTTGTTGGGATTTGCCCAGATTGGGCAGTCGATGTTTGGAGTGTGGGCCGAATAGACATAATGAAGAACTGTGGAAAAATGAAGAACCCTGACACATGTCTGTGGAATAGTTAAAGAGGAGGAGCCTCAGTGCAACAGAATTTAACAGTGCACACTTCCTATTCAGAAGAGTAAGAAGATTGCTAACTGGTCTGCGTGTAATGCTAATTTGACTCTAGCAGTTTTTTTTTAATCTCAGTTAACTTCCTTTCTTAACCTGACACAGCTGAACATGCTCAGCACCAAGAAAGCTTCTCCCAGTGACGCTATTTAAAGGGATGATCAGGTTAACTGCACATTGATATTTATTGGTTGCTTCTAATATAGTCAACTAATGATTGGGGACGCAACGGTTCAAGAAGGCAGCTCACCATCACCTTTTCCAGGGCAATTAGGGATGGCCAATAAATGCTAACCCCGCCAATGATGCCCACATCCTGTAAATGATTTTTTTTTTAATGGAGATTTGTATTGCTCCTTAAAGTTGGTGAAGTGTATGTGGATCTGTGCAGGGCCTTGATCCTCTCAGGTCAGCTCAGACCACTTGCTCCCATCCGTGTTGTAGTTTCTATCTCCACTTTGGCCTATAGCAAGACAGGGAGAATAATGAAGGCAACACAGAGGAGGACAAGAGACTCGAAGGGGAAGGGGGTAAGAAGATCTCGTAGCAGGAAGCAATCTTCAAGCAGAGTATTCAGGGAACAATTCTCTCACCACATGCTGATTCAAGTATCTGATGTCTCTGTTTTACTAAGGCGGTGCTCACTGAATTATGCGATTTATTAAACCCAGAATTGCAATCTTAGAGGAGGGTGAATCATAGAATCCTACAGGTGCAGAAGGAGGCCATTTGGCCCATTGAGTCTGCATCGACCAAAATCCCCACCCTGGCCCTATTCCCATAATCCCATGCATTTAACCTAGCTAGTCCCGCTGACACTAAGGGGCAATTTAGCATGGTCAATCCACCTAACCTCGGAGGGAGCTGGAGCACCTGGAGGAAACACACGTAGACACATGGAGAATGTGCAAACTCCACACTGTGACCCAAATAAGGAATTGAGGGCAGCATTAGTGGCTGCAAAAGTGAACATTGGCTTCAGTTTCTTCAGGTTGTAACCATTTAAAGGGTGTTTCCCCAAAAAGGTCACGTGACCCACAGGTCCAATTGGGAACCAAGTTGGGGATTCACTCAGACTTACCTGGCTAGGGAGTAATTAGAATATCATTCAGGTAACATTATACACCACAGAGACAGCTTAAAATTTGATGCATTTTTATTTGGGAATAGGGCTGGTTGCAGATGTTATTCCAAATGTCAATCTTTGATAATGCAAAAGACCTTTGTGAGTAATGATGGCAAGGAATGGATGTGATTCAGTGGCTATATTCATCTGTAAATATGCTTGTAACAGATTAATCTTGCTGCATTTCTGCCCACTGAATAACCCAGCAAACAAATCTTCAATTAAAGGAAGCGGATACTGATCAGCACACAACACTCAAGTTATGGTTGCTTTAAAATCACCATTAATACAAACTGAACCATCTGGTTTCATGACAGGTACAATGGGGATAGCCCAATTACTCAATGTAACCAACTGTAACACACCAATGTTAACAAGTCATACTAATTCTTCTTCGACCTTGGGATGAATTACTTATGGCACCGCTCTTGTTTTGACACTTTTTGGTTGATTATTAGGATTTATCTTGAGTTTCACTTGATCTCCCTTCAATAAGCCAAGTGTCTCTTTGAGTACATTCTTGTATTTATCCAGAAGGTGCTATAGATCTGTTGTGGCATCGGTCAATCTGTTGACAGCACTCCAGTTAAGCTTTAACTTCTCCATACATGATCTCCCAAATACAGCTGGAAAATTATCACGAATCACATGGAGAGGCAACTCCGCTCTTTGTCCACTGGCCATGATGTAACTTTTTAATGGCACAATCTCTTCCCTGTATGTCTTTAAAGTCACATCGGCTGATTTTAAAGGAAGATGCTTTAACTTTTGTTGGTATATACTCTCAGAAGTTAAAGGTACAGTAGCACCAGTGTCAACCTCCATCCTAGTACATTGTCCACTTCAGAATCACCTAGAATCTATGTGATCCATCCTGTATCTTCATCATATCTCTGGACATTCACTTCCTCAGCGTTGTAATTCTTTTCTTCTATATAAAAATGCTTTGGAATTACAGAGTGTGCAGCTTTGTGAAGTGAATAGGTTTGGGAAAGGAGCCCCGAGTGATTCTGGTGCAAAAGATGAGAGCGCAGAGAACCACTCAAGGAGGACCAGTGAACAAGAGTGGAGACAAAGGAATAGAAGACAGGGGCAGTCTACTCAGACAGTGGTAGACTGTTGCTGGAGCACCATCAAGAAGCATGTAGGTTTAAGAGCATAGTATGGTTATGGAAAGGACTGGGCCAGTATCATATGTCAATGATCATAGGACCACAGATCCTACAGCACAGCCCCAGTGAGCCTGTACAGACACAAGTCCACCCAGACCCAATCCCTGTAATCACACATATTTACCCGACTAGTTCCCCTGACAGTTAGGGACAATTTAGCATGGCTAATCGACATTACCCGCATATCTTTGGAATGTGGGAGGAAATTGGAGTACATCAAAGAACCCCATACAGATATGGGAAGAAAGTGCAAACTCCACACACACTGTGACCTGAGGCCAGAATTGAACCCAAGTCCCTGGCACTGTGAGGCAGCAGTGCTAACCACTGTGCCACTATGCAGGCCTAATGTTCAAGGAAATAGAATGTAGAAAAATATGGATCATTTAAGGGAGAAACAAGCAAGTATTGCTCCAGAGGAATAGTCAAGTGTTGTAGTGCTGGCAATGGTGGTGCCATCTGGTATTGGGGGGGCTGCGGGTTGGAGGGGGGCGAAGTGCGTTCCCCACAAGAAAAGTAATCTTGGCAGCATCAATAAGTGAAGAAGTTGCTGGCCCTAACAGTTCGTCATTTTAGGGAAGTTTATCCAGCAGGGAGCAGGAGGAGATTGCTCCGGTGATAGAGGGGCCTGCCCAGGAATTTTGTCACTCTCAGTGAGTGTGGAAATCACAGGATAGACTGGACTTGCAATAGACTGTATCTGATGCCCAACTGCATTTGGGTTTTTTTGTAAATAGTTGTATATCTGTTATTGTGGATATAGTTCGAAATTTAAAAGTGCGAGAGATGAGGTGTCATAACCTTTTAAGGGACAGGTCCATGAAAGAGTCATGTGACTCGCTGGCCCAATCAGAAGCTAAATTGGGGACTCACTCAGACTTACCTGGGCTTGTTCCAGGAGTCTGAGTTTTGGACTTCTGGAATTTAGGACCTTTTCCAATGTTCTGGAATACATATAGTTATTCTGTTAATAAACCTTTGTTCAGTGACCAGAGTTCGAGTCTTATTTCATGATACCACGATTAGTTTCCTTCCACTATGGAGAGCTGACATCTTCAACATTGCACAGAATGCAAGTCACTGCCGTATTAGGAACCTCATTGACATTCTGCACAAATAGAGAGAGAAATACATGACATTCGCTCTTTCCAGAGTGGAGTGTGCATGCTGCTTCACCAAGATTGTGGGCTTCCCTATGGACACAGGGTACACACATGTAAATTCAAGGATGACTACGCGCAAAGGGTGTATTCCCTTAATGTCCATCTGATGTGAAAGCATATTCAGAGCATCGAGCAGATCGATGCTTGGCATCCTGGTAGCAGTCACCTTGCCTTCAGTTTGTGTCATCAGCATTTGAGCTTTCATGAGGGACAAGATTGTGACTACTCAGTGATGAGGCCTATCTGCTCACTACCTGGCTTATCACTCAAGTGCATGGCCCACACACACAAGTGGGCAGCTTACATTCAACAAAAGCCCTGTTGCCACATGAAATGTCACTGAGGAGGCTGTCTAGGATGCTCAAGAAACCCTTCTATTGCCTGGAGTGCTCTGAGGAGCTCTGTTCTACTTGCCGGAGCCTGTCACGACTTGTCACAGTCATGCCCAACTTCGCCATCATAAGGGCACAAACTGTGGCACTGGGTACACAGTGAGCAGCTGAAGAGGAGACAACCAACATATCTCTTACCTGACCAGGCAGTCTGTGTTCAGCTCATCCATGGCAGTAAAAGCAACTCTAAATCTGCATTCAACAATCGTCCCATATTTTACCTCCTCTCTGTTATTGACTATCACAGCATCCTCCTGGCTTCAATGCTGAAATAAAAACCATCACAAAACAACTATTCCTAACAAATTTTATCAAACAGGCCATTGAACATTATATACAAAAATCAACTTATCATCCTTGCGCATTCTCTTAGTGCCTGTCTGTGTGAACATTTGCCTGTCCTAATGATCCTCTGGAGTGCTACCCCAATGGCTACATCATGATTGGTTGGAAGTGGCTGACGCCCAGTGGAAGGGACTGCAGATGACCTTGTAGAAAAATCACTAACAGTTCTGGCCCAAGAAGATCCTGCCTTGGGCTGCATATCATCCACATGGCAGACTGATACAAAACTAAAATCATATGGGCTGGCTGAAAACAGAACTGGCTTGGTCATAGAAGACAGAGAGTAGTAGTGGAAGGGTGTTCAGATTGGAGATCTGTAGCTAGAGGTGTTCTACAGGATTCAGTGCTGGGGCCTCTGTTGTCTGTAGTATATATAAATGATATGGAGAAAAATGTGCGGGGTCTGATCAGTAACTTTGCGGATGACACGAAGGTTGGTGGATATACTGATAGTGCCAGTGATTGACAGAGGATACAACAGGATATATATAGATTGGAGTTGGGAACAGAAGTGGCAGGTGGAGTTTAATTTGGACAAATACGAGGTAATGCACTTTGGAGGATCAAATTTAGGTATGAATTATACTGTAAATGGCAGAATCCTTAGGAACCTTAACACACAGAGGGACCTGGGCATGCATGTCCACAGTTCCCTAAAATTGGCAACATAGGTGGCCAAGGTGACTAAGAAGATATATGATATGCTTGCTTTCATTAGGCCGGGGCACTGAGCACAAGAGTTGGGAAATCACGTTGCAGCTATACAAAATATTGGTTGGGCCACATTTGTTTATTGTGTGCAGTTCTGGTCGCCACACTACCAGAGGGACATGGAAGCTTTGGACAGAGTACTAGGATATTGCCTGGTCTCGAGGGTGATGGCTATAAGGAGAGATTGAATAAATTAGGATTGTTTTTACTGGAAAGACAGAGGCTGAGGGGAGTCCTGATAGAGGTCTACAAAATTGTGAGAGGCATAAACAGGGTGGATAGCCAGAGGTTTTTTCCTAGGGTGGAAGTGTCAATTACAAGGAGGCACAGATTCAAGGTGAGAAGGAGAAAGTTTAAGGGAGATGTGCAGAGGAAGTTTTTCACACAGAGACTGGTGGGTGCCTGGAATGTGCTGCCAGAGGAGGTGGTGGAAGCAGGCACATTAGTTACATTTAAGAGGCATCTCATGTACATCTGATGGGTATATAAATAGGGAGGAAGTCGAGGGGTGTGGACCGAGTAAGGGCTGAAGGTTTTATTTTAGTTTAGTTAGGGCATTATGATTGACAGAGGCTTGGAGGGCCAAAGGGACTGTTCTTGTGCTATACTCTTCTTTTCTCTTTGTATGGGCGGAGAACAAATGCTGTTTTCTGAACAGAATACAGCAGATTCTTTCTCCACAGAGCCTCTGCCACTCCTCTGGGAGAGTCTTCAGCGATCCTAATCATCTGCTGGAGCACAGATAGCTGCAGTGCTGTGACTCCCCTGTAAGCTCTTTCGAGTGCTGGTATCCTCAGCCATGTTGACAGTGGTCTGACCTTACATGGCAAGCAGCTGAACTTGCATGTCTCTAGACTCAGCTTCCATTGCAGCATTCAGATACTTCTGTTTGTGATGCAATGGAGATTGGTCAGCGTTGGGTCCATCAGCATTCTCATATACTTGATCATGATTTCTCAAAGTTGATGCTGGAAAGAATGAGCTCCAAGCTCCACACAAAATCTTGTGTGAAGTTGGTGCTGGGGTCCTCCATGTTCCTTGACAGCGACAGCAGGTTGTCTCATCGGACTGCCGGCATGTTCAATATACAATTTCCTTTAGGCCCTCACATCAGCATCCTCATCTGCCTCTTCTAGAATCATAGAATCCTACAGTGCAGAAGGAGGCCATTCAGCCCATTGAGTCTGCACCGATTACAATCCCAACCAGGCTCTATTCCTGTAACACCATGCATTTACCTTAGCTAATCCTCCTCAGAAGCAATTTAGCATGGCCAATCCACCTAACCCACACATCTTTGGACTGGAGAGGAAACCGGAGCATCTAAAGGAAACCCATGCAGGCACAGGGAGAATGTGCAAACTCCACACAGACAGTGACCCAAAGCTGGATCCCTGGCACTGTGAGGCAGCAGTGCCGTCCCAAAGGGCAGAACCTGGGTGAGGCTTCACCCTCTGGTGGGATGGTACCTGTGCGACCCTTTCCCCTGCCCTGGTGCAGGTCACTCGTGCAGATCCCATCTATCTTAAAGCTACTAAATTACACACAGTTTCAATGTTTGAGCTGCTTGCTGCAATTATCAATGGGAGTAATAGTGTTTCTTTTTTACCACTGTCTTCTTCTAATTCTTGTTCCTACCCTGCTGCTTGGCTTAATGGCAGCGCTTGAGTATCTAAAATAAGAAAGGCACAAGGATAGTGTTGGACTGACAAGGGGTGGGGGTAGTGGGAGAAAAGCAAAATTGTATATCAGCTGCTTGTAAACAGAAGAGATTGTGGGCTGAGGGAGAAGTGGGATGTGAGGAGGAAGATTAGGCGTCAATATCCCATCACCTTTGATGATTTCAACCCCATGGCTGGTCTCAGTCATAGAATCATATAATCCTGACAGTGCAAAAGGAAGACATTGGGCCCATTGAGTCTGCACTGCCCACAATCCCACCCAGGCCTTATTCCATAACCTCACATATTTAGCCTTTAGCATGCCCAATCAACCTTACCTCCACATCTTTGGATTGTGGGAGGAAACCATCGCAGACACAGGGGTAATGTGGCAAACTCCACACAGACAGTGACCCGAGACCAGAACTGAACCTGTGAAGCGGCAGTGCTAACCACTGTGCCACTGAACGTGCCAATCATGACATCTTCAGTGGAAGGTGCTCAGCATCTCTACAATTGCGGTGAAGACATGCAGCCGTGCCTGGCCCTGCCCATTAGCTACTACTGATTTTGCCCCACCTTATCCTGCAAGAGAAAGGGAAGTGTGGGGTTCAATGTGTTTGGGAGATGTGTCTCTCATGTTGAGTAGCTGGCATTATTTGCAAACTGCAAGATATCGAAGCTTCTAGCAGTGCTAAGTGAGTGAGGGTGCAGGTGAAGCTAAATATGTCAAGTATGACCGGTGGTTGATAGAAATGTTTGGAAGCTGACCTTGACCACTCATGTGAGATTATCAAACCTCTCGGGCATTTTATCCAGTCCTCGGGTGCTACATGGCTGGCATCAAGTGAGATTGCCGTGTCCTCGTGAGCACAGATTTCTCTCCTCCTGTCCATTTCTTTCACCAAAGCTTCCAGTGCTGTTTCGGAGAACCTTGGAGCCCGCTCTCTGCTAAGTTGTGTTGTTCTTGTGTCTTTCAAACTCATGGTTAGAATGACCTCCAGCACCTGCCTTAGTCGAAATGCACCTTGCTTTTAAGAGAAGCAGATTAGCTTTAAATAGTACAAGTGAGCTCATTAGACTTTATGCTCTCTTCTCACAATTTTGTTCCGCTGCTCAGGCATGCAGTCATTCAACAGTGACTGCAGTGTGAGCTGCATGCACTTATTGACATGAGCACTCAACATGAAGTCTGTGGGCCCAATTTTACAATCAGGTTGGGCCTGTTTTGGTAAAGTCGGGCATGAGGTGAGTAGCACAATCTGCGCCCACCTCTGCGCTCGTTCCCCAAGGCCCGAAAATGGCCATGGTTTGGACCGTGACGGCCATTTGCATGCATTTAAATTGACTTAATGGGCTGCACGCGCAACCTTACCGCACATCCCCCTTTACCACCTTGTTCACCCATTCAGAATCGGTGCAAAACAGACATGCTCTGCAAAAGTCCAATTCAGATGCTCCACTTAGTGAGGAGATAAGTGCTGAGTGTCCGATGGCTCTGTGCTTGAGATCTCTGGGGGGAGGGGATCAGTGGGGGCCCATTGCTACACTGCCTGGAATCGGTGATGGGGAGTGGGGTGCGCTGTCACTCTGCCTGAGATCAATGAAGGGGGAATGGGAGATCACGGCTACTCTGCTTGAGATCAATGAAGGGGAAGGGGTGTCCACTGTCAGTCTGCCTGAGATCAGCAAGGGGAAAGGGGGAAAGGGGCCCACGATCATTCTGGGTGGTAGATGGGTGGTGGGATAAGGAGGTCAGTAATATAACGCGGGTAGGGCAATGTCTGTGCTGGCGAGAGGAAGGCATTTTCTGGCCCAAAAGCGATGTGGCAGGGAAGTTGCGTTCCATTTTTTTTTACTGTGCATGCGCAGTTGGAGGTGCTGATTGGAACTCAGTGTTTCTGGTACATTAAGCCCCGCCAGCAGGCTTCTGCAGCCCGATTCAGAATCACTGATATTTTTCAGGCAGAGTGCGTATGGGGAACGGACAACGGGTTTAAAAGTCGGATCTGAAACACTCCCAGTTTCAAGTCCACCCAACACTTAGAATCAAAATGGTAAAATAGGGCTTATTGTCTCTGTACTACCTGCATTGGAATGAAGATGGATGAGTTAAATCACTCATTTTCCGTCATTATGATTTTTTGCTACACCATGTTTTAACTTCACTCAGGCTTGCCTTACATTGTTTAGTATTCATTTTTTGTTGAATGGAATGGAATTGTGCACATAAAGATGCCAGTAATAGGGAAGGACCATTTTTCCTTCTATTCCAATTCCTGGTATCAAAACCTACAAGATAAGATCCACAACAGGTTAAATTCGAAGTAAATTATGCTATATTCTATCAACCGTACACTGCTGGATGCCCCCATCACTCACATATCAACAACTCACAGCTCATAGTTATGGCTTCATTGCACATACTCTACACATTTACTTTATCTCTTGCTCTTGAACAAAATAACATAATTATCATGAGTACAATTGTGCAGTCGTTTGATTACTAGAGTTGTAAAACAGAGCTGTGGACTTCTTGCAGAGCGAGTTCAAATCCCCCATTGGCAGTCGGGAATTCAAATTCCCGATATCAGTAGATGTGACAATGAAAATGTCGGGTTGTCATGTGAGCCCAACTTGTTCGTCAATGCGCTTCAGCCAGACGGTTGGCAGGGAAACCAGGGATGAGTAATAAATGCTGCCTTTCCAGCGACAACAAATGAATTTTTAAAGTATTATGGCCGGAATTCTCTGGCCATTCATGCTGATGGGATTTTCTGGTCCCACTGGTGGCGCATCCCCTACCCGTGGGTTTCCTGTTGACATGGGGTGAAGTCAATGGGAATTTCCACTGACAGCAGCAGGACAGGAGAATCCTGCCGCCAGCAAACAACACGCCATCTCCTGCCGACAGGAAACATGCGGCTGAGAGGCTGGAGAATCTCACCCTATATGTCTACAGAAATCATTCTCATGGACTTTCTGACGTACACTGTATAGGCACAAAACTGGATAGCCCCCAAAAACGAGCAAGGAAATCATGATACATGCTTGACGCACACATTTTGATGTAGACAATTTATACACTTTATGCTGCTTGCTAATATAAATATTTGTAGTGTGCATACATTTAGTTTTTGTATTTTTTTCATTTCAAAAATACACCTTATTCATAAAAAGACTCTCAAATAAATCATTGCAAAACAATATGTCCAAAAATTACAAACAGCGCAAAAAAAGGTCGTTTTTATAGTACTACATGATGCTTATTTACACAACATTACATTAGTTACATTTTAAAACTTAAAACTATGTACGTACATCAGAGTTCACTGTGTGCTGTTATTTTTCAGATAAGCACACTGTTATGCAGGACGTTACCAGGCGCTCAGTTTGCCTCGCTTGTAAGTCTTCACACTGTGGCCTTTCCCCATTGTGCCTTTGCGGTGGCTGCCCCAAGTTTGAGCGGGTCCCTCAGCACGTAGTCCTGGACCTTGGAGTGTGCCAGTCTGCAGCACTCAGTTGAGGACAAATCTTTCAACTGGAAGATCAGCACGTTTCGGGCTGGCCAACGTGCATCCTTCACCGAATTGGTGGCTCTCCAGCAGCAGTTGATATTTGTCTCGGTGTGCATCCCTGGAAACAGCCCGTAGAGCACAGAGTCCTGCGTCACTGAGCTGCTCAGGATGAATCACGACAAATACCACTGCATCTCACTCCAGACCTTCTTTGCAAAGGCACATTCCACAAGGAGGCGTGCGACCGTCTCATCACCCCCCCAGCCGCTTCGAGGGCAGCGTGTGGTGATGTTGAGACCTCGAGCATGCATAAAGGATCTGACGGGGAGTGCCTTTCTTATTACCAGCCAAGCCAGGTCTTGGTGTTGTTTGTGAGTTCTGGTAATGAGGCGTTCTGTCAGATGACACTGACAGTCTGCTCAGGGAACCATCCAACAGGATCCGCCATCTCTTTTTCTCTCAGGGCCTCAAGGACATTATATGTTGACCACTGCTTAATCGCCATGTGATCAAAAGTGTATTTGCGGAAAAATTTTTCCACGAAGGACAGGTGCTGCGATACGGTCCAACTACTTGGAGCGTTCTGTGGCAGTGTGGCCAGACCCATTCCTCCGCAACACTTGAGACAGGTAGAACCTCAAAAAGTAGTGGCACTTGCTGTTAGCATAGCAAGGATTACACGCAGCTTGATGCAGCCACACACAAAGGTAGCCATCAGGATGAGGGCAGCGTTGGAAATATTCTTCCCTCCCTTCTCTAGAGATTTGTGTATCACTTCCCTCCAGACACAATCCATCTTTGATCTCCAGATAAATTTGAAGATGGCCTGAGTCACTGCTGCTGTGCAGGATTGGGGGATAGGCCACACCTATGCCATGTACAACAACATGGACAGTACTTCGCACCAGGTGACCAGGTTTTTTCCGGTGATAGAGGGAGCGTTGCTCCCACAAGCCCAATTTTTGCCTGGCTTTGGCGATGCACACTTCCCAGTTTTTGGCGCATGCCCCTGCCATTCCAAACCATATCCCCAGCACCTTAAGACAGCCTGCCCTGATGGTGAAGGGGACAAAGAATCTGTCAGTCCAGTTCCCAAAGAACGTATCCTCGTTCTTACCCCAGTTGACTTTGGCTCCCGAGGCCAGCTCGAACTGCTCATAGACTTGGGGGAGCTTGCGATTGGACAAGGGGTCCGAGTAGAAGACAGCCACGTCATCCATGTTCAGGGAGGATTTGACCTGTATGCCTCCACTGCGTGGTATTGTAGCTCCTTTGATGCCTAGGTTGCTTCTGAGAGCCTCAGCAAAGGGTTCAATGCAACATACAAGAAAGATGAGAGTGGGCAGCCCTTCCTGATTCCAGATCTGATCCCTATCTGATTTCCACCCATTGATTGAAACTGCACTACTCTTGTCTGTGTAAGTATAAAGAGGCTTATTGTGGGATACTTCTCAATTGATAAAACAATTTATAAAAGGAGTATTTAATTTATTATACTCCTATTTAAGTAAGGCTGCAAACTTTTTGTATTACAATATACTACTCTCTTGATTATTAGTGGCTTTATCTACACGCTCTATGTCTCAAAGATAACTTTGATAAGTTTTCAAATGATAGGGTAATCTGTTTTATCATTAACCTTTCATGTATGTAAATTAGATCTAATTAACATAATGGATATGTCTTTTATCTCTTATATCATGATGATTATACTATCCAATATTCATAAAGATGGGAAGTACAGTTCTGACTAATTATCATGATTCCAAAATACATTATCCCTAATAACCTAATGACCAATTCTACCGCAGGTCTGTGAGACAGAACTTTTGTTTTTTGGCTTATTGAGGAAAATGTTGAAAATCTTCGAGAGTTCACCACCACCTTTTTCCTGTAGCATTCGCGAGCTAAAATAAGAAAAGGGTTCAACCTTCATTAGAAGATCATATTTCTTTCCAAGCAGATTCCAGGCAGGTTTAAATTCTGACTCTCTGAATGATGGGGTTAGTTTGGTGAGATTGCACTCAGGGGCATGAGCTGCCGCAGGTTTTTGTATCTTCACTGGCCTGTATTCATCTGTTTATTGAAATTCATAGAGTCTATAATGGTATCTGAGGTTGTCTCAGGGCCTGTTCTGGGTCGCAATCTCCTAGGTGTATTAATAAAATCCCACCTTCATTTGTTATGAGGTCTAATCAACTGTGCAGCATAAAAATAGGAATGGATCAAGTTCCTTTGAGCTACAGTTATAGTGTTTATACAATAGAGGGCGATGGGTTATTGGACAACAGTAGCTACTTGTATTTTTACCCATTCCCTGAAGGTTGAAGACTTCTCTTTTGATGTAATGGACAATAGTAAAGATTGTTAACATCATGCATGTAATATTCTTTTAAATAGGCATGTTTCTAATATAGGTGGAACAAAAAATTAAACTATATTCATATAAAACATGAAGCATTATAAGTGTGCTGATGTTAAACAGCATCAAATTCTTTATTATCCTTTATTAGAAATAATTGATTACATTACCAAAGGGATCAATACAAATTTAAGTCTACAGTTTTCAGAAATTGTAGGCCAGTAATTCATTTTCTATATTATTCTAAAATATGCATTCATTCTTACTTGAGTTCCCCGGAGAATGATAGTGGATTGTGCACAGTTCACTAAGTATTTACTGAGTGGAGTTATGCTCTCCAATTTGTTTGTATTACTTTTTTTTAGACAGGCCTTTATAATTTGAGATTATGATAATTTGCAGGACTTGATTCCATTTCTCAAAACTGTGAGTGAACCATTCAAATAACAAAATAGTTTTACTATCTGTCATTTTTTTAAATGTGCAATTTCTTGATATAAATCATTATGATCTGGACCTTTGAAAGTGCTGACAAGGCAACACGGTTGAAAAGTCACGGTATGTTTGTGCAGTGCCATTAAACTGTCTCATTATTATGGAAATAAATGCTAAGGAATTGTACAGATGTGATATATTTTGCTGAAGCATGTCAAAGATGCACATTTAAATTTATGCATTGTTCAACTGATGATGTAGATGTAGGCTGTGAGCACTGAACTGGACATTGTAGATTTAAAATCAAAGGTTTAAACTCAGTTGGCTCCCTCTTGAGCCCATGTAGAAGAGTTTCGGTGAACAAAACACAAAGATCCTGGTAATTTGTACTTCAAAAAGGATTTGGGTATATTTGTAGATTATTTGAAATGATAGATTAGAATTATTCTGATGTCCCCAGTTACAGAGCAGGACATGTGCATTAGAATGGTTCATTCCCAAGTCACCGCTTTTAACCACCTGAAGAGAAGCTTTCTCTGATTCCCCAAGCTAAACCCCACATCCAGCCTCACATCAACCTTGGTGTTCTGTGCTTCAGGTAGCACTCACTATTCTCAATCCCAAGAGATACATAGATGATCTTTAGCCTATTATAGGGTAGTCTGTAGAAGAATTATGAACATTGGGCTTTTGTTTACATAAGAACATAAGAAATAGGAGCAGGAGTAGGCCATCTAGCCCTTCGAGCCTGCCCCGCCATTCAGTAAGATCATGGCTGATCTGAAGTGGATGAGTTCCACTTTCCCGCCCTCTCCCCATAACCCTTAATCCCCTCTCCTATCAAAAACCCATCAACCCGCGTCTTAAAAATATTTAGCGAGGCAGCCTCCACCACTTCAACGGGCAGAGAATTCCAGAGATTCACCACCTTTGAGTTTAGTTTAGTTTACTTATTAGTGTCACAAGTAGGCTTATATTAACATTGCAATGAAGTTACTGTGAAAATCCCCTCAGTGTTCGGGTACACTGAGAGAGAAATTAGCATGGCCAATGCACCTAACCAACACGTCTTTCGCACTGAGGGAGGAAACTGGAGTAGGAACTCCAGAGGAAACCCATGCAGACACGCGGCGAACATGCAGACTCCATACAGACAGTGACCCAAGCCGGAAATTGAACCAGGTCCCTGGTGCTGTGAGCAGCGGCGCTAACCACTCTGGCATCATGCCGTACTTCCTCATGTTTCAAAAGCAATTCATAAAATTGAAAGTAAAGTTGCAGATAAGTTTTCCAAATTTAAACTTAAACAAAATGGTGATTTTACTTGTGAAATGCTATGAAACAAAATGAGAGAGCCATTACTGAACTTGAAATTAATTGTGTGCTTTTTCTTGGTAAATGAGTATCTCAGCTTGAATCTCGAGGGTTCAAGTTATTGAGACTTGATTGCCTCAATGGATGGTTTTCATTGACTCTTAGCCAAGCAGTAGTAGAACATATTTCTGTGGGATAAGCATTCAAAGATTTGATCATAAACAGCATCTGCTATTTTCAATGGCTGTTCAAATCACAATAAATCCACATTGGACTTTGTTCACATGTGTTGCGCACCATGTCAGAGCTGTGTGGGAGAAATCAGTTCCAACAAATTGATTTATTGACAAGGGTATAAAAGATCTTTTTGATGGGCTCTGTTTTTCTTTCATGACACAAAGCACCTTGACTTGCTTGCATGAAGGTTTAGCCGAACCTATAAGGCACTACTGAGTTTGCCTTATCTTGTAAGAGTTAGAATCTTGATGAAGATATCGGCAAGTTATTCCCCATTGACATAATTAATGGCTTTTCTTATTTTTCAAACATTGAGCTGGACCTTACATTCATATATCATTATTCAGATGCTGATGCACACTTTACCTTACTTTATCTCATTCAAAAAAAATGCCCCAGAGAAACTGATTTCCTTGGAAATGGAATTAACGAGATATTTGCTTTTCTTCCGACAGCTGAAACTTGTGCAGATATTTAAGGCAAACTGATATCAGCATCGGAAATTGGAAATGCTGTCAGTAAGAGATTGCCACTTAGTCACATGAAATTTAGTTTTTTGTAGATTATTAGTTGGAGTACCTCAATTTTTCTTTTATTCATCATGCAATTAAATGCCACTCTATTATTCTGGTTGATTTTTGCTGACCATGTTCAGAATTGATTTACCGAACAGCACTAGGGCCTAAAATACACAGTTACCAAAACTATGCTTAGTGTTTCACACCACAGATGCTCGTAATTAAACATGAAACTCCATGTCAGAAGATACCAACATCGCATTTATTCACACTTCAATGATTTGGATGAGCTTGCTTGGTTTCCTGCAACAGATTTTGTCCTTTAGCTGGTGGAGCTGAAAATATTTTCCAAGTTGCAACTTGAAGAACCGGAGGCATTTGGAAAAAAAATCTCACTCCAATTTACTTTTCCATCCGTCAAAAGTGTTACACGAACTTTAGACAAAGGAAATGAATCCTTAAAAAAAAGGAATAAAAATGCAGAGGCCTGAAGCCAATCAGTCAGGATAATTGGAGTAGGCCACAGAGGAGGCAACACAGTAAATAAGCAGAAAAGGAGACCATGAGGTGGAATGATGAACAGGCCAATGTTCCTTGCATCCTGAGGGACAATGCTTTGTTTTTCATCGGTCCAGAGCTGGCAAATAACTCACTCCAGATTAGTTGGCAATGGTATTGGCTCAGGAGTAAATATTTCATCGAAAGGAAAAAGTATTCATGGCATTCCAAAGTTGAATGCAGCAATCTGTACTTAAATAAAACCCATGCCCCCCCCCACCACCCTCCTCACTGCTTCTCAATGCAATCTTGGATCAGTGGAGATTGTTCACAGATGCTGTCAATATTGTGTGATTGATTGGCAGCCAGTGTAGTTTTGGAGGGACGAATGATGTTTCCTCCTCTTCTTGCAGCCCAGCAGAGAGTTGACAAAACTCACAAAACTGAAGATGGTAGATTTCAGTGCGAGTCAGTCATGCGACTCAAAGCTGAAACTGTTTGGCTGGGAAGGAAAGCTTCAAACGTACACTGCCCTGAAACATGTATATTTTCACAAAACAAATCCAGTTTCTATTAACATGTCTTTATTTATTTTTTTCCTCCTGTCTTCCTGAGTACTGGTCATTAACGTTAATGGTTTTGTCTTCAATCGAGGAAGGGGCAGTTTGACCTTAACAGCATCCAAATGGATGCTGTATCTAGGGATACTTAATTCAATTTATCTTGTGGTCTGTTGTCATAATGTGGGGGTGGATTTATCCACCTCCACCCCTGCTGTTCCAATCAATAACTGAAAAGCCCCCTTTATATGTGACTTGTGAGGTTTTTACACAGGTTCTGCTTTGTTTTCTTCTGCAGTTCGCCCGACTGTTTTGGCCTCTTGGCTAAGATCAAGTGTCGTTTTTGATCCTGCATCTGGTCTTGGCCAATGAGGTAAAACCATGACTTCACCTGAAGGATCTTTTAAAAAGCCACCTGGGCCTATTGGCTAAGGTGAAGCTCAGATCGAGCCCAGGAGGGGATGTTATGCCCCATCCTGTCAGCTTGGATCCCCTTTGATCGAGCTCAAGGTGTGAGGAATGGCCTATCTTGTCAGCTTGGATCTGTTCTGAATTGGATTTTGATTAGGAATAAAGTACCAAAAGGTATAAAAAAAAATTGTTTGCTAAAGGCTGGCGTTCATCAGGAGTGAATTATAATGACCTGTGAGCATTTAAGCATTTACAGGAGAAAAAAGGTAACTGTTTTTTGGTTCTGAATTTAAAACTGTAACTTGGCAGGAATGCAGCAGACCAGCCCCCACCAACAAATATTGGATCCTCTCCCACACCACAAGTACGGCATGCCCCATCCCCCCACCCCCAGCACACACATATACACACACACAATGAGGCTTCCCAGAGGGCCCACCACTGCCAGAGGATACTATCCAGCAATGTCCCTCTCTACCTAGGGGCTACACTTACCCTGGGATCCCTGGCAAGTTGCCCTCGACTGAAAGTTATTAAAAATTTGTAAACGATATTCCGTTGGGGGTGGGGGGGCACATATTGCAGGGGTGTCCTATAATGACATTTAAATTAATGCTTATTGAAGGATGGTAACCTTGTAACATCGCGGGCAAGGGTAAATGACAAAAGCAAGATCTCAACAGCGGGAATCTTGTTTCCTGATTTTCGCAAGATTATGGGCCCGCATCGCTGTTTATGCTCATGGCTAACACAACTCGAAATCACCCTCCCTAATGTAAATTCAGCCTGGGAGTCAGGATATACTCCAGAATACTGAGAGAGCCAAGGGACAAAATTGCTGGGCCTTGAGAGAAATCTTTGTACCCTCACTGGCTACAGGGCAGGTCCCAGAGGATTGGAGAATAGCCAATGTTGTTCCTTTGTTTAAGAAGGGTAGCAAGAGTAATCCAGGTATTTACAGCCTTACATCAATGGTAAGGGAATTATTGGAGAGGATTCTTCAAGACATGATTTATTTCCAGTTGGAAATAAGTGGATGTATTAGTGAGAGGCAACATGATTTTGAGAAGGGGAGGTTGTGTCTCACGAACTTGATCGAGTTTTTCAAAGAAGTGATGAAGATGACTGCTGAGGGTGGGGCAGTGGATGTTGTCTACGTGGACTTCAGTAAGGCCTTTGACAAGGTCCCTCATGGCAGACTGGTGCAGAAGATAAAGTCGCATGGGATCAGAGGTGAGTTGGCAAGGTAGATACAAAACTGGCTTGGTCAAAAAAGACAGAGGATAGCAGTGGAAGGATGTGTTTCTGAATGGAGGGCTTGACAATGATATTCCTCAGGGATTAGTGCTGGGACCTTTGCTGTTTGTAATATATATAAATGATTTGGAGCAAAATGTAACTGGATTGATTAGTAAGTTCGCTGATGGCACAAATGTTGGTGGATTTGCGGATGGTAATGAGGACCATCAGAAGATACAGCTGGATATAGATCAGTTGGAGGCTTGGGCGGAGAGATGGCAGATGGAGTTTAATCCAGACAAATGTGAGGCAATGCATTTTGGAAGGTCTAATACAGATAGAAAATATACATTAAATGGCAGAACCCTTAGGAGTATTGATAGGCAAAGGGATCTGGGTGTACAGGTACACAGGTCATTGAAAGTGGCAATGCAGGTGGAGAAGGTAGTCAATAATGCATATGGTATGCTTGCCTTCGTCGGCTAGGGTATTGAGTTTAAAAATTGGTAAGTCATGTTGCAGTTTTATAGAACCTTAATTAGGCGGCACTTGGAATATAGTGTTCAATTCTAGTCGCCACACTACCAGAAGGATGTGATGGCTTTGGAGATGGCACACACAGATTTACCAGGATGTTGACTGGTACGGAGGGCATTAGCTATGAGGAGAGATTGGAGAAACTTGGTTTGTTCTCACTGGAATGACAGAGGTTGAGGGGCAATCTGATAGAAGTCTATAAGATTATGAGAAACATGTACAGAGTGGATAGACAGAAGCTTTTTCCAAAATGGAAGAGTCAGTTACCAAAGGGCATAGGTTTAAGGTGCAAGGGGCATTGTTTAAAGGAGATATACGAGGCAGCTTTTTTACACAGAGAATTGGGTGCCTGGGACTCGTTGCCAGGGGAGGTAGTGGAAGTGGATACAGTAGTGATTTTTAAGGGGCATCTTGACAAGTACATGAATAGGATGAGAGTAGAGGGATATGCTCCCTGGAAAGATAGGGGGTTTTAGTTAAGTCGGGCAGCATGGTCAGTGCATGCTTCAAGGGCTGAACGGCCTGTTCCTGTGCTGTAATTTTCTTTGTTCTTTGTTCTTATAACCCGTTGGGTTCAAAGCAGTGTGAATTTTATCAGGCTCAGTCCTTTATCCTGACTCTAAAAATACAATCACTGGATTTTATAAAACACCCCAGCAAGATGATAGCTCAATTTTTAATGTATTTCAAAAATAGACTGTGTTTGGCAGGTTGAATGTGCCTGCATAAAATTCAGGTTCTAAGTACGAGGAGGAAAGTTGATAGATTTTTGACAGTGGAACACACAAACATTGAAAAATGTGGAAGCCAAGTGTCTGCTCACAGAATGGAAGATTATTTTCCCTACAATTTCTACCATTGTCATGATAGCAGCTTAAAGTGGGCTATGGAGTTCAGCTAAATCTGTTCAGCCCAACTCTGGGAGATTGAAATGTTCCAGTGTAACCTTTAACCCACCTCTTCAATCCATTAAACAGAACTGTTTTATCACCCCAGCCTCCTCACAAGTTTCTTTTAGCTCTAGTCTAAAACTCAAATGCAAATTTTAATATTACAAGTTATTCCATCATTAATGGTTCTGAGGCTTGAATTACGCGAACAAAAGCCTGGTATACGCGTAAGCTCGCCACATTATGAACTCGCCTAAATATCTCAAGTTGGTTTGTTAGTGTAGCTATTGACACAGTCAGAAAGTGCTGCCCAATCACAGATACATATCTAGCTGGAGATGTTTTGATGTGGGTTTCACAAGAGTGGGCTGGGTGAGTGCAGGTTGTACTCTGCCTGTTATAGGCAACAAAAGGAACATGTTGTTTGATTCAATCAGCCAATCACTGGGACGGATGGTCTACATACCTGACATTGTATTGGCTCTGAAATTCTAACATGGGATTTCTCAATTGTGTAATAGGCGCAATTTTTTTTGGGCTAATGACAGTATTCTGTTAGCAGAAAATACCACTTATATAGAAACAGATTCTGCAAGCTGTTTCACACTGCTACAATGCGGTGGCTATGCAAGTGGTATTTAAATGTACTCAACGATGATGTATTCACAACCCTCTGGTGTAGAAAATTCCAAAGATTCACAATCCTCTGAGTGATGAAATTTCTACTCATCTTAAATGATCAACCCCCATCCCATTTTCTCGATTCCCCAGCCAGAGTCTACCCTGTCTAGCACCTTCACAATCCTGCATTTTCCAATCAGATTATCATGTAAACTACAGAGAATATGAGGCCAATTTACTTAGCCACTCATCATAAGTCAACTCTTTCATTCCAGGAAACAATCAAGTAAATCTTCACTATCTTACATCCAAGGCAAATGTACCCTAAGGCAGAGTCAACATGGTTTTATGGAAGAGAAATCATGTATAACCAACTTATTGGTACTGAGATGAGCTTACCTCCACTGTTGCTGGGACAAAATCTTGGAACTCCCTTCCTGACAGTATTATGCACACTTGAGAGAAGCCTGAGCTCTTTGCTTGGGGATGATTTTGGAACTCTCTGCCTCAGTTGAATATGTTTGAACAGCTATCTTCAGAGTTATACGTAAGGTAGTCAAAGGACAATCCAGTTTAACTCTCTGAATTTCAATAACACGAGGACAAGGCCTGGCACTGCCAAAAATGGATTTGTTAAAGTGGCAAAAGTATGTCTGCAGCAAGGATCCCTTGAATATATGGAAGTATTTGCTGCTTTGTGGTGCGTAATATGGAGCGTGTGGACATTAGGAGCTGTTTCTAATTGTTATGGTACACAGGCAGGTGGGTAAGATGGAAACCCACCCACATTATTCAAATGGCAATTGAAAAGGCAATCATGATTGTTAACAATGCAACTCACAGCAATAAGATGCTCTGCAAGCAATAATACACTTGCAGGGTGAGAATCACAACAGGCAGGGAATCCGTTTTTTAATGGGGAAGTCTGTTTCGGCAGCTTTTAAAGCTGCAGCTGAGACCAGAATCTCAACTTCGCTTCAATAATTGCAGGGACTGCTCATGTGAATGAGCAGGGGAGTCTTTTGGAGGCAATTTAATCAGAAGATCTCTCCTCTGATTCAGAAAGAGCTCTTTGGAATTTTTTTTCATGTTCATTACCCAGTGTGTGTGTAATCTCTGAGACAGATGGGCATTGTGGCTTCATTGGTGATACAGTCTGTAGTGAAGAGAAGAGTCAGGAGGAAGAGCAGGGTGAGAGGAAGAAGTGAATACAGGGATGCTCAGGAAGCTCTGGTTTTTCAGGAAAGGATTTCAGGATTCAGGAAAGGAGCAGAGCAACGTCTGACTCTGAGCATTAGGTGGAACCCAGAAAGTCTAGCAAAGGCACAGATGACTTCTTGCCTCCCTGGTGGTATGTAGGCAGAGATTTAGCTCCTTTCAACTGAGTGACACTACTCAAGGACTCTCCCAACACAATCCAATTTAGCCCCCTACTTCTCAATGACATAAGGATAAGTGCCTGGCATTGCCCAAAATGAACTTGTTAAAATGACAACAAGGATCCTGTGGACTGAATAATATCGGAGTATTTTGAAGTGCCCTCATCAGTGTGGTGAGGGCCCCTATCGGACACACGAAACCCTGTCAAAGGGCCAGCATCTGCCATGGTACTGGATGCAGAGAGAAGGTGTGATGTTGCATCTCCTGAGGCTCCAAGAAGGTTGCTGGATGGCTTCTGGTGCAGCTTAGACTGAAGAGGCTTCTGTAACAGAGAGATAGCAGGAAAGGGGTAACTAGGGATTAAACCACTTGACGCATTGCAAAATGCACATCAACTGTTTCAACTGAATGATGACATGAAGCTTCAGATGATGAAGATTGTCAAAGCTGCCTCACAGCGCCAGGGATCTGGGTTCAATTCCTGGCTTGGGTCACTTTCTTGTGTGGAATCAACACGTTTTCCCTGTGTCTGCATGGGTTCCTCCGGTTGCTCCGGTTTCCTCCGATAGTTGGAAAGTTGCGCCGGTTAGGTGCATTGGCCATGCTAAATTCTCCTTCAGTGTACCCGAACAAGTGCTGGAGTCTGGCAACTAGATTATTTTCATAGTAACTTCATTGCAGTGTTAATACCAGCCTACTTGTGACACTAATAAATAAACTTTAAACTTTAGTTCCAATGTATGAACTCTAAACATCATCCACATTATCCATTAACTATTCCCTCTTTTCAATCAGTCCGAGTCTTCTGCTATCTCACCAGAGCCATGCCATCATCCAATTTCGCTTCTGCCTAGACTCCTGAACAAGCTGGGCTCGAGCATAAGTGTAATCCTTCAATCCTCAAGCATAAAAACTTTTCTTCAGTCTGTTTCTAAAGAAGTAATTCATGTTAATTTAAATAAAATTAGTATAGGGATAAATTTAGGATTGTGATAAAATAAATGGAAGAATTAAAACCTTGTTAACATTGAGATTGATGGGAGGCATTTATTCGACAGTTACCTTGACACAAGACTTCTCTTTTTAAGTACATCTCAACCATAATGGAAGATGATGCCACTATTCTGGATATTTCAGTGCTGATAATTACTTTTCAGCAGAGTTATAAAATTGGAATATTATTAACAAGACACTAGCATGGCCGTTTTCTGTAAATGCTGTCGCTATTGTATTTTGTGTTCTGAAACCTGGTTAATGTTCCCAGTTCTTTGTGCAGGGAAATCAATCAAACATTGTTCAGAGCTGGAGCACTTTCTACTCCCGCTGCCTTCATGTTTCTCGATTTACTCTTGAATAAGGACAGGATTGATTTGTGAGGGAAAAAAAGCACCCACAATGAACTGTCCATCAAATAATCACAGCCGCCATCCTCCTTATAATTAGCTGGAAAATGAATTCCACAACTGTAGAAATTTCAAGGACAACTCTGTGCAAGAGGGATTTAATGTACATTCCATGAAACTAGTACTGTCAAGTTCTAATGACTATAGTGGGTCTGAGTGATAGGATACCATTCTGCAAAGAAGTGGGTCAAGGTTAGCTGACAATCTGACCTAGCCCTTGGCTACTCGAGATTTTCTGTGTTATTAATGGTGTATATCAATAAATCCTTACATTCATACAAATATCTGTAAGGAGCAGCTAGGTTTAGTTTAAATCAGTTCACAAAATTGCTGGTTGTGTCTGATGATACTTTTCTTGGTTAAATTAATTCAAGTACACTTGGAGGAAATAAGGACCTGGCTCATTTTGAGTTTTATAGGAATATAATTCAGATGGTCGTGTACCAAAGATAAAGTTATACTTCTTATTTACTTCACGAGGTTCAAAGTTTGCTTTTCATTTTCAGGTATGATTCATTCACATTACATTTTATCGAAAGTCTCACCAGAATTAAAAAAAGGTCTGATACATATTGCATTGGGAATGAATCAGGATGACATTTCTTCTTGCCCTGCCTGTAGCTTGGTGATGTATTTCTCTGGGTATCCTGTTGAATAAAACATATGTCAGATGCGCCGTGAGTTAAAGACATTTAATTGACATTCAATCAGACAGAATTTCATGGCAAGTATTGCACTTACTGGCTCAGATTGTCACTGTATGGTAAGTATGTTTTTGCCACTATTTCACTTAATTTATTTTGCTAAGCAGAAAGCAAACCTGGGAAATTAAATCTCTTGAGAATTCCCCACCATTTGCTTTTTGCCTGCCATGTCGAATTATTTTGTCAGTTGAAAGTTTTTCTCGGGGGGGGTGGTGAATGGTGACAGAGTGTATCCGAGTGTGGTGGTGCTTATCATGAAACGATGGCACTTGGATTAACAGATTTGATCCACCGAATCACAAGTTTTCAGCAGTGACTGTGCTCATGGAGGAAGCGCAAATTGGAAGCCGAATACTTTCTCACAGCGAAGAAATAGGGGGAGAAAAGTCAAAGGCTGAGGTATTCCTGATCATTATAATACACCAGAGGAAATTCAGTTGTGGCAATGAAAGAGGAGGTAGCTCATTGTGTTCTCCCAACAAGAAGATGCGGATGACAGCCTTTGAAGAGAAAAAAAAACTCATTTTGGAAAGCGACATCTTTTCGCTTGGCTGAAAGAGCTACATTCCGTTGGTGGAGTGGAAAATCTAGAGCTACTTTCCATTGATGCAGTGGGAAATCTTGAGGTGCGGGAGCTCTTGGACATTGCACTGGCTGCATCATTTCCAAATCTACCATTACCTTGTTTTCCTATGCACTAATCATTTGAGCCCCCCAAAAGTCAGTGAAGTATGCTTTTTAAGAGAAAAAATATTAATGCTGGTAGGCATTTTATTTTGAACTGTGCAGTATTCTGAACCATTACTCTTTAGAGTAACTATAATTTCATTACGGAACATTTTACAGGTGAAGTACGTATTATCCAAAATCCTCAGGGTTGATTGTGTCTCCAGTTTCAGATTGTTTTGGTTTTCAGATACGATATATAGGACTAGGCCCACTTATATTACAAAAGCCTAAACCTACTGTAGCTATAGTCCAAAGTCAGTAAATGGCTAGAAAGGAAAATATATCACTGAATAATAAATAATAATCACCAGGTTAACAACAACTATGTATTAACTAATTCAAACCATGTACAGAGTGAATCAAAATGTGTCCTCCCCATTCAGCTCTTGGATCGATTGTGATGGTAAAATCCCACGTTCAGCCCTGGGATTCACTCGCTCCTGCCCCTTTGTGCAATCATGGCACATGACCCTCTGGGTCCACACCCCTTACTACAGCCCCCCATTTCAGTCCCTTATGGCGGTATGTTAGCGCAGTGGTTAGCACTGCTACCTCACAGCGCCAAGGACCCAGGTTGATTGCCAACTTGGATCACTGTCTGTGTTTGCATGTTCTCCCCGTGTCTGCATGAGTTTCCTCCGGGTGCTCTGGTTTCCTCCCACAGTCCGAAAGATGTGCTGGTTAGATGCATTGGCTAAATTTTCCCTCAGTGTACCTGAACAGGTGCCGGAGTGTGGTGATAAGAGGATTTTCACAGTAACTTCATTGTAGTGCTAATGTAAACCTATTTGTGACACTAATAAATAAACAAAAAAAAGTCATTTAACATTAACAATAGTAAATATTTTTAACACATTTCATCAGAAACTCAGTCTGTCAGGGGACTTTTGCTTTCTCTGGGAGTGATGTAGCTCAATTTGTTGTGATTCAATAGCAGAGGTAGATTTGGGAGGACTTGCTTGGGTCTGAATCTCTTCTTGTATAGGCACATCTGTTCCACTACTGCCTGGGTTTCACTGGGATCAATACTTGGTTCTGCAACTGGTTGACTTGCCCCTTCACTCCTTTGACAAATGACAATACTACTAGCAGTCACAGTTGGAATAGGCTGTAACACCTGCCCTTGAGATGATTCACGTCTTCTTCAATGATCTAAGTGCTTATTTGGAATTTTGTCCTGAACTTCCATTTCACTGGGCTGGTTCTGGCCACTACAACACCTGCGACCCAATATGGTCCCTTCCCAAAATTTTTTTTACCAGGACTGGACTTTCTATCTCAAATGTTCTCTCACTCTTGTTGAATCATGGTTTCTTTTCTTCATACTCTATCTTGGCTCCACCTTGTCCGCCAAGCCTGGAACTACCAGGGTCAACATGGTCCTTAAACCCTGACCATCAGTAATTCAGCAGGATCAATTCCAGTGGTTATATGTGTGGCGTTCCTATAAGCAAGCAGCAATCTTGCTAACTTTGTTTCAAGGGACGCCGATGATAATTTCTTCACACCAGCTTTGAAGGTTTGTACTGCGTGTTCCGTGGGCCTATACGACGAGGGCTGATATGATGCTGTTCGGATATGCTCAATTCCAACAGGATGTCATGAAATTTTGGAACTCAGCATTTGTGAATGCCATTCCATTGTTTGAAGCAAGTACATTAGGTAATCTGGGGTGACAAAGCATTGGTGCAGTTTCTCAGTTGTTGCACTGGAAGTTGTGGATTTAATCTCACATTTTGAGTGGGCGTTCATTAGTAATAGGAACATTCTACCTATAAAGAGCTGACAAAATCTAACATAATCTCTCATCTTTGGCCAGTGTGGCCATTCCCAGGGGTGTAAATGTGCTGTAGCAGGTAAATTCTCTTGTAGTTGTTACTGATCACACAGTTTCACAATCTTTTCAATGTCAGCATTTATGCCTGGCCACCGTATGTTGCTTCTAGCTAGCATCTTCATTCTTGACACACCCTAATGGTATTGTGTGATTTTTCAAGTACTGTAAGTTTGGTTCAGCATTGAATGACATGTTGAGGGACTGTTTGGTTTGTTGTACAAACAATATGGCAATACAGAAAAAGCTACTGGCAGAGTGAGAAGGAAATTTTTTGAAGGAGCTGGAAGTGGCCCTAACTGCTAGAAAGTGCTGAGAGAGGGACCTTAAAGCAGCAAAACATGTATAACAATGGGGTCCACCAGGTTTGATGAGAAGAGGGCTTGTCAGGCACAAGTGCAGCAGCAAGTAGGACCTGCCCAGTACAAAGGTAAATAATGAACCTCCGGATGCATTTGCTTTTCCTAATTGGAAATTTGGCCATGTTGGCCAATCAAAGACAGTCAACCTCTTCTTTGCATCTATCACACCCGTTGGTGCACTCTCTTCACTTGTATGTACACTCAAGATTCACCTTCCCAGCATACTTCCAGATCTTCAGCTGTGTCAAGCAGAACACTGCTGCTTCAAAGGCCTGCAGGAAGGAGTCACCAACCTTTGGAAGCCTTCTCAGGTCTTTCAATTTCTTTCAAGCCCACTTTACTTCACACCTGCTTCATTTGCATCTCTTTCTTTAATTTGGAGCACTCTTTAACTTTACCTGTAGAAACTCTGGAATCTTATTCCTGTCTCCCTTGCTGTGTCCTGCTGAACAGGCCACCTCCTGTGCAATGGTGTTGCTGCTTAGGGCACCTGATCTGTAGTTTTGAACTGTTTGGCTAGGATTTGGGCCCTTTAAGGCCTTTCTTCTGTGCATGAGCACTAAGTCATTCCCTAGCCCAAGAAATGATTGAAGACAAACTGCACATGTGCCAGCTAGTTCCCGGCTGGCAAGTGCGCAAGAGGCCTCGGAGAGGCTGCAGCCTGCCAGAAACTTTAGTTTCATGATGTTCTACAGTAGCAGAGTGGCAAGTTCCATGGGCTCGGCAGGTGGTCAAGACTGTTTGGAAGAGCTGTTCGGAGGAAGGTTAACAAGTGGACCTGGGGTTGTTGTGGGGGAGCCAGGATGTTTGGAAGGAGTTGGTTAGGACAGGTGCTTTGGCACTCTCTGGCGGCACTACACCACTGCTTTCTTGATTCCAGTCAATTATCTTTGATGCAGTAGCAACAATGTCAATGTTAATTTTTGAAAGGTGAAAGCAAAAATCAAAAAAAAGTATTACTTTAACCTTAATGTGAGTAAAAGCCTAGAAATTTGTACCAAAAGTAGTGATATTATATTGTGTGAATATCAATGTGTGATGCTTGAGGCAGTGAGGTAAAATTCCTTAATTTATGCAGATACATTAACCAAAAATGCTGACAGTCTATTAAAATGACTATTGACACAGTGTAATTCCAATGAGTTAAATCGCATTTTAATACTGATGTAATCCTGGCACCTCACATGTGATATTGTTCTGCTTTTATGCAAATATTTAGTAAGTAGCCATTTTCATTCTGTATTCAGATCGTTTTCCAATTGTACATTTTGATTTGATCCACCTGAAACTATTACGTTAGTACATTGATCAGTCTGTAATTTTATACACATAGGTGGCACTGTCATTTCGCCACGCTAATGTATAATGCATATCTCTGTGCCTTGTGCATGTGGGGAAGCATGCTTTCCACTCTGTTGCCATGGTGAATAATCTGTACAGTATAGGTACCTTTGCCCACAAGGAAGGTAGCTTTTCCTTTCATAAATTGGTATTTTTAACCCACAATTTCAGCTTCCTATGTGGATAATGGCATGTTCTTTCCGGATATTTTTGTTAAGATGAAAAGACTTTCATGTTTATAGCAATGAGTCAGGTTAAGGACTTTATCTTTGTGTGAGGGAGGAAGGAGGTCCATACCTGTCAGAGGGTACACTATAACCTTTTCTGACTCTCAAGGTAAGGCTCATTGCTGATTCAAATGCCATTCTTATTCTGCTCGACTTTCCAGTGTCCAGAAAGCAGAGTATTTCCTTTCTGTTTACATAAAGTGTGAATAAGGGAAACTCCCTATCTTGGCCTTCTGTGAAAATAATGGAGGAGGAATAGGTTGGTACTGATATCAACAATAGGCGACACAATGGCTATACAGAGGTTGTGGTTTATGCTACTTCCTGCCGCTGGGGAATCAATGTAAACTGCCACCATTATGCCAACAAGTTTTTCCCTGAGTGACTCGAGGGTCTTTTTATCACAATTAGACAGCTTTGTTAGCTGCATGAATATCCACTGCTTTATAGAAAAGTAGTGCTGGAGATTTGAGGGTCAGGAGGGTTGCAGAGTGAATCTATTGTTTAAATTAATTAATTTAAAAAATATCATTAAAGGGAAATTCTAGGATAAAGATGTCTAAAATCAATTAGGTTCTTTTTATAAAATTGTGAGTTGTCATAGATATTTTTCTTGAATGTCCAGCCTGGTGTTCCTTCACACCCAATCATCCTGTTGGCTGGAATTGGGTATCAAACATCCTGTGAGTCCATTTCAACTGTTGATTTACTTCAAGTCTCTCATCTACTTTGGGCAAGGATATCACATAATTGCTCAAATGTACCTGCTAAAATGGCACCTAGTTTGAGGTCAAAGGTCAAAGGCCTCAGTGAGCTGAATGGCCAACTCCTGTGCCAAATGCAGCGTTTAGCCTGCTCCTTGGAGGTGGAAATGGAGACCAGAGTGCTGGTAAAATAACGCAGGGCTATGTCAATACTCACATTCGGGATGTAAAGAGGCTTAGAGTCATAGAAAAGAAGGAACATAGAGCAGGATGAGACCATTCAACCCATCAAGCCTGCTCCACCATTCAACAGGATCATGGCTCATCATCCATCTGAATGCTTTTCTCCACACACTATCGCCTCATCCCTTTATGTAACTGGTACTTAGAAATTTGTCAATTCCTGCTTTAAACATACTCGAATGACTGAGCTGCCATAGTTCTCTGGGACAGTGAATTCCAAAGATCCACAACCCCCTGAGTAAAAAGAAAATTCTCCTTATCTCAATCCTGAGTGGTTTTGACCAGGGAAATCATCTTATCTGCACTTACTCTATCTATCCTTTTGAATATTTTGTAAGTTTTAATTAGATCACTTCTTATTCTTTGAAACTTCAGGCAATACAGACTCAGTTTCTCTGATCTCTCTACTTAAGGTAGTCAGCCCATCCCAGGGCAGCACGGTGGCACAGTGGTTAGCACAATGCCAGAGACCTAGGTTCGATTCCCAGTTTGGGTCGCTGAGTTGAGTCTGCATGTTCTCCTCATGTCTACGTGGGTTGCCTCCGGGTTCTCCGGTTTCCTCCCACAGTCTGAAAGATGTGCTGGTTAGATGCATTGACCATACTAAATTTTCCCTCAGTGTATCTGAACAGGATTGTCATGACTTGGGGATTTTCACAGTAATTTCATTGCAGAGATAATGTAATTCTGCTTGTGATAGTAATAAATAAAACTTAACTAAAACTAGAAACAAATTTGGTGAATCTTTGTTGCACTCCCCCTATGATAATAAACTTCCTAAGGTAAGGGGATTAAAACAGCACAGACTACTCCAAGTGCAGTCCAACAAAGGTTAAATATACTTGAAGACTTCAATATTCCTCTATTTAATTCCTCTTGCAACAAAGGCTGACAAAGCATTAACCTTCCCCATTGATTGCACGTTAGCCTTCAGTGATTTATTGATGAGGACACCCAGTTCCTTTGTACATCTAAACTTTTTAATCTCTTACCAGTTAAGAAACACTTTGCATGTATTCTCTTCCTATCAAAGTGGATAATCTCACATTTTTCCATACTATATCCCATCTGCCAAGTTTTTCTCTACTCAAATCCTTGTGGAGCCCCTTTGCATCTTTCTCATGACACACATTCCCACCTACCTGTTTGTCACCTGCAAACGTAGAAATATTCTTCTTTTAGTCCTGAGATCAAAATCATTGATATATATTGTAAACAGCTAAGACACAAGTACTAATCCCTATGATACCTCATTAGTCTAAAATAGAAACTTGAGGCGGGATTTTCTGGCCACAATTCCAGTCTCTCGGACTACCTCAATTTCAGCCTCCCGGACTACCTGGATCCACTACAATTTGCCTACTGCCTCAACAGGTCCACAGCAAATGCCATTTCCCTGGTCCTGCACTCAACTCTGGAACACCTAAACAAGGACACCTATGTCAGACTCCTATTTATTGACTACAGCTCAGCCTCCAACACTATTATTCCCACAAAATTCATCTCCAAATTCCATGGCCTGGGCTTCGGCACCTCCCTCTGTGACTGGATCCTGAACTTCCTAACTTACAGACCACAATCAGTAAGGGTAGGCAACAACACCTCCTCCATGATCATCCTCAACAGCAGTGCCTCACAAGGCTGTGCTCTCAGCCCCCTACTACACTCTTTGTACACGTATGACTGCGTAGCCAAATTCCCCTCCAATTCAATTTTCAAATTTGTTGACGAGACCACCGTGGTGGGTTGGATCTCAAACAATGATGAGACAGAGTACAGGAATGAGAAAGAGAATCTGGTGAACTGGTGCGGCAACAATAATCTCTCCCTCAATGTCAACAAAACAAAGGAGATTGTCATCGACTTCAGGAAGTGTAAAGGGGCACATGCCCCTGATATCAATAGGGGCGAAGTAGAAAGAGTCAAGAACTTCAGGTTTTAGGTGTCCAGATCACCAACCTGTCCTGGTTCCCCATGCTGACACTATAGTTAAGAAAGCCCACCAAGCCTCTAATTTCTCAGATGACTGAAGAAATTTGGAATGTCAGCTACGACTCTCACAAACTTTTACAGATGCATCACAGAAAGCATTCTTTCTGGTTGTACCACTGCTTGGTATGACTCCTGCTCTGCCCAAAACCACAAGAAACTACAAAGCTTGTGAATGTAGCCCAATCCATCACACAAACCAACCTCCCATCTATGATTCTGTCTACACTTCCCGCTGCCTCAGCAAAGCAGCCAGCATAATTAATGATCCCACACACCCTAGACATTCTCTCTTCCAACTTCTTCCTTCCAGAGAAAGATACAAATGTCTGAGGTCACGTACCAACCGAATCAAGAACAGTTTCTTTCCTGCTACTCTAAGATGTTTGAATGGACTTATCTTGCATTAAGTTGATCTTTCTCCACACCCTAGTTATGACTGTAATGCCACATTTTGCTCTCTCTCGTTTCCTTCTCTATGAACGGAATGTTTTGTCTATATAAGCACAAGAAACAATACTTTTCACTGTACGTTAATACATGTGACAATAATAAATCAAATCAAGTGCCCCGAGACTGGAAATTCACACTCGAGATCAATGGACTCTTTAATGATCCACCAAATTTTCTGTCCCGCTTCCTACGATTCCCATGGTGGGCAGGACAGGAAAATCTATCCTTATATGTATAAATGGCTCACAAGTGACTTTCAAGTTACAAAGTTGGAGAGCTACATGTAGACTTTGGATTTATTTCATACATTCACTAGAGAAATGAAGCAACTGTCATTAATTAAAATGTGTTTTCCACAATAAGAGTTTAAATGTGCATCTTTATGCATCCTACAAACTCAGTCTTTTTTTAGTCCCACATGTTTGATAATGCATTCGTGAAATTATTCATTGTAATAAAGCAAGGAATCTAAGTGGTGTTATTAATGGATATTTAAATAATATTTCTCTGCTCTTTTATACAGGTTGATGTCTGTGCTAAATCAGGAAAGGAAATTTATGCAAAGCATCAACGTAGAAGCCCTCCAGTGCAGAAGGAGGCCATTTGGCTCATCAAGCCTACACTGACAACAACCTCACACAGACCCTATCTCTATAACCCTGTGTATTTACCCTGCTAATCCTCCTAACACAAAGGCTCAATTTAGCATGGTCGATCAACCAAACCTGCACTTCTTCGGACTGGTGAGGAAACCGGAGCACCCAGACAAAGCCCACACAGACATGGGGAGAGCATGCAAACTCTACACAGACAGTGACCCGAGCAGCCGATGGCACAGTGGTTAGCACTGCTGCCTCTCAACGCCAGGGACGTGGATTCAATTCTTGGCTCAGATTACTGTCTGTGTGGAAGTTGCATATTCTCACTGTGTCTGCATGAGTTTCCTCTGGGTGCTCCAGTTTCTTCACACTGTCTGAAAGACTTGCTGGTTAGGTGCATTGGCCATGCTGAATTCTCCCTCTGTTTTCCCGTATAAGTGCCAGAGTGTGACAACTAGGGGATTTTCACAGGAACTTCATTGCAGTGTTAATGTAAGCCTACTTGTGACATTCAGATTAAACACTGTGCCATCCAAATGTAAAATCTTATCAACAGGAATCTCTATGCCTTTGTACTTGTTGTACAGTGCCGTTCATAGCCACTCATTTTATATAATGGGTTCTTCATTTTAAAAGTTGTGCTTAAATGGGAAATGAAGAGATAGTTTTCATTATTGGATTGATTTGCAAGTCAGATCTAATTTATTATTTGTGGAGGGCTGTAATGTGGATGTTTATGTTGCCAATATATAAGTATACATTTGTTTTAAATACAACATAATATTGACATACTTTCCAGACAATGAATTATTCTAGTGCGTTGCCATTTAGAAGGTTACTGTACCAGAATGAACAAATGACATCCCCCTCATTAATGCAATTCTTAGGACTGGGACCGTGACGGTAGGATGTTGAGGAATTGTGAACGATAGGTGTTTGTGCAGTGATTGAAGCTGATTGTGGTTAAGCATCCTGCTACAGCAGTGAGTGTGTCTTGTTAAGATCATTTAAATATTATCACATCACAGCACTAGTGTTATGTAGTTTCTGCGAACACCATTGCCAGAGCATAATCTTATTTGCAAAGATAGCTGATAGAATTCAACTGATGCAATCTTTTACCTTTGTATTCATTCATGGGACGTCTTCTGCCATTGTCAAGGCCAATCTTTATTGCACATCCCTAAATGGACTTGAGAAGGTTATGATGAGCCATTTTGTTAAACTATTGTGATCCATGTGGTGTAGGTATATCCACAATGCTGTTAGATATTTTTCTGATTTGATTCAGTTGTCACAAGTATTAGTATACATGTGAAAAGTATTGTTTCTTGTGCACGATACAAAGCATACCATTCATAGAGAAGGAAAGGAGAAGGTGCAGAATATACTGTTACAGTCATAGTTAGGGTGTAGAGAAAGATCAACTCAATATAATGTAGGCCCATTCAAAATTCTGATGGCAGCAGGGAAGAAGCTGTTCTTGAGTCGGTTGGTACATGACCTCAGACTATTGTATTATTTTCCCAGTGAAACAGAGTGTGTCTGGTGTGCATGGGGTCCTTGATAATGCTGGCTGCTTTTCAGAGGCAGCAGGAAATGTAGACTAAGTCAAAGGACGTGAGGCTGGTTTGCATGATGGACTGGGTTTTGTTCATGACCTTTGTAGTTTCTTACGGTCTCAGATTAATATTAAATATGTAAATATTTGTTGGACCATCAGTGACATAAAATCGTACGACAACAGAGCATAGCAAGAGATAGTTCTGTGTAGAGCCTCATACGAGTTTACCTCGTAAATAATAAGTATAATTTTAATAAAAGGGAGGGCAGAATTCTCCCAAGATCCCATTGGCAGGTTCAGTGGTGGGAGGCTCAGAAATCGATTTCATGTTGGTGTGAATTCCCCATTGGATCTTCTGCCGATGTCTGCCATGATGGTAGAGGAAACCTGCTGGAAGCCAACATGAAATTAATTTGTATCCTGCTAATAGGCAGATAAAGTCCCAGCTGGAATCTTCCACTCACGCCCGATTCTCTGTGACGATGGTGAGAAAACACTCCAAAGCCAAACATGTTTGGAACAACGTGTGCTGATGCTGGGAGTCACCTGATTAATGCCTGAGGTTGGCTCAGAAGTTCAGGATGGAGGTCACTGGTAACCGTGGACCCCAGAATATCACAACAATGTTTCAGAGAAGCATCTGCAGATGGACCTTCCAGATTCGACGTTCCGGAGGGTGTCCATCAACCAGCCTCAGGATGTTCCCAGAGATTTATCTTTTTTCTCAGGAGGTTATGTCCTGGCCCAGGGCTCTCCCAGAGATTCTTCTTCATTTTCAGGAGGTCCATCCTCTTTCTTCAATACTGGATCGGTGATGTTGGACTCCTTTTCAATATGGTGTCCGGACAGCATGAAATAACATGGAATACATGCCATCAGGCTTGCCCTGACATGGATTATGGATCATGGATTATGGATTATGCTCTATTGCAACATGAATGAGGTTGGGGCCAGGAAGATTTGTCATGTTCTTCTGCCGCCTTCACGGTGGGAAACATTTCATGTTTCCACCCTGCTATGGGACTTAGTTCCAAAATGGGAAAATATTGCCCATTGAAGTTTGCTAACAGTATCATCTACAGATTTGGGGTAAGCCCAGATCCATGACAACCGCATCTAAGACCATAAAACAACAATAAATGAATAGGGCTTTCCAATATTTTGACCCAGAGGCATGAAAGAATGGCAATATATTTCCAAGTCAGAATGCTGCGTGACTTGGAAGGGAACTTGCAGATGATGCTGTTCCCATGCATCTATTGCCCTTGTCCTGAGTGTGAAAGGTATTTGGAAAATAAGCCTTGGTGCACCATTACAATCTTTGCAGATGTATTCAGCACAGATATCAGTGATTTAGCTTGATCTTAGCATTATTTTCACTGCAAAACCACTGAAAATGTTAAACCTTGTTAACTAAAGTATAACTGGATTTTTAGAAGCAAAATAAGTTAGTGCCTACAAACACACCACTGCTGGAAAATTAATTTTATAAGTTGGGATTTCATTCCCTCTATCCATGATAACATTTCCCTGACTTTTAAAATAATAAATGTTAATTTGCATTTTTTTAAAACAAATTCTGATATATTTTACCTCCTATTTTAATCCCATACAGGTATGCACATCTCAATCTTTAATTTACATTCTATAAAATTCATTGTTAAAAGAATTATTGAAGTCCACGTAGATTACATCAAGGATGGCAAGGTGGCAAAGTGGTTAGCACTGCTGCCTCACAGCACCAGGGCGCTGGGTTCGATTCCAGTCTCGGATGGCTATGTGGAGTTTGCATGTTCTCCCTGTGTCTGCATGGGTTTCCTCCTACCGTCCAAGATGTGTAGGTTAGGTCAGTCCATGTTAAATTGCCCCTTAGTGTCCCAAGAATAGGGGGATCAGTGTGGTATTTGGGATATGGAGATAAGCTTGGGTAAAATGCTCTATCAAAGACAAAGTTACAGACTTGATGGGCCGATGATCTGCTGACCCACAAGGATTCTATGAAAGGAATGTGAAATACACACCAAGTCACCTTCTTAAAAAGATCAATCAAATTTGTTAAAAATGATCTTCCCTGACAAAGACATGCTGTATATCCTTGCCTCGACAAACAGAGAATAATTCCCTCAGTATTTTTTCCAATAATTTCCATATCACCAGCACATAATTATTTGGTTCAACCTTACTTCCCTCCTTGAATAATGGTGCCACATTGGCTGTACTCCAGTCCTCTGGCATCTCTCCTGTGGCCAAAGACGATTTGGAAATTAGTGTCAGCGCCCCTACAATCTCCTGCCTGGCCTCATACAATAACCTGAGATACACCTCATCTTGGCCTGAGGGTTTATCCACTTTTAAGACTGCTGAACCAGTTGACACCTCCTCAATACTAATCTGTTCAATTATATCACACCTTTTCCCTGATTTCTATACCCATATTGTCCTTCTCCATAGTGAACATGGATGTCAAGGGATATGCAGCATTGGATAAGGAACAACATGGTTAATACTCAATTAAAACCTCACTTACATCCTTTGGTTCCACACACACACATTGCCACTTTGTTCCCTAATAGGCCCCACTCCTCCCCGATAACCCTCTCACCTTTAATATACTTATGAAACACAGCAAAACTTTCCTTATTTTGCCTGTCATTGTTTTCTCATGCCCCCTCTTTCATCTCCTCATTTCTTTTTTTTAAGTATTCCCTTCCACTATGTATACTCCTAGAATCATAGAATCATACAGTGCAGAAGAAGGCCATTCAGCCCATCGAATCTGCACCGACCACAATCCTACCCAGGCCCTATTCCCAAAACCTAATGCATTTACCCTCGCTCGTTCTACTGACATAAGGGACAATTTAGCATGCCCAATCCACCTAACTTGCATTCCTTGAACTGTAGGAGGATACCAGAGCATCCAGAGGAAACCCTTGCATACATGGAAATTGAACCGAGGTCCCTAGTGCTGAGGAGCAGCAGTGCTAACCACTGTGCCGCCCTAGACTACAGGCCTTGGGCTTCCACTGTTTTGAGATCCCTGTATCTGATATTAACCATGTTTTTCCTTATCCAATGCTGCATATCCCTTGACATCCAGGCTCACAACATTTAAGAAGTAATTAGATGAGTTCTTGAAATGCCGTACATGCAAGACTATGGACCAAGTGCTGGAAAATGGGATTAGAATAGATAGGCCAGTGCAGACATGATGGGCCAAAGGGTCTCATTTTGTGCAGTAAAATCTATGGCTGGAATTTTGCTGCCTGCCCATTGTAGAAATCAGAGCGGGCGAGGGGCAGAACATAAGAAAGTTCCATCTCGGGCGGTTTCGAGATGAAGAAGATCGTAAAATCCCATCCTGTGACACTAAATTGAGTAATAATCTGTGCTTTTTATTTTGTAGTTTTCCGTCTATGAGGATTATTCAATCTGATCTGACAGGCACGTTGGACGATGCCACTGTTGCTGGATACCCAATCCCATATAGATTGCGCCAGATTGAAGGTCACAACAGAATAGGGATCAATATTCTCAAACCCACTAAACCTTTGTGGGCAGATTTTCTGAAGGTGAGTGATGAGTACCATTCCTTCACCAATGGTCGCAAAATATAGGCAAAATATAGGCCCTTAGAGGAGCATAGGAACATGGGAATTTGGAGCAGAAATAGGCAATTCAGCCCTCCGAGCCTGTTCCGCCACCATTCAATTAAATCATGGCTGATCTCTTCTTTGTCTCAACTCTACTTCCCTACCTGTTCCCCGTATCCCTTTGATCAGAAATTTGCCTATCTCCTTCTCAAAACTATTTAATGATTCAGACCCCACTGCACTATTCATCATCCGCTGTGAGACGGAGGCAATTTTCCCAGCTGGCTTTTGTAGAGAGATCGGCCCAGTCAGCGCTATGCTACCGGCCTCCCAGTGGGAATCGGCCCCACCCACAGACTTTTCTCATGATTCACACTACTGCACTCACTGAGTGATGCACAGAGCGTGGGAGATTCACTTTGAAACTCTCGCTGAAAAAAAAGCAACGGGATTTACTCCAGTTTTTACACAAATTTGACACTTCGAATTTTTTGGGAGAATCGCCCCCGTAATTTCTCCTCATCTTGGTTTTAAATCAACTGCCTCTTAACTTATACCTGTGACTCCTTGTACTAGATTGCCCCACATGGAGAAATATTTGGTCTACATTTACGTTATAAATCCCTTTTAGTATTTTATATACCTCAATCAGATTCCCTCTCATCCTTCTAAACTCCAGCGAGTATAAACGCAAGCTATTTAATCTCTCCTGATATGCCCCAGTTTATCTGGACAGTTAGCCTATACAATGGTACTCACAATATACCTGTGAGAGCACTTGTATCTTGCTTTTCCTAAATCAGTGGTTTTCAACCTTTTTGCTGCTGCTCTAAATGCCTCTGGCTCTCCAGACCAGTGAAGTAACATCCTTTTGCCAATGGCCTGACCCAATATAATTTTGAGAACCTGGAACTGAAACTTTTCTCAGAGAAAAGAAAGTGCAGATTTGTTGAGGTGTTCAAAATCATAAGTGGTCAGGAGAAAGTGGATGGTGTCAGGAGAAAGGATGAGAACCAAAGGACATCAATTTGAGGTGATTGACATATGAAATTATGGCAACACAATGTTCTCCATTCACGGTCTCTGTGGAAACAGGATGTTACTCAGCTGGTATTCAGCCATTCTCCCTTTTAGTTCAATCATGAACGAAGGCAAGGAAATGTTATTAGTGAATTAGAAGTATCCCAGCTACAGTCCATTATAGAAAAGTTCTATCAAAATAAAAAACTTTCATAGAACAATTGTTTGTTTTCTGTGGTGAGGTGCCTGTGATCAGGCAGACGACTTCCCACTGTTGTGTGATTTAAATTAGGAACTCACCAGTGTGTGGGGAAGGCAGGCTCTGAACTGGAACCCTTTACTCAATAGCCCAGAATGTTGCAGTGTTCTGGGGAAAGAAAACCCTCTTAGCAAGTCATCAATTGGCTTTATGGGTTTTGAAAGAAGTTAGTGAGTAACACTGTTTTACCTCCAACCTTCACACTGAAATCATACTGACAGGGCATATGTTCAACAAAATACATTGCATGTATATAGCACATTCAGTATGGAATCTGCTCCAAATAATCTTATAGAGGAGATGTTAAAAATGAGGAATTGATAAGCAAATGGACATCAGCTATGAAGAGAGTAATAAGAAGGGACCAGAGATGGCAGATGAAATTTAATGCAGAGGAGTGTGAAGTGATTAATTTTGCTAGGAAGAACAATGAGAGACAAAAAAGTGTACAATTCTAAAGGGGGTGCAGGAGCAAAGGCAGCTTGGGGTGGATGTATGTAAATCATTGAAGGTACCAGGGCAAGTCGAGAAAGCAGTTAATGAAGCATTCTGGATCCCAGACCATACAAATACGGACATACAATTCAAAAGCAAGGACATTATGATAAATCTGCATAAAATATTGTTTCAGCATCATGTAGAGTATGGTGTTCCATGCTTGAGGAATGATGTGCAGACATTAAAGTGAATGCAAAAAAGATTCATGAGAATGGTTCTGGGAATGAGATCCTTTAGATTGGAGCATTTGGAGAACAACAAATAAAGTGGAGATATGATAAAGTTTTCAAAATTGTGAGCGGTCAGGCTAGAGTAGATCGGGGGAAACATTTTTCATTGGCAAAAGGCTTGAGAAGCAGAGGGCACTATTTAAAATGGTTGACATAAGAAGCAATGGTGATATGAAGACAACCTTTTATTGCACAGTAGTGAGTTGGATTTGGAATGCAATGCCTGAGAGTATGATGAGGAAATCGAGTTCTTCCAAAGAGAATTGAAAAGAAAGAAGAAATGTAGGACTGTAGGACTAAGATGGAGGAATGGATCTAGGTGAATTGTTCTTGCAGCCAGCATAGGCACAATGGGTGGCATGGTGGCACAGTGGTTAGCATTGCTGCCTCAGACTGCCAGCAACCTGGATTCAATTCCAGCCTGTGTCTGCATTTGTTTCCTCTGAGTGTTCCCGTTTCCTCCCATAGTCCAAAGATGTGCAGGTTAGGTTGATTGGTCCTGCTAAATTACCTCTTAATGTACAAATATCTATAGGTTTAGGGGGAGCAGGATAAATATGTGGGGTTACAGGAATAAGACCCGAGTAGGATGACCTGTCGGAGAGTTGATGCCATCCTTTATATCAAACATACATCCTGAGCAATTTTGCAGTTCCCCATTGCACTATAATTGAAGATCCTTGGACTGTGGTCTTCCAACAATGAACCTTTGCACCAACTGACCTAAACTTTAGAGAGTTCCTCAGTTCGAGGTCAGTGCACAGATAGCATGCACACAAAAGTGGCTATCAGAATGACATTAGGTGCATTTTTTCCTCAGTCTGAAGGTTTGTACTTCATTTTAATCTCTTGCATATTAGAGCACTGAAGCAGTCCATTGACTGTCCATGAGTAATCCAGAGACCCAGGGTAACCCTCTGGGAATCCATGTTTGAAACAGGAGCACCTGGAGATCATACACAGATAAAATATAGGAGAGTGGGTACAACATTTGGAGCATAATTGGTTCTAAATTTGCAATTGATAACCCAGGCCAGCATGGTCAACAAACATCCTTCTTTTGCGTTTTGATTTTTTTTAGAAAAGTCTTTTTTTGCTATATTATTTGTTGTGACTGAGAACATTTTAATTGTCATGAAAAGTAATTGGTTTCTGAATGGCCAAATAAAATCAAGCAAAACTCCCTTTCCTTTAGGTATAAAAAAAGATACAGTGCCCATGATCATTGAAGTGTTCAAAATATTGGAAAAATATTATAAGGTGTCAAATTATGTTTCTCTAGAAAAGAGTGCTCCGAGATTTCCCTACAAAATGAGTTATGTATTTTCAATCATTTACAAGATGTGGGTGTCACTGCTTGTCCAGCATTTATTGTTCATCTCTATTTGGCCTTCACTTCAGAGAGCATTTGAGAGTCAACCAGACTCTTGTGGATCTGGAGTCATACTTAGGCCAGACCAGGTAGAAATGGCAGACTTTCTTCCCTAAAGGATATTAGTGAGCCAGATAGGTTTTTATGACAATGGTTTCCTGGTCATCATTAGACTTTCTTAATTCCAGATTTTTACTGAATTCAATTATCACCATCTGCCATGGTGGGATTCAAATCTGGGTTCCCAAAGGGTTAACTTGGGTCTCTGGATTACTAATCCAGTGACAATACCATTACACCCCTGCCTCCCTTGACTTCAGGCTTTCATGTTCTCATATTTTTGTTTAACATAGGCGAAGGAACATGTACATGAACATGTACAGGCTTTCATGTTCTTATATTTTTGTTTAACATAGGCGAAGGAACATGTACAGCTCGTGTTTCTGTGTCCCACTGCACCTTTAGTATAAATGATTGTTTTGAATTTTTAAGACTGACATGTCTATTTGTACCTGGAATGTGAGTGCAACATTTCATTATTGAATGAAGAACAAAAAACTGGGAAGGTTTTCATTTAATAATATTGAACCATCATTTACTGATTCCTGTGTGCTATATAACATCCACTGAGATTTATCAAGACTAGATCTTAAATGGGGAATCTGGAATGAGTGGAGTCTGCAGGTTGTGCTTTTTTTTAAGAATACGTCGTGCTGGGTTATGCATGACACAGGTATGAATTTTCATCATTGCCTCCTGCCTCAAATCTAATGAAAAAGCACAGGGATCATAAGCTTGGTCATGTTTGCTTTTGCTGCTTATCAAAGGTGGATTGGTTTTCATCGCTATATTTCAAGGAGCAACCATTTCTAATTAATTTTAAATGTCAGCGTCTTTCCATAATGTCATAATACTTTGATATTTAACCACAAAAGTGGAGTTTCATTATTTCTACTGTTGTGAATCAAACACAAGAGAGTGAGAGTGCTTTACTGACCAGGAAATTAAATAAGGTTTTAGTTGCATGGATTTGAATTATCCAGCTATCAGAAAATTACATCTTATTTTTGATGATGCTTACTGTTTCATGAATCCATTTTCTTTTAAGAAGGACTGTCAATATTCATATTTTCAAATTTGTAATTTTAGGTTCTAATAATTGCAACTGAAAGCCCCAATGTGGTGTGAAGTTTTAAGAATAAGATTTCTCGCTCTCCACCAGTCGATGTCTGGCCAGGAGGGACTATTAGTAACCCACATAGTACGCACTGACTCTATCATGAACCAGCTTAGTTGACTTCAGTGGGGGGTACAGTGGTGACACAATGGTTAGCACTGCTGCCTAGCAGCGCCAGGGACCCGAGGTTAAGCCCAGCCTCAGGTGACTGTGTGGAGTTTCTATGTTCCTCCCATGTCTGCATGGGTTTCCTCTCACTGTCCAAAGATGTGCAGGTTAGGTGAATTGGCCATGTCAAAAAATTGCCCCTTAGTGCCAGGGGACTAGCAAGGTAAATATATGGAGTTACACGGATAGGGATGGGTGGGGTTGTTGTCAGTGCAGGTTTGATGGGCCAAAGGGCCTACTTCTGTAGTGGAGGGATTCTGTAATTCAAAATGAACACAAACTGAGAGCCCCACCAGCAATAATAACATGGTTATAACACAAAGAAGACCATTTGTCCTGTCATGTCCATCTTGGCTCTCTACAAAGCAACTTGCATAATCTAACCTGTTAGAGTACTGGATGCAAATCCCACGGTATATTATGAAGTCAGACTAGTTCACAGCAATTTTCCTATTCTGGCATAAATATGAGGAAAGGATGCTTTGCCTCAGGAGTGATTCCACTGACAAATTAGGGAGCATTTCTGTCAAAACAGGGTATATTCATAACACATGTCAGTATAACTCAAACAAAATGAAACAGTTTAACTATTAAACATTGAACAATCTTTAAACATGAAAGAAACAACTGTTAATTTCTAACTTGTCACTATTTCAGTTTGAAGTAAGCAACAATCTTCCCATAGACTTAAACCCCACATTAAATACAGTTAGCAAACTCAGGCATACTTGCTTTAAATGGTATAACAGCAGTGAAGGTTTCAGAAAGACTTTTCAGAGACATAAAGAGCAGTTTGTTGGTTTTTATATTTAAACTGCCCTCTGCAGCAACTGAACACAGAAAAAAAAACTGTTTTCCTGCTGCAAACCTAGCTCCTCCCACTTCTAGTATCACATGACTGTATGACCCTGTATTCCTAACCAACCTTCCATTACTTTCATCAAAAAAACCCCCAGGGGTTTAGTTATAAACAAAAAGCAATTAGCTTCATTCTAAGTTAGCACTACAGGGTTGAAATGAAAAATTATGCTGCTTTCCAGCATCTGCTGCATTCCTTCCAGATATACTGACTCCATGTAAAAAATCACAGAACCTTAAAGCAGTCCTGCTTAAATACAAATTATATCACAATTCTCTGTCTAGTTCCCTAGTAGCCCTGCAGTCCTTTTTCTTTTCAGAAAATTAGCCAATTCCTTTATAAAAGCCATGATTGTATCTATCTCTACCGCACTGTGAGGCAGTGCATTGCAGATCTTAACCACCTGCTGCATAAAATGCTTTTCCTCACGTTGATGTTGCTTCTTTTGCCACCACCTTAAATTGATTTCTTCTGGTCCTTGATTCATCCACCAATAAGAACAGTTTCTTCCTAGCTACTCTGCCCTAGCCCCTCATGATTTTGAACACCTCAACCAAATCTCCTCTTAATTGTCTCTTCTCCAAGATGAACAGCCTTGGCTTCTCCAATCTATGCACCTAACTGAAGTTCCAACCCTTAAAATCATTCTCATGAATCTTTTCTGCATGCTCTCTAATGCCTTTTACACCTTGCCTGAAGTGTGGTCCCTAGAATTGGACTGAGTACTCCAGTAGGGACAGCAATGTTTCAACTCCAAATTCAAGGACATTATAGAAACTCTACAATGCAAAAGGAGGCCATTTGGCCCATTGAGTCTACACTGACAACAATTCCGCCCATAACCCCACATATTTACCCTAATAATCCCTCTAACCTACATATCCCAGGACATTAACATGGCCAATGCGTCTAACCCGCATATCTTTGGAGTGTTGGAGGAAACCGGAGCACGCTGAGGAAACCCACACAGACACAGGGAGAACATGCAAACTCCACACAGACAGTGACCCAAGCCAGGAATCAAATCAAGGTTTCTGGAGATGTGAGGCAGCAATGCTAACCACTGTGCCATGTGCTGAGCTCTTCCCTGCCCCCCAAAACCCTGCCCCTTCCCGTGCTACCCACCTTGCCCATACATCCCCCACCTAGTCATTCCCATGCCCTCAGACCCTGTCCATACAGCTCCTGCCTCTACCTATGCCCCCACTCTTCTCATGCCTGTACAGCCCCACACAGCACTAACCATGCCCCCCAACCCCCACCCCTTCCCAAGCTGCACCTCCCCACCCCCACCCTTCCCCCTCCCATGCCCCCACCTTGTCCCCCAACCCTGCCCTCTCCCATGTCCCTCACCCTGCCCCTTCCCATGCCCCTGACCTTTCCCAAGCTCTCTATCCTGTCCCCTCCTATGCCCCCCTAGCCCCAATTAAAAGTGTGGCACAGATGAAAAAGGCTAAAGCCCTGAAAGCAATCATAGCCAAAAAGATAAATTGCTACCTCCTTTTCCTGGTATCTATGCTTCAGTATCACAGAATCATTGCAGCATAGAAAGAGACCAGTTGGCCCATCATGTTTGCACTGACTCTCCAAACAAGATGGGAGTCATTCGCTTGCCTTTTCCCAGTATCTCTATATAACTAGTCCACTGCCATCCCTGATCCTCTCTCACTAAATATGTGTTGTCAATATAGACGTGGGAAGAGGTTAGTAATTGCACGAGTATCTTGAAAGGCAAGCTTGTGCCCAGCTCATTTCTAACCCTATGACAAAGTAACATTCATACTGTTTCTGCTGGTGAATATCTTGCAAGCTGGATTTTGAATTGCACTGTTGTGTGCCCCGTTGCAATTCTGCCTTATATCTGCTGTTGTTTGGAAGTGAAGTAGATAAATATTCTTTGTGTGCTTTGTATAGTGCTTTGCCGGATGCAAGGGATAAATATTTAGATTTGTTCATGTCGCCTTTGGATATAGAGAAAGAATGTGGGTAAACTTACTTTGGCACTTCTTCCGATGCCAATTCTCTTGATGCCAACCAAACATTTTATACATTTTCTCCCAGGTACACAAATCTTGAAGATTGCATAGGACTTTAAAATGTCAGAGCAGAAGTAGGCCATTCGGCCCATCAAATCTGCTATGCCATTCAATGAGATCATGACTGATCTGATATGATAATCCTCAGTTCCTTATCCCCACAACCCTTGATTCCCTTACTGATTGCAAATCTGTCTATCTAAGCATTAAACAGACTTAGCAACTGAGCTTCTACCACCCTCTATGGTAAAGAATTCCACAGATTCACTACCTCAGATAAAAATTGCCTTTTCACCGCTATCTTAAATGGGTGAACCCCTTACTCTGGGATTACACTCAGAGTCCCCCACAAGGGGAAACAACTTCTCAGCATCTACACCGTCAAGCCCCTGAGAATCCTAGCTGTATCCATGAGATTGCCTCTTATGCTTCTAAACTCCAATGAGTACAGGCCCAACTTACTCAACCTCTGCTGATAGGAAAATCCCTCCATACTCAGGATCAACCTAGCCAACCTGCTCTGGACTGCCCCCAGTGCCACTCTATCTTTCCTTAGATAAAGGGGCCAAAACTGTTTACTTACTTGATAACATCCAACTAAATGGCTTGGACCTTTGCTTTAAAAGATGGTTAATCTTTGGTTCTATTGCAAAGCAGACTGATTGTGCTTCATAGGGGACCCCCAAGAACTTGCTTCTAAATAAGGTAACCTTTTCACAACCCTCATTGCTTACTCTTATTGGATGCTTTCATACAGCTAGTGCGCACCTCCTGAACTGATTGGCATGAAGGCTTCGTTTTCTATTCCTATCCCCACTTATCAAAATTAAGTCGAGGGCCCAGTTTGTGATATTCATGGGGCCAGCACTCTCCACTGACAGCACATTAGCCCATGCAGCAAGCAAACACTAGCTCAGAGTTAGTGTTCATATTTGGCCGAAGATAGATTTCTAATGCACTATCAGAACTCATACAAAATATTGCATGAACTGGGCTCAGTTTAATTCTGTCAATCATATTTCTCACCACTACCTTGTCAAGGTCAACTAGGGACGGGCAATAAATGCTGGCCAGCCAGTGGCGCCAATGCCCCACGAATGAATAAAAAATATTCTTGACCATAATAGTATTTAATATGTCATTGGAACTCCTGCTGCAAGGTGCACATGTTTGAGCATTGCATTGAGATTAATCATATTATTACCACAGTTAAAGGAACTAACATTGTTTTGAATCATTTCTAGACTGACTCCTCCTGATGTTTGGTTAGGGATAAAGTGCTCAAGCACTGCGGGCATTTATAAATTGCTTTATGACAGAAAATGGAAGAAAAACCGAAGGCTGGGAGAAGCAGAACTTGTTTGAAGCGCTAAAAGTGGCATTGTACATGGGGTGGCTTTGTGCAGCATCAAAACATCTGCATGTTTGCAGTTGGTCAGGAATTTAAAAAATAAAAATTCTGGCTCAGCTGTCAAAACCCCGGGAGTATTGCTACGACCGTAAGTCTAGCTGATATTTTTAAGCAGCATGAGCAAGTAACTCTAAAATCCTTGAAGAACATTAAAAGTGACAACAGCTATAATGCTCTAACATCAGGTCACAGCAGGGCCCATCTTCCCAAACAGTGCTGAATTTGAAGAAGATAGCAATTACAAGACTAAAAGTTCAAGTGATTAGTTTAATTGGCAGTAAAAGAACCCCTGGAAACCATATGTGATTTTTCGATTTTTCACTTCAGCAAGTCTTGGCTGTCTCCCCATTCTCTTGTTTCTCTGTTGCAAGTGAGGAGACAGACATCAGTTACAGGTGTTCAGAGTAATCTCACCAGAGGAGGACAGGATTTCATGGTCCCTTGCGAGGTTTAAAAAATCAGCTGAACTTTCAGCATTGAGCTATTAATGCTGTCGCAAGCCCAAGTGCATTTTAATAACCCAGCGATGAATGCTGATGGGTCGTGGAGCGTAGTCAGTTCACAGCAGTCTCTGTCTGTCATCCTGTCTCAAAGGATCTGAGAGGAGACACTCCTGGGAGTCTAAATCACCAAACTGTAAATTATTATCCTTTATCTCCTACTTAGTAAGTTCATTTCTTGTGGCTAATGTTTAATAGGGAGTCTTTATCACAGTCATTATATGAACATTTTAGGAACTATCTGTGATTTTCATATTCAGAAACATGGGTTAGAAGACCATATCGTGAGGTGAAAATTTCTTTGTGTTGTTTTTTGCCCTAGCTTGTAAATAGGCTTCAAGGTGAAAAATGCATCCTTATGACAAAAGAATTGTGAAAGTGTGTCAATTAATGAATTACACTGCTCTTGCTTCCCTTTGATGTTCCTATTTTAAGAATGGATTACAAAGTTAATTTAAACCATTGTGGAATCCATGATTACATAGATCTCTCAGGAAAGCTGATGCCTGAGATTGATAACTGCCAAGCCAGCTTTCTCTTGCGTAATTTAGTCCATTATGAATTAATTACCAATATCAATGGAATATATTGTGCTGTAGTCTTTCAGATTATTGACTCACTCTTACACTGTAAATTTGATCCAATAATTTCTATCTAATTATAAAATGGCGTGGATGTGTCAATATTATTCAAAATACACACAGAAGGGAGTTAGTGAAACCAAGGTTCTTTATGAAAGAATGCTAATGATATAAGGTTTAAATGGAGATGATTAAGGGAACACTCATGGGAACATGTAAATTAATGAAAGAATGACGTAAGAAAATGCTTATAATCCCATCAGACCCATTCCTTGCATGGTTTATATAAAATGTGCCCTTAAAGAAAAAAGAACAACATTTTGAAAGTTTCATTAAAACACCCATCTACCAAGAACAAAATGTACCAATGATAGTTTACATTAATATATACAATGTTTTATAGCACCAGGGGGCTAGTCCATCATGATCTAAAATGAATAAATAAATATAATCACATCTTTATTGAAATGCAATCTGCAATTATCATTAAAGCTCCAAAATAGCCGTTTTGGCATCAAAATCAGTATTATCCATGGATTCACATCATGACCTGCCTACTCCATGGCTAGCGCCAGAAATGTGTGCCTGGCTACCGTTTTAGAGACAAAATGGTCCCCTGAACCTGGAAATTCTGCCTTGCTTTTGGCATTGAAATTATACATTTTAGTTGCCGAAGGCCAGAGGAGGCAGAGCCCACTTGTGCTGAATACCTCCCAGGGTCGAAAAATTCTCACAGGGGCCTAGATTCTAACATGCACCAAAATATTTAGAGTGAATAGTACTAGAATTCCCACTTCTGCTCATTGGATGGACAGTAAGAAAAATGAAGGAGCTCAGTTTACCTCTCTTCCATGTCCGTAACAACCCTAATTACGGCAGACCAGACCATTGATACATTTAAACAATGATTCATCTGCTTGCTCCACTCCGGAGTACTTGGCAAGGTTTGCTGTATGTCTATTCTCTGCTGCACAATCTTGTCATCCTGGGGGGCACAACCCTTGCTATCAGGTGTGATGTGACTAGCTGAGGAGGAAGGAGAAGAATGAAGATGAAGAGGAGGAGGAGGAAGAAGACAGCTAATTCATGCCCTTTCTGTCCATGATCAATATGATTAGATTACGAACCCTGCAAACACAGCCCCAGTTCTCCATTCACTTTCTCTCTGTCACTGACCATTGTAGTATCCACTTGGCCACAATGCGAAAAAAAATCAAAATAAACATTCCAAACCAAATTTTTGAATTCAACTACGCCACATTGCTAATATCAATTAACCACCTCAGTGCATTCCGTTATTCCCTGTCTTCTCTTGAACAATATATAAGGCCAATGTCACAGTTGCTGGGATAGGGTGTGTGAAGGTGCATTCACTGATATTGACCACTCATGTGAGGCCATATTGAACTTGTTGCAAGCACTGTGTCCATGTCCTTGCAGCCAGATTCCTGGCATTGACCATCACAAATGCCTGCTTCTACTGTTCCTGCAGAGATGATGGAGGAACTCCTGGCTCCCTGTGGATAGACAATGGACTGGATTCTCCGGCCTCACCCACAGTTGGGATTTTCTGGTCCCACTGCAGTAAATGGCGATTTGCCTAAATGTCAAACTCTCTGTTCTTGTTGGCAGTGGCAGCAGGGCATGGATGGCTGGAGAATTCTGGCCAACATCTCTTATGTTTGCTCACTCCAAAATGGAGGTCTCTCTTGCGCAGAGGTAGAGAATCTCAGGCCTGCACTCTCTAATGGCAGCAAGGAAGAAGCTGTTCTTGAGTTGGTTGGTACACGACCTGATGTGTACTATTCTTGCATCTTTCTCAGGTCAAAACCATTTTTACAATGACTTCTAGATTCTGCTCCAGCCAAAATGCATCTTCCCTTTAAGCGGGGGCAAGCTGGTTTTACATAATGAAAGATTGCTTAACCTTTTGCTGATCTTTCATGATTTTGCACCCCCAGCCCCAACTGGGAGGTGTAGCCACTCAGCAGTGTGCTTCATGCTGGCTGCATCTTACAATCATTTAAATTAGCAGGCTGCAGAAGGTTTACATTCCACTGGTATTGGAAGCAGTGGGTGCTGGTTAATTGTACATCATGGTCCCCATGCCCATTTTTTTGGGAGTTATCCAACTTTGTGGCTAGCTTTCTCAATGATACAGAGTTAAGTAGACAATTACACAGTTTGACAAGAGATTTTTAAAATTTGATGATATGGTAAGTTATTTTTGGGTAACTTGTTTTTCTTTATTCAATTCTTTCCTCTTCCTTTGAACTCAGTGATTCATTCAAAGGTTTCATTGTGCTGGCACTCATAGCCCTCTAGTGCTTTACCTTTGTACCCTTTCATTCTTCATTAGTCTGGATGGTGAGCATGAAAGCACATCACAACAGAATCCAGAATATGTCTTTACCTGATCTCCATACACATGGCTTTATTCAAGAAGAAGTTTGATATAGCTTTTGGGGCTAAAGTGATCACGGGGTGTGGGGGGGGGGAGGCAGGATCAGGATATTGATTTTGATGATCAGCCATGATCATAATGAATGGTGGAGCAGGCTCGAAGGGCCAAATGGCCGACTCCTGCTTCTATTTTCTATGGTTCTATAATTGGGTTACTGGCTGATTGGTTTGTTTTAATCTTCTTCCCTCACCTAACAGGGCTAATTGCAGTATTCCTTCTACTGTCTTGACTAACAACACAAACTAGGCATCAAATGTGGATCTTCCAGTTTCCAGACACTTTTTGATTTCTGAATGTATCTGAAAATGGCACATATAATTGAGAATGTTTTTAATTTGGATTATTTAAAATACTAAACTGAGTACTTCCGTTGAATGACATAGTTCCCCCCTCCCTTTAAGAATCATAGAATAAATAATGGCACAACAGAAAGAGACCATTCAGTCCTTGTTGTCCATACTGGTTTGAGAAACTCAGCTAATGCCATTCTTTCCCCGTGACCCTGCAACAATTTTATCATCAGGTGCTTATCCACTTTCTTTTGAAAGCTATGACTGAATCTGTCTGTGCCACATGTTCAGTCAGTGCGTACCAGATCCTAACCACTTGCAGAACAAAAATGTTCTATGTCTTTTTTTGTTTGTTTCAAACTCGTTATGAAATTGTGTTCTCTTGACCCTTCCCCCAGTGGGAACAATTTCTCACTACCCACTCTATACCTCATATAAATTCGGACACCTCTATCAAATTTTCTCTCGTCTTTCTTTTCACCATGGAGAATATCCCCAGCTTCTTCAATACATCAATATAACTGCAAAATCTCATTCCTGGAACCATTCTTGTAAATCTTCTCTCCCTCCTCTTTAAAACCTTCACATCCTTTTGAAAGTGCGATGCCCAGAGTGGAGGCCAAACCAATGTTTGATAAAGGTTCATAATAACTTCCTTGTTTTTATGCTCTATGCCTCTGTTTATAATGCCCCAGTATACAACGTAACTTTTCAATCATTTTCGTAACCTGTCTGGCTACCCTGAAGAATTGGAGCCCACAAGCCTCTGTTCCTGGCCTTCTTTTAGAATATCATCCATTGTTTTACGATGCCTCTCTTCATTTTTCCATTTTTTTCCATGCTGTTATTCTACACTTTTGGTGATTTAAATGAGAGTGTGTGGCTGCATGCCAGAGCAGATGACAAACCATTTATCTTGCCAAGATTGTACTAAAAGACCAAGGTTTGTAATGTCTTCGTCCCTGAGTTGCTGTTTGCTGATGACACCATGTCGGCATCCCATACTGAAGATCATTTGCAACAGCTTGTAGATCAGTTCAACTGGGCTGACTAAGAAATTGGATTGACAATACATATGAGGAAGACCGGAGTTGTAGGCCAGGATGTAGAGACTTCCATCAACATTGACAACTTCACTCTGGAGGTCATCAACATCTTCACATTCCTTGGATCAACAATGACTAGCAAATTGTCCCCTGATGCCACAATCAGCATTGGATTGCTAAGGCCATTGTGGTCATGTCAAAGTTGCAAAGTCGAATGTGGACAAACAGCAAACTAACCAAAAACACAAAGTTCCATTTCTATGAGGCTTGTGTTCTCAGTATCCACCCTTGTTGAGGCATGGAAAACTCATGCAAGCCAGGAAAAGCAGCTGAATAGCTTTCATCTCTGCTGTTGCAGTTGGATATTGTGCCTCTCCTGGTAAGACAGAGTGTTGAATATGGATGCAGACCAGTGCGCAGGGATTCCTAGCATGTTTGTCCTCTTGAGTCAATGGCAATTCTGTTGGCTAGGTTACATGGACCCAGCCAAATGGTCACAGCTGAATGGATGATGGCCACATCCCCAAAGATATGTTCTATGGTGAGTTTGCTATCAGTAATCACCACTTTCTATCCATGTCCTTGATTCTTTAAGAATTCTGTCTATCCCATTCTTGAATATAATAAATGATGGAGCATCTATAGCACTCTGGGGTAGAGAATTCCAAAGATTCACAACCCTTTTAGAAAAGACATTTTTCTCAGTTCTAGATGATCAATGTTTTGTCCTGAGGATTGGCCCCGTATTTTAGATTCCCCAACCAGAGAAAACAACCCTGTCAAGCCTTTTCAGAATTGTGAGTGCCCTCTCATCTCAGTAATCAATCTAGTGAACTTTTGCTATATTGCTTGCAATGCAACTAATTCCTTCCCTAGATGTGGAGACCAAAACTATGTACAGTGCTCTAGGCAAAGCCTTATATAGTTGAAGCAAGATTTTCTTATTCATGTTCGTCTGTGCCCTTGTAATAAAGGCAACGCAACATTTGCCTCTTTAATTATATACTACGCCCGGATGCCAGCATTCTGTGTTCCTAGTACATGTACATCCAAATCCCTCTGGTCATAAACATTTAGATGTTTCATTCCTTTTAAAAATTACTTTGCTTTTCCATTCTTACTACCAAAGTGAAGAATCTCATAGAGTGTCTGTTTTCCACCTACTTGTCCACTCATTTAACCTGCCTTTATTTCTTTGCAGTTTCTTTTTATATCCTCTTCACAGCTTACATTCTCACCTAACTTGGTATCATTAACAAACTTGGATATACTGCTTTCCGTTCCTTCAGTGAAGTTATTGAAATAGATTGTGAATAGCCGGTGCCCCACACTCAACCTTGCGGATCTCCACTTGTCATAGCCTGCCAACATGAAAATGCCCAGTTTATCCCTATTGTCCGCTTCCTGTCCATTAACCAATCCTCCATCTGTGTTAATATATTACCCAGCTCCATGTTGCTTTAACTTACATATTAATCTCTTGTATGGCAAATTATCCAATGCCTTTTGGAAATCCAAATGTCCTATATCTATTGGCTCCCTTTAATCTATCCTATTAGTTACATCCTCAGAAAACTCTAATACATTTATCAAACACAATTTCCTTTCAATAATCTGTGCTGATTTTGTCTCATCATACAATGATTTTCTAAGTGCACTAATAAGAATTTCTTAATAGGTTCCAGCATTTTCCTGATGATTTATATTAGATTGATTGGTTCGTAGTTCCATTACCTCTCTTTTTTTTGAATAGCGGTGTTATATTTGTTAACTTCTAATCCTCTGGGGCCACTCTAAAATCTAGGTAATTTTGTAAAATCATAAGCAGTGTATATTAATACCACAAAACTAATCCATTAGGCACTGCAATTTGCTTAAGTGCTATCATACCCAGGGCTGCTCTCAGAATAACATAAGAACGTAAGAAATAGGTTTCCCATTCCAATGTTCCAGTGAAGCTCAACGCAAACTGGAGGAGCAGCATCTCATCTTTCCTCTACACACTTTACAGCCTTCTGGTCTCAACATCAAATTCAACAACTTCAGATGAGTTGCTCTACTCCACCTCGACCCCTTTGTTTTCATTCTATTTTATTTTTTCCTGTTCTCTACTTTTTATTTCTTTATTGACTCCATTTTTCTTCTCCCCCAACTCTTTCCCCCTATTTTATCCCACATCCCTTACCTTTTCTTCCCCTTTGCTTCCCCTTTTCTAAATCTTACCTCTGTACCATCCATTTCCCCACCCCCCCGCCTCACCCCAACATCTTCATCTGTCACAGCTTACCTTCTCAATTTAACTTCCCTACCAATTGGCTAGTCACACTCTTTATTCTCTCTGTGGACAGCTATTAGCAGTCTTTCCCCCTGGTTTCTATGGCTAAGACTCATCTTTCATTCCCTCACCTTGCAGTATAAATATTTCCCACTTTCTATGCCTCCCAGCTTTGACAAAGAGTCATCTGGACTCGAAACATCAGCTCTTTTCCCTCCTTACAGATGCTGCCAGACCTGCTGAGATTTTTGAGCATTTTCTCTTTTGGTTTCAGATTCCAACATCGCAGTAATTGGCTTTTATACATAAGAAATAGAAGCAGGGGTGGGCAACTCCCTGTTCTTGTTTAAGTTTAAATCTCACGGGATCCAGGGTGAAATAGATTCGGATACAAAATTGGCTTGATGACAGGAGACAAAGGATGATTGTAGAGTCTTGTTTTTCGAACTGAACGCCTGTGACCAGTGGTGTGCCTCAGGGATCAGTGCTGGGTCCACTGTTATTTGTCATTTATGTTATTGATTTGGATGAGAATTTAGGAGGCATGTTAGTAAGTTTGCAGATGACACCAAGATTGATGGCATGGAAATAGGCCCTTTGGCTCAACTTGTCCATCACTGTCCAGTTTTTAACCATTAACCTATTCTCAATCCCTCTGGACCAGTCTTACCCATGTAACCCATGACAGTGAAAAAAATTATCTAGGATTGCAATGGATGTTGATCAATTGTGCCAGTGGGCTGATGAATTGCAGACGGAGTTTAATTTAGATAAATGCAAGGTGATGCATTTTGGTAGATTGAACCAGGCCAGGACTTACTCAATTAATGATAGGGCATTGGAGAGAGATATAGAACAAAGTGATCTAGTTCCATGAAAGTGGAATCACAGGTGGACAAGGTGGTGAAGAAGGCATTCAGCATGCTTGGTTTCATTAGTTAGTACATTGAATACAGGGGTTGGAATATCTTGTTGAAGTTGTTTAAGACTTTGGTAAGGCCATTCTTGGAATACTGTGTACAGTTGTAGAAAGGATATTATTAAACTAGAAAGAGTGCAGAAAAGATTTGCTAGGATGCCACCGGGACTTGATTGTTTGAGTTATAAGGAGAGACTGGATAGAGTGGGACATTTTTCCCTGGAGCATAGGAGGCATAGGGGTGATCTTATAGAGGTCTATAAAATTTTTTCCCAAAGGTAGGGGAGTCAAAAACTAGAGGGCACAGGCTAAAGATGGAAAGGGAGGGATACAGAAGAGTCCAGAGGGACAATTTTTTCAGACAGAAGTTGGTGAGTGTCTGAAATAAGCTGCCAGAGGTAGTAGTGGAGGCTGGTACAATTTTGTCTTTGAAAAAACATTTCAACAGTTTCATGGGTGAAATTGGTATAGAGGAATATGGGCCAAATGTTGGCAATTGGGATTAGCTTAATGGTAAAAATAGAAAGGCATGGACAAGTTGGGCCAAAGGGCCTGTTTCCATGTTGTAAGTCTCTCTGACTCCAACTGAGCTCCTCAAGTCTGCTCTGCTACTCAATAAAAACATACTTGATCTGATATTGGCCACAAATCCACTTTCTTGACTACTCCCCTTAATCCTTGAAACCTCTTTAGTTCAGTTTAGGGAAGATGGTGTGGTGGTAATGTCACTGCACTATTAATCCAGAGGCCCAGGCTAATGCTTTGGGGGTACAGGTTCAAGTCCCACCACAGCAGCTGGTGGAATTCAAATTCAATTAATACCCAAATTTGGAATTGAAAGCTAGTCTCAGTAATGATGAGTGTAGAACTATCATTGGTAGTTGTAAAAAGCCATCGGATTCAGTCATGTCCTCGAAGGAAGAAAATTCGCCATCTTTACCTTGTCTGGCTTATATGTGATCCTGATCCACAGTGATGTGGTTAACTCTTAACTACTCTCTGAAACAGCCTAGCAAGCCATTCTTTTCAAGGGCAATTGGGATGGTCAGCAAATGCTGGCACTGCCAACAATGCTCACATTTCATGAATGAGTAAAGAATTTTTTAAAATCAATCTCAACCTTTCAATATACTTAATGACCCCAGCCTTCTCAGCTCTTGGGGGTGAGCATTTCAAAGATTCATGACCCTTTGAGAGAAAAAATATCTTCTGACCTCCATTTTAACTGGGTGCTCCTTTTATTCTGCAATTATACAGGTGGTATCATAGTGATAAGCTGGTGATTCTGGATGAGAAATGCAGAGGCCCTGACTAATGCTTTAGGGCCATGGGTTCAAATCCCACCATGGCATCTATTGGAATTGAATGTCAATTAATAAATTTGGAATTTAAAGCTGTCTAATGGTGACCACAAAACCATTGTCAATAGTTGTTAAAACTCATTGATTCATTAATGTCCTTTAGGGGTGGAAAACTGGCATCCTACATGTGATTACAGACCTACAGCAATGTGGTTGATTCTTAAATGACGTCTGAAATGGCCTAGCAAGGCATTTAGTAATATCAAACCCCAACAAGGTCTGAAGAGATTGGCAACCATAAACCAGAAATGACACAGACTTCTGAAATAACAATGACACATCCAGCTGGAATCATACCTTATAGACATGTCCCAGAGACCAGCATTGCCACCCCTGGATAGGTCTAGTCTCACTGACAGGACAGACCCACAAGAGGTGGCAGTACTGTGGTATATAATCAGGAGGGAGTTTCCCTGGGAGTCCTCAACATCAAATCTGAACCCCATGAAATCTCATGCATCTGGCTAAACATGGCTAAGGAAGCTTCCCGCTGGTCACTACCTTTTATTACCACTCAGCAGTAGTCCATCTTGAAGATCATTTGGGGGAATCATTGAGGGTGTCTAGGGCAGAGTATGTATTTTTGCTGAGAAATTTCAATGTCCATCACTAAGAGTAGCTTGTTATCACCACCACTGATTGAGGTAGCTGAGTCCTAGAGGACATAGCTGCGCGACTGAGTGTGTAGCAGGTGGTAAAGGAACCAACATAAGGGAAAAGTCTATTTGACCTCTTCATCACTAATCTATCGGACACAGATACAGCTGCCCATGACAGCAACAGTATTGACAGGAAGTGACCACTGCACTATCCTTGTGGAGACAAAGTCCCATCTTCAGTTTAAGAATACCGTCCATCATGCTGTGTGGTACTACCATCTTGTTAAATGGGTTAGATTTAAAACAGATCAAGCAACTCAAAGCTTTATATCCGTGAGGCTCTGTGGGCCATCATTAGCTGCTTCTGAACTGCTTAGTTTATTTATTAGAACATAAGAACATAAGAAATAGGAGCAGGAGTAGGCCATCCAGCCCTTCGAGCCTGCCCCGCCATTCAATAAGATCATGGCTGATCTGTCGCTGCTCAGTTCCACTTTCCCGCCCTCTCCCCATAACCCTTAATCCCCTCTCCTATCAAAAACCCATCAACCCGCGTCTTCAACGGGCAGAGAATTCCAGAGATTCACCACCCTTTGAGTGAAGAAGTTCCTCCTCAACTCCGTTCTAAACCACCCCCCTTTTATCTTGAGGCTGTGCCCCCTAGTCCTATTGTCTTTTTTGAGCGGGAAGAGTCTTTCCACCTCTATCCAATGTATTATTAGCATCACAAATGGGCTTACACTAACACTGCAATGAAGTTATGATGAAAATCTCCGAGTTACCACTCTCCAGCACCTATTTGGATACACTGAGGGTGAATTTAGCATGGCCAATGTAGCTAAGCAGCACATCTTTTGGACTGTGGGAGGAAACTGGAGAACCATGGGCAGCACGGTGGCACAGTGGTCAGCACTGTTGCCTCACAGCTCCAGGGACCTATGTTCAATTCTGCCGTTGGGTCACTATGTGTTTAGAGCTTGCACATTCTCCCTGTGACTGCGTGGATTTCTTCTTGGTGCTCCAGTTTCCAACCAGAGTCCAAAGATGTGCAGATTAGGTTGCCACGCTAAATTGACCCTTTGTGTCAGGAGATTAGCAGGATAAATAAATGAGGTTACCAGAATAGGAGCTGGGTGGGATTGTGGTCGGATCAGACTCAATGGGCTGAATGGCCTCCTTCTGCACTGTAGGGATTCTATGTTTCTATGTAACCCAAAGGAAGTTCACACAGACACGAAGAGAATGTGCAAGCTCCACACAGACAATGACCCAAGGCAAGAATCGTACCTGGGTCCCTGGTGCTGTGATACAGTAGTGCTAACCACTGTGAAACTGTGTTGCCCACAGTCACATGTACTCAACCACAATCTGTAATCTCATGGCATATCCTTCATTTACCATTGCCATTAAAATGGGCTATCAGCCTTGGATCTCTGAAGAGTGTCAAAGGTCATGCCAGGAGCAGCAACAGGGACATGTAAACATGATGTGTCAACTCGGTGGAGCTACAACACAGGAATACTTGCATGCCAAGCAGTGGAAGCAGTATGAAATAAATAAAAGATAAGTGATCCAACAACCAATGAATTAGATCTGCAGCCCTGTCACATCCAGTCATGAATGATGGTGCACAATTAAACAACTAACTGGAGGAGAAATTTCCACAAATATCCCTATCCTCAAATGAGGGAGGCATCCAGAACTTCAGTGCAAAATACAAGACTGAAGAATTTGCAACAATCTTCAACCAGAAATGCAGAGTGGATGATCCATCTCACCAGCTTCAGATGTTCCCAGCATCACAGATACCAGAATTCAACCAAATTGATTCATCCAAATGATATCAAGAAATGGCTGTAGGTACTGGAAGCTGCAGGTATGGGCTCTGTTAGCGGTGTTTTCCGACAAGGTGGAAAATATACTCAGGAAACCAACATCACAGTATCAAGGTAAAACTTTATTAAAAAAAACCAGTGATCAGTGGGAGAAATTATATCAATGGTTTCAGATACAGAATATCTGGACTGTTTGCATAAGTTTTAATGTTATCAGTAAATAAACAGGACAGTTATACATTTTCTTAATCTGATTGTCCACCTTACATTAGCTTAAAAGTAATTAGTGAGTTTAGATGAAATCACATGGTACATAAACAGCACCCTGCTGGGTTGAATGGTCTGCTCCTGTTCTTCAAATGCTATGTAAAACTACCATGTAAATATTTTAAATCTTTGCCCACATGCATTTCTCTTTCCATGACTTTTCTAATAGTGCATGGAACTCTATTAATGCAATTTGTGTAAAAGGCAGGCCGTGTAACAATGTAGATACATTTACTTTGAAAATGTTTCCAAGCAGTTAAATGTTTCAATGAAAAACACACTGTCTAATAATACATTACTTAAGCCTTTCAGCCTCGCTACTATGTTTCATGCTACATCACTTGCTCACTCACAAGAATACAGAAATGTTTATGTCTCTGGGGATTTTCTTAATATATTGCTTAGCATTTTCATGCTTGGCTCCAATAATAATAGACATTGAAAAATGCTTTGACACATGAAAAAGGAAATCTGGTCCTTTAATTTGTAATTTTAATGCATATTTGTTGCAGTTTTGTTTTCTAGCTCTCTGGCTCATTATGCGTGACCTGTTAATAAAAATACAGTTTTTTTTTATTCTTCTGTTTATTTAAACTACTCCATAAATAATTTATTATGACAAGAAAAGGAAATATGAATACTTTCTTATCAGTTGATTATGCAATTTCTATCTTGAACTGTGAAAAAGGAGTGGAATTTAATCCAAGCGACAGGGGTCCTTTCTGTTTACTGAAGAGCTGGGAGAGCCCCACATTCACTCCTTAGGGGAAGGTTTGTTGTATTAAATGCCAATCAGACACTTAGGTAACCAGCGGCATGCTTTTCCAGGAATCAAGAACCCTAGGGGCAGAAATCCACTGCTGAGAGCATTGAGACCAGCAGCTTTTCATTACTGGCATTGCCACTAGGGGGATGGTGGTAGCTTATGGCAATGCACCAGACACCAGAGAGAGAACAGTGACACAGGTGGATAGGGCAGGATGGCAGGGTTGCTGGGTTGGGATCCATGGGAAAGGAGGAGGGAGGGGGCATCAAGGGAAAATTCCCCTTCACCTACCCAAGGAATTCACAAGTAGACATGCCAATCTTTACGTTTCGGTATCACCGTGTGGTGATCACATCACCTACTGCTGGAATTTCAATTTGCCCTTGGCGGAAGGCATCTAGGAGCCTTCCTACCCCAAACGTTATTGCGGCAGAGGCAATGGAGTCCCCACCTGGTACCTTCCACTTGCTTTAGTGTCTTCTCCTGCCTCCAAAGCTGCTCAAGGGGGGGCATTAACTTCCTTCTAACATTTCTCATATTGAAAAATTACAGAAGTTCCAAGAGGGAAAGGAAGAACATACATATAAATTATTGTAAGCAGTGGAGGGTGTATTTGTATACAGTAAATAGCTGATGCAGTTAGTTGGAAAAGATTGCTCACAATTGCTTCTAATACATCTAATATACACAAAACTCTTACTAGTGTACCAAGAAAGGATTTCCACATGTGAATTGGGTTTCAGCTTTCCAATGGGGAATAAAAGAAAACAAAAACTTTCAATGTGTAGCAATTTTTAAAATCAAAGTCAGTTATGTGGTTGTGATTTCTTTTAAATTACAGAAATTCGGCCATAATAGTTGAATTAGTCAACATGATTTAGTGGGATTTGCATGTCTAATTATGCATGACATTTTACTATTTAAGAAAGGTGGTAATGTAACTTTTAATTAAAAAATCTTTCATAACTTAATTGCAAGGAAATGGCAGTAGCCCCATTAAATGATTGATACATTTTACACTTTATGCAACATAAAAACATCTTACAAAAGTCTCACAAAAAAAATGACAGTGTTGTTTCTGGTGAGAAAAGTGGCAGGTTTCTCTCTGTCGGATTCCTTACTAGATTCTATCACACCCTGCCGAAAAAATCAAGAGGGTGTGATTCCTGCCATCATGGAGGGGGTACTGAGCTTAAACACACTGGCAAAACCTGATTGCTCAGGGATCAGGGTGCCATCTTTAAAGGGAGCCTTGATCACAACTGCAATAAACCTCCCCCAACCCCCTATGGCGAACTCAGGGGCTCCCCTGCCCACCTCTCATTAGATCCGACATTCATTTCAAATCCCCTCCCCACAACTGTAATCATCGGTCCCTTCCCACCACGTGGTCATCAGCTCCATTGCCTGCCCCCCGCCGCACCCCCCCCCCCACCGAAATCATCAGCCCCTCCCCCCTTACAGCACCAGGGCACTGTCTGCTTTGACCCTTGCCTCCGCACCTCCCCCCCCTTCCAGAGACTATAGTTATCTTTGCACCCCTGGGGAAACCCCCATGACACATTCATGTTTGTGTGAAGCTGTTGTAAACCTCGGCCAACATGACGTCACATTGGCGCAGTTTGAAGATAAGGCGAGGAGTCAAGGCACACGGGGGGGGAGGGGGAGTGTTTAATTGTATTAAAATTCATGCAAAGCAGGTTGTCACCCATTGTGGGCATGAACCTGGCAAGGGGCAGAGAAGGTCCATAGATCCATCAGCGAGAACTGTGACTTCCGAATCTTGAGGCTCCACAGGCAACCTTTCAGTCAATGAATGGGGGCTCAAGATTTCACCTGTAATTTATAATATTTTATGACTTGAACACACATCACAAAAAGAGCAATCAAAACAAATGTAGGGAAGGAAAATGTAGAAGTGAACTTCTGAGTATTTGGGCTGGATTTTTGCCATCAAAGTAAATAGCATGAATTGGGAAATTTCCAGGCTTGGCAAACTTGCCTGGGTTTAAAGTATCCTCTTTCATCCAATTTTCATTCTGGAGAGGTGGGGTCTGGATAGCATTGGGTCTGTTAATCTTGCAAACAGATTGTATGTGGCCACAGAGGCTGTATGAGCACCGAGGCAGGCTGGTTAGAAAGCCTGCCTTGGTTTTCTGGGACTTTGGTCCAGCTGTATAAAAGGGTCTCTACCCTATCCCTGCACACACCCTGAACTTCCCACTGTCATGCCCTCTCTAAGTCATGCACTGTACACAATCCACAAGCTGTTTCATACGTCTCTTCCACCTCCTTACCAACTCATGCCTTATTCGCTCCAGATTACTTCATATTCTCATGCCACCTCCATAGCCACTCACCCAGTATCCAGACCTCAAGAGTCATATGGAGATGAATCAAACTTTTAACAATCTAATGAAGCTTTTATACATGCACACTTGATAGCAAAAGTAAAACTTCCATCAAGAAACTCATTCAGTTTTTAACTTCTCTCAAATGTTCTATCTGCTAGAAAAACAAAGTTCTATTAATTAATCACAGTAATGTCAACTAGTCCTTTAATAGCCTCTTTAACCTGTCAATCAAAATGTGAACTCAGCCACTGTTGCTGAGATATGGCTTTTGTTAGCATTTGGAACTCAGCCAAGCGTTCATAATGGCCATAATTGCAAAAGCAACTCTTGGAAAATGACAACAAAGAACTCTACTGAACCTGCAGCAATAGATAATAATGACTAACAGCGGGTTTTTTTTAAAATTCTGACAACTCTGCCTGTTTTTTCATGTTTAAAGCCTAAGGATTTAAAAAAATTCAGATCTTGACATTTAAGCAAACCTTATCCACCCTTCATGAGCATTTATGTCTACTCCATCAATTTGTGAATTCCACACTGCAGGTTAAGGCTACTTGGAAGAGTGGAATTGGGTTCTGCTTGAACTCAGCACCAATTTCAAATTAGAAAGTTCATGTTTCTTGCCAACACAAGGAGATCTGTCAGGAATGAGGACAGGACTCCTGCAAAGTATCCCAAATTGGCCCGAATCCACAAAAATCCAGCCCTTTGTTTTATGAAGCCTCAATCCATTAATAGTCCTTAAACTTACAACACCTTAAATGTCCAATGAGATAGTCCAGTGTATTCAATTTCACTGTTCACAGAATGGTCCCCGTATCAATTTGTATGCTTTTTACAGCTTCATTAGACATTGTTTACCTCAGTACTTTCAGCACTGAAAACCTTGGCACCATTATATGAGATCAGGTCAAAAGATTGAGGTAGCACCCTTCCCTTTCACCTTGATAACTCTACGTTAACCCTCAAACCAATAAGATGGAAGCTCATTGTATCTTATGGACTATTTGTGAAATGTTGTTTGGCATTTGGCATGAGTGGTAGAGAACTCTAAGCACAAAATGCAAAATATTTTGTTTCTCTTCTTAACACGGGCCAGAAATCTGCACGCTTCCAGTGGGCACTTTGCCAGCCTGATAGTGGGTGAATGCACGTGTGAAGATGTCGAGGGTGTAACCTCATATTATTGTGCACTCGCGCAATATTTCACACAGCAGTCACATATGGGAGTGGGAAGTTCCACTAACGGACAATTAAACAAGCAATTAAGCCACTTAAGGATGCAATTAAAAGTGATCTTGTGTGCCACAATCACCTTTAGGGTTGGCAGACTGACCAATCGACCAGGCAGAGTTCATGTTTTCATTACACCCTCAGTCCAGGGCAGGATGAAATGTCGGGGGTGAAACCTAATTTAAAATAATGCCTAGGGACCAAGGTTTACTGTGTTCTGCTGTCAGATAGTTCAATGTGCTGCATAGACATAGGTTGCTGCATGCTTTTCATCACATTTAATTTGTTCAGGTCTGTAGCTCACTGATGCAGCTCCACAGCAGGGGTTTACCTTGAGGGAGCCCAACAGGAACATCAGCCTGCATTCTCCCCTTTCGCAGCACTTACCTCATCCCACCACCCCTGGCAGCAGTGAGCCTTTCTCAGCAGATGCTTCTATTTGGGGGCTGATCTTGGCCGGAAGCGCATTTTGAGTCCAGGTCTGGACCCGCTGCCGGCTCAATATTCAGGCCATGTTTCTTTTTGTAAACTTTTAATGATTACCTATCAAAATGGTGCCTGGGTACAATTTTTTCAAGGATAATTTAGCCACACCGGTGGATTGAACCAATAATAGATGGATCAAGACACAACAAAAATAGGAGGAGGTGGATTAGCAATCCAAAGGCCCAGACTAATGCACTGATGACATTGGTTCAAATACTACCACAGCAGCTACTGGGATTTAAATTCAATTAATAGGTTTTTAAAAATCTGCAATTGAAAGCAAGTCTCAGTAGTGGTGACAATGATTGGTGTGAAAAACCCATCCGGTTCACAATTGTCCTTTAAGGAAGGAAACCTGTATATATGTGATTTCAGACTCACAGTAATGTCGTTTTAGTTGACTCTTAACTATCCTCTGAAATGGCCCAGCAAGCCATTGAATTTAAGGAACATTAGGAATGGCCACGTATCTTTTTGTTTAATTCATTCATGGGACATGGGCATCGTTGGCTGACCAGCATTTATTGCCTATCCCGAGTTGCCCTTGGAGGACAGTTGAGAGTCAACCACATTACTATGGCTCTGGAGTCACATGTAGGCCAGACTAGGTAAGGACAGCAGATTTCCTTCCCTAAAGGACATTAGGGAGTCAGATGGGGTTTTTTTTGACAATTGACAACGGTTTCATGGTCATCAGATTCTTAATTCCAACTTTTTTAAATATCAAATTCTAATTCCACCATCTGCCTTGGCTGGATTTGAACACAGGTCCCCAGAATATTAGCTGAGTTTCTGGATTAATAGTCTAACAATAATACCACTAGACCATCACCTCCCGAACGCTGTCCCTATTAATGATGGCTGCATTCCATGAAAAAAAAGGAACAAAAATGCTCTCTGCACGTTTTTGAAGCACTTAACTAGACACTTAATCATTCCAGCTTAAAGGAAAATGAGTTGGCAATCTAACTTGGGAGTGCAACAACTCTTTGGCATAATGGATGCTCAGACATGAAGAGCTTGCTGATTTGCCCACTAAGTCCAATGTGTATAAAGAAGTCTATTGTCTTTTATCACCACTGACCTGTCCTCTCCCCACTGCTCTTCTTATCTGTATATTCACTGCATTAAAGACATGAAAGCTTAACAGATACTTAATCACAGTTTCAATCAAAGCTTGATAGGTTTTGAATGCTGATGATTCCAACATCAATTCAGCTGAAAGCTCAGCTCAAGGTCACTACACAAAGGTAGCCTGTGGAAATGTATGCTATTGTGCAAACCATGTTTAATCAATTTGTGTAGAAATGATGCCCAATTGTTTTTGTGTGCATCCAAACAATTCTCAGGTGCACTTGAGGCACATAAAGGAATCAGAGCCACTTTGTGCTAATGAGGGCAGTTTGATTCAATTCGGAAATCTGAGAGGATAATATTTAGCCTTGGTTCATGGTTAGTGGATTGAAAAAGGTGTCAGCAGATCAGAATTTATAGCAGCTTGGAGGTTTTTGTGTGTAAGATAATCCAGTTATTCGAAATGCAACATTTATTGTACAATTAATTAACTGGCATTGATGAAAATTAATATGGAGGCAATTCTGGCTTGGAAAAGCACATGCTTTTATGTTGCATGTCAATCATGAAACATTGTGTACAGGAAGGCAAAAAGTGATTTATTAACTCAAATTCCAATACTAGCCTTTGTCAGCTTTTGAATTGAAGAATTTTAAGTATCACTACAGTTGGAGTTGAACAGATTTGTGTCTTTTTGAAGTCTGTACAATAAAAATATCATAGGTCTGGAACTTGTACTGTGTAATATTATACTTTTTCATATTCTTTCATGCGATGTGGCAAGACCAGCATTTGCTGCCCATTCATTTGCCTTTGAACTGACTCATCCATCCAGTTCAGAGGCAACCACATTGCTATGGGTCTGGTACAGGTTGGCCAGACCAGATATGGACAGCAGATTGCCTTCCCTAAAGGGCATTAGTGAACCAGATGGATTTTTACAACAACTGATGGCAGTTTTATGGTCACCATTATAGAGGTTAATTTTCCATCGCAGACTTTAATTTATTAATCCAGCTGCTGTGGTGCTGGGATTTGAACCTGTGCTTCCAAAGCATTAACCTGGGCCTCTAGGTTAATAGCCCAATGACACCATAATTACTCCACTGTCTCCCCAAGAGTGCAATTTGTGTGCAATTCCCTTAATAGAACCATAGAATCCCTACAGTGCAGAAGGAGGCTGTTCTGCCATCGAGTCTGTCCCAACAATAATCTCACATAGGCACTATCCCCAGAACACCATATAGTTACACTGTTAGTCCCCCATGATGCATGACCAATCAACCTAACTTGCACATCATTGGAGCGTGGAAGGAAACTGGAACACCCAGAGAAAATGCATGCGGACACAGAGAGAAACTGCAAACTCCACACAGGCAGTCACCCGAGGTTGGAATTGAACCTAGAGGAGCTGTGAGGCAGCAGTGCTAACCACTCTGCCATAATATAGCTGAGCTCATTAATTCATGGTGGGGGAACTGTTTCTTACTGCAGTACAGGAAGGCATTTCATAGATCTAGCAGAAATAGGCCTGCGCGTCACCCCTTTTGTCTACGTTTCCTTTATTAAATCTATTTGCACTCATCAAGATGGAAAATCAACATGGACACTAAAGGGATATTTTCCATTTCTACCACAAGTTGTTAACATGATTCATGATATGATATACAGGATAAGCAGAAGAGATTGAAAGCACTGAGCTCTACACAACAGAGGAAGTGCTATGTTTAAACTATGATCAAAATTGACGTTGCCGATTTAAGGCAGATAATGTGTGATGCCACACATATCAACAAAATGGCCTGGTCTAGCACAGACTCCCTCTCTTATATTGGAAAAATGTACTAGGAGAAGCCAAAACCTAATGTGCTAATGAGGTGCCACCAGTCAAATGCATTGCAGGTATCCCTTGTGAAGGCTCACAGATGGAGAACATCCATTTGGATGAAATATCAAGTGGCTGCAATCACCTGTAGAACCGTATTTCAACACAGCTCAGTGTCTCAAAGGGGAGAAAACTTGGAGAAAAATATACAATGTGGATTATTTAGGTTTTGCATATGCATTCATAACAGAACTGTGATAATGATGGCATGCTGTATCTTTGAAGAATTACCAAAATGCAGAAAAACAACATGACTGATTATATCACTCTTGCGATTTGACATAATTAGGGTGTTCATTAAATATTCATTAAACACCAACAGTTCACATAGGTATGAGAACAACTCAATTACAAAATGAGTAGTTACTCTAGTGATTCTGTGCTGTGTTGAAACCCCCACTTTGTCAGACAAACCCTGTGACAATAGAATTCTATGCAATAAAAAGTCAACTCTGAGGGAGGGAGGTCGCACCAGGCAGCAGCACAAAAGTAATGTTTACTGTGTAAGCTGTCAGCGGTACGTTCAGCCACCTGGAGAGTAATATTGCTGAAATGTATCATTCCCCATGCTGCTGGGGCTGTCAGCAACGCGATTAAATGAGTGCCCTTCAATATGACTGTATCAGTGGTGAGACACAAGGCAGAGCTGGAGGAATTGAGGGAGATCTGGAGGGACCACTGAGGGAAACGACAGTTTGCTATGATAGTACAGTCACTCCTACAAAGCATCATAAAGGCTTTCAATCCTTATTATTTTTGCTGTGAGATCCATCCCTTGAACTTCCACTTTAATCCTCTGGTGGCTCTGACATTTGTGCCATATTACACTGTTTATTTTCCAGAAAGCCAGGATAAGTTAAGTATGGTTGACTAATTCTATGTTGCCCTTTGAGACAATAAATGGCCCTGACGTGTGTGCCATACGCTACAATTATAGCTATTTAATCTGCTTTGCAGAAAGCTACTGATGGATATGTCTCATCAAATTGATAATGTGTGAGGATAGAATGAAAGAATGGTGCAGAAACACGACACTTAACCCATTGTGTCTACGCTGATGAGTAAACTCTACTTTATTGTTCACTTTTTATCAGAGCTGCGCTTATTTCTAAGTCCATGCAGTTTTACTATTTTATTCTGATGCCGTTATGAATAACAGAGTTAGCAGAGGCCAATAGCAGAGATGATTATCAAATAATTGTTAAAGACAGTGGTTAAAAATGTCTCATCTTCTCTGAGTCAGTGAAGTCCTGATAATGGCCACAATTCCTGATTACAACCTCCAGGCCTTTGGAACTCCAGGCCTTCTTTAAAGTTGGATCTTATTTGAATCCTCTAAACCCTCACGGTTGGCCCATGGATAGTGGGGTCTCCCCGAACGTAAAGATGCTTGTTCACCAGTTCAGGTGAACTCGTTTACTTACAAGTTAAAGCTATACAGAAGCTTGCAGCCTCCTGGCTGCAATCGGCTCCTGAGATGGCTCCGAGTACAGAAGCCCATATTTGCCAGGATGATTCCTCCACCCTGCTCCCTAGTTGGTTCCCTGGGTCATGTGTCCCTTATTGCGCAGATTGATCCTTCAAGGGACAATCACCACATTGCAGTTTCTGAATCTCCCATTTTGGATCCTCTCCCCCTTGGTCAGGGCCTGTCATTGGGAAGAAACGCCACGAGGTGAATGTTCCCAATCAAATCTGCCATGGGAATTATAATGGGTAAGGGTGGACCATTGAAAGGTGCACTCACCTTGGGCAGGATTTTCCAATTTCGGGGCAAGCGCAGCCAGAGAATCCCACCCCACAGCTGTAAACGTTGGAAGGTTGGAGGTTGGAATCTGGAATTGTGGCCATCTTATGTGGCTATCTCAGCGTCTGGAATTTTCTGGCTGATCACACCAACAGGATCTTTGGTGCAGCCGATGCACACCCCCATCATGGGTTTTCCAGCGGTGAGAGTACATTTAACAGGAAACCCTGTCAACAGCGGCAGGACCAGAAGATTCCTCCACCGGCCCATGGCGGGCCACCTCCATCACCATGAAACATGGGACAGGTTGCACAGATAATCTATCCCATTGTGTTCTCAGGTTAGCAGGCAGTTGTGGGCCATCAGCTTTAAATCAGCGCCAGGTTTAAAAGGAGGCCTGGTGTAGACAGCGGGCAGCGTCTGAGCGGGCAGCGGAGTGAGGGGGAAGCAGAGTGAGCTACTAGGGCTTAATATCAAAAAGGGCTTGAGGGAAAAAAGGCCAGGTGAGTTCGTTTGAAAAACAAAAAAAACAAAAAAAAATTTTTTCAAAACTACTACAGTGAATAAGGGAGGGGCATGTGATGTGTGGTTTCTGTATGATGTGGGAACTGGTGGACCCTAGGATTCATCCCAGTGACCATGTCTGCAGTAAGTGCAGGTTGCTGGAGGAGCTCCAGCTCAGGGTAAATGAGCTGGCCTCTGAGCTACAGACACTGAGGCTCATCAAGGGGAGAGAGGGTGCCATTGTCAACGGGGTGCAAGTGACATCCACCCCCCCTAGACTGGCTAACTCTAAGGGTCAGGGACAAGAGGGGGCTGCTGAGAGGAGGAAGGGGGGTGAGGAGCGGAGGCCTCATCCTCTTAATCTGCATAACAGGTTTGAGGTTCTTGCTTCCAGGCTGGACGAGAACGAGGCAGGTGAGGTTGGTGAGCAAGCTGCACACGGTACAGTGCTGCAGCAGGACATAGGCAAAGAGAAAGGGAAAAGGAACGTAGTAATTATTGGGGATAGTGGGGTGAAGGGTATTGACACTGTCCTTTGTCACAATGACAAAGTGCACAGAAGGGTGTGTTCTGGAATTCTCTGCCCGTTGAAGTGGTGGAGGCTGCCTCGCTAAATATTTTTAAGACGCGGGTTGATGGGTTTTTGATAGGAGAGGGGATTAAGGGTTATGGGGAGAGGGAGGGAAAGTGGAACTGAGCAGCAACAGATCAGCCATCATCTTATTGAATGGCGGGGCAGGCTCGAAGGGCTAGATGGCCTACTCCTGCTCCTATTTCTTATGTTCTTATGTTCTCAAGTAAATCCTTCATTCCCTTAAAAAATAATACATCACACTGCTGCAGGAAGGGTTGGTGGCAGAATGTGCTTGTGCAAAGTTCTTGCAGAGTAATTGCAAACAACTATTGCACAGAAGATAGTATTACCCTTAAAATACCCTGAACTGGTGTATGATGTAATGAACCCAGCCAGAAGTGTATCACAATGCTTCTGGTTGTATGTATATGTCAATGTATATACACAGCAGAGGCATGAACACAAATCTTTGTCAAACTGATAGACATGATTTTCAGTGAGGGATAATCACAATAACATTTTCTCTGATCTTACTTGGTTGCAGCTAGACGCTTTGTCCCCATCTCAAGTTTCCAGTTGGAGAACGCTTACCTGAAGGTCAGAGGCCAAATGCCCGTGACCGCTGAAGTGTTCGCCAACAGGAAAGGAACAGTCGTGCCTGATGATTGTCAAGCGATGTTCATTCATCGTTGTCGTACGAACAACGGATGAATGAACATCGCTCGACAATCACCAGGCAAGATTGTTCCCTTCCTGTTGGCGAACACTTCAGTGGTCGTGGGCATTTGGCCTCTGACCTTTGGGTAAGCGTTCTCCAAGGCTGCCTTCATGACACACGACAGCGCAGAGTCGCTGAGCAGAGACTGAAAGCCAAGTTCCGCACACATGAGGACGGTCTCAACAGGGATCTTGGGTTCATGTCCCACTCTCTGTAACACCCATAACTTGCCTGAATTTGTAAAATCTCACTTACTGTCCTGTCTGGAGACAATACATGTCTCTTTAACCTGTGCCTGATGTTATCTCCACTCACATTGTCTGCATCTTTAAGACTTGAATAGCAGTAAAGACTCACATTCTAATCAGTATTCTGTAAACTATGTGTGGCTTTTATATGCTCTGTTTGAGACCAGAACTCTCCACTCACCTGACGAAGGGGCAAACCCCGAAAGCTTGTGGGTTTACTATCAAATAAACTGGTTGGACTTTAACCTGGTGTTGTGAGACTTCTTACTGTTGTTTACCCCAGTCCAACGCTGGCATCTTCACATGAAGATTGCT